>NC_136065.1:595068142-595772066 GCF_964261635.1 Lissotriton helveticus | reverse complement strand
GAGCGCGGTGTCCCTGAAACAGGCACCGCGCTCAGTTTTAAAGTAAAAAAATAAAATTAATAAACTGAGGGTGGTATCATTTAAGCGGCGCTGTGCTCAGTTTCAAAGTAAAAAAAAAATACAAGAACAGAGCGCGGTGTTCCTGAAGGGGGCACCGTGCTCACTATGCAAGTAAAAAAAATGTAAACAAAAAAAATTATCACGGTGTCCCTAAAGTGGGCGTTGTTTGCTCATTATGGGAATACCAAAAAAGCAGCCGCCATTGTCCCCATCAGTGCCAATAACAAAAATAGTGCTCACCCCTAGATAAAGCAAGCAGTGTAAGGAGCCAAGTAAAAGGTCCAGTCATTATGGGTGGCAACAAATGGAGACAAGGCGGGACTAACAGGCCCAATTTACGAAAAAGAAGCCACCATTTAAGAAGGACAATGACACAAACCCAATGACAAATATGGGCGGAGAGTGGGCGGGGCTGCTAGTGCATACCCTAATACAGCAAGTCGAGCTAAAAATGAAAGGAGGGACATTGTGTTTTTAGGGCTCGCCTGCTGATGCGCTTCAGCGCATAGCTGGCGAAGCTCTATAGGGGCTTATCCAGTGTTTATCCACTGGCGATTCCACTGGCGATTCCTTCAAGTGCATGTGCTTTTTAGGTCATTGCGCTTGCGCAAGCCCTAAAAAGCGCGTGCACAATGCCACCAGCCGCCTGCCTGCCTGCCTCGCATTACCACATCAAAGGCAGCCCTCCGAGCGCATTTCTCACCCCCTAATTATTCACGGCCGGCCGGCAGGCACATCAAAGGCTGCTGCTGCCGTGACTCGCATTTCTCCTCCCTCCTCCCCTATCACTGCCCAGGCCGGCCGTACTTTCTCTTTACAAGGGCGCCCATTCCTGAATCACTTGAAATCTCTCCACATTATTTGCATTTTGTTAATTAAAAAAATTAACTTCAACACAGCGTTGCACATTTTTCTCGACTTCGGAAGGATGAGTCCCAATCTCATTTGTACAAAGTGTTGTAATGGGATTATTGGAGAGTTAGAGAAACGTGCTCACAAGTTACATTTTTATGCAAATCATCTGAGTAAATAAACAATAGCATGGTGCCGTTTGCGTCCTTGACTTGATCTGGTTTTTATTTTTATTTTGCTATTATTCTCACAAAGGCTAAGAAGGTCTGCCTACTTTAGTATTAAGTGCTATACGTCGCATAAGCAACAGCTAACCATTCACTCACCCACGCAACGCCACTCACCCATGCAACGCCACTCACCCACGCAACGCCACTCACCCACGCAACGCCACTCACCCACGCAACGCCACTCACCCACGCAACACCACTCACACACGCAACGCCACTCACACACGCAACGCCACTCACACACGCAACGCCACTCACACACGCAACGCCACACACGCAACGCCACACACACACGCAACGCCACACACACATGCAACGCCACACACACATGCAACGCCACACACACATGCAACGCCACTCACACATGCAACGCCACTCACACATGCAACGCCACTCACACATGCAACGCCACTCAACCACGCAACGCCACTCACACACGCAACGCCACTCAACCACGCAACGCCACTCACCCACGCAACGCCACTCAGCCACGCAACGCCACTCAGCCACGCAACGCCACTCAGCCACGCAACGCCACTCACACACGCAACGCCACTCACACACGCAACGCCACTCACACACGCAACGCCACTCACACACGCAACGCCACACACACACGCAACGCCACACACACACGCAACGCCACACACACACGCAACGCCACACACACATGCAACGCCACTCACACATGCAACGCCACTCACACATGCAACGCCACTCACACATGCAACGCCACTCACACACGCAACGCCACTCAACCACGCAACGCCACTCAACCACGCAACGCCACTCACCCACGCAACGCCACTCACCCACGCAACGCCACTCACCCACGCAACGCCACTCACCCACGCAACGCCACTCACCCACGCAACGCCACTCACCCACGCAACGCCACTCACCCACGCAACGCCACACACACACGCAACGCCACACACACACGCAACGCCACACACACACGCAACGCCACACACACATGCAACGCCACTCACACATGCAACGCCACTCACACACGCAACGCCACTCACACACGCAACGCCACTCACACACGCAACGCCACTCACACACGCAACGCCACTCACCCACGCAACGCCACTCACCCACGCAACGCCACTCACCCACGCAACGCCACTCACCCACGCAACGCCACTCACCCACGCAACGCCACTCACCCACGCAACGCCACTCACCCACGCAACGCCACTCACCCACGCAACGCCACACACACACGCAACGCCACACACACACGCAACGCCACACACACACGCAACGCCACACACACACGCAACGCCACACACACACGCAACGCCACACACACACGCAACGCCACTCACCCACGCAACGCCACTCACCCACGCAACGCCACTCACCCACGCAACGCCACTCACCCACGCAACGCCACTCACCCACGCAACGCCACTCACCCACGCAACGCCACTCAGCCACGCAACGCCACTCAGCCACGCAACGCCGCTCAGCCACGCAACGCCGCTCAGCCACGCAACGCCGCTCATCCACGCAACGCCGCTCACCCACGCAACGCCACTCACCCACGCAACGCCACTCACCCACGCAACGCCACTCACCCACGCAACGCCACTCATCCACGCAACGCCACTCATCCACGCAACGCCACTCATCTATATGCAAAACGAAAAATGTCAAACTCTTCTATTGCGAGACCTATTGCATTTTCAATGCTTGTTTTCCTGCTCACCAGCTCTGCTTCTCCTCCCCCTCCTAAAATGGAAAACACAGAATATGCTGCACTGCCGCCATCAGCAGGGTGTTAGACAGAGGCTAACCATCCCCTGCTCTGTCTCTGTGTGTGAAGGGGGCAGAGGCTGCTCAAAGGAACACTTCAGATTTTCAGGAAGACATGCACTTCGTGTCTCAGTTGCTGCTGATAGCAGGTGAAGCCTGACACAGACCTTGTCACAAGATAACTGACACCCCAAGACCATATTGCGAATTCCTAGATTTCTTTTTTTTTTCTAAATCCGGGGTGGGGGCTTGGCATTCCATACATCCCTTGAGGACAAGAACACAAATATTAGTGTTTGTTCACCCTTTGAAAATATATACCTAAATATTACTAAGTGCTTTTGATCAGGCCTGTATTTGCTGTCTCTTACATACATTTTGTATGAGCTACAGATGATTTGCTGAAGGAACCTACGTATTGGCATGTAGGTCCAATGATTGTCCCCAGCAAGAAATGATAGGGCCCCCAGGTGCGTTATTAAGATCCTTGTGTATTTTAGGTAAAACATATCACGGGCATGTGTGCATTGGTTCTATTGAGGAAAGCACATTCCTGGGGCCGTATTAGATAAAGTGCCTGGGGGGGGTGCAACGGGCATTCGCGCCCGCTTTTCATGCCCACGAGGCACTTTGGTATTACAGAAGGGGCGGCATACACTTGTGCAGCCCCTTCTGTAATACCGATAGCGCTGGTGCACATAAAGCGCCAATGCTATCTTCAGGGGGCGTTCCCTCATTTGCATGTGGGCGTCCACCATGCAAATGATGGAATCCGTTTGCCACTGCGCCCACACCAACTGAATCTGGGAGTTTTCAAAGCAGTGCTCCCGCGTGCTGCTAGTGGCACCGTGAGACTCCATTTTGGCCTCAGGGTGGAGCCGGATATAAGTGCTACCCCTGTGAGTCAGTTTCTTGCTGGCTTGTTTCCTCATCCACAGACACAGAGCACAACACTAGAATCTATACCATTGTGCAGAACTCTAATTTGGGATCTTTTTAGATTATAAAAAGAGACGACTGCACAGAACAGGAAGGTGGGAGGGCCGTGGGGAATCAGGGGTAAATTACAGTATTTGCCGGAAACAGCCTTACCAAAGATAACTTGTTCTTCTGATGCACACTTCTAACTGCAGATTGCTCACCATTAGAAAGCCATACCTCCCAAAGGTGGAGGGTGTGAGGAGTAAGCTCAGATCAAAATGCCCTGCTGACGGAATGGGTAAAATGCCTTACCTGTCGGCCCTTGCTGTTAAGGCAGTGGTGTTTCCTGAATGTGTGCACTGATGCCCCTGTCGCAGCCTGACAGATCTCAAGTACAGTCACTCCCCATACCAGCGTAGTCGTAGCAGCCTTGGCCCTGGGGGCCGTGGACCTCCGGAAGCTGTTTCTTGTCAGTGCGCAGCAGATCTTGATGTAGAGGACTATCTACATTGACAAATATCTTTTCTGCACTGCATTGCATTTCTTTGCTCCATGGGACAGTTGGTAAAGTCTCTCCTCCCCTCCCCTTTTGAGGGATGGAGGAGTGCAAAGAACATTGGAAAAGTGATAGATTGTCCCATGTGAAAAGCAATAACCACCTTATGTAAAAAAGGGTGCGTTGGCTTGCAGTGCCAGTATGTCTGCGTAAAAGGTTGTAAAAGGAGGCTTCAACAGGAGAGCTTGGAGTTCGCTCATGCAAAAAACCAAATTCACTGTGACCAGAGACACAATCCTCAGAATAAGGAGACATAGTGGGCAGGTGTGCATTGGTTTGAATGGTGTGCAGATTAGGAAAGTGAGGGCCAAATTAACATCCCACTGTGGTATCACATAGGGTTTGGGAGGAAATACATGAGTCAAACCTTTAAAAAGATCTCATCACAATGGGTGATTTCAACAGGGACGGTTGGACCGGTAAATGTAAAAAGGTTTAAAGGGTCCAAAGGAAACCTTTAACGGTGCCCAATGCAAGTCCTTGCTGGGCCAGAGATAAAACGGACAATAGGACATCCAAAAGTATGGTCAGCACTGGATCGGTATTGCAGGTGCCACACCAGGCTACAAACTTGTCCCAGTTCCCAGCGTAAAAAGTCTTAGTATAAGGATGCCTGCCAGCCAGGATAACTTCAGCAGCTTCTGGAAGAAATAAGAATGTCGTTGATGAATATCCACGCATGCAGTGGAGAATTTGCAGGTTCGGGTGCAGGACACTGCCCTGCTGCTGCGACAGAAAGTCCTCCCGAAGTGGTAGCCTGATCAGAGGACAGATACACATGCCAAGAAGTTCTGGGTACCACACTCACCTTGCCCAATCTGAATCCACTGCATGTGCTGGGCCCTGTCATTTCAGATCATCTTCAGAAGTCAGGGCACTCTTTCTGGAATATGTCTCCGAGAGACAGCATTCTTGGAAACTCCAGCAAGCAAAGGTTTTTACATTGTGTGTTCTCCGTAGTGGCAAAAAGATCTAGCCACAGTGCTCCTCATTGCTGGAAGCTGCCCTGTGCCACCTCAGACTGTAACTGCTATTTGTGATACACCAGGTGCCACAGCATGAGCTATTCCACCTTGGCATTCAAAGATCCTACCAGGTACGTCACAGTCAGGGAAATGACTTGGTGCTCCAGTCAGGTCCAGAGGCACAGCGCCAAATTGCACAGGACTCCCCGCAGCCCTGCTTGTTGCACTACTACATGGTGGTGGTGGTTTCTGTGAGAACCTGAACCTGATGGATGGTAGGAAGGCTTTCAGCACCAGGGGAATGGCCTACAATTCCAACAGATTGATGTGGAACGGGTCTCTATTGGACACCAGAGTCCTCTGATCTACACCTCTCCCGGATGACCACCCCATCCCACCAATAACATATCTGCCACCACCACCTTCAGGGTGGGGTAGGGATAGGAGTCTGCCACTGGTCCATTGCGTCCTAGCAACCACTGCAGGTCTTGTGCAGTCTCCTTCAAAACCTGGATGGAATCTGACTGGTTCCCCTGGTGCTGGGCCTACTAAAAGTTCAGATTTCAATGCAGTGCCCACATATGCCACCTAACACAGTTGATAGCAGGTTACCAAGAGGCACAGAAGCCTGTAAGCCACTCTTAATGAGATCCAGGACCGAGGTTGAAACATCAGGATAATATGCTGTACAGGAGTACGTATCAAAAGCCCCACAGGACCTCTAGTACGTAACTTAGAAACTCACAGGGTGGCAGACAGAGGCCAAAAGCAGGGTCCTGTACAGGTCCAATTGCAGGAAAAGCCTCTTGCAGTTTGTTGTATTGCTGCATCTCGAATAGGAGGTCAGTCAACTGACCATTGGTGCCCACTTCCTTGTCCTGGGTACAAGTCCAGTACTTCAAGGGTCCTCTCAGACCACAGACAGCAGGTCCAGTCCTCTTCTGTTCATGCCCGAAGATGCCAGTTATTCCTGGCACACATTATTGGGTGACTCCTGGGCATGTCCTAACTAATGAGGTAAAGGTTCCTGGGGCAAACCATACCCATGTTGGGCAGTTTCAACATGGTAAAAGTCTCTAGTCACACTAAACTTAGACTTTGAAGGCTGTGTGTGTGGGGGGGGGGTTTGAGTGTACTATATCAATCCTAGTGTTCGCCCACATTCAACGCCAAAATCTAATTTGAGGCAGCCACACTACCCTCAATAAACCCAGAGATAAATATCTGGTATGCCAACAGCAGGGTTTTCTAGTAAACCGGACAGTGAATATACACGAATGGTCTAGGCATCCTGTTGCCTTCCTTTCAAGTGTGCCTCAAGAGTTATATGTAAATGCAGAGACAGACGTTTGGTGGGACAAAATTAGGGTTTTCTAGCAACCAGAGAGTGGATCCACAAGAATTGTCTTGGCATCCTGTTTTCTTCCTTCCAAGAGCAACCCAAGAGGTGTTTGTAAACCCCAGCAGACCTGTAAAGCAGGATGTGACTCTCCAGCAGGATTTAACATTGTAATGTCCACCACCCTGAATATTCTGTGAGGTTCTGCTGAATCATCGCTACCCATTTGGGACAGCCTTTTGTTTTCTACTTGGAGGCATTCTATACCCTTTTCACACCTATTCAAATGCTAATCACTGGCTTGGAGAAGTTGGAAAGCAAATGAAAATTAGCTACCAGGTAAATCAGTCAGGAAAAAGATAATTTTCTAAAAGTATCTTTTCTTTTATATTTATTAAAAATCCTATTTCACAATTCAACTGAATCTTTAATAACTATTTAAAATAGTTGTTTAATATTTTTTTCTAGCTACTCCCCTTTCCAAGATACAATATTATGATTTTAATCTGTACTTTGTTTTTTACATTGAACAGCTAGGTCTACCACAGTGAACAAAATTGCTTTTGGGTGCTAGTCATGTAAGGACATGTTAATATTACATTTCTACATGCCATACTTTTTAAATGCCTTGCAATCTGCCTTCTGGCCTACATGGCCGGCATAGGAGTGACTTACTATTTAAAATGGAGAGTTAAACCAGTTAAGTGGGTTTAATTTGACAGGTCCAATTGCAGTTTTTACACTGCTAGAGTCATGCTACACAGGCAGGCTTTCAGCCATGTTTACACTACCACTGCCGTGTGTGGCACAAGAGGGTCTGCAGTCCCAGGTCCTGGATACATTCTGTACCACATACTGGAATTTATTGGTTAGTTAAATAGGCCAATAAGGAGTATACCAGCTTAACCATGTTGAAAGGAGAAGCACATGTACCTTACCAATGGTTAGCAGGGGTAAAGTACACAGAGTTCTACAACCAGTAAAAACAGTAAAATCTGGGGGGGTACACCACACAAAACATGGTCATTTCCCACACATCCCAATTGGATGAATTACATATGATAGTCTACTTATAGAGTGAAGGAACAAGTAACTGTGTAGGGCATATAATAACTCTAGTGAATAACTCTTAAGGGACACAATTTATGTTGCCTTAACTGCTGAAGCAAGTATTGCTATCACCCCGAAAGAACCACTGTTGCTTGTGTTATACCACTAAAATGCATCATGGTTTGTTTTTCAATTTTCACTGAGGAAACTCTGAACTCCAAAAGCCTATGGCACATTTTCCAGCATACAGATAATATAGTGGAATAGTTACAGCAACTAAAGAGAACATAACAGCTATCTGATAAAGTGTCCGAATTTAAGGGAAAATACTTGCCACTTACTTTTCACAAGACCCGGAACTAAATGCTCCAGTCATTTGATGCTCTGTAGTAACCCGTAGAGGAAATGCATGGCCCACTGGGAGCAGAGGCATCTTTTAGTCACTATAAGTAGAATGTCTGCCTCAGTTACAGTCGAAGTGTGTGAAGCATCCTGCTCCTCCATAAATACTTCCTGGGGTTTCATGCAAAATTTGGAAGTCAGGGGATAAAAGAAAACCAACACAAAGGCTGCTTTTTACTGAAACCTGGTAAAATATACCGTTTGCTGTGCTTTTACAAATGAGATGAGAGGTGTGGGGCGCAACACAAAGAGTGCAGGTCGTGGATTTGAGTGGGGGGAAGCAGCACCTCATAGAGAGCAATAGAACATATGCACTCCCATGATTGCTCAAAAAATAGAAAAATGTAATTTCATGATAAAGTCATAGAAGGATACAAGCCATCCAAATAAAAGGATGGCTTAGAATGCCAGGCTAGGGACAAACACAAGAAGAGGATGGAAAGTCATCTAATAGAAAGAAAGCCACCAAATGATTAGTGAATTGGCTGACTCAAAGCCCACCCTAAGTATTGGTTTTGTACACAATAGGTCTTCCGCAATAGGCAGCTAAAAACATTTGGAGAAGAGACCTAAAAGGCACATAGTGAGTCCACCTTGGACATCTATACTTGGTGAGGAGCAGGACCCTATGATTTACATGCCAACTTGTATTAGTGAGGGCTCACTGTCCTTTCTTAGGTCTCGCCTGAGACAGCGCATGCGCTGTCTCTTCGAGACATTTAGTAAGTGGCTTTTAAAAGTGCCACCAGAGGCTTTTGCTGGCCTACAGCTTGCGTTCACGAGCTTGTGCCCGAGCACAGCTGCCATCTGTGTTTTTATTGCTGTAATCAGGCTCCTCTGCTTGCACTACCCCCCTCACTTTTCACCCTCCCTCCTGGTCAGCTTCATTTGTGTCTTCTTGCTGTGAATCATGCTCCTCTGCTCGCACTCCCCCCTCCCTTCTCCCCTTCCCTCTTCGTCAGTTTCATTTGTGTCTTCTATCACTCTGAATGCTCCTGCTTCCACCAGGCACACACACCATCAGTCGTCAGTGCCCGTTTTCACCAGGTACACACACAACCAGCCGTCAGTGCACACTTCCACCAGGCACACACACCACCAGCTGTCAGTGCACGCTTCCACCAGGCACACACACCACCAGCTGTCAGTGCACGCTTCCACCAGGCACACACACCACCAGCCGTCAGTGCACGCTTCCACCTGGTACACACACCACCAGCCGTCAGTGCACGCTTCCACCAGGCACACACACCACTAGCCGTCAGTGCACATTTTCACCAGGCACACACACTACCAGCAGTCACACACTACCAGCCATCGGTGCAAGCTTCCACCAGGCACACACCGCCAGCCGTCAGTTGCACGCTTTCACCAGGCACACACACACCAACAGTCGTCGGTGCACGCTTTCACCGGGCACACGCACCAGCAGCCGGCAGTGCACGCTTTCACTGAGCACACGTACCACCAACCGCCAGTGGACGCTTCCACCAGGCACACACACCACCAGCCGTCAGTGCACGCTTCCACCAGGCACACACACCACCAACCGCCAGTGCACGCTTCCACCAGGCACACACACCACCAGCCATCAGTGCACGCTTTCACCAGGCACACACACCACCAGCTGTCAGTGCACGCTTCCACCAGGCCCACACACCACCAGCCGTCAGTGCAAGCTTCCACCAGGCACACACACCACCAGCCGTCAGAGCAAACTTCCACCAGGCACACACCACCAGCCGTCAGTGCACGCTTCCACCAGGCACACATACTACCAGCCGTCAGTGCACGCTTCCACCAGGCACACACGCCACCAGCTGTCAGTGCACGCATCCTCCAGGCACACACACCACCAGCCGTCAGTCCACGCTTCCACCAGGTACACACACCACCAGCCATCAGTACACACTTCCACCAGACACACACACACCACCAGCCGTCAGTGCACGTTTCCCCCTGGCACACACACCACCAGCTGTCAGTGCACGCTTCCACCAGGCACACAAGCCACCAGCCGTCAGTGCACGCTTCCACCTAGCACAAACACCACCAGCCGTCAGTGCACCCTACCACCAGGCGCACACACCACCAGCTGTCAGTGCACGCTTCCACCAGGCACACACACCACCATCTGTCAGTGCACGCTTCCACCAGGCACACACACCTCCAACCATCAGTGCATGCTTCCACTGGGCACACACACACCGCCAGCCGTCAGTGCACGCTTTCACCAGGCATACACACCACCAGCCCTCAGTGCACGCTTTCACCAGGCACAGACACCACCAGCCATCAGTGCACGCTTTCACGGGGCACACACACCACCAGCCACCAGTGCATGCTTCACCCAGACACACACACCACCAGCCATCCGTGCACGCTTCCACCAGGCACACACACCATCAGCTGTCAGTGCACACTTTCACCAGGCACACACACTACCAGCCATCACACACTACCAGCCGTCGTTGCATGCTTTCACTAGGCACACACCACCAGCTCTCATTGCAAGCTTTCATCAGGCCCCCCCCCCCCCCAGCAGTCGGTGCACGCTTTCACCGGGCACACACACCACCAGCCATCAGTGCGCGCTTTCAACAGGCACACACACCACCAGCTGTCAGTGCACGCTTCCACCAGGCACACACCCCCCCAACCATCAGTGCACGCTTCTACCAGGCACACACACCACCAGCCGTCAGTACATGCTTCCACCAGGCACACACACCACCAGCCGTTAGTGCACACTTTCACCAGGCACACACACCACCAGCAGTCAGTGCACGCTTTCACCTGCCACACACACCACCAGCCGACAGTGCACGCTTTCACCAGACGCACACACCACCAGCCGTCAGTGCAGCAGGCAGGCTCTTCTCAGAGTTTCTTGGTAAATATGTGTTTGATGCCTGGGAGGCAGTGAGTCGAGTTTCCTTAAACCATGCTGAGTATGCAGATGCAGTGCATGAACTCCTGTGTGAGTGAGTCATGCTGCCTGGGCTCACTCACTCCACACTTGTAAATTGTGCCTGCACCAGGCTTTTTCTCATTTGCAAAGTTCGGCGCATGCGCACAGCTAGGCAGCCCCCACACCCCCGGGATTGACTGCTTCCTACATCCAGAATGGAAACAACATTCAGAACAATGAAAAGAAGTTAATTTGATGCAAAGAACTGTTAACAAAAACCATGTCCAGCTATTGTAGATCTGGCAACTTAAACAAAACAGCAACAAAAAACAAACAAGCATTGGCATAGCCAATAGGTCTTGCTTTTTGGACCCTATGAGCAGCCGCGGTCGGTAGGGGAGTACCTGCCAGGGCGTTGACGTGGGGAAGGGGAGGGGCAGGGTGGGGGTTAGTAATGTATGGATAATGGAGGTTTGCAGGTAAGTAAACATTTAAATAAATCAAACAAATTTTGTTGCGCACACTGCATCCCCAAATGCAATGCAGTGCGCGCAACGAAATTCGTTTGATTTATTTAAATGTTTACTTACCTGCAAACCTCCATTATCCATACATTACTAACCCCCACCCTGCCCCTCCCCCTCCCCACGTCACCGACCCGGCAGGTACTCCCCTACCGACCGCGGCTGCCTATAAGTATTTAGCTATGCAGAAGAATATCCTTGGTGCAACAACACCAACTGTTGCATGGCTAAACACTTATAAGGTCCCAAATGAGAGACCTATTGGTTATGCCAATGCTTGTTCTGATGAGCTTCCAGTTATTTGTTCCCAGGCACCAATCTAGATTTTAGACTGGACAATATTCCCTGGTCTGTCCAAGACCTACTTCACTCTTTTGTTATGAAACAACCATTGGCCAATCTCACTTACCTAGGCAAGGAAGGATCCAGAAAGTAGGGAAGTGTGTCAGCCTTAAAAATTTGAAATCCACCCAAATATCCAAATCTACAACCTGATCTGTTTCAATGATATAAAGCACCAAGGGCCAAATGTACAAAGCTTTTTTTGAGGTCGCAAATGGCCCGATTCCAAGAATCGGGCCATTTATGACTTCAAAAGAGCTTTTATTTATGTACACACCTGAAATTACGATTTGAGAACACGTTACTGAACTGCAATTTGTGTTTGCTACCAAATACCAATTGGGTATCTGGAACGGGCATCCTCTCCACATACCAAATCAGGATTGGGTTTGTTAATGTTTCGCGGCTAAATCCCAACTGCAAACATTAATCTGTTACTGACTACAAACTTGTAGTGGTAACCCCTTCGCAAATGTAATGCGAAGAAAAATGTGAATGTAAAAGAAAAGTTTAAGAGGAGGCAGTAGTCCATGGGACCACCATATCTTCTTAAACAAACAAAAAAAAACTTTTCTTTTTAACTATAGTCCCGTTTACATGTTTAAAACAATCCTTTGCTCATATAAGTATTCTATAAACAAACCAATTGATCATAACATTTATATTCCAATTTCAACGTAAGCTGGCATAAATACCCGCTTCTCAAACGGGGATAAATTTAAAAACACACATAACACAAAACAAATGACCATGCTCTCAAATCTCTATACCTGCATTATGCACAGCTCTTTCTTTCACTTGTCTTACTCGATACATTTCTCAGACTGATTGACCAATTATTTGATTGCTTGCCAGGAGGAAATACACCTTTCAGTTGTTTCCATTATGCCTGCAAAAAAGCTATAATCAGTTATACATCCTGTCTCATTTGCTTGCAGTATCTCTCTGTTAATTAATGTTCCTTAAATTTAAACAGCCATACTGATTTCATAGCTTAAGACTCAAACAAATTATCGAATCCTCCATACTAATAGAACTTAATAAAGTACTTTTTACTGCTACCTTCTAAAACTCCAATTGTTTTTGTGCATAAACAGAATTCTTTGTCTTAGTGCCTCCATAATTACATTCTTGCATTTCACATATACAACACCTTTGGAGCATGCAGTGATGTAAGCGAGGGTCCCATGGCACTGAAACCTTAAATCTAATTTATGAACAAGGAAATTAAAATGCTCATTCAAAGCTCTGTTTGGTTAATAAATTGGGGCATATTTACAAGGAGTAAATGACACCAGAATGTCACTTTTTCTGACTTTCTGGTGGTATCAACTCCTCCGCCTTATTTACAAGGTGGCGTTAAACCACTTAACATGGCTTAACACCGTCTTGTAAATTAATGAATGACTGAACAGGCATTTATAACGTGCACAGCTAATCAAAAGAGAATCCCGGTGCTGTCATGTAACTCTCCACTATCACCCAGAACAGACTTAGTGGCAAAATAGCCATGCTTTTAGTTGCTTCTGAAGACGGAAAGTTCCACTGTGGCTCTCAGGGCAACCAGAAGTAGGTTCCAAGATTGGGCTCCCAGAAACATGAAGGATCTGCCTCCAGTTCTGACTCGGCGGATCCTAGATATGGTAGCCAGATGATTAAATGAAGACCTAAAGGTTGTAGAGGGGGTGTAATGAAGTATTCTCTTCCTGATGTAACTGGCACCAGTGCCCTGTAGGGCTTTATGTGATAGGACCAGAGCCTTGAATTTGATCCTCTTTCTCACTGGCAGCCAGTGCAGAGCTCTGAGATGCGGGGACATATGAGTCCTGGGCTTCAAATAAAGGACTAATCTTGCTGCTGCATTTTGAACCACCTACAGGCGGTTCAAAGGATACTCAGGTAAACCCAAATATAGTAAATTTCTGTACTCCAGTCTAGAGGTAATTAAGGCCTGGACCACTGCTTTCCTAGTGGCAGTAGACAGAAGAGGTAGAAATGTCCTCAGAATTCGTAATAGCCTGAAACAGCTGCCTACCACCACTTGGATTTGATGCTTTATAGATAAAAAGTTGTCAATATGGATGCCTAGATTTGTTACTGTGTTTTGGGAACAGTAGGTGGAGGTGTGTTTTGGGGCCACCAGGATCTTCAGTCTCCTGATCCGATTCATCTGGATGACATTTAAGTTGAGTTATTGCCAGCCAATTAAACACCTTTGAGAGGCAGATTGTGATCTTCTCCCCCTCAAAGTGTGCACCTCTTTGTCAAGTAAAAAGAAGCTATGTGTCATCCGCAAATGAAAATATTTTAGCCCCACAAGATTCGTCCAAAACTGCCAATGGGGTAAAGTACACATTAAAGAGAGTAATGCTCAAATCTGAGGTCTGGGAGATGTCCACATTCAGATTCCAAATAGCCATTGTATAGGGAGGGGTCCAAACTTCCTGATTTCTATCCTCCAGAAAAGAGGTTAGCCACTTTAGGGCTAAATAATGCCACTATTCATGCAGCACTTAGCGTGAAAGGGGAGGGCAGTGGGTGTGGCAGTGGGCATTCCGCCGCAACACCCATTGCTTTTTTAAGCTGCCCTATATTTACAAGGTATGGGGCAGCACCACAAATATTGCCAATGAATGCCTGGTCTTAAGCTGACGATATGGGGAGAAATGTTTTATATCTTCTTGAATCTTGCTCTTTTCAGCAGCACACCTAGATAGAGCAAATTGCCTGTAAAGATTCTTTATGTGCAGGAAGGTGTTCCTTCCTGCACATATACAATTGCCCCAGCAGAGCAGGCACCCTGGCAAAATGGCGCTAAGGTGTCTGAGCTGGTGCGAGGCAGCTTTTTTAGTGCCAGTGCTAGCTAGGGGTAACGCAGGGCTGCGCCGCATAGATGTGAATACGGCATATTCCAACCTTTTGATACTGTTGAAGTGTGGCATTACCAATTTTGGCATAACACTGCTGTCCGCCAGTTTCTTGTAAATATGCCCCAACGTGTCATACCTATATAGGTGTTTGAATTAAAGGAAATGAACAATGGTTATATATATAGCACAGTAAAAGAGCATTACTTTTAGCATGAAATATTAGGTGTTATTGACTACATACCTTGATAGTACTCATTGTATCAGAGTGTTCCAGTGATCCGGGACTAATGCATTTTCACAGACAAGGCCCAAATTCATTACCCAACAAGTCCCTTCACGCTGGGTAAGTGAAATACCAAACTTACCAATATCCAATTTGTATCATCATCTCAGCATACAATTTGTGGCGATTCAATCTTTATTTATGTTGACAGGGTTTGGCAAATTAATACCTGACTATATTATTCTTATAAATAAAGAATAAACACCTCTAATAAAGACAAACTCATGTGTATATTTATAATGTTTTATCTAAATAATGTGAAATGCTCATCAATACCAAATACTGTATGAATCATAGACCATCACGAGAAACAATAATAGAGATATAACAATATATTGCATCTCAATAACTGTACATACAGGAGTGTAAAGGCGAAGAGACAAAAGGTTCAGAGACAAAATACATTTGCAAATGATTATGCAAATTCAGTTTTCTGTCTATATTAACCCAATTGGAAGGTGGAACCCTACTCTCTGGCCAATAGAGTAGTAACAGGCCATTCAAGAAGATTTGAAGAGGAAAAGACTGTGTCAGGAATCAGCAGACAGGGACAGCCAGCTCAAGAATAGGAGACAGCAACACTGGACTCCCCTCACGCAGGTATAAATCACGCAACTCTCCTCCCGTAACGCCCAAAACAACAACACCTAAACCCTCCCACCGGGAGCCTCAATTATACCCTAAAACCCAAAAGACCAACCCACAATTGTGTCAGAACAGACAATTTCTCATCATTCAATTGGTTAAGGAAGGGGGTGTACTGTCACCCAACTCTTGTCATGTCACTTTAACGCAGGGACTTCATTGTTCGTTTACTCATCTTATCAACTTCCAGCCCGGGAAATACAAATTCGAGCCGCTGTCGTAGTACACATTTCCTCCATCCCGGTCATGTAACAAACTCTGTATCACATTTGTCCATTTGCTCCGCTTTAGAAGGAAGTATTCCTTCTCTTGAACATTATTTTGTGTCTTCATGCAATCTCTTGGCAGTCACATAGAACTCATGAAGGACAATTGTTTTCCATCTTCCCTTTCTCGCTCAGAATTAAACTGCATTTATTTCTTACATTAACCCAAAAGTTTCCTGCAGAGCAGAAAGACATACTTCTATGGAAAACAAACACAGGCATTATTAACCACGTATAATGCTCTCCACTATGCACCCACCCTGTGTTGCATCTACCCATGAGCACCCAGAGTTAGTATTATTTTCCAAGAAAATGTTAATAAAATGCATTAAAGCAGCATTAGTCCTTTTACCTTACATAAGTCAAAATCATTGCGGCCTACTCCAGTACTTTAGTTTGCGCTTGCGCAGTAGCATTTTCCCTTATGTTAGGCCCTTTTCCTCATAAGTTTTTCACGGCACACGGTTAATAAGTGTTACTGAGGGTTCAATTCGAGCAGGTTTTATTTCGCGAAAACCCTGCTCCATCAATCTCCCCTTCGATGGCGTCTTTGAGCCCAACACTGAACCGTCCTAGCTCAACCACACCTCCATTACCACCAACCCTCCAGGCACCTTCGCTCTGCGCCTCTCTCACTCGCTGAATTACCCCACATGCGCAGAAGTAGAGCCGGGGGGCGATCCTCTTCCCACCTTGCAGCACAGTCCTAGAATGACCGCCCATTCCACATCAGGACCGCCACATCACTGCTGGAATTCCCAAAAAGGAAGACCTACAGGGGACCGTCACCTCCCCGGGGCATTATTACAATTGGATGGGGCTCCTCGTGCGCCCCCCCCAAGCCACAGGGACCGCCACCTCCCCGGGGCTATAACTAATAATTAGTGGGGGGGGGGGCTCGAGCCCTCCACACTTCCCCGGGAACCACCACTGCCCCGGGGCATCGAATATGTAAATACGGGGGTCTTTTGTGAACCCCTGGCCCTGGGGACCACCACCTCCCCTGGGCTATTTACATGTTTGAGGGGGGGGCGCGGGCCCCCATCCTGGAGCCCGAATAGCGCTGGGAACTGCCACCCTCCAGGGCCGGCTCCTGCAATGTCCCGGGGTGCCCACCCCTGGGACATTGCTGTTTGCTATGGCAGGCCGGGAGCATGGCTCCTGCCATGCCATAGCAAACCCTGCTTTGCTTTTTGGAAGCAAGAGCAGGAAACCTGTTCTTGCTTCCAAAAAGCAAAGCAGATTGCTTTTGCACAAGGGGAGCTGCTTGTCAGTAGCTCCCCTTGTGCAAAAGCAATGCCGGCTCCTGCAGGAGGCGGGGAGCTGACTGGGACTGTGGGGGCATTGGGGCTGCACCCAGGGTCCCCAAGGCTAAGGGTCGGCCCCGGGGGATGGGGTCCCTGGGGCCAGAGGTGGCCCGGGAGAGGGGCCACATGGCCCCCCTCCCCTTGAAATAGGAAAGGTCGGCCCTGGGGGATGGGGTTTCCGGGCCATAATTGGCCTGAGGAAAGGGGCATCGTGGGCCCCCTCCCACAAAAAAATATTAAAAAAGAAGGCTGGCCAGACCACGGGGGATGGGGTACCCGGGCCATAATTGACCTCTGGAGGGGGGCCACGCACCCCCCCCCCCCCCAAAAAAAATAGCAAGGCTGCCAGGCCCCGGGGGATGGGGTCCCTGGGGCAAAAAGTGGCCCAGAGAAGGGGAGCCATGCGGCCCCCCTCCCATAAAATAACAAATTTATAAAAGAGAAAAAAGAAAGCGTCAGCTCGCCGGAGGCCCCAGCCCCTCCCTGCATGACTCTGCAAACTCGCCCTCTGGCGCGTTCTAAGTTGGGGAATTATGTCCCCTTGAATACTGAGGGTCGCTGGGGGGCAACTAGCCCACCAGGCACATCCAATAAGCGCCACACAGCTGGATTGCAGAGAGGTGATCAGAGGGCATGCCTCTTTTTACACCACTCTGCAAACCCACCTTTTGGCGCACTGCTGGTTGGGCGAGGAGGTCCTCTTACCTCCTGAGGACCTCAACACACAAGTGGACTTCATCCCCCGAGCAGCAGTGCACCAGGAGGTGCGTTTGCAGAGTGGTGTAACAAGAGGGCGTTGCCTCAGACCACTCTCAGTAATCCAGCTGTTTGGGGCTTACTGGAGGTAACAGGAGGGCTATTGGCCCTGGGGACCCTCAGGAGGAAAGGGGACTTAGGGCCAGATGTAGATAATTCTAATTTACCGACTCATAAATACCGAATTTTACCGCTTCGGTATTTATGAATCGGTAAATTAGAAGGAGGCAGATGTAGGTAATTCTAAAATCTCAATTACTGAATCTGTAACATTCGGTATTTACCGATTCTGTAAATACAGAATCGGTATCTCCCATTGATTCCTATGGGCTTTGGAGCCCATAGGAATCAATGGGAAATACCGATTCTGTATTTACAGAATTGGTAAATACTGAATCCTACAAGGGTGCAGGGGGTGTCACTTTGACACCCTCTAGCACCCCAAGTACAGGCATGTGTGACATGTGGCATGTCTATCCCTAGGGGCATGTCTGTGTGTCACATTGCACATTGGGTATTTTACCACCCAATAGGATTGGGTGGTAAAATACCGACTCTTAAGGGCCTGTGGCACTCTTAGGAGTGTCACCTACATATGTATTTACCGAATCGGTAAAATTACCGATTCGGTATTTTACAGAATCGGTAAATTTACCGATTCAGTAAATTTACCGATTCTGTAAAATAATGGCCCCTACATCTCAATCACCAAATACCGGTCGGTAACGGCCGAATTCGGCCGTTACCAACCGGTATTTGGTCTACTACATCTGGCCCTAGATCCCCCAACTTAGAATGCGCCAGGAGGCGTGTTTGCAGAGTGTTGGAGAAAGGGGGCGTGGCCTGGGTCTACCCCTTAGCAATCCCACTGGGTGGGGCTTACAGGAGGTAAGAGGTAGGCTAGTTGACCTTTAAGGACCCCAGCAGTGAAGGGGAGTTCAATCCCCATCGGAGAGCACGCCAGGGAGCGTGTTTGCAGAGTGGTGGGCAAAGGTGGTGTGGCCTGTTATGAGAACTTAGCAATCCTGCTGTGTGGTACTTACTGGGGGTAATAGGAGGGGTAGTTGGCCCCCAAGAATGTCCATGGGGGCCAAGTACCCCTCTTGTTACCTCCAGAAAGTCCCACACAGTAGGATTGCTAAGAAGTCTTCGGAGGCCATGCCCCCTTTCTCCACCACTCTAACTCTACACTAAAATATGGTAGCACTGTGGTGTTCTAACCTGTTAACACCATAAGTAGCACGACTAACCTACCCTGCACTGACCTCCCGGATCCGGCAGTGCAGGGTAGGTCAGTCATCACCTGGGCGCAGTCGTTTGGACTCATTAACCTTATCGTGTCCACCACTTGCAGTGAATAGATGGGGCCAATCGAAAAATAGTATTTAGATTGGCTGCTGCATCAACAGGTACTATACCTCTTGGTGCTACTTATGGTATTAACAGGTTAGAACACCACAGTGATACCATATTTTAGTGTAGAATTACCATTGTTTTCACTAGGTCCTGAGGAATTGCCGCTAAACCCACCTGAAAAATAGGTAAGAAACATGTCGGCTGCACGAGACTGAGCGCAACACTCTGCAGCATTATTGCAGAGAGTCGCCACTCCATTTTTAATCAGGGGGAAGGCAGGATCATTAAAGTCTAATTTCCCTGTTTTAATTCACATGGTTTAGTTGACCTACACACTTGCACTCCTACACTTTTAAGGCCCCTTACACCCACTGCACCATACGGCAAGGAATAAAAGATCTCCGCAAAATAGCCCTCACATAGGGTACCCAGCGGGTATTGCAGCCCCAACCCGACGAGGAGCATGCCCGATTATAAAGCATGACACCCAGCAGGCTGGGTGTGTGAAGGCCCTCATTCCGAATGGAAGGACGTCCCGGTCCCTCCGTTCCTATTAACACAACTATTCACTAGTCTAGGACCATGCCAGTCCCTTGTCCTGCCTTTTTATCCCAACCTGTAAAAGGAACTGCATACTCTGTTCTTTGGAAGATTAAAGAAGTGTTTGCAATGTAATAGGTTTTGCATTTGCGAGAGTTAGATCTATTGGCGTTGTAAATGTAAACATTTTTTGCAAATGTTTTTTGGAGTGGTGTGGATGTACAATGTGTGTAGGGGAATTATGTGGTATGTTGTGAAGTGAAATTATGTTGATAGAAAGTATGTTGTATTTAGTGTATAGGAATTATGTAGAGTGGGATTATGTGTTATGGAGAGTAATTATGTGGTATGGTAGTCTGTGTTGTGGAGTGGTAACCTCAAGTTTAGTCTTTCTCGTTTCTATAGAAGCTCAACTATCAACTCAGTGAGACAAAAAAAGAAGGAATCACTGAGGGGCACTTGTGGACCTAGTCAGAGGTATGAGCAGGGCCACTGGAATTATGCAACTGTTTGGCTGCACCGACTTTCGCACAATTATACATTTTCTGCATTAGCCACATAATTCATCATCTGCTCCCTAATCCGCAGATTTGAACAAAAAAAGCCTTGGTTCTAGCTCAAACGGCACAAACGTTACCAAAAATGCTGCCACAAGTGTTACAGCATGGTGGAAGGCCCTTTTCAACCCTAGAATGGTCACCTGTTACTTATTGCTAAATGTGGGTGTTAAATTGGTACTAATTGTGTGCAAGCCACTCTTGCTTCCTTCTGGGCCTCTCTTGCCTCTTTCTGCATTTCTGTTACTTCTTTCTGCACATTTCTTTTTCTGCACTTCTCTTGCCTCTTCCTGCAAATCTCTTCTACTTTCTGCACCTCTCTTCCCTCGGTCTGCACGCCTGTTGCCTCTTTCTGCACCTCATTTGCTTCTTTCTGTATACCTCATGCCTCTTTCTGCACCCTTCTTCCCTCTTTCTGCACCTCTCTTGCCTTTTTCTGTACACTCCTACGTCTTTCTCCACCCTTTTTGTTTCTTTCTGTACCTCTGTTACTACTTTCTCAATTTCTCTTCCTTCTTTCTGTGCCTCTATCTTACTTCTTTCTGTACCTCACTCGCCTCTTTCAGCACCTTTATTGGTTCTTTCTGCACTGCTCTTGCTTCTTTCTGCACCTCAATTGCCTCTTTTACACACTTGTTTTGCTTCTTTACACCTCTGTTGCTTCCTTCAGCAATTATCTTGCCTCTTTCTGCACCTTTCTTCCTTCTTTCTGCACCCCTCCTGCCTCTTTCTGTACCTCTCTTGCCTCTTTGTGTACCCCTTCTACCTTTTTCTGCACCACTCCTGCCTCTTTTTGCCCCTCTGTTGGTTCTTTCTGCACTGCTCTTTCTTCTTTCTGCACCTCGCTTGCCTCTTTCTGCACTTCTCTTGCTTCTTTCTACACCTCTGTTGCTTCTTTCAGCAATTCTCCTGCCTCTTTCTGCACTTCTCTTCCTTCTTTTTGTAACCCTCTTGCCTCTTTCTATACCTCTCTTGCCTCTTTGTGCACCCATCCTACCTTTTTCCGTACCCCTCTTGCCTCTTTTTGCACTTCTTTTGGTTCTTTATGTACTGCTCTCGCTTCTTTCTGCACCTCAATTGCCTCTTTCTGCACTTCTCTAGCTTTTTTCTACATCTCTGTTGCTTCTTTCAGCAATTCTCTTGCCTCTTTCTGCACTTCTCTTCCTTATTTTTGCACCCCTTCTGCCTCTTTCTGTAACCCGTTTGCCTCTTTGTGCACCTCTCCTATCACCTTCTGCTCCCATCTTGCCTCATTTTGCACATCTGTTCTTTCTCCACTGCTCGTGCTTCTTTCTGTACCCCTCTTGCCTCTTTCTGTACACATGTTCCCAGTTTCTTCACCTTTATTGCCTATTTCTGGACCTCTCTTGCCTCTTTCTGTACCTCTTTTGCCTCTTTCTGCTCTTCTCTTGCTCTTTCTGCACCCTTCACACCTCTTCAGTACCTCTGTTGGTTCTTTCTGCACTTCTCTTGCTTCATTCTACACCTCTGTTGCTTCTTTCAGTAATTTTCTTGCCTCTTTCTGCACTTCTCTTCCTTCTTTATGCACCCTCCTGCCTCCTTCTGTACCTCTCTTGCCTCTTTGTGCACCCTTCCTACCTTTTACTGCACCCCACTTGCCTCTTTTTGCACTTCTGTTGGTTCTTTCTGCACTGCTCTTGCTTCTTTCTGTACCTCTCTTGCCTCTTTCTGTACACCTTTTCCCTGTTTCTGCACTTTTACTGCCTATTTCTGGACCTCTTTTGCCTCTTTCTGCACTTCTCTTGCTCTTTCTGCACCCTTCACGCTTCTTTCAGCACCTCTGTTAGTTCTTTCTGCACTTCTCTTGCTTCATTCTACACCTCTGTTGCTTCTTTCAGCAATATTCTTGCCTCTTTCTGCACTTCTCTTCCTTCTTTATGCACCCCTCCTGCCTCCTTCTGTACCTCTCTTGCCTATGTGTGCAACCTTCCTACCTTTTACTGCACCCCACTTGCCTCTTTTTGCACTTCTGTTGGTTCTTTCTGCACTGCTCTTGCTTCTTTCTGAACCACACCTGCCTCTTTCTGCACTTCTCTAGCTTCTTTCTACACCTCTGTTGCTTCTTTCAGCAATTCTCTTGCCTCTTTCTGCACTTCTCTTGCTTATATCTGCACCTCTCTTGTATCTTTATACCCCTCTGTTGCCTCTTTCTGCAAGGCACTTGCTTCTTTCTGCACCTCTCTTGCTTCTTTCGGCACCTCTGTTGCTTCTTTCCGCATCCCTCCTTCCTCTTTCCACACCTCTCTTCCCTCTCACTGCACCACTCTTGCCTCCTTCTGCACCTCTGTTGCTTCATTCTGCACCTCTTGGTTCTTTCTGCACTGCTTTTGCCTCTTTCTGCATCAATCTTGCCTCTTTGAGCATCACTTTTCCTTCTTTTTACACTTCTCTCTCCTATTTCTGCACCCCTCTTGCCTCTTTCTGCGCCTCACTTGCCTCTTTCAGCACTTCTGTTGTTTTTTCCCTGCAGATCTCTTGCCTCTTTCTGCACCCAACTTGTGCCTTTCAGCACCTCTGTTGCTTTTTTCTGCAGATCTTTTGCCCCGTTTGTACACTTCTTTTCTCTTTCAGCACCTCTCTTGCCTCTTTCTGCACAACTCTTGCCTCCTTCTGCACCTTTGTTGCTTCTTTCTGCACTTCTCTTGGTTCTTTCTGCACTTCTCTCTCCTCTTTCTGCACCTCTCTTGCCTCTTTCTGTATCTCACTTGCCTCTTTCTACACCTGTTGTTTTTTCTGCAGATCTCTTGCCTCTTTCTGCACCTCACTTGCGCCTTTCAGCACCCCTGTTACTTTTTTTCTGCAGATCTTTTGCCCCTTTCTGCACACCTTTTTTCTCTTGCGTACCTCTCTTGCCTCTTTATGCACCCTGTTCCCTGTTTCTGCACCTTTCCTACCTGTTTCTGCACATGTCTTGCCTCTTTCTCTTGCTTCTTTCTGCACTTTTCTTCCTTCTTTCTGCACCCCTCCTACATCTTTCTGTACCTCTCTTGCCTCTTTGTGCACCCCTCCTACCCTTTTCTGCACCCCTCTTGCCTCTTTTTGCACCTCTGTTGGTTCTTTCTGCACTGCTCTTGCTTTTTATGCACATCACATGCCTCTTTCTGCATTTCTCTTGCTTCTTTCTACACCTCTGTTGCTTCTTTCAGCAATTCTCTTGCCTCTTTCTGTACTTCTTTTACTTCTTTTTTCACCCCTCCTGCTTTTTTCTGTTCCCCACTTGCCTCCTTGTGCACCTCTCCTACCTCTATCTGTACCCATCTTGCCACTTTTTACACATCTGTTGGCTCTTTCTCCACTGCTCTTGCTTCTTTCTGCATCTCTCTTGCCTCTTTCTTCACCCCTGTTCCCGGTTTCTGCACCTTTACTGCCTATTTCTGTACCTCTCTTGCCTCTTTCTGTAACTCTTTTGCCTCTTTTTGCACTTCTCTTGCTCTTTCTACACCCTTCACACCTCTTTCAGCACTTCGGTTGGTTCTTTCTGAACCGATCCAGCTTTTTTCTGCACCTCACATGCCTCTTTCTGCACTTCTATTGCTTCTTTCTACACCTCTGTTGCTTTTCTCAGCTATTGTCTTGCCTCTTTCTGTACCTCTCTTGCCTCTTTGTGCACCCCTCCTACCTTTTTCTGCACCACTTTTGTCTCTTTTTCTGTACCTGTGTTGGTTCTTTCTGCACTGCTCTTGCTTCTTTCTGCATCTCACATGCCTCTTTCTGCACTTCTCTTGCTTCTTTCTACGCCTCTGTTGCTTCTTCAGCAATTCTCTTGCATCTATCTGCACTTTTCATCCTTCTTTTTTCTCCCCTCCTGCCTCTTTCTGTACCTCTGTTGCCTCTTTGTGCACCCATTTTACATTTTCTGCACGCCTCTTGCCTCTTTTTACACTTCTGTTGGTTCTTTCTGCACTGCTCGTGCATCTTTCTGAACCTCACCTGCCTCTTTCTGCACTTCTCTTGCTTCTTTCTACACCTCTGTTGCTTCTTTCAGCAATTCTCTTGCCTCTTTTTGCACTACTCTTCTTTCTTTTTGCACCCCTCCTGCCTCCTTCAGCACCCCTCTTGCCTCTTTTTGCACATCTGTTGGTTCTTTCTCTACTGCTCTTGCTTCTTTATGCACCTCATTTGCCTCTTTCAGCACTTCTCTTGCTTCTTTCTAAACCTCTGTTGCTTCTTTCAGCAAATCTTTTGCCTCTTTCTGCACTTCTCTTGCTTGTTTCTGCACCTCTCTTGCCTCTTTCTGCACCTCTGTTGCCTCTTTCTGCACTTCACCTGCTTCTTTCTGCACCTCTCTTGCTTCTTTTGGCACCTCTGGTGCTTCCTTTAGCACCCCTCCTGCCTCTTTCTGTACCCCTTTTCCCTCCTTCTGCGCCACTCTTGCTTCCTTCTGCACCTCTGTTGCTTCATTCTGTACTTCTCTTGGTTCTTTCTGCACTGCTTTTGCCTCTTTCTGCACCTCACTTGCCTCTTTGAGCACTTCTGTTGGTTTTTTTCTGCAGATCTCCTGCCTCTTTCTGCACCCCACTTGTGCCTTTCAGCACCTCTGTTGTTTTTTCTGCAGATCTTTGCTCCTTTTGTACCCTTCTTTTCTCTTTCGGCACCTCTCTTGCCTCTTTCTGCACCCCTGTTCCCAGTTTCTGCACCTTTCCTGCCTATTTCTGTACCTCTCTTGCCTCTTTCTGTACCTCTGTTACCTCTTTCTGCACTTCTCTTGCTCTGTCTGCACCCTTCGCACCTCTTTCTGCAACTCTGTTGGTTCTTTCTCCACTGCTTATGCGTCTTTATGCACTTCATTTTCCTCTTTATGCACTTCTATTGCTTCTTTCTAAACCGCTATTGCTTCTTTCAGTAAATCTCTTGCCTCTTTCTGCACTTCTCTTGCTTGTTTCTGCATCTTTCTTGCATCTTTCTGCACCCCTGTTGCCTTTTTCTGCACTTCACCTGCTTCTTTCTGCACCTCTGTTGCTTCTTTTGGCACCTCTGTTGCTTTTTTCAGCACCCCTCCTACCTCTTTCTGTACCCCTCTTTCCTATTTGTGCAACTATCTTGCCTCTTTCTACACCTCTCTTCCCTCTTTCTGCACCACTCTTGCCTCCTTCTGCACCTCTCTTTCCTCTTTCTGCACCACTCTTGCCTCCTTCTGCACCTCTGTTGCTTCATTCTGTACTTCTCTTGGTTCTTTCTGCACTTCATTTGCCTCTTTTCGCATCCCTCTTGCCCCTTTGAGCATCACATTTGCTTCTTTCTGCACTTCTCTCTCCTCTTTCTGCATCCCTCTTGCCTCTTTCTGCACCTCACTTGCCTCTTTCAGCACCTGTGTTGTTTTTTTCTGCAGATCTCTTGCCTCTTTCTGCACCTCACTTGCACCTTTCAGCACCTGTTGCTTTTTTGCAGATCTTTTGCCCCTTTTGCACCCCTTGTTTCTCTTTCTGCACCTCTCTTGCCTCTTTCTGCACCCCTGTTCCCAGTTTCTGCACCTTTCCTGCCTATTTCTGTACCCCTTTCCTCTTTCTGTACCTCTGTTATCTCTTTCTGCACTTCTATTGCTCTTTCTGTACCTTCACACCTCTTTCAGCACCTCTGTTGGTTCTTTCTGCACTGCTCTAGCTTTTTTCTGTACCTCACTTGCCTCTTTCTGCACTACTCTTGCTTCTGTCTACACCTCTTTTGTTTCTTTCAGCAATTCTCTGCCTCTTTCTGCACTTTTCTTCCTTCTTTCTGCACCCTTCATGCCTCTTTCTGTACTTCTAGTGCTTCTTTCTGCACCACTCCTACCTTTTTCAGGACACCTCTGGCCTCTTTTTGCACCTCTGTTGTTTCTTTCTGCATTGCTCTTACTTCTTTCTGCACCTCACTTGCCTCTTTCATCACCCGTTCCCTGTTTCTGCACCTTTCCTGTCTGTTTATGCACCTCTCTTGCCTATTTCTGCACCTCTGAGTTAGAGATAGTTTTACTCCCCCTGCCCTATTATGTACTAGGGCCTTAAAGGGGAGGTCATGCCAGTCACAGGGATACCCCAACCCATAGTGTGCCCCAGTGTATGTAGGTGTTTTCACTGTATTCTAAGTGTCTTTCAGCATAGCACTGGCTCCGGGCCTGGTTAGTCAGAGTCAGTTACCACCAGTACCAGTCAGTAAAAAGTTGAGGGCACAGAATGACTTTGAAACAAGGCCTCTTTCTGCACCTCTGTTTGTTCTTTCTGCTTATCACTTGCTTCTTTTTGCACTTTTCTTTGTCTTTCTGGACTTCTGTTGCCTCTTTCTGCATTTCTCTTGCTTCTTTCTGCCCCTTTCTTCCTCTTTATTCACATGTTCTACCTCTGTATGTATAGTTAGAAGTTAGCATTTTAAAAACCTTTGAAATTCACTGAAAAAAAACAAAGATGTCAGGGACGTTATAGTTAGAAAATAGCATTAAAAAACTATAGAAATTCACTGAAAAAACATAGGTTTCAGGGACGCTATAGTTAGTTGGACATTTCACTCATACAACACCCGAGAAATTCAGATGTTATAGTTAGTTGAGCTAACCATAACTCACACCCCTGCAATGCACTGCTGATGAGGTCACTTATTACATCATTCATGACATGGTTAATGACATCACTGATGACATCTAAAATGACATTACTGATGACATTATCCACGTGAAATTCTGGTGCACCTCCTCACATAACCTTTGATACACTCACTCTAAAGTACAGACTACCATTTTCGAAACCGTAGACACACCAATACCAGTTACTACATTCTCACTCACTGATTCCTAGGTCTACACACACATCCACTCATTCACCCACACAGTCACTTATACATGCAGTCACTCATCAGTACAGCACTATCATATGCACTCATACACCTATACAGATACTCACACACCTCCACTCATCCACAATTACTCACACACCTAGTTAGTCATGCAAATAACTAATCACACTCCCATTTATTCACCTATACAGTTATACACAAACCACCTTTCTTATTCATACAGATACTAACACATAGTTACTCCCTTATATAATCACTGATACAAGCACACCCTTTCATACAGCGGCTCTCACAATCACTCACTCTCACATATAGTCATTTATATACTCCAACGCTCACATATACTGCGTTTCCATATGGAGTTACTCTCACATGTACCACTGAGACATCCATTCACTCACCAACACACTCATACACACACTCACCCACCCATACAGCCCAACACAGATATACTTTTAAACCCATACACCCAGTGAATCACCCAGTCACACATCTATGCACAGAGTTCTCCACCCCACCCACCCACACAGACACTCAGGCCCCAATACAGATACTCAGACATCCAATCAATAACCCATATCGACACTCATTTC
Organism: Lissotriton helveticus; assembly: GCF_964261635.1. Classification (NCBI taxonomy): domain Eukaryota; kingdom Metazoa; phylum Chordata; class Amphibia; order Caudata; family Salamandridae; genus Lissotriton; species Lissotriton helveticus. The sequence goes on along the minus strand of NC_136065.1, from coordinate 595,744,194 downwards.
ACTGCTCACAAACCCATGCAACCACTTACACACCAACTGACAGACTGATACAGACATTCACACAATTAATTCACTAACCCATGCATTCAGTAAGACACATTTAATCACTCACTTATACAGTCAGTCACGCACCTACTAAATCATCCATTCAGACACTTATACTCTCACTCATTCTTCAATACACCTTGGCATATATATATAAAACATATTTAAACTTTACAGAAACACACAGTCACTGTATGATGTCATCAGTGATGTGATTTGAGATGTCTTCAGTGATGTCACTGACCATGTCATCAATGATGTAATATGTGATATCATCAGCAGTGCATTGCGGGGGCGCGAGTTATAGTTAGCTCAACTAACTATAACGGCTGAATTTCTCTGGTTTTGTACAAGTGAAATAATGTCCCTGAAACCTATGTTTTTTTCAGTGAATCTCAAAGGTTTTTTAAATGATAATTTCTAACTATAACATCCCTGAAACCTATGGTCTATTCAGTGAATTTCAAAGGTTTTTAAATGATCCTTTCTAACTATAATGTCCCTGAAACCTATTGTTTTCTAAGTGAAGTTCTAACGTTTTTTAAATGCTAATTTCTAACTATGCCTACAGAGGTAGGACTTGTGAAGAAAGAGAAAGAAAGGCGCAGAAATAACCAACAGAGGTGCAAAAAGAGGCTGTGTTTCAAAGTCATCCTGTACCCCCAACTTTTTACTGACTGGTACTGGTGGTAACTGACTCTGTCTAACCAGGCCCAGAGTCAGTGCTATGCTAAAAGACACTTAGAATACAGTGAAAACACCTACATACACTAGGGTAGACTATGGGTTGGGGTATCCCTGTGATTGGCAAGACCTCCCCTGTAAGGCCCTAGTACATAATAGGGCAGGGAGATTAGAACTACCTCAGACTCAGATGTGCAGAAAGAGTCAAGAGAGGTGCATAAACAGGCAGGAAATGTGCAGAAACAGGGAAGAGCAGTGCAGAAAGAACCAACTGAGGTGCAAAAAGAGGCAGGAGGGTGCAGAAAAAAGTACGAGGGTGCACAAAGAGACAAGAGTGTTACAGAAAGAGGCAGGAGGGATGCAGAAAGGAGGAAGAGAAGTGCAGAAAGAGGCAAGAGAATTGCTGAAAGAAGCAACAGAGGGTTAGAAAGAAGCAAGAGAAGTGCAGAAAGAGGCATGTGAGGTGCACAAAAATCAAGAGCAGTGCAGAAAGAACCAACAGAGGTGCTGAACGAGGCATGAAGGGTGCAGAAAGAGCAAGAGGAGTGCAGAAAGAGGCAACAGAGGTACAGAAAGAGGCAAGAGATGTATAGAAACAGACAGGAAATGTGCAGAACCAGGGAACAGGGGTGCAGAAAGAGGCAAGAGAGGTGCAGGAAGAGAAAAAGGGGTGCAGAAAGAGGCAAAAGGTCTGCAGAAAAAAGCAACAGAGGTGCTGAAAGAGGCAAGTGAGGTGCAGGAAGAGGCAAGAGATCTGCAGAAAAAAGCAACAGAGGTGCTGAAAGAGGCAAGTGAGGTGCAGAAAGAAGCAAGAGAGGTGCATAAAGAGGCAATAGAATTGCAGAAAGAAGCAACAGAGGTGCAGAAAGAAGAAAGAGAAGTGCATAATGAAGCAACAGAGGTGCTGAAAGGGGCACGAAGGGTGCAGAAAGAGGCAAGAGAAGTGCAGAAAGAACCAGGAGAAGTGCAGAAAGAAGCAACAGAGGTGTGGAAGGAGGCATAAGGGGTGCAGAAAGAAGGACGAGAAGCACAGAAAGAACCAACAGAGGTGCTGAAAGAGGCAACAAAGGTGCAGAAGGAGGCACGAGGGATGAGGTAAGAAGGAAGAGGAGTGCAGAAAGAAGCAACAAATGTACTGGAAGAGGCATGAAGGGTGCTGAAAGACACAAGAGAAGTGCAGGAAGAAGCAACAGAGGTACAGAAAGAGGCAAGAGCGGTACAGAAAGAGGGAAGAGAGGTGTGGAAAGAGGCAAGAGAGTTGCACAAATAGGGAGGAGGGGTGCAGAAAGAGGCAGGATGGGTGTAGAAAGAATTAAAAGAGGTGCCGAAAGAGGCAAGAGAAGTATAGAAAGTACCAAATGTAGTACAGAAAGAGGGAAGAGAGGTGTAGAAAGTGGCAAGAGAGTTGCACAAATAGGGGAAGGTGTGCAGAAAGAGGCAGGAGGGGTGTAGAAAGAATTAACAGAGGTACAGAAAGACGCAAGAGAGGTGCAGAAAGAGGGAAGATAGGTGTGGAAAGAGGCAGGAGAGTTGCTCAAATAGGGAAGAGGGGTGCAGAAAGAGGCAGGACAGGTGTTGAAAGAATTAACAGAGGTGCTGAAAGAAGCAAGAGAGGTGCAGAATAAGCAACTGCAGTGCAGAAAGAGACAACAGAGTTGCAGAAAGTCCAAGAGCGGTGCAGAAACAAGCAAGAGACGTGCAGAAAGAGCGAAGAGAATTGCTGAAAGAAGCAACAGAGGTTTAGAAAGAAGCAAGAGAAGTGCAGAAAGAGGCAAGTGAGATGCAGAAAGAGGCAAGTGAGATGCAGAAAGAAGCAAGAGCAGTGCAGAAAGAAGCAACAGAGGTGCAAAAAGAGGCAAGAGGGGTGCACAAAAATGTAGGAGAGGTGCACAAAGAGGCAAGAGAGGTACAGAAAGAGGCAGGTGCGGTACAAAAATAAGGAAGAGAAGTGCAGAAAGAGGCAAGAGAATTGCTGAAACAACAGAGGTTGAGGTTCCGTGAATTCTGAACCCTGGGTTCCATTTTGTGTATGGCAGCCATTTTGTGGTTGCCCTCACATAGGCCGATGACTGCGGCCAACGAGTCTTTAGTACACGTACACTTTAGCTGACTTCTGAATGACCTGAGTGAACTGACCCCGTTGCCTGAAGCTGACCTTGTTAGGCCAGTTCCTTGCCCAGTAGCTGATCAAGATTGAGGATCAAAGCACAGGACATTGTAGAGTTTGGTATGCACACACACACACCCCTTATCCTGCTTCTTATCTGTTTTCTGTTCCTTCTTTTATGGTCTGTTTATGATATGGGTTGTGGTCCTTTTATTATGGGTTTGTCCGGCTTGTGTAAGAAGGAATGTTAGGCATTTTGCATGCTTGCAAAAGCAAGGACTGCCCCTTACTTTTATGCTGAGTTTTGTAACCCTGAGCATATATAAGGCCTCTGTTCTCTGTACTCCTCAGACTACCTCATTCAGTTGCTACAGCTTCTGTGAGACGTGGCCTCACTTATTAAATTTAATAAAGATGTCTTTTCATATTTCAGCTTCTGTGCCAAGTTCTTTTTTCTATTAGTAAGTATTCCCTGAGAATGAAGATTACATTTCTTCAAATGGCGCGGCCAACATGGGCTTCATCAGAGAAGTGACTATCTGTGGGAGTGATCTTGTCAGAGGACTGAAATCTACTGAGGAGGACAGAACAGGATTCTACTAAGGAGGTACTCTGTGCACAGGGATTCTGGAGATTCTTTGTTTCTGCAGCCCAGTATATTTCTGATCTTTCTGATTTTGATCCTCCACATGACGTCACTCCTGACTGAGAACCTTTTTGGCGTGAGTATTCTGAAAAAGACCGTTAGGTCATGTAGAACTTGACAGTTAGAATTAGGATAACCTTTTGATTAGTAAAAATAAGAAGTACAAGTGGGTCGCTCCCACGACTTTGTTTGGTTTCTTGGTTTTGATTTGGTTATTGCAATTACCAAAGCCGAGGGGTTGGTTTCTTGGTTTTGATTTGGTTATTGCAATTACCAAAGTCGAGAGGCTCGTATATTTGCGAGTATATCGTTTTTGATAACCCATTGAAGTTTGAAGCTAGATTAGTGAGCTATAAGATGCCTGATCTTAGCAAATTTAGGACTGTAACTTTGGAATTTTGGAATTTGTGTTGGCCAACTTTAGATATGTTTTGGATTTTGGATATGCAAATTGCAATTTGTATAGGCAGGTAATGATGAGATTTTTCACTATTTGGTTTTGTTGAACGGTGCACGTACGAAAAGTACATTAAGCACTACTTTGATTATAATATTTGCATAATTCTGCAAATATTTTTGGCATGCCTGTTTTCTAAGCTCTCATGGAAAAATGTGTTGCTTTTTCTTGGCGGTACCATAGTGTGATGTGAAATTAATTAGCCGGCTCTCCTAGAAGGAATACTTAAATAGGTTTAAGTATACAAACATATTTCTTCCTTGGTGATTTTGTATCCCCAGGGAATTAAAATATGACATAATACAAAACAAGGATCCTTTGTTCTGCGCAATTTTATAAATGAAGATATGCAGAGCGATTTTTGGTGTTCTGCCAGCCAAAGCTAGTGAATTGAGTGTGTTTTGGCTTCTTGGATATGCAGCAGTCTGTTTTTTGTAGCCTTTTGGAACACTATTGAGAAGCGTTTCTTGTAAATATGACTTACAACTAGAATTTGCAAATAGTTTGGTTTAAGTACAGTCTGTGGGTTGTCCTTTGTTTTTGTTCTGAGTATTGATTTGTGGGTTAAATGTGTGTTTAAATGTCCATGTGGTTTTCCCATTAGTGCAACTTCTGTAAGTACATAGCGATGGCGCTATTTATGAAATGCATGGCTAAAGCGTGCCGTATTGTGTGTCCTGAGTGTTTCACCCCTTTCTGTTTATGTCTGAAATGAGCTCTAATGTGTGTTTGTGGTTTTTCATGTTTTCAGTCTATTAAGCAAAATGTCTAAAGGCTTAAAAAAATAAAATTAAAATTCACATTCACTAGGAATAAAAAGGCCCCCAAAATCAAATGGTGTTTTTTTGTAGTAAAACCAACTTATAGCATTTCTTCATTATTTTGTATTACAGGAAGACATTTCAATTAAGGGTTTCCTCTCTTTAAGCATTTTTGTACGCATATTCTTGGCTCTGTTGCTAAATAAAAATCGTCCTTTTTAGAAAGAAAAATGTGGCGCCAAATATTGTCATGTTTTAAGTTAGGCTTCTGTGCTTAGGCTTATAAATGAATGCGTCTAAAATGATAGGCAAGGGTTGCAGCTTGCTTTTATATGTGAAATTAGCCAAAATGATTGGGTTTATTAAAAATAATTATTAATTATAAAAAATAATTATTAAAAATAAGTGCTACAAAATTCGTTTTTTACTATTCATGAAGCTTAATACTCATACTATGACCCCCTAGCATTAAAATTTAATTTGAGTTGTGTTGCACTGCATAATGAGGACATTAGCATATGACATCTCACTTAGCGCAGGCTAAGGATTTACATGAGATATGTCTAATGTCTAATATCTGTAATGTGTAAAGAACATTCTGAGGATGATTAATATGTAACATACTTATAGGATATTTATTTTTAAGTGCCCCAAATATCAAAGTCGAATTTGGGTATTTTTGCCATTTATAATAGCTTTAAAGTGCTTTAGGCTTCAGTAAATGCATACATTTAGGTATAATACAAATTTGCAGGCTGTCCCCATTTGGGGTTTGCTTTTAAATGACCCAGTGAGATCCATTTAAGGTTGATGAAATAAGTACCATTGCAACAAGCATTTGTTCTCAAAACTGGTAGGTGTGTTATTAGGTTCTGTGAATTATTCACAGTAAATGTTGTTTAATAATCTGGAAACAGGGGGGAGGAGCCTAGCTCGAGAACGCAATGGCCGCCTTTTAGCTCGGCTCCGTCGGCCCTCCAGCTAACTTCGACTATCCTGTACTATATCCTGTTTCGTGACAAAACTTCCATACAGAATTTGAAATTTAAAAACCCACTCTTACTCACCGTCTGGTCTGGAGGATCCTGTGTGCTGTGGGTCCGCAGCTGTGCCCTCGGTGACAATTGGCCTCCGGGCACTCGAGACCGGGACCACGCCTGCGGGACCCGACCGGCGGAGAAGAGATTGCCGGCCCCGGCCGCGAGAGTGAGCCACTGGTGAGAACCGTTGTGCGTATGCCCCGGAGATCCTGAACCGGCCCCGATGACTGGACCGTGCGGCTGGAGGGGGACGAGATGTGTTGGGGGCTGACTGTGTGAAGGGGTCCCTTCGCCTTTGTCCTGTCCGGCGGCCCGAAACCCCGCGCCTGGCTCTCGCCTGTGGGGCCTGCCTCTGTTTGGAGGGGACCCCCCCCCCATCTGGCGCTTGCCCATCCTGTGCCGGTGAGGCCGTTGTTGGGAGCCTCCGGAGATCGGTAAAGTCCTACATTTGGGGACTGTTTGGGGGCCCACGGTGGAGTGTGGGGCGGCGAAACTCACAAGATGGCTACCGATAACGCTGGGGATGCTCCGCTCTGCGCCGACGGTGGAGAAGTGTGGCTCAGGGGTTAGAGGCAGCAGACCCGGAAGCTGAGATCCGTCCTGGACCAGGGTTCAATTCCCCGCCTCGGCGGGGTCTTGGGCTAAAAATTCCACGGACTCGATAATTCTCACCCCAGTGCCTCCTCGACTCACGGGTTCACACTCTGCGACTCTGGGCAATAGCTTGCTTAATCTCCACAACGGCCCCTCGCGGCGGGATGCCTGACTTTCACCTTGTGGATACCCTGCTATCTCACAGGGGAATACCAGGAAGGGTTCCCTAAGCAAGCGCCGGGAAACCCACTGCGGGTAGCTGTGCGCTATATAAGCTCAACTACATTTACATTTACATTTACCGGCCGGATTGTGCGGAGGCCTGGGTGTGTACCCGAGCACCCACGCCCGAAAATGTCCTGGATGCCTTGATGTCACTGTACGCTGTCTTGGCCCCCGGTGCCTCTACCGACTCCATGCGGCTCGCCGCCATTTTGGGTCGACGCTCCTTCATGCACCCCTCTCTGCCTGCTGTTGTTCTTCGGCCGCTTGATGGGCCGGTGACTTTTGACCCTCTGCTTTTTCACCGCCTGGATTTCGAGGGCTTCCACACGACGCGGAGATCAGCTCCTTCCCTGGCACCTGGGACTTGTGGTGGGCCGCCGTTTGCCCCCGCTTCGTCGGACTCGGACTCTTGTCCTGGAGGGGACCCTTTGTATTGTCGACCTGCACACCTGGACTCCGGCTTGCCTTTGCCTTCCCTGTCGTTGTTGCTACAATTGACGTGCATTATTGACTTCCTATATTCCCTCCGTACGAAGGCTCTCCCTGATTTATGTCACTGCCGTGATTCTGGACAACATTACGCTTTTTCTGTGCTGGGTGGTCCGCTCCACATTATCCTTTATTGGGTTGGTTTTGTGGTTAGGAAGGGTTGGGGGTGAGCTGCACGACATGATCGTTTGCTGGTTTACCCGCCCGTTGCACTGATGCTTGTGTTCCCGTCACGGGGAAATGTTACAATCTCTTCCTCCTCCCCCTCCCTGTGGGTTTTTGCTGTATGTGAAGGTGTAGTACTAATTTGATACTTATTCATTTGTTGGCTGGGGAAGGGTCGTAGCCGAATGTGTCTGTTCATATCCTCTGGCTCCTCCCTCATATTTTATTTTCTGTTTCATATTTCCTCTCCTCCTCTTATTGACTCCTTCTTCTACTTTCTTTCTTAACTATATTTCGGGTTTCGGATTAGGGCGACAGGCACGCTGTTTGGAGGGTAGGCCGTAGCCTTCTGCAGGGGTGCGGGGTGGGACGGGTGGGTGGGGTCTTTCGGATGTTTTCCTTTTGGTTCTATGGCCCTTTTCTATCCCTATATAGCGGTGCCGCTTCTGTCCTCGCTTCTCAGGCATGAGTGGGTCATGGTCTGTTGCTATGTCACTTTTCTTGGTTTCGATGCTTCGTCGTGACTGCCATACCCCTCCTCTCGCCAGCCTCCAATTCTTCTGTACTATTAGCCGCGGGTTGCCTGGCCCGGGGTGGCGCCCATCTTGAACGACTGTGTTTTCCTTTTAACTTTTTCTTTATTTGTTCTTTCTCTTCTTCTTCCCCTCTTTTTGTCCCTTCTTGGTTTTCTCCCCTCTGTTCCCCCCCCCTTTTTTCCCCCTTTCCCTCCCCCTTACCCTTCCCCCCCCTTTCCCCCCCCCTCCCCCCCCTCTTTCCCAGGCTCGTATCGAGAGAAGTGGGTTTTGTCCGTATAGTTCTCCGCTCCCCTTGCCTTTGTTAGCGTGTTATTGGGTGGGGGACATGAGATCCTGGTAGCACTTGTATGCTTCTTCAATATGTTTTGCGTTTATTTTGTGCTACGGGTGATTCGCGTCCTTACATCCTCCTCTCCCCCACCCCCCCCCTTCCTTTTGTTTTGGCGTGAGTGTATTTCTGTTTCTTGATTTCCCCGTATTTGTGACTTAGCCATGAGCCTTGTCCCCTTATTATAAAATTGACCTCATTGATCCTGTTACTGGGCTTTTATTGCCGCTTCTTCATTACTAGCACTGTTTAATTATGTTTGTCTACCTGCCGACTGGCCTTGTGTTGCTTAATTTGACTTTTGATCGTCTTTGAATTGTGGCCAGCCGGATTGGTTGTAGGCCCATGTATGTTTCTCCTAATGATGCCAATAAAGGTCTTCAAAAAAAAAAAATAATAATAATCTGGAAACAGAGATAATTTTTTTTAGCGCCTAAAAAGGAGAACATACTAACCTTAGAACTAAAAAAGCAGAGGGTCTTTTTTTCAGAGTATATGAGAAAAACTCTAATGGCTAAGATCAGCATATTGTCAATGAACATATGCGGCCTCAATGATATAAAGAAAAGACAAAAAATCGCAGAGGGTTTAAGAATATCGGGGCCGAATATCGTGTGTCTCCAAGAGATACATATTGAAGGGTCGCAACAATATCTATTGAAATCTCTAGGATATCGACTTATAGCAGCTACATCACAAGGGACATGCACCAGGGGAGTCGCAATTTTAGCAAAGGGTGGGGGGCTACAATTTTCACGGTCTAAAGCGGATACTTTAGGTAGATTTGCAATTACAGAATGCCATCTTAATAACGGTGCAGGCAAATTCACGTTATGCACAATATATGGGGATATTATTGATGACCCGGGGGTATTGACTAAGGTGTCCAACGAGTTATTTCACTGGCCCCTCCCATTGATTCTCTGTGGAGATTTCAATATTCATTTACCCTGTAATTGGTCCACAGATCCTGGGTTTATTTATCAAGGCAGGAAACCAAAGGTTTTTCTCGCTCTTAAAGACCTATGTTTACAACACGGCCTTCTAAATGGCTGGGCCATGGATCATCCGGGCGATCACGGTTACACTTATTATTCATCTCCACACTCAAAGCATGTAAGATTAGACTATATGTTTTTTTCGAATAGCTTGCGCTATACATGTCAAATCAATAAACAGCCTAGAATTCTGTCGGATCACAACCCGCTTAAGCTTAACTTAATGAAGGGCACTGAAAAATCTAACACAAACATATGGACATTCGAAAGAGCTTTGCTATATAATAAAGCATATAATTTACATATGAGAACATGGATCCCCGCTTTCTAATCAGATAATATCGGGTCTACCTCCATCGACATTGTCTGGGATACTCTGAAGGCAGGGGTTAGGGGCGAAACGATGAAATTTTCCTTTAACCACAATAAAACCGAAAAAATAAAAATGGCTTCACTAGAAGAAGATCGGCGTAAAGCAGAAGAAGGACTTATTAAAACGATACAGGAAGGTAACCCAATTGTTAATGCAGAGCGCAAAGCGGCTATCGCTAAGAATAAGATCTTGGTAATTTTAACTGATAGAGCAGCTATTAAAGCTAATGTCAACAAGGCTAAAATATATGAGTTAGGGGAAAAAATGGGCCATCAATTAGCTGTCAGAACCCGCGAAGAGACATCTTTTGCTCTAATTAAAGAAATTAGGGACATCCTTTCAGAAGTTTTATAAGAACCTTTATCACGAAGATAATACCGAATTTGGTGATCCCAATATGTACTTGGAATCATTTACCCCGCCACACCTGGAAATTACTGATCAGGAGATATTAGATGGTTCAATCACCTATGACGAAATACTTCTAGCTATCAAGGGCCTGGCTAATGGAAAGGCAATGGGCATGGATGGGATTCCAACCGATTTTTACCTTATATTCGCCCCTCAACTTGAGAACATCATAACTCCCCTTTTCCAAACTATCTTCTCTGGGGGGAACCCGCCTAAGTCGTGGTCCATTGCCAAGATAATTGTATTTCCTAAAAAAAACAAAGATGAGAAAGAATTGGGCTCATATCGACCAATCACACTGATTAACGGGGATTCTAAAATATACTCAAAAATATTGGCAGATAGATTGGCACCCGTAATTCACAATATTGTTTCAGAACGACAACATGGCTTTTTCCAGGATTTCCACGATTGATCATATACAAAGGGTTATCTCCCCCTTTGATTATACGGGGGTGACAGGAGACCCTATGGCCCTCATATTGCTCGACGCGGAGAAAGCGTTTGATAGGGTCTCCTGGAAATTCCTGTGGGTGGCCCTATCAAACTCTGGGATAGGCGGACACTATTTAACAGCAGTCCAACAGCTTTATGTAAACCCCAGTGCCCACGTATTAATCAATGGGGCTTTATCTGAAAGTTTTGCCATCACGCGGGGTACAAGACAGGGCTGCCCCTGTTCGCCCCTCCTATTTGCTATCTATATTGATGTATTTATTCACAATTTGGAAAATAACAATTCAATTCCCTCAATTCAAGTCCACAACGTAGAAACCAAATGTCTGGCATGTGCTGACGATATAGCTATTATCACAGGTGACCCCAATAATGCCATTAAGTGGATAGAACGAGAAGCCCATGCTTTTGGCAAAGTCTCGGGTTATAAACTAAATCGTAGCAAAACCCAGATCATCATCAATAATAAAATTACGATGCAAGATCCACGTATAATTGATAAAGCAATTTATTTAGGCGTGAGTATTTATGCTAATATCGCAAACATGGTTGACGATAATCTTAACCCTCTCATAAGTCGCACCAAGAAGGAACTACTGCGCCTACATAATCTACAGCTCTCTATCGGGGGGAGAGTTAATGTCGTCAAAATGTTATTTTTCCCAAAATTTCTCTATTTTTTTCGTACAATAAACCTAGAATTCTCCCAAACAGTTTTTAAAAATATAGATAATTTGTTTTCACGTTTTATTTGGGGATATCACAAGCCACGAAGAGCACTCAGGTGGGTCACTTTACCTAGAGATCGGGGGGATGGGTACTGCCAAACTTTAAACTATATTATTGGGCAACAGTGTTGAGATACAGTGCATACCTTTTAAAAGAAGACACAGACGTCCATAATATTCCCACTCCGCAAGAACTTATCCTGGGAGATGGCTGTGCAGGTTGCTTATGGCGCCGCTCAAATGATGATTACTTTAAAAAAGTGAAATTCAAGACTATTTCTAGCACTATTAAAGTATGGCAGAATGTTAAAAAACTAGTTGGTTTAGGCCGGTATTCTTTTTATACACCTATAACACAGAATTTGGATCTCCCGGAAATATTTCAAGATCTAGTATCGAATAGATGGGCCGAATTAGGGATAAAACAACTGGGGTCCTATTTTTCTGCGAATGGTATTAAGTCGTTTGAGGAACTAAAAATCGAGTTCAAACTATCTAATAGAGATTTCTTCAAATACCTCCAAGTGCGGGATTTTATTTTAAAGAAAGGGGGAGGTCGCATTAAATTTCAATCGTGGCAAACTATGGACAAATTATTATCTATAAAAACCGCCAAAATTGGCGAGATATATGAAGGGCTCAATTTATTTTTGCCAGACGATATGGAGAAACATACGGAGGCTTGGCAAAGTAGACTTGGCATATCTCCACGAACTTCCTTCGAAGCCTTGGAGATGTCAATATCAACCCTAATGTCCATGAAACTCCAAGCACAATTTTATAAAACATTTTTTTCACTTTATTATACCCCAGACAAATTGGCAAAATGGGGAAACGGATTCGGGACACACTGTCCGAGGTGTTCCCTTCCATCATCAGATTCAACTCACATGTTTGCTACATGTCCTATATTAGAGAATACTTTATCGACAATCTCTGACTTTCCTACCAATCTCGCACATTGCCGTATTAACATATCAACTGAAGAAGTTCTACTCGGTACGTCCAACTCACCCCGACCACATTCAATGCAAGGGGTTATCTTCGTAGCTATGGCTGTTCTCAGACTGTGCATAGCGTCAGCCTGGATAGATCCACTAGCACCATCGTTTGTAGAATGGAGAACTAGGCTGTTTGCAACCTGCAACCTGGAAGTGGCGATTTATAGAAACAAAGGGAGGACAAAGCGGAATGGAGTGGAGTGGTGTGGCTCACTGGTTAGAGGCGGCAGACCCGGAAGCAGAGAACGGCCCGGGACCAGGGTTCAATTCCCGACGCGGCAGGGTCGTGGACCAGGGTCAGCGGACTTGACAATTCTCGCCTCGGTGCCTACTCTAACCAGGGATCACACTCTGCAACTCTGGGCATTAAGCTTGCCTCATCTCTACAACGGCCCCCCACAGACCCCGGGGATGACTGGTTTCACCTTGGAGATACCCAGAAGGGACCATCTCACAGGGAAAGCCAGGACGGGTTCCCCAGTGGTCTCCAGCGCCGGGACGCTTACGGGCAGCTGTGCGCTTTACAAGTCCAACACATTTACATTTACATTTACAATAAGGGCATGATGATCTGGGCACCTTTGTTAGATTGGATGCAAGAGGAATGAAATGTTTGAATCGCTTAGGTTTTATATTTAGTGTCTCTCTCCTCTTTTTGTTTTGTTATAATCAACAAAAAAGTATGATTTTGTTACCTGTTCTGCGGGGGTGGCGGTGAAATGTTGTTTATAAAACTTAAATGTAAATGCAAATAAAAACTGTTAAGAAAATAAAATAAAAAGGAGACATTATTTTTCAAAATAGAGTGAATTATTGCAGGTTAGGATGAATTAGGAAGGCCTTTTGCATTTGTCAGCCTCAGAATGAGCAGAGGGTGGGGGCTAGTAGAGCTGCAGAGGCTTGCTCAAGTCACGCTGACGTGTTATCTTTAGTTTCCCTGTAAACAATGGAAGGAGGCTGTCATGTTGACATTTGTGACCTTTTAAATTAGGGCCTTGTCTCTGTGAAATGCAGAATGTCCTTGCTAAACAGGCCTCTAAAAGGAAGGGTTTCTGGTTTCTCCACAAAATTAAAGAACTTAATTCCAAAGGGAAAGTATGAAAAAGGTTTCTTTGAAAGTCCCAACATCATGCTAAATGCTCTGCAGAAATGATATATTTGTATCTCTGCCTCTAAAAAAATAATGTTTGCTAGTTGCTTTTATTTGACCGAAAATGAAGCATTGCATTAAGTCTTAGACAGAAAATAAGACGAAGCTTTTTATTGAAATTTTGAAGGCTACATGCCTAAGTGAGAACGATTTGCCAATTAAGAATTATTTTTTACAGTGGAAATTGTGGCCCAAAAATAACCTGGAGTGTCAGTGAAAGACTTTTACTTTAGAAAAGTTAAAATAATTTAATGTTGCAAGCTGACTGACAAGATGGTAACAGTTAAGTAATGGAAATTTATTTTTGTGTATGTTAATGTGTATCATGTTTTGTCTTCTGATTACAAGTTATATAGGATATTTGTTTGTTATGAGAAATGTCTCTCTTTTGTGTGTTGTGTATTTCTTTTGCTTCTGCCCACAGATCATTCATGGATTGTTCTGGGTGATTTTAAGGCTGACAAGACACGTGAGTTTGGTTGGTTAAAAAGGGATGTGTTTTTGCGTAGCTCCTTTGGGAAGGAATGTTCAGGTGGTTTTCATGTTTGTGTATTTGGTTCTATCATGAATTGTTCTTGATGGTCCTGTATGTCAGAAGTGACACGGTAGATTGTGTTGCCAGCCGATCATGACTGACTAGTGATCAGCTGTCAAAAGGAGGGTAAGGAAAGTAAAAGTAAGTGTGAGGAAAGTAAGAGAAAGTGTGTAAAAGAAAGCGTATTTTAATTTTAAACCTGACAAATTAAGAAGGCCTGAATAGTGGGTTTTGGGTTGCAGGTTCACAGTGCATAAAGTACAGGACTTGAAGTGTGTGCGTCACCGCTCATTCACATATGCTATTGTTTGTCTATATTTTTTTTGTGCTTGATATACAGCAAGTATATCTGATGGCTTGACATGTGCGTTTTGTGCGGTTTTTTTGTGCATGTTTTTTGTTTTATGTTTCTGCTTTTGATACTATTACAAGTTTACCTGTGTTGTGAAGGGATATATATGACGATGTGTATCCTGCAAACAGTTGGGTAAATTTGTTTTGACACTAAATTTCACAGATAGACAGACAACACTTCATCAGTGTATGTCAAATTTGGCTATAATGATATTTGAAGAAAAATAAAAAAAGAGATATACAGGATCAATGTATGTTACCTACAGTTAGTCACGCTACTGCCCCCCCCCCTTCCCTTAAGGAACAGGCAGCCCTAAATTTATGTATCCTGATTGGACGTAAGGATAAATTATAGATTTGTGACTCTTGTACATGGTGACCTAATTTCTATATTACATTAGTCAGTTTTGTTCTGCTTCCTAAGTAGTGTATGGCTTTGTACCATAAAGGAAACAAGGTTTCATTTTTCCCTGAAGAAGGAACTGGAACATTAGCTGAGATTACCGTATATGGTGTAGCGGCCAGCGGTAGAGCTAACATTTCTGAACTATTTTTGATTTTTGTTCACCCAAGTAATTTCTTGTTCTTCCTATAGATTTTTCTTTTTCTCCCCTGACCGATGTCGCATAGTGCCTAGCGTTTGGGGATTTTAGCTGTGACCGAGTCCCATTTCCCTTTTCCATATTCCTTTCACCAGTCAGCCCTTTTATTATTGTAGGTGTATTGTTTAGGTTCACACTTCCAGATTGCAGTAATGTACTAGGAACCCCTATATTATGTATAATTCCCTTTTGTAAGACTAGACTGGTTTTTAAGAATTTTCTTTAGGCCTAACTCGATGTTTTCCAGTCTAACCGTCATGGTAGTGATGGACTGGTTAACTGACTCAATGCTATTATAAGACAAGTTTCCACATTTTGATTATTAGCCTGTGTATTGCGTAGTGCACTTGATGCACAGTTATTAAAAGGGAGGTATCTACATGTCCCTGATAATCTGTATTATGCGATTTCTCTTTTGAAATGTTTTAGATAAGGAATTTAGGAACACCTATATGTAATTATTGAAAGAAAAAATGTGTTTACCCCATTAGATGATGCCACAATGTGTGAAGACATCCATTTAGATAGAATTCTCATGTAGTTATCTACCCTTAGATGGTAGAGGATATGCTCTCATATGGAAACCCAATTGAAGAGATTAGAGGCACTGTTTTGCTTATTGCCTTTGTCTTTGTATTGCCTTTGAGAATGACAGTATACTCTAGACCAGAATTGTCCCATGGCATATGGCCACTCCTTTGAAGATTGCAGGCCACCTGCTTGCAGTCCCCTTGTTATACAATGAACTGTTTAAAGCATCGCACTTGCTCCATCAGACGGCATTGGACATCACAGAACAATAATTTCAGTGCAAAGAGCGAAAGAGAAGGATTCTTGTTGTTTGAGGCTTCAGTTTTCTACCCACCTGTCATGTGCTGGTAACCTCTGACAGTGTGCAGTCCCTTGAGCCCCTTGGCCTGAGTTTTGGCCACACCCCCCCTTTTCCTTTGCTCCAACGGAAGTGCAGTGCACCGGAGGATTCGAGTTTGGCAAAAGGCACTACATTCTGGTGCCCATGAAAGAGCAGCCTGAGCGTTCTCTGACACTGAGTAATGAGTGTTGGAGCCTGAGAATGCAGACCCGGATCTGCATAAGATGATCTGTGCCCTTGATCAATGAAGAGCACACTATCTGTAGTGCCTGCCGCAGAGGAGAGATATTGGTGCACTGCCTTGAGACATTGAGACTTTCACATGAGCTGTGAGTGTTTGCCAGGAGGGCACTCCAACGGATACTGAAAAACACTATTTTTCATGGGAGGCCTGAATCAAGAGGCCCATGCAACAATGGGAGAAGATTTGATGGACGATAGAAGCCTGCCAGAGAGGCTTGAACGGACTCTGTGCATAATTGTTGCACAAAGTGGTTTCCGTGTGATTGCATAAAATGGGTTTTAGGAGACTGATTCTTATTGTTTTGTTGGCATTGTTTTAAAGTAGTATTCTGTTTAGTAAAAGCAGAATAAAATCCATTCTCTGTGGAAGAGTACCCCCTTTTCACCTCAGAGCATTGATGAGGATCACCACTGTTTCACCTGAACATATAATAAGTTACTGAAATGCATAGGAGCCATAAAAATGTTACTAGATAATTTTAGTATTTGCTTTCTGCTTAGAGTTGTGAAAAATGATAATTTTGTTTGTAATAGTGGTCATTACTTTCTCCTGTTGTCTATATATTCTCAATAACGTGTTTTCTAGTATTTTTAAGCATGACGTTGTCTTTTGTGGGTTGGATTGTTTTTGCTACCCAATTGACATCTGTACCCACCTCCCAACCTATGTCTCTTCCTACTACTACTTCTTTGCATTCTTTCCATACTTTACCTGAACATGAACTGGTTAGGAGGTCAGAGTTCACTAATAATTCCTTTGTACAGTTTCTGCATCAACACCAGTTAGTAATGAACACCACTAATTGTTGGGTGTGTGGTCTTATGCCACATACTACAGATAGAGGTATTCCCTATTTGGTTCTGCCATTTAGTTACAATGAGTCTGTATTGGCATATCAGACGATGTTTATTTATGCCAACGAAGTCTATCCCTTGCGTTCCATGAAAGATAACTCGAGTAATAATGCCTTAGTGAAGGGAATAACGGATAATATTGATATCGATTAAGACACAGACTGAGTGATTGCCTATGTAAGGGCAAAAGGAGGGTCTGAGGTTCCGTGAATTCTGAACCCTGGGTTCCATTTTGTGTATGGCAGCCATTTTGTGGTTGCCCTCACATAGGCCGATGACTGCGGCAGAACGAGTCTTTAGTACACGTACACTTTAGCTGACTTCTGAATGACCTGAGTGAACTGACCCCGTTGCCTGAAGCTGACCTTGTTAGACCAGTTCCTTGCCCAGTAGCTGATCAAGATTGAGGATCAAAACACAGGACATTGTAGAGTTTGGTATGCACACACACACCCCTTATCCTGCTTCTTATCTGTTTTCTGTTCCTTCTTTTATGGTCTGTTTATGATATGGGCTGTGGTCCTTTTATTATGTGTTTGTCCGGCTTGTGTAAGAAGGAATGTTAGGCATTTTGCATGCTTGCAAAAGCAAGGACTGCCCCTTACTTTTATGCTGAGTTTTGTAACCCTGAGGATATATAACGCCTCTGTTCTCTGTACTCCTCAGACTACCTCATTCAGTTGCTATGGCTTCTGTGTGACGTGGCCTCACTTATTAAATTTAATAAAGATGTCTTTTCATATTTCAGCTTCTGTGCCAAGTTCTTTTTTCTATTAGTAAGTATTCCCTGAGAATGAAGATTACATTTCTTCAAGGTGTAGAAAGAAGCAAGAGAAGTGCACAAAGACACAAGTGAGGTGCAGAAAGAAACAAGAACAGTGCAGAAAGAAACAACAGAGATGCAAAAAGTAGCAAGAGGGGTGCAGAAAAAGGTAGGAGGGATGCACAACGAGGCAAGAGAGGTACAGAAAGATGCCGGAGGGGCGCAGAAAGAAGGAAGAGAATTGCAGAACGAGGCAAGAGATTTGCTGAAAGAAGCAACAGAGGTGTAGGAAGAAGCAAGAGAATTGCAGAAATAGGCAGGTGAGGTGCAGAAAAAAGTAGGAATAGTGCATAAAGAGGTGCGGAAAGAGGTGAGAAGGGTACAGAAAGAGCAAGACAAGTGCAGAAAGAGGTAACAGAGGTACAGAGAGAGGCAAGAGGTGTGCAGAAAAATGCAAGAAAGGTGTAGAAACAGAGAACAGGGGTGCAAAGAGAGGCAAGAGAGGTGCAGAAAGAGAAAAGAGGGTTGCAGAAAGGGGCAAGAGATCTGCAGAAAAAACAACAGAGGTGCTAAAAGACGTACGTGAAGTGCAGAAAGAAGAAAGAGATCCGCAGAAAAAAGCAACAGAGGTGCTGAAAGAGGCAAGTGAGGTGCAGAAAGAAGTAAGAGATGTGCAGAAAGAAGCAAGAGGGATATAGAAAGAGGCAAGAGCAGTGCAGAAAGAAGCAGCAGAGGTGCAAAAGGAGGCACGAGGGGTGCAGAAAGAAGAAAGAGAAGTGCAGAAAGAAGCAAGAGTAGTGCTGAAAGAGGCACAAAGTGTGCAGAAAGAGGCAAGAGAAGTGCAGAAAGAAGCAACAGAGGTACAGAAAGATGCAAGAGGGCTGCAGAAAGAGGGAGGAGATGTGTAGAAAGAGGCAAGAGAGTTGCACAAATAGGGAAGAGGGGTGCAGAAAGAGGCAGGAGGGGTGCAGAAAGAAGCAACCGAGGTGCCGAAAGAGGCAAGAGAGGTGCAGAAAGTAGAAAGTGAAGTGCAGAAAGAGGCAACAGAGGTGGAGAAAGGGGCAAGAGATATGCAGAAAAAAGAGACAGAGGTGCTGAAAGACGCAAGTGAGGTGCAGAACGAGGCAAGAGATCTGCAGAAAAAAGCAACAGATGTGCTGAAAGAGGCGAGTGAGGTGCAGAAAGAAGCAAGAGAGGTGCAGAAAGAGGCAATAGAAGTGCACAAACAAGCAAAAGAGGTGAAGAAAGGGGCAAGAGGGGTGCAGAAAGAAGAGAGAGCTAGGGCAGAAAGTACCAAGAGAAATGCAGAAAGAAGTAACAAAGGTGCAAAAGGGGTGCAAAAAAGGAAGATAAGTGCAGAAAGAAGCAACAGAGGTGCTGAAAGAGGCACGAAGGGTACAGAAAGAGGCTAGAGGAGTGCAGAAAGAAGCAACAGAGGTACACAAAGAGGCAAGAGTGGTGCAGACACAGGGAAGGGAGGTATAGAAAGAGGCAAGAGAGTTGCACAAATAGGGAAGAGGGGTGCAGAAAGAGGCAGGAGGTGTGCAGAAAGAAGCAACTGAGGTGCTGAAAGAGGCAAGAGAGGTGCAAAACGTAGAAAGTGAAGTGCATAAAGAGGCAACAGAGATGCAGAAAGACGCAAGAGAGGTGCAGAAAGTAGAAGAGATTTGCTGAAAGAAGCAACAGAGGTTTAAAAAGAAGCAAGAGAAGTGCAGAAAGAGGCAAGTGAGGTGCAGAAAGATGCAAGTGAGATGCAGAAAAAAGCAAGGGCGGTGCAGAAAAAACAAACAGAGGTGCAAAAAGAGGCAAGAGGGGTGCAGGAAGAGGCAGGAAGGGTACAGAGACAGGAGGGGTACAAGCAGAAGGAAGAGAAGTGTAGAAAGAGGCAAGAGAATTGCTGAAAGAAGCAACAGAAGTGTAAAAAGAAGCAAGAGAAGTGCAGAAATAGGCAAGTGAGGTGCAGAAAGAAGCAAGAGCAGTGCAGAAAGAACCGACAAAGTTGCAAAAAGAGGCAGGCGGGGTGCAGAAAGAGGTGGGAGAGGTGTACAAAGAGATAAGAGAGGCACAGAAAGAGGCAGGACGGGTGCAAAAAGAAGGAAGAGAAGTGCAGAAAGAGGAAAAAGAATTTCTGAAAAAAGCAACAGTGGTGTAGAAATAAGCAGAGATAAGTGCAGAAAGAACCATTAGAGGTGCTGAAAGAGGCAACAGAGGTGCAGAAGGAGGTATGAGAGGTACAAAAAGACGGAAAAGGAGTGCAGAAAAAAGCAACAGAGGTGCTGAAAGAGGCACGAGGGGTGCAGAAAAAAGGAAGAGAAGTGCAGAAAGAAGCAACATAGGTACTGAAAGAGGCACAAATGATGCTGAAAGAGGCCAGAGAGTTGCACAAATAGGGAAGACGGGTGCAGAAAGAGGCAGGCGGGGTGCAGAAAGAATTAACAGAGGTGCTGAAAGAGGCAAGAGAGGTGCTGAAAAAAACAAGTGAAATGCAGAAAGAGGCAACAGAAGTGCAGAAAGACACAAGAGAGGTGCAGAAACAAGGAAGAGAAGTGCAGAAAGAGCTAAAAGAATTGCTAAAAGAAGCAACAGAGAAGTGCAGAAAGAGGCAAGTGGTGTGCTGAAACCAACAAGTGCAGTGCAGAACGAACCAAAAGGATGCGCAAAAAGAGGCAAGAGGGGTGCAGAACAAGGTAAGAGGGGTGCACAAAGAGACAATAGAGGTGCAGATAGAGGCTAGAGGGGTGTAGAAATGAGTAAGAGAAGTACAAAAAGAGGCAAGAGAAGTACAGAAAGAAGCAACATGGGTATGGAAGGAAGCAACAGAAGTGCAGAAAGAGGCAAGTGAGGTGCAGAAAAAAGCAAGAGCAGTGCAGAAAGAACCAACAGAGGTGATGAAAGAGATACGAAGGGTGCAGAAAGAGCAAGAGAAGTGCAGAAAGAGGTAACAGAGGTACAGAAAGAGGCAAGAGATGTGCAGAAACAGACAAGAAAGGTGCAGAAAAAGGAAACAGGGGTGCAGAAAGAGGCAAGAAAGAAGCAGAAAGAGAAAAGAGGAGTGCAGAAAGGTGCAAGAGATCTGCGCAAAAAAATCAACAGAGGTGCTGAAAGACGCAAGTGAGGTGCAGAAAGAGGCAAGAGATCTGCAGAAAAAAGCAACAGATGTGCTGAAAGAGGCAAGTGATGTGCAGAAAGAAGCAAGAGAGGTACATAAAGAGGCAATAGAAGTCTAGAAAGAAGCAACATAGGTGCAGAAAGAGGAAAGAGGGGTGCAGAAAGACGCGAGAGATAGGGCAGAAAGAACCAAGAGATGTGCAGAAAGAGGTGCTGAAAGAGGTACGAAGGGTGCAGAAAGAGGCAGGAGGGTTGCACAAAGAAGCAACTGAGGTGCCCAAAGAGGCAAGAGAGGTGCAGAAAGTAGCAAGCGAAGTGCAGAAAGAGACAACAGAGGTGCAGAAATTGTACGAGAGGTGCAGAAAGTAGAAGAGATTTGCTGAAAGAAGCAACAGGGGTTTAGAAAGAAGCAAGAGAAGTGCAGAAAGAGGCAAGTGAGGTGCACAAAGATGCAAGTGAGGTGCAGAAGGAAGCAAGAGCAGTGCAGAAAAAAACAACAGAGGGGCAAAAAGAGGCAATAGGGTTGCAGAAAGAGGTAGGAGAGGTACAAAAAGAGGCCAGAGGTGTACAGAAAGAGACAGGAGGGGTACAAAAAGAAGAAAGAGAAGTGCAGAAAGAGGCAAGAGAATTGCTGAAAGAAGCAACAGAAGTGTAGAAAGAAGCAAGAGATTGCCGAAAGAGGCAAGTGAGGTGCAGAAAGAAGCAAGAGCAGTGCAGAAAGAACCTACAGAGGTGCAAAAATAGGCAAGAGGGGTGCAGACAAAGGTAGGAGGGGTGCACAAAGAGGCAAGAGAGCTACAGAAAGAGGCAGGAGGGGTGCAGAAAGAAAGAATAAAAGTGCAGAAAGAGGCAAGAGAATTGCTGAAAGAAGCAAAAGAGGTGAGAAAGAAGCAGGAGAATTCTAGAAAGAGGAAAGTGAGAGGCAGAAAGAAGCAAGAGCAGTGCAGAGAGAACCAACAGAGGTGCTGAAAAAGGCAAGTGAGGTGCAGAAAGAGGCAAGAGGTCTGCAGAAAAAAGCAACATAGGTGCTGAAAGAGGCAAGTGGGGTGCAAAAAGACGCAAGAGAGGTACAGAGAGAAGGAAGAAAGTATAGAAAGAAGTAACAGAGGTGCAGAATGAGGCAAAAAAGGTGCATAAAGACGTAAGAGGGATACAGAAAAAGTCAATAGAGGTGCAGAAAGAGGCAGGAAGGGTACATAAAGAAGGAAATAAGGTGCAGGAAGAGGTAACAGACGTGCAGAAATAGGGAAGAGTTGTGCAGAAAGTATAAGAGATTTGCAGAAATCGGCAAGAGAAGTGCAGAAAAATAAATAAATGTGCAGAAAGAAGCAACAGAAATGCATAAAGAGGCAAGAGAGGCGCAGAAGGTAGCAAGAGTGGCTTGCACACTATTAGTACCAATTTAACACCCACATTTAGCAATAAGTAACAGGTGACCATTCTATGTTAGCAAAGGGCCTTCCACCATGCTGTAACACTTGTTGCTGCAATTTTGGTAACGTTTGAGCCGTTTCAGCTAGAAACCAGGCTTTTTTTGTTCAAATCTGCAGATCAGGGAGCAGATGATGTAGCTAATGCAGAAAATGTATAATTGTGCGAAAGTCCGTTTAGCCAAACAGACGTATAATTCCAGTGGTGCTGCTCATACCTCTGACCAGGTCCAGAAGTGCTCCTCAGTGATTCCTTCTTTTTTTGTCTCACTGAGTTCATAGTTGGGCTTCTATGGAAACGAGGAAGACTAAACCTGAGGTTAGCACTCCACAACACAGACTACCATACCACATAATTACTCTCCATAACACATAATCCCACTCTACATATTTCCCATACACTAAACACTACATACTTTCTATCTACAAAATTTCACTGCACAACATACCACATAATTCCACTACACTCACCGTACATCCATTCCACTCCAAAATCAATTAGTAAAAAACGTTTGCATTTACAACGCCAATAGCTCAAACTCTCGCAAATGTGAAACCTATTACATTGCAAACACTTCTTATGCTAGTAGTCACATTTGCAGAGTGGTGGAGAAATGGTGCAAGGCTTCCGACCAGTGCTCAGGAATTCCGCTGCGTAGGATTTACACGAGGTACCAGAAGGGGTTCTTGGTCCCCAAAATCCCTCAGGAGTAAAGTGGACTTCATCCCCATCCTGTAGTCTGCCAGGAGGCGTGTTTGCAGAGTGGTGGAGAAAGAGGTCATGGGCTCCGAAGACGTCTTAGCAATCCTACTGTGTGGAACTTACTGGAGGTAACAAGAGGGGTACTTGGCCCCCAAGGCCATCCTTGGGGGCCAACTACCCCTCCTCTTACCTCCAGTAAGTACTACACAGCAGGATTGCTAAGGTCTCATAACAGGCTACGCCCCCTTTGCCCACCACTCTGCAAACACGCTCCCTGGGGTGCTCTATAATGGGGATTGAAGTCCCTTTACTGCTGTGGGTCTTTAGGGGCCAACTAGCCTACCTCTTACCTCCAGTAAGCCCCGCACAGTGGGATTGCTGAGAGGTGGACACAGGCCACGCCCCCTTTCTCCACCACTCTACAAACGAACCTCCTGGCACGTTCTAAGTTGGGGGATTTAGTCCCCTTGAATACTGAGGGTCCCTGGGGGCCAACAAGCCCATCAGGTACCTCCAGTAAGTGCCACACAGCTGGATTGCAGAGAGGTGGTTTGAGGTAATGCCCCCTTTTTGCACCACTCTGCAAATGCGCCGCTTGGTGCACTGCTTCTCGGGGGATGAAGTCCACTTGTGTCCTGAGGTCCTCAGGACACAAGAGGACCTCATCGCCCCACCAGCAATGCGGCAAGTGGCGCGTTTGCAGAGTGGTGTAAAAAGGGGCGTGGCCTCGGACCACCTCTCAGCAATCCCACTGTGTGGGGCTTACTGGAGGTACCTGGTGGGCTAGTTGGCCCTCAGGGACCCTCAGAATTCAAGGGGATTTAATCCCCCAATTTAGAACGCGCCTGAAGGCGCATTTGGGCAGTGGTACAGTGAGGGGGGCGTGGCCTCCTGCGAGATACCGGCTTTTTTAAATTTGCATTTTTGGAAGGGGGGCTGTGCGGCCCCCTTCCCTGTATTATTTTTGGGCCCTGGGGACCCCATTCCCCAGGGCCTGAGCACTTTTTTCCTTTTTTTTAAAACGGGAAGGGACCACGGGCCCCCCTTCCATGGCTGATTTTGGCCCCGGGACCCCATCCCCCAGGCCACGAGCACATATTTTTTTAGTTTTGAAATAATATTTTTAAGGAGAGGAGTTCTGAGCCCCCCCCCCCCTCCTGAGGCCAGTTTTGGCCCCGAGGACCCCATCCCCCAGGGCCCGGCCTTATTTATTTATTATATCAAAAGGGAGGGGGCCGTGTGGCCCCCTACCCTAGGCCACTTCTGGCCCTGGGTACCCCATCCCCCGGGGCCTGGCCTCCTTGATGCCCCCACGGTCCCAGCCCGCTCCCCGCCTCCTGGGGGAGACGGCATTGCTTTTGCACAAGGGGAGCTACTGACATGCAGCTCCCTTTGTGCAAAAGCAATCTGCTTAGCTTTTTTCGCCTGCAAAAAGCAAAGCAGGGCCGCAATTGCCGGAGCCGGACCTGGGCGGCGGCAGTCTCCAGGGACATCAAAGGCTCCAGTAGGGGGGCGCATGCCACCCCCTTCATTTGCATAGCCCCGGGGAAGTGGTGGTCCCCGATGCTTGGGGCGGTCCGCGAGGAACCCCCCTCATTATTTAAAGTAGCCCCGGGGAGGCAGTGGTCCCCGAGGCTTGGGGGTGTCCACATGGCCCCCCTCATTATTTAAAGAAGCCCCAGGGAGGTGGTGGTCGCCGGGGCTTGGGGGGCCTGCGAGGCCCCCCCATTAATTATATAGCCCTGGGGAGGTGGTGGCCCCAGGGGCTTGGGTGGCTCATTATTTAAAGAAGCCTCGGGGAGGTGGTGGTCCCCGGGCTACGGGGCGGGGCGCGTACCCCCGCAGGTATTTAGTAAGCCACGGGAAGGTGGCGGTCCCTGGGGCTGTGGGGACCCCCCGCATACATTATGAATATTGCCCCGGGAGCTGGCCCACCCGGGGGCTTGAGGATAACGAAGCGTGGGAGCCGAAACTTCGTTTTTTTTTTCTCTGCCAGATTTGCGCACCCAGCATGAATTCTGCCATTTTTTTTATTGTTTCTTTGGGCCTGGGGGTGCCTGTGGGACCTAACACATCAAACTTTAGATAGGGTCGGAGGCTGGTTTTAAAGACCTAATGGGATAAGGAAGCCCCAAAATACACTATACATACAGAAATATCCCAAGGTCTACACAAATATAGCACCACTCACCAAAGCTCTCTCTACAAACATTCAAAATCAATCCTGAAAAAGTATTAAATAAGTTTTCGGATTCCCATCCCTCACCTAACCAGGTGACATGCTTCATCATCTGGGTCTCCTTTGATAGTCAAACTAGTGACCATCAGGGCTACAACTCTACCATATTGATGGAGGAGCCCAAGGATGTTTTTTTTTATCACTTTACAGATGTGAGTAAGAAGATTTTTAATGGAGTGTATGGGAAAAAAAGTGCAGTGCAACAGTGAAAGTGCAGATTAAAATTGGAACGTGGCAAACCACAATATTTATTCCTGTCTGCCACGGTCCAAGTTAAAAACAGTGCAAGGAAACAGTTTCAACAGATAGCTGTTTCCAATAGTTAGATGGTCAACATGTTTCAGCACCCATAGGCAAAACTATACCCCGTGCTTTCGTCAGGACCTTTCCAATTATTTTTGCTACTGCAATAGCGAAAAAAATATAACGAAAAAAAGTCAATCAATGTGACATGTGTCCATGCATATGTCTTAATTGGAAACAATACAACCTAGTCACCTGTTTCCTACTGTTTGTATTCCATCCTCAACAAATATTTGTATCTTTCGGAGATTCTGGAAGAAATATAAAGAGAGTACATATAATGGAAAACTGAAAACCTTGGGCAGTGGCCCTGCGTGTTCCATGTTTAAAACCATTGCGGCAATACCATTGCCAGCTAGTCATTCTCCAAATTTATGGACAACCGTCATTCTTTCTTACCTCAAGTGTTTGAGGGAAAGACCTCACCCCACCTGGCAACGGCTCAGGATAAAGGAGGCACCGCTCTAAAAAGGAGATAAGCAGAACATTTAAACTTAATGCTCTGCTATTCCTCACAACATCTACCTAGTGTTCATTCAAAGGCAAATACAATATTCTACTTCATGTCTAATCAAAGACTCATCTTTTCTGCTGTTATAGGTGAGTCTATGAAGCAATCGAATGGTGGTCATCTATCTTATACAACGTCAGTATTTAGAGTTCAAGCCAAACATATTCTAGTCAGTTTAAAAACGTGATCATAAGCACTTTACCACATGTGGAGTCGGGTGTCAGGCCAAAGTTTAAAAATGTGGCCAAAATTTAACACAACATCCGAAACCATATTACAACGTCTTTTGAAAGTTTTAACCAAATATTCATCATCCACCACTATTCCTCTGGGACTGAAATGTGGGCGCTTCTATATTACAACCCAAATGCTCTCAAAATCATTAATAAGCCTCACTGCATCACCCATCTTTAGTCATTGATGATTTCAGCACACTTTAAGAAGTTATTTGTGTGTCTGATCATATACGATCCACAAACCAGCGTTACCTCTGTCAAATAACCGCTGGGTAGGTGACAAGTAGTACCCATTCTACTGAATGTGGAAGGGATGTTTAGTGTTTTAAATAATCAGCAAAGCATACGGAAATAAGTTAATTCCTATATATATTATGCGCGGACAACTCAAATCATTCAGAAATGCCCGCCGCTATCGCTCACTCTCACCTGTCCGTCGGTACCTCTGGCAGTCGTCCAAGCCGCCGGGGAGGTACTGACTGCTGGATCCGCCATTCTTTATATGCGGCCACCATTCTTCCCGCATACCGCTGTTTGACACGTACCTAGGCAACATCGTGATGACGTTAACATTTTGTACGTCTTGCTCATGGGAAATGTAGGCTAGTATTCCCATGTTTTGTTAGCACGTGATACTGTACGAGTGCGAGTGTTGCAAGTATCAATCTCGTAAATAGACGTAACGTAAATCCTTCAGAGGCTAGCGCTATTGATTAGTTGTGACCGACAGGTCGTCAAACTCATATAATGAGTAGGACTTCCAGTAGCCATATGTATACTTAAAATTACGAGCCCCATACACGAAAAAGCCAGAAAAAATAATCAAAATTTGGGACCCATTCCAATACAGTTACATCTAATATTTTATATGGCATCAAAGAGCTACTTAAATGAAAAAATAGAGGCAAGACAGTTGGTCCTCCTGATAGTGATGTTATCTGTGCTGGTGGTCCAAACTCATCAGAGTGTGCGCTCTCTGTTGTTACTAAGTGGAAAAATGTCATCTCGATGATAACATCTGTATCTGGTTAAAACCATGCTACGTGCAATGCAACTGTTCAACTCAGAGTAGTTTAACCAGAAAGCATTATAATAAGGTCCAAGGGATCGAGTCGTTAAGGCCCTTTTTGTCGCTCTGAAGTCTAAAAACCCATTTCTGTTCCCTGAGCAGTAGAAATTTGGATATATCAGTCACATGTTCAGGGATAAAGGGTTGTTCTAGAATTGTCCATACAAACTCATCAGGACGATGGTTCAGATCCAAAAAGTGAGTTGTGAGTTGTGTAGCTTGTTTTTTACACCTCACGGTACTCATGTGTTCCATGATTCTCAGCTTTGCTTTCCGAGTTGTCATCCCCACATAGTTCAATTTACAGGGGCATGTTATCAAATATATCACCCCCTCACTGTTACAATTAGTAAATATTTTTTGTATCCAAGGTCTCTCTGTGCCAATCTCCACTGATTTGGATTTTTTTGTTAATGGGCACACTTTACATGAACCACAGGGATAATGACCCTGCACTGCTGGTAGGCCCCATAAAGTGTCTGTTGTTAGGGCTTCGGGATTACGGGGTCTGGTATGTACCAGTTTGTCTTGTAAATTACTGCTCCTCTTGTAGGCAAATAGGGGTTCAGGTATTCGCTCCCCCCAATGTTAAGTATTTTCCAGTGTTTTCGCACTGTTCTCTTCACTTCATTGGACACTGTGCTAAAAGTATTGACAAAAGTCGATCTTGACACTCCTTCCTTGGGAACAGATGGTTCTAACAGGGCTTCTCTGTTGTTATTACTTGCTCGCTTGACTGAGCGGTGTATCAATTTGAGAGGGTACTTCCTTTCTACCAATTGTGAAGTCAGGTTTTTTGCATGTTTCTGAAAACTGTCTTTGGTAGAACAGTTCCTGCGTATCCGCAGGAACTGGCCATAGGGGAGATTGTCCTTCAATGCCCTAGGATGATGACACTCATAACTCAATAGGGAGTTTCTGGCCATTGGTTTGGTGTAAAGTTCAGTCCCCAAGCCATTAGGAGAGGCTACAATCAAAAGATCTAGGAATGCCAACTTATGTTTGTCTACTAGCAGCCCGTCCCAACGTTGTCCGGGTATGAATTGCTGCCGGCCAGTAGTATATTGTTTTGTAGGATTTCGTTTAGATAGCATTTCTTATCTGTGACAGGCCTGTGAAACGCTCTGATTCACAGTGCACTGCTAATGCACTTAAGAGTGCGCGTTCAGTAGTGTGTGAACTCGAGTTTCCCTACTTTATTTTTCCTTGCAATATTATATAGCGCGAACTCGAAAACATGGCATGAGCACAATTTACATTACAGAAGAACACATTCATTTGTGGTAGGCACGGGGAGACAAAGCGATTTGCCTGGAATCACAGGATGTTGAGCTGATGCCGAGATTCGAACGTAGCTCCCCACCTCTAAAGTTCGCAATTGTAGAACTTGTGGCGGGAGGTATGTCGGTGCTGGCCATCAATGAGAGAGACCTGTGCATTTTTCAAATGGGTGGTGAAAAAATATGAGTATGTTGCTGGAGATGTGGGCCGCCGTGCCACCAATGTACTTACCGGGGGAGGGTAAACACCCATTGTTCCGCAACTTTCTTTCCGCATACCATGACTCCGCATACTTTCATTACGAAAGTACCATGACTCCACAATGCCATTATAACGCCTGGCATTACATTTTATATGCTTTTACCACGCATACATTTACAACGAAATTCGTTGTAAAAGCATGAATGGTAAAAGCCTGTTTTTTTTTAATGTTTGGATAAGGTAAGTATGGGCATAGAGGTATATGTTTTGGGGTACTGAGGAATATGTTTTGGGGTGTTTGGGTATTTTAAGGGTTCAGATATAGTTTTGGGGTACAGGGGTAGTTTTAGGGTTTAGGGATAGGTATGGGTTTTGGGGTATAGGGGTATTTTTAGGGTTCAGGGGTAGGTTTGGGTTTTGGGGTACAGGGGTATTTTAAGGATTCAGGGCTAGGTTTGGGATTTGGGGTACAGGGGTATTTTTAGGGTTCAGGGCCAGGTTTGGGTTTTGGGGTACAGGGGTATTTTAGGGTTCAGGGGTAGGTTTGTGTTTTGGGGTACAGGGTTATTTTTAGGGTTCAGGGCTAGGTTTGGGTTTTGGGGTACAGGGGTATTTTTAGGGTTCAGGGGTAGGTTTGGGTTTTGGGGTACAGGGGTATTTTAAGGGTTCAGGGCTAGGTTTGGGTTTTGGGGTACACAGGTATTTTAGGGTTCAGGGGTAGGTTTGGGTTTTGGGGTACAGTGGTATTTTTAGGGTTCATGGCTAGGTTTGGGTTTTGGGGTACAGGGGTATTTTTAGGGTTCAGGGGTAGGTTTGGGTTTTGAGGTACAGGGGTATTTATAGGGTTCAGGGTTAGGTTTGGGTTTTGGGGTACAGGGGTATTTTTAGGGTTTAGGGATAGGTTTGGGTTTTGGGGTACAGGGTATATTTATAGGGTTAAGATGGGTTAGTGTTTAAGGGTGTTGGAGTATTTTAAGGAGTAAGGGTGGGTTATGATTATGGGGTACAGGGGTATTTAAAGGGATCAGGGTGGGATTAGCACACGATATGAGACATGGCATGAAGGGTGGAACGTACCACAGGCCCCAGCATTTGTCACGCCCCCAGCACACGTCCACAGCACAACGCAGACACGCCCACAAGGGACTACTTTTCTGGCAAGGTTCTTTTACCTTTTAAATGTATATGGTGGGCGTCTGCATAGCCTATGTCCTTCTTCTGCAACTGCCCTTTCCAACGCTGTATTGGGTGTTGTGATTGGTGCTGTGGTTCCTGAGATTACCCGCCTCAAAGGTTTGGGCTCTCTCTTTATTATATTAGTATGGATTTCTACCGTGAATCTCAAGAAATTGTTCCGTCCATTGAGCCAAACAAGAAAATTGTGAATACTTGCTATGTCTCCTCGCCATATAACAAGAATATCATCAATGTAACGCCTCCAAAGGCGTATGGATTCACGGAAGGGATTATTCTCATTCAGCACATTCTCCTGCTCGAACCCATGTACATATAGGTTAGCTAGGCTAGGAGGAAAAATACTTCCCATGCTGGTACCTGCTGTTTGGCGGTAGATGGTGTCCTCAAATTTAAAGAAATTATCCTTCATGGCGATCTGCGCACAGGCCATGGTGAAATGCACAGGTGTTATGGAGTTTAATTCTCTCTCTTCTAGAAGTGATGTAATAGTACTCAGTGTCTCGTCCTGCGGAATCGAAGTATATGACTCCACGTCAAAAGATACGAGTACATCTGTTTCTTGATTAAACTCTACTTCAGGCAGTAATCTCAGCACGTCTTTAGTATCCTGTAAAAAAGTAGGCATTTCCTTTACTATTGGTCTGAGAAAGTAGTCTACAAAAGTGGATAAAGGTTCCAACAATGACCCAATCCCAGAGATGATTGGGCCCCCTACTGGTGGTCTGGTGGGTTTGTGGACCTTCGGCAAGGGGAAACATCCTTTACAACGCAACTTTTACCACGCAGTGCCTTTACGACGCAACTTTTACAATGCATTGCGCTGGGGGGCGCTCTAGGATAGGGAATAAGTTTAATTTACTGTCCAACACCTTCCCTAGTGTCCACGGGGACTGGAGTTGGAATAGCAAATTAAACTATTCACTATCCAGCACCCTAAAGTGCTATGCGTTGTAAAGGTATGCGATGTAAAAACCGCGTTGTGAAAGGGATGCAATGTAAAAGTATGCGTTGTAACGTCATAAATCCTTCGGCAAGACATAAAAATAAGGCATTACAGGATGTTTTGTCTGTAAAAAGATCGCCTCCTGTGCCGTGATCCAACCTTCACATGATGCTTCCTCAACCATAATAGAGATGTTATTCTGAATCCTTTCAGTGGGATCTTCTTTCAAAGGGTGGTAAGCAATTCTATTGCCCAATTGTCTCAGACATTCAGTTCGATAAGTGTCGGTATCCAAAATGACTATAGCGCCGCCTTTGTCTGCCGATTTGATTGTAATTTGGGCATCAGACATAAGGCTGCGCAGTGCCATTTGCTCATTCTTAGGAAAATTTGAAAATTTCCTTTGCTCTTTTTCAAGTATGCCTGAGATATCATCGCTCAGTGCTTTCTCAAACGTGAGCACCTGTGGCGGAACCGTTTGGGTGGGAGGATAGAAAGTGGACTTCTGTTTAAGTCCTGTGTTAGTATCCATACTATCTGCCCTCTCTTCCTTATCTCTAAAGAAAAAATTTAACCTTATTTTCCTAAAAAAGTTGGCCAACTCCCAATTGGTCTGGAATGCATCACCGTTGGCTGTAGAGACAAATCCAAGGCCCCTATTCAAGACACTCTCTTCATCTTTGCTAAGTAGCCTTGAACTAAGATTTAGGACTAATCTGTCTCCACACTGGGCCCTGCTTATCCTGTTGGTTTCTTCTTGGAGCTGCAGAGGCTGCGAGGAGATGGTGGTGGGCTCCAATGCACTTGTGCTCTTTGGTTTCTCCGCCTCCCTCTCGGTTGTCCCCGGCCAAACCCTAAAAAAGGTTGGTTGGGAAAGTTGCCTTGAAAGTGTGGTGGTTGAAACTGTCCCATTGGACCCATCGGTGTAGGGAAAGGGGGTTGCCACCATTGTTGGTATTGATTGGGGGGACCTCCACGCCATCTTGGTTGGTGGTTTCTACCTCGCCCTCTGCCTTGTTGGGCATTCCTCATAGATGTAACTGAGTCACTTGAATTTGAGCCCTCATCAGAAGTGGAAGAACCATATGAGGATCCCAGCCTACGGCCTTTGCTGTTATATTCTGGAGGAACATAGTTGTCGCTCGTGTAAGGATACACTTTCTCGTGAGTGAATTTCGCCAGATCTTTCTTAAATTTTTCAATCTTTGAAAACAGAATATTGTCTTTGAATTCTCTGTTAGTCTTATTTGATTCATCCTAATTTTTACTACAGGATTTACTAGTAACACATGTCACATTGATTGACTTTTTTCGTAATATATTTTTTTCACTATTGCAGTAGCAAAAATAATTGGAAAGGTCCTGACGAAAGCACGGGGTATAGTTTTGCCTATGGGTGCTGAAACATGTTGACCATCTAACTATTGGAAACAGCTATCTGTTGAAACTGTTTCCTTGCACTGTTTTTAACTTGGACCGTGGCAGACAGGAATAAATATTGTGGTTTGCCACGTTCCAATTTTAATCTGCACTTTTACTGTTGCACTGCACTTTTTTTCCCGTACACTCCATTAAAAATATTCTTGCTCACATCTGTAAAGTGATAAAAAAACATCCTTGGGCTCCTCCATCAATATGGTAGAGTTGTAGCCCTGATGGTCACTAGTTTGACTATCAAAGGAGACCCAGATGATGAAGCATGTCACCTGGTTAGGTGAGTGATGGGAATCCGAAAACGTATTTAATACTTTTTCAGGATTGATTTTGAATGTTTGTAGAGAGAGCTTTGGTGAGGGGTGCTACGCATGTTCCTATATTTGTGTAGACCTTGGGATATTTCTGTATGTATAGTGCCTGTGGGGCCCCCTGAGCCGGCCTAGGGGGTCAGGGTGATTCTACCCTTCCCCATTTTCTTGTTTTTCATTTCTTTTGGCTGCCATCGCTTCCTGGTTTGGAGTGTTAGCAGCCAATCAGAATGAAGCTAGTGCTCGAGAGGAGTCGCGACTCCTTCTTGGTGCCCAGATACATTTCAAACAATTTAATTTCTCAGCAACTACTGAACGGATTTACACCATTTAAAAAATAAGAGTGCTTTCTGAACCAAGAGCTACATTTTTGCCAAATTTGGAGTAATTCCGTTCAGCAGTTCGGGCTGTAGCTGTGTTTAAAGTTCCCGGAGAAATTAACATGGCGAAAATGTGTTTTGGGACTTCCCTTTTTTCTCTACCTCCGCTTGACGAATCACCTGGAAACTTTCAAGGCAGGAGCTGACCGGAGCGGGCCATTAGTTTTGAAAATTTCACAAAGATTAGTCAACCGGCGCCAGCGATATTGGCAAATCAAAAAACGCTTTTCCTCTGGATAATAGGTCCTAACTATCACTACCTACTGGCAATATATATGTATTTGCTTACTGGGACAGAAAAAAAATAAGGGCAGGGCTTTAAGTGTGCTGGGTCTCACCGGTGCTGAGCACCGGCAGTTTTTTAAAGGGGGCCTGGAAACAGGTCTCCATCAGGCTCTGTTTTGTGCAATGGCACAGGCGGTCCGTTTTTTTCCAGACTGCAGGGACAGCAGGCACACCATGTGTGAGTGCTCACACTGCTCACTTCTCACTAGTGGAGAAGTTACGGCATGACGTCATGCCTGGTGAGCCTTGTAGGGGAAGGGAAATCATTTAAAGAGAGTATTTTCTCTCTAGATCTCCCTTCTCTTTTAGAAACTTAGGCGCAGCAACATCGTTGTGGTGTCATCAGGGCTTTGAGTGGAAGCTTTTTCAATATTATATACCAGACATAGTTGCGATTTATTTATCTTATGCAACTAACAACCATTGACAAAGCCAATAGTCCCGACTTGTTGTAGATATGATGTTACTTCTTCTATCATATTTCTAGATGAAATGACGGAAACAGCAAAATACAAGTCGGGTGGCACACTATACTACGCATAGATTTTTAGCTTAAATGTTATTAAGCCACGCCCTTAATTACACTGGCCACGCCCCTTAGAGAGACCCCCAGTTTTTTCATCCCACTTAAAACCCCAAGTAAGGGTATATATGTCTACTACTTTTGACAAATAAAACGTGTTGCCAAGTAAGGGGCTCGCTATCATGTCACCCGGAGTTTGCTTCATGCAAAAGTGGCAACCTTTAATCAGACATCAGGGGTCATTTTCAAGCTCAGTCTGCGCTTTTGGCAGGGCGCCAGTTTTGAAAGTTATGCCACTCCTGACTCGGACTACTGCCAATTTTATGTCAAAGGCCCGGAGGCCAACATTATGCATACCCTTTTATTACCGCCCAAACACAGCAGCAACAATATCTTAGAATTAGAATATAACCAAAATTCTAGAACTTAGAACATGTATAAGTCCCTATGACCAGCAGCCATCTTCCTCTTTTGTTGCTGCTCGAACATAAGATAAGTACTCAGTTCGAGTTCTTGAATTAATTTGATAAATTTGTTTATTTAGCATTAAATTAAGAATGAGTGTGATTGAGTAAGAGAGTATGAGATGATATTTAAGATGATAATTAAGATGATATTTAAAAATCTTTCGTTTGAAAAGACTTTATAATCTAATGAGTGAAATTAACTAAATTCTGTTAAATTTAGGACAAGGAACGTAATATCGTTAAACGCATGTAGTTTAGTAATGGAATATTTGTTAAAAATACTATTGCGGATTACCGTCGTAATTTTCAATTGGCAGTTGATGAGCGTACGGTCTCGAGCACTCGCTGTGCGCGTCTG
Source organism: Lissotriton helveticus (assembly GCF_964261635.1). Taxonomy (NCBI): domain Eukaryota; kingdom Metazoa; phylum Chordata; class Amphibia; order Caudata; family Salamandridae; genus Lissotriton; species Lissotriton helveticus. The sequence continues at coordinate 595,709,798 of NC_136065.1, read as the reverse complement.
TTTCTGTGATAGATTCTAAGCGCGAGAGCAGACACGAGAGCGAAGGCAGAATGTTGCTCGTTATGTGAGAGATCTCGAGCACGGAGGTTAAGAGGAAAGGTATTGTGGAACAGAGAGGCCACCGTACGTGCGTAACGTGCGGCGGCCATTTTAAGTGTTTGGGAAACGTCTAGGTTTTAGGATTGAACGTGACCGGCCATGTTTAGGGGTTTGTTTTTTATTGTCGGCTGATCGTCAGTTTCAGTCAGAGTTCGTGAGTTCAGGAGAGGTGCCGGTTTATTGTGGTTTTAGAGTAGGAAAACGATTTTATGTGGAGAATATTTAGAGATTATATTTGAGGAGTTTGGTATTCTAGTAGTGATTATTTAAGAAGAATAATTTTTTAGAAGAAAGATAAGATGGAGAAAGAGGATTTATGTATGGAGGATAGAATGAAGGAATTTATGGAAAAAATGTTTGGAGAATTTAGTGCCTCTATGGAAAAGAAAATAGAGAGCACAATAGCAAAAAGAGTAAAAGAAGGTGAGAATATTCAGAGATCTGGTGGGGAAGATGGTTTCTTTACATCTGAAGAAGTTGAAGAGATGGCAGGGACTTCCTCTGGGGGAACAAAAAAGAAGGAAAAGAAAAAGAATGTGGTTAAAGGGAAACCATCAAAAGAAAAGGAAAATAGAGTGCAGAAAGAGAATGCTATAAAGGCAAAAGTGGGTGCTATAAAGGCACAGAAGAAAGGACATATTACTGTGGCATGTGATGACAGTTCGACTAGTGGGGATGTGGAGATTACGTGCAGCTCTAGTTTGGATGATTCTGATGGGGAAGAATTTAAGGTTAAGAGAAGGAGAGTGGATGAGGAAATTAAATTGGAGTTTGAGGAATTTGTTGATCCACAAGGAGATCAAATGTTTGATCCATTATTGATACAACATCCACTATCTCCACAATGGTCCCCTATTGAACATGTTGCCAAGTACATAAGACATTGGATCAGAAGGGAGATGCCGAAAGAAATAAGAACTCGGCTACGGTCAGAGTGCCCAAGACCTACTTTGGGTAGTAAAGTGGCCTTTACTCCTGAATTAGATCCAAGGATGTTAACCTTTTTAAATAACAGAGGGGGAAGAGACCCGAGAAGGGGGCTAGACAAAGGATTGAAGGGATGTCAAGATAGAATGCTTGATATTCTGGGACCCTTAACAAAGATATTTGATTTGTGCGAGGAAGCACACAGTAATAATACCGGAATTGACGTGAGCGAAATGCGTCAATGGGTTCAACGTGCAGTTTGCTTGTTGGGAAATGCGAATGCAGCACTCTGCCTGGAAAGGAGAAAAAGTATCTTGTTTAAGATAGATCCAAAACTTGCAGATTTGGCTGGCAAGGAGTTGGGTGAACAGAGCGATGGGCTGCTGTTCGGAGATGACTTTGTAAAAGATATGGCTAAGTACGTAGGTACTTTCAATTCAATTCAGAAAGCTCAAAAGGACATTAGGCGTGTTTTTGGATGGGCCGGGAGATCAAGGGGTCGGTTCCCCGGCCGAGGTAATGGAGTTACCAGAGGATTTTATAGTAGAGGTAACAGACCCTATGGTGCAAGTTATGGAAATGGATTTGGATATGGTAATTCAGGAGGATATGGTTATCAGAGAACCAATCAAGGAAGTTTCTTCCCTCAAAGACAGAGGGGGAGAGGAAGAGGAGCAAGATCAGATAGGAGACCAAGAGGAGTCTCAGGTAAGTTTCTTTCCAGACCCTTTTTTTATGGAAGTAAGATTGGGCGGCAGACTAGCCCAATTTGTTTCCAGATGGCAAGAAATAACACAGGATCCATGGGTTTTGGAGACTGTAACTGGGTACAGGATAGACTTTATCAGTGTTCCAGTACAGGAAAGGGTTCCCAAGGTGTTAAGGTTTTCGGAGGAGATGGAAAATTTGGTAACAAAGGAGGTGTTAGAGTTGGAGAGAAAAGGAGCGATAGAGGATGCAAGGGAAGTGCGAGGTTGTTTCGTAAGCAATTTGTTTCTCGTGGAGAAAAAAGACAAAAAGATGAGACCAGTAATCAATTTGAAGGAGTTGAACGATTGGGTGGTTTACAACCATTTCAAAATGGAGGGGATACATATGCTGAGAGACTTGTTGAGGAAAGGGGATTGGTTGACGAGACTAGACTTAAAGGATGCTTATTTAACAATCCCGATGTGCAAGGAACAAAGAGATTATCTTCAGTTCCGGTGGTTAGGGAGGCGCTGGAGGTTCAAAAGTCTCCCTTTCGGTTTGACGTCAGCTCCTTGGTGTTTCACCAAAGTGATGAGACCGATTGCGGCTTGGTTGAGGTCAAGAGGGATTCGTCTGATAATATATCTAGACGATATTTTGATAATGGCAGAAGAGAGTGTGTTGGCGAAGGAACAAACGGAGTTTGCGGTGAAAGTAATAGAGGATTTAGGTTTCATTGTGAACAAGGAGAAGTCTTGTATGATTCCGTGTCAGGAGATGACGTTTTTAGGTTTCAAGATTCAGACCTTGGATTGTGTGTTGAAATTGCCTATGGAGAAGGTGAAAAAGATCAGGAAGGAGGTACGGAGAATGAAATCTGCGGATTGGATAACTTTGAGGCAATTGGCACGTCTGTTGGGTCTTCTGTCTTCTTCAATTCAAGCTATATTCCCAGCTCCCCTAAATTATCGTGCTTTGCAGAGGCTGAAAGCACATTATTTGAGGAAAGATGTCAGGTATTCACAGAGAGTTGTGTTGAATCAGGAATCGCAGGAGGAATTGGAGTGGTGGCTGTCGAGTCTGGAAGCTTGGAACGGTCGGGCGATTTTTGGTATGATGCCAGAAGTGGAGATAGAATCGGATGCGAGTCTGAATGGTTGGGGGGCTCGGTGTGGAGAGATTTCAACAGGGGGTCTTTGGTCGAGAGAGGAAGGTCATTTACACATAAATTGTTTGGAGTTGTTGGCGGGTTCGTTCGCAATAAAGAGCTTTGTGAAGGACAAGATGAAGTGCTGTGTGCTCCTGAAGATGGACAATCTGTCTGCGGTTCAGTATGTAAACAAGATGGGCGGCCCGCGTTCGAGAGGATTGGCAGAACTAGCGAAGGAGTTTTGGAAGTTTTGTCTGGAAAGGGAGATTGTGGTGCAGGCTCAATATATACCAGGGTTGAGCAACGTAGAAGCGGACTGGTGTTCAAGATACCTGAGGGATGCGAGCAGTTGGAGGTTGAAGAGAGAGGTATTTTTAAGTCTGGAAGAGATGTGGGGGCCTTTGTATGTGGATCTGTTTGCGGACAGGTTGAATGCTCAGTTGAAGGAGTTTTACAGCTGGAGGCCGGATCCAGAAGCGAAGGGAGTGGATGCTTTCCTGCAAAGTTGGGAAGGGGGAAGAAGTTATGCGTTTCCCCCATTTTCAATGATTCAGAGAGTTCTGAACAAGGTCAGAAGAGAGGAGGTGGAGTTGGTTCTGATAACTCCTTTTTGGAGGACGCAAGTATGGTTTCCGGATGTAATGGATTTGTTGGTGGAGGATCCAGTAATTCTGCCAGATTGCAAGGAGATTTTGGAGGATGTTCAGGGAAATTTTCACGACCTTGTGGTTTCGGGGCAGTTGAAGTTGATGGCATGGTTGATTTCGGGAGGATTTGGCAAATGCAGGGTTTATCAAAGGAGGCTGAGGAGCTTGTGTCAAAGTCATGGTCTAAGGGAACATCTAGGGTGTATGGATCAGCTTGGAGAAAGTGGAATGGTTGGTGTGTTGAGAGGGGTTTGGATCCCGTTTCGGCACCTGTGGTAGAGGTGGCGAATTATTTATCTGTTCTTTTTTGTGGTGGTTTGGCGTATAATTCTGTGAATTTGAGTAGATCTGCTATTTCAGCAGGACATGTTTTGGAAGATGGAGTTCCAGTGGGACAGCATGCGTTGGTCAGGAGATTGGTTAAGAGTGTAAGGTTGGTTAATCCACCTAAGTCGAGGTACGATTCTCTTTGGGATGTTTCTTTGGTGTTGAGAGAGCTTGAAAGTTGGGGTAGGAATGTTGATTTGGATCTAAAGTTTTTAACATGGAAGATGACGATGCTTTTATGTTTGGTCTCTTTTAGGAGAGTATCTGATGTTAGAGCTTTGGATGTTAACTCAAGGTTTTATCAGCCTGAGGGAGTATGTTTTGAATTAAAGAAAAGGACTAAGACTATGTCTAGGACGATTTTTTACCCTTATTTAGAGGGTGAAAGTTCTTTGTGTGTGGTTAGATGCTTGAAGGAGTATGAGAGGAGAACATGTGCGTTTAGGAGAGGAGATTGTGAGCAATTGTTGATCTCATACGTTAAGCCGTTTAAGGCTGTGTCAACCCCTACTTTGGCAAGATGGATAAGAAATGTGATGGTCAAGTCTGGGGTGGATATTGGTGTTTTTGGTTCTCATTCAGTTAGGGGGGCTATGGCTAGTAAGGCATTCGTGAAAGGGTTTAGTTTGGGTGGCATTTTGAAGGCTGCAGATTGGTCAAATGATTCTACTTTCAGGAAGTTTTACTTTAAGCCTGTGGAAAATGTTTTGGATAAGGTTTTGGAGGAACTTTGAACATGCATAATGTTGGCCTCCGGGCCTTTGACATAAAATGCAGATTTTCCACAGTTTTAATGTAAAGAAAATCATGATTTTATTAAAAAAGGCACGGAGGCTAATATTATCCCTCCGCTGTGCCCGCCCTGTGATTGATTAGTTTGTTTTGTTTTTAAAGGATAAAGAAGAAGATGAAGATGATGAAGGAGTTCGAGATTGGAAGATAGATGTTGAAGTTTGAGAAGATTTGGTGACGGTGGAATTTTTGGAACTTTTTTATTATTTATTGTTTTTTCGCAGTCACAAAAGAGGAAGATGGCTGCTGGTCATAGGGACTTATACATGTTCTAAGTTCTAGAATTTTGGTTATATTCTAATTCTAAGATATTGTTGCTGCTGTGTTTGGGCGGTAATAAAAGGGTATGCATAATATTAGCCTCCGTGCCTTTTTTAATAAAATCATGATTTTCTTTACATTAAAACTGTGGAAAATCTGCATTTACAGCTATACCACGACTGTACGTAATGTGCCATTATGCAAAACTACTTTACATTCTAAAGCAACATTCCGTGAACACGTCTATTTTAAGAAAACCATGCACCCCATGTCATAACCTCACATTGCAATGTTTTGTGTTGCGCAGTATTTGTAAATCAGCGCACAACATTTCATAATGTCTCATCGCAATGTTTTGTGTTGCATTTGATACCAACCTTGAAACTTAACAGCTCTATGAATGTGGGTACCTCCGCACAAAAAAAGCAAAATAATTTTTTTTGTTGAAAATTAATCATTATATATTAAACGGACACAATATATATTCCTTGTTAATTTTAAAACAGGATGACCATATGTATGGGCTTCGGGTGCTATATTTGGATAATTTCCAGTCTACAACTAAACAATTCGCCTTAAAAACAGTTAACATATTTAAGCTGTCACCGGTACTGTGAGAGGAATCCCGTGACTGGGAGGAGCCTCCGATTCGAACGTGTCCAGCCATGTGCTCCAGTGTGCACGGGCCTCTTTTCTTTTGATCCGGAAGTGTGTTTAACGCCGGGACGTGTGCGGCTGGCGTGCCCCGTCTGATTGGCCCCCAGCTGCCTGTAGATGTCACTGTGCCGGCCTGATATAAAAGGCGACCGGTTGCTGTGTACATAACATAAGTCGACCGACGCTCATCATGGTCCCGCTCAGCCTGGCTCGCGTGCTGCTGCTCCCCTGCCGGGCCGTCGCCTGCGCGCCCCGGAGTCGCGGCTGCAGCCAGTACAAGGAGGGAAGCAACGGCGGGGACAGCGACGGCGAGCACGGGAACGAGCGACGCAGAAACCCCGTGGTGTTTATGGACTTGGAGGCCGACCAGCAGCCGCTGGGGCGGATCACCTTCGAGGTAAATATTGAATCTGCAGCGGCGCGGAGGGCAGCGGCTGTCACGCGCACCCTTCCCGCTGTCACGCGTCCTGTTCGACCTTTTGAAGTGCACATGGTGGGCCCAGGAGGCGGGGGCGCTGTCTCCCAAAAACCCCTCCGCTGCTGCGGGTTCCCCCTCGCAACCTTTCTTATCTAACTGTGTGCATAACAGGTGGAAGTCAGACAGTACTTGTGGGTTGGGGTAAGTTACTGCAGCCTTAAATTATGACATTCGCAGCGGTGGTGAAATTAACTCGCACCTCACACCACCGGGAGAGGATGTGGTGTTGCGGCCAGAGCTGCCGACTTCTGGGCCGATTTCATAATTTTCCCAAGGCTAACAATATTAACCTGACCTTGTAGAGTTGGTGTTAATGTAAAGCTCTTCGATGCCCTTGGGCTGAATTCGCGCCATATAGAACTGTAAACATTAAATATGTACACAGTAGAGCGCGGTAAAAGTATCTAGATAGTCATTTACCATGCCAAAGTAATATGCAATGTACAAGCGCTGAGCAACACTTCATATAAAGTTAATATTTAAAAACTATTGGATTAACGTCAGGGAGGTGTGTTTCTTTCGACTATCCTGAGTTTTTGCTAAAGAAATGTCACTTTTAGTTTAAGATGACTTCCTTATTCATTTTCTGGTTCTAAATAGTTTAACTCTGCGTTATGTGTTTTCTTTTAATTCCATTATGCCCCCTTCCCAGCGCCCACGACGTGCATTGTTTTTGCTGATTACGGTTGAAAAAGCAGGAGTTCTAGGCATGCCAGTGTCACCCAAGTTTAACTATTTAGGGAGATGAACTGCGTCAGAATCTTGCCAAAATCGAAAAGAATGCCTTCAGTGGTAGGGACTGACCCTTTATTCAGAATAAACAAAATGCATCTGCGGCAGTTAAGTTCAAAATGTTGATCCAATCTAATAATGTTAAGGCATTCAAAGTACCTCAGAAGACAACTGAATCGCAATTGAGGCAGGTTTTTTTTGTTCCCTAAATTCACATTTCCTTCTTTTTACTGTTACTGAATTTGTTGCGTTCGGTTATCGCTTTATTGAAAAATAACCATCGTCACAGCTTTCAGAATGGATTTGTATGAAGTTTCGGTCGGCTTCGGGGAACTCTTACAACAGAGAGCAAGTGGGTGTCCTGGCTACCTGTTGGGCTTCGGTTTTGTGCAAAGGTCTTCCAAGTTTTTCAAAATTAGGTCGGGTTTGAACTTGTATAGGTATTTTGGACGGTATCGGAAACTATGCATTTGCCCTTGCTGCAGGCACTGTTTGTGTTAATATTTGGGAAAATAATAGTAAAAAACAAGCCCACCGTACCATCAGGCAGGCCCACAAATGTCCCCAAAAAATTACCTACACACTTCTAGAACTGCCACGTTGCCCTGTAGGCAAGTGTGACCCGGCATATGGCCTCAAAGACAGAATTCTAGGTGGGTTACTGAATAACAGATGTTTTTAATTGAATTGTTCTGAATGATAGCCAGTAGACAACAAGAACGAAGCTCAGGTTGCCTGTGTCACTCACTCTGGCTGTCCCCTTTGTTAGAGAGAAATACCGTCCATTTGCTCGTGTTTCAGATTCTGCAAAGTACCGGACATGACACCTAAATGAAACTTTATAGAAAATTGTCTGTTTTCATTTTTAACATGGCCTTTCTGTCTTTGTTTACTTAAATTATTAGTCAGGAATCATTAAGACTCCTCAATGGTACTTTTTAAAGTGCTTTATTTTTGCTTACTGTTTAAAGTATATTATTATAAGGGGGAAAATACCCCTTTTAAGTGATATATCTGTTACATACTTTGAATAGTAAACTTAAGAAAAAAAAATATATATATGTATATTCACACAAAAAACAAAGGTTACAGGGACGTTATTGTTAGGTTGACATTTCACTCGTACAAAACCAGAGAAATTCAGTTGTTATAGTTACCTGAGTTAACTATTACTTGCGCCCAGCAAGGCACTGCTTATGACCACGTATCACTCATAACATCTCAAATTACATCACTGATGACTTTAGTCATGACATCATCCAGTGACTGAGTGTTTTTTTAAAAATGTGTGTTAAAAAAAAAATATATATATATATACACCAGGGTGTATTGGTGAATGAGTGGGTGCATGAGTGACTGTTTGGATGACTGAGTGGCTGCCAGACTGACTGTATAAGTGAGTGATTAAATGTCTCAGTGTATGTATGGATGAGTGACTGGCTGTGTGAATGTATCTGTCTTATCAGTTAATGTCTAACTGGGTGTATGAGTGTGTTAGTGGGTACGTGAATGGCTATATGTGTGATTGGTTAACTATCTCTGGTTGTCTGTGTGGGTGAGTGGGTATGTGACTGCCTGTTTGGATGAGTGAGTGGGTGAGTCAGTGCATATATGGGGTAGTGAGTGCGTATTTGAGAAGCTGTATAGGTGCGTGAGTATCTGTATGGCTGTGTCGGTGATTGAGTGCTTGTGTCAGTATGAGTGAGTAACTGTGTATGGGAAGGGCAGTATAGGTGAGTGTTACCTCCAGTAAGCCCCGCACAGCTGGTTTGCAGAGGGCTGGTCAGAGGCACCGCCCCTTTTCGTCTCACCTCTGCAAATGCCCCTCCGGGTGCACTGTTGCTTGAGGATCGAAGTCCACTTTAGTCCTAAGGCCCTCGAGACGCAAGGGGACCTCATCGCCCCACCAGCAGTGTGACAAGAAGCACCACCTCTTAGCAATCTCACTGTGGGGCTTACTGGAGGTAACAGTAGGGCTAATTGGCCCCTAAGTATCATTAGCGGCGAAGAGGACTTCATCACCCAACCAAGAGCATGACAGGAGGTGCGTTTGTAGAGTAACGGAGAAAGGGGGAGGGCCTCTGCGAATTGCCAGCTTCGTTTTCTTTTTAAGAAAGGGGGCTGTGTGTCCCCCTTCCCTTGAACTTATGTCAAGGGAAGGTAAACATAGCCCCGGGGAGGTGGCCGAACCCCCGTATTTGATACAATTAGACCGGGTAGGTGGCGGGCCCCGTGGCTGTGTGGGGGAGCTGAAGCCAGGGATCCCGGGAAAGTGGAATAGTTAATGCAGAGTCCAAATTGGATAATAAACAAGAACAAGCTAGAAATCAAACTGCATCAAGAATCCATTCAGTAATTCTGTGAGAAAAAGCCATTTTTTTTTTTTTAAAGAACCCTCACCCACCAACCTAGTTGGTGGCATGCTTCCTAATTGGGTTCCCACCTACGGTGCACAATGTATCCTAGGTGTGCTACAACTCCTGATTACAGCGGCAAAAATCACTTTTGACAGGAATTGATCTGTTATGCTGGATTAGTTACTTTCTTTCAGGACATGTAAGGGACAATGACAGAGCAGTCGAAGAGCTAGCATGCAAGTGTGCAGAGTTTGTACTGCAGAGTAGTTTGTGCTGTACAGAAGGAGAGTACCAGTAACAAAGTATATTCCTCAAGCACAAATGAAAACTGTGTTCTGCTGAGGGGCTCAGGATGATTGAGTTCTGTCCTCCGTATAAGAATCCTCAAACTGTCTGTCAACCCCATACCCTGGCCACTTCACATACCCAGAGCCCCTCAACCTGACCATGCCAAACCTAGTTTAACCCACTGTCATGATACTAATACTGTTTTTGTATGTGCTTGAAGCCACTTACACTCTTCTACCCATCCATTATCTGGCATTGACCGTGATCTAACTTCCTAAAATGTGAGTGTGTCTCACTTCACTGTTAAACAGCCTGGCTTTATTGAAAGGGGCTGCGTTTTTGATTAGCACTGCTTGAGTCAATACTGGCAAATTAATTGACGGACTAACTTTTTGGAGTTTGTTGTTGGCCTGAGCACTGGGAAAAAGACAATAAAGGATGAAAAGATATGCTCAGGCTCCTGAGTGAAGTTGCGGCTCTATTGGGTAACCTAGGAAAAACAGACTATTTTGTTTGGAAATTTTAGTTGAGTTTACGTTGTTCAGAGGAATCCCAACCATCTAGAATGAAAGCTCTCAGGATAGGGGCGGCCTTTACATGAACAAGCTCGGTAAAATAATGTATAAAAAGGTATTTGTCTTTTGAAACACTAAAATAAGCCTTCTCCCTAAATATTGAATAATGGAAATTTTTCAGATTTTAAACACGGTCGAACTCTAAAATTAAACACTCACGATTAATATTTTCCCGTTTACACTAATCCTGGGTAAGTGGGTAAAGGTGATGATTTAGACCAGCTCTTCAAAAATGTATGCAATGACACGAAACTAAATACAGTGCAAACTAGCAATTGCTTAACATTGGACTTCTGGAAGTGCCTGCTGACGTAATCATTCAGACAAGCAATGGATGGTACTGCTGAGGAGCCGAACTAGGCAATGGAGAAGCTCCTCTCTCATTCACACAATGCCTGATACTTCCACAAGTGGTACCGGATACCCATACAATGTAACCTGGCAATACCAGTTACAGATTGCAACTGCCAGAGCTGAACGGAAATACTCCTCTTGTGCACCTTCTTTAACACTGCCCCAAGCTAACAGAATTTTGGTACCTTATATAGGAAATGATGCAGTAGGTAGTACATTCCAGGATAAGTCCAAATAGAGGATAAACCGAAGATCATGTAGTGTGCAGAGATTTTTAGCTGCTGCCATGTGAAAACAATGCATTCAACACAAGTGGAAACGTGAAAACATCAATAGGGCCCTCTTTCATGCTTGGTATTTGGAACTGTCCAAAATAGCTACCTAAGAAGTGTATTGCAGGTTATGCTGCTTCAGCAAGTACACAAAATGCACACGGCTCACCTCACCTGTATGCCTTTTCTTCACATCTACTGCTGCGGCAAAGGTGGCCACACAGTTAACACTTCCAATAACGCTGCTTGACTCATGGCAGGCAAATCACAGTGCTAAAGGCCAACCAGTTGGCAACATGTTGCCCGTAACACATTTATAGGCCTCCTAGCCAGAGGTATGCACCCTCTCCACAGCTTTACACCCACTTAGTAGAACTTGTGTGCAATCACCTCTATGTAACAGCATGTACATGTTTTGCATGTTTCACAGCTGCCGTCTCAATTGGTTCCCAGCCGATATGCTCAGCCACTCACAAATTGGTGTAAGAGGCGCTTGTTAACTAAATACTCGTAACATAAGGTTAGGGTATCTTTCAGCTGGGTTTGACTAAAGAGGTGAACAGGAAGAAAGAACTGTCAACAACCTTGTATCCCTAGAGCAATGTGCCAGGTAAGACCACTGGTTATTTCTCCTGAAAATCTGAAAACAGGAGGCCTCTTCGCGCGCTTGGACTTGCTGTGTACTAGATTTGGACTGAAAGACCATTTTCTAAGATAAATAATTAGGAAAATGTTTGTGCCGCAAGGGTGAGGCGAGGGTGGTGACTGCTACATCAGAATGGGCCATACAGTGAGACTGACTGTCTCCAGCCAGTCATCTGCTCCAGTGGAAACGGCCAGCAGTGATGAATAAAAGTGCCCAAGCCCCTGAGTGATGAGGAGCCAGGGCTTATGGCAAGGTACACGATGGTACAGAAAGCTGAGCATGCCTAAAAGATGCCCTAAAGCCACATGATAGGGGATCCAAGTTCTCAACAGTAGTGGAATACCCATAAAAAAAGATTACTGGGAAAGTGGCTTAAAATCACAGGACTGGCAAAAATACGAACATTTCAAGTGAAAAACTCTCAAAAATGGAACAATCTATAGTAAAACAGATGAAGTGAACACCCCAAGTACATCTGGATGTCAAGAGTCGCTGGCCAAGCCACTCCCTCACAAGCTGCCTCCAATCCCAGGTGGCCTCCTAAACTGAATCTTCAAAAGGTTTGAATGGCCTTTCAATTTGTCTGAAAACCAGCTATTCACAATCAGTATGCTTTCTTACACCCTCCATCCCTCTGTTAATGACTGTTCTGCAAGGCAGATCGCAGAGGGGCAAAAGTCTCCAGCAAACCTGTGGCTTCCTTGGGGAATGTCTGCCCCTTCCTGTGCTGTCGGTGTGATTGTTATCCACACTTGAATCTCAGACCGAGCGTCTGACCCCTCAGCAGTTGCACTGTAAGGACACCTTGTTCCCTTCCTTTAGAGCACTGTAACAGACTGTATCCCTGACTCACCTTGGTGCCTGATCTTGCAGACAAACACTAGGGCTTTTACTAGACCGCTGAAGTCCACGTGCAGCATCAGGTGACCATACATTATCAACGGATTGCAGATAGCAAGGCTGCCAGCCTGGCTTGTAAAATGGCTCTCCGATATTTAAGACTCGTTTATTTACACAGGCAAGGCAAATACAACAGGAGACTGGCTTCTCAGGTCCTGTTCCAAGTCCGATAGCCAAGATGGTCTTCAGACAGGGAAACTATATAAACGTGCCTTTCTTTGTGTAGCAGGCCACCGACATGGACGTGTGAACTGGGCATTGTAGCTTCATGTTGTTGCATACGTCTGTGTACCCAACACTCGCGTTTTTCTTTTCACTGCTTGCAGTATTTGTGTGATTATAGATTACAACAGGCTGGGGCACTTATGCCGTTGTGTGACTCATTGGCCATAGCAGATTGTGGCCACATTCTGAACATGGGCAGGCTGCACTTTCGTAAAGTGAACTATTATTGAAAGCAGGCCATTGCCATTCCTAGCTTATTTGTAGACCGCCTTTGACTACACAGTGACCCGTTGTTATGGTTAAGGCCTGCCAGTTAACCCCTTTACTGCGGCAGCTATTCCGCCGCAGTGCTAAGGGGGCGGGGCGGCGGCCACAGAACCGCTCCGTCACCAGCGTCGGTTGAGCTGTGCTCGTGACGGAGCGGTTCCGTCACGGCCCGCCCCGCTCAATAGAACCCTCAGCGCAGGCGCGGAATTCGCGCCGCGCATGAGCGTTCTATCGAGATGGGCGGGCCATGACGGAACCGCTCCGTCATCAGCACAGCGCACCCGTAGCTGATGACGGAGCGGTTCCGTCATCAGCATGGAACAGGTTAATGACAACAGATTATGGCTGAGGAAAACCAGAAAATATTTGTGAAAAAGCACCCTCGTTCTTTCCACCTAATCTGTGCGTTAGGACAAGCCCTCTTGTGTAACTCTGCTGTGACACTGACTGACTGAAGTTCATCGGAAAGATATCATGTGCCAACATTTTCATGTACCAATATGTGGCAAACATTTCTGGAGACCCGTGTAGGCCAACTGGTTAGGTAAACACGGAGGTCCAGGATCCACAGATCTTTTCATGTGACTGCCAAGGATTGAACTCTCCAGTTCAGGTTATTGTGGGAAGGACTTTAAACTCAAACTCGTTAGTTACACAACATTCTGGTTGATAACTTCTAATGTAAGAGTAACCAGTCTAGTTTGCGACATCAGACCCGCCTTTAAAAAAAATCAACCATGTTTTTGCGTTCATTGATATTGAAATGTAAGTTGGAAGAGAAATGACAGCATCTTAGAAGGGCAAATCTTGGTCCAGTTTTTATGGTTCAAAATTGTAAAAACCCAGCCACTCAACTGATTCCTTTTCAGTTCTTATGGAATGATGAACCTGGAACCCTTGTGATCTGAGCTCCTGTTTCTCATAAATGCTGAATGTGGATATTTACAGATGGAAAGCATTGCTATGATTTGGCCTAGTACGTACTTTTGTTCCTCTGTGACAAAATAAGTTGATCTGTATAGAGGAAGTAGATGGATCCATATGCAGTCTTGCTCTGCAAACCGAGTGCTTCTGCTGAATTGTACGTATGGCAAACTGCCTGTTTGGTGCAATTGTGGTATATCTGTGGTCTGTACAAACTCATTTATTTCCATTTTGGAACAGTAGCAAGTTCATGACCTAACACTAGTGATGCACCCGGCGTTCCCATTGAAGAGCCAAAAAAATGCATCTTTGTTTGCTCCAAAATCCTTGTTCCAAAGGATAAAGAAAATCTTATTCTTGCATGGATGGAGAAAAAAGCGTAGTTTTGATGTCGTCTATCATGGTACAATCACTCATCTGTCACAGTGATTATAACACCTCTGCCATTGCCACCAAAAGGAAGGAATCTTTCATGGATTTAGGCCCAGATCTCTGTACTGGGTTGAACGTATGACATTGTTCTGCATTCTGTCCATCAATTGTTGTTTTTGCATTTGTCACCCCGAGTGGGATGGGTATGCTCAGACGTGAGTCCCGTGCTCTCCACACCACTGGAGTCAAGTTATCCTGGCTGATGATGGCTGATAGCCAGAAACCGGTCCTAGGATGCTTGATTCCGGTCCAGGGAAGACCTGGCTTGGCAGTTCGGGCTGGACTGTTCCCATGAGGCATAGGGTCAAGGCTGATTTGCATATGGCCATGTCTGAACTGGGGTGGTGTGGAGTTTATTACACCTCTGCCAGTGCCACCAAAAGTAAGGAATCTTTCATTCTCTTGCATGCCAACTCTAAAGCTACAAAGTAATGGTGTGGTCAAGGTAGACCGTTTGCAGCTCTTTCCTTCATTACCAAAAACCCCCCAAAACTTCCAGCTCTCCAAGCTGACATCTGTGTGTCACTTAGGCTATTACAACATCATATACTTAATTCGCCCTTGATACTGCTCGATAGGCTCCAACAGCGTAAAATCTTGCAGCTCAGATCTGTCTGCAGCTCCCAAAATATAGCCTCATGAAGCCACAAAATACAGCTTCAAGAAGGCAGTGTTTTCTGTTACCTGAAGGGAGGGTTACGTTAAAGATCCTGTGGCATCATGCAGAAGATCCACAGATAAAAAGATTACTTACTACTTGCATTCATTGGTCAGTAAGTGTCCAAAGCGGGAACCTAAGTTCATGAGGAACCTAAGTCCCTTCAAATGTCTGAGACCCAGAGTGAAATGCTTCGGAGTCGAGGACCCTGGGGTTACAACTTTCTGTGCCTAAAACCAAGATCCAAATCAAAGCGTGACCTTTTCAGGAAACATTTCTGAAGACTAAGCATTCTAAGCTTACTTGAACTTAAAATCAATAAAGAAAATGGATTGTAGTAAAGAACATCTAGGCAACCAGTTCACCTATCGGACCATGCTTGCTTACAGCAAATTTTCCTGTACAGACAGTGCTTTAGGTACTCAAAAGGGGACATGCATCGCTCTGAAACTTAAAGAAAAATAAATACTTATGCTTTTGTTCTGTGATTCTCAGTGAGGTGTTCCCACATGATTAGAAAACATTTAGGGCCTCATTACGATGTCGGGTGGAAAGCCTCCTCCCGACAGTCAGAATCTCCTTGACCGTGTCGGAATGCTTCCAACCGACTCGGTCGGTGTACAATCCACCCGACCGATTACTATGTTCGGATTCTAACCCACATGGCCTTTCCGAACCTGTTCCGACTGACTCTCGGAGAATTTTCGTCAGTCAGAACTGCATCAACCGAGCGATTACGATGCCGATTTCCAACAGTCTTTCCGAGTCGGCCTGTCCGAGCTAAAAGACTGTCGGAAACTAACTTTGGGGCCCCTAGCAGGCCCCTCCCCCCTTTATCCTGTTGCCTCCGGTTTGGACCTAAGGGGCCCTCTGTAAAACCCTGCCCTGTGTGGCAGGTACAATTGGGTGCCTGCAACTGGGTGCAGGGTTTTCCACACACACCCAGTTTCCCCTTAGGAGCCTGTGTTGTCAGGCGGAACACGGGCTCCCATAGAAGTCAATGGTAGTCCGACCAAACAGTGTTCAATTGCATCGTAATTTGTTGGGCGGAACCGGCGACCACGAGTCAGTCACCCCCAATTCCGAGACTCTGTTGGGCGGAAACTTTCCGCCCGACATTATAACGAGGCCCTATATTCTGTTGGCTGGTCTATTAAGTGATACATTCATAGACTATGATTATAACCTTATGATTTGTTTGTACGCTAATTGACATAAATATAGGAACAACTGGACCGAGCCAGCAGCGCAGCACTGAAAATTGAACGACTCTAGTTGGTCGACACCGGCTGTCCAGCAGTAACAGATTAACAGTTTAGAAGAAATTTAGAGAGCAAACATTTTTTTTGTTTGAACTTTCCGGTTTGCATGTCCAGCATTTACTAAGCTGCTGATCTAAGAATTGCATATGAGTATATAGTAAGATTTCCTCCCTAAGATGCTAGATTGCAAACACACTAGATTGAATGCACCATTAACCAGTGCCGTCTTAACCTGAGACCAGAACTTTTTTTCCTTCAAGTCAAACACAAGCTAAGCCTGCTGCATCTTGAACTGCAAACATTGCAGCTGATATGATGGCAACTTGGCATGTACGATATTTCCATTGTCAATATTTGAATGTATTAAAGCTCTTCTGATGCAAGTTGGAAATTGAAAGGAGGGCATGGCCGTTCCGTGGAAGCTTGAAAATGAGCATCGAATTTCTGGGCTGATTGTGAGGTCCCTTCGGACAACTGAGATTTTTTTTTTCCAGCTTTTTATGTGATCAGTGAGGACTGTCTGCAGAGGACTGGGACAAAGCAGCATTGCATCTTATAGAATGGTGTTAAACTTAAATGTCTCGTAGCCTTTCTCTCATGGCCAGGAATTGTTGGAACTCTGTGGAATAAATGCTCGTGATGGGCAGAAACATCTGCATGTTATAGGCACATTAGTGAAAGCCAAACCTATGCCCCCTCAGTATGTTTATGAGCGACCAAAGCTGAATCTTAAATCGCAGTAATCCTACGTAGACCAGAGAGACGATGAATGGTCCCTGTCAGAACTGCTAAATTTGATCCTACAGGAACGGCCTAAACTACAACATGGTTGCTCTTGCACAGCTATCTCCGTAATAGCCAAGCACTCAAACATGCTCACTGACACGGAAGCAAAAGTTGCTACTCGATGCAACATGACCAGATGCGATAATTCTCTTATGTATGTGTTTTTAAAATGAATTCATCTTTTAAACAAGCATTTACAATGCAATGGTTTCGCCTTTGGAAAAGTTTGAGCTATTAGAATGTAAATGACAAATTTTTTATTTATGTGTTGGTTTTGAAAATAGATAAATAAATGGCATTGTCATTTACAATGCCAATAGCTTAATCTCTTGCAAATGCGAGACCTATTGCATTTGCACCCACACAGAGCAACACACAGAGCCACTTGCACCCACACAGACAGAACCACACACACACACAGACGGACGCAGACAGAAAAGCAAACACAGAAAGGGCACACCACACAGACTCTCACTAGCAGGCAGGCACGGGCAACAGAAAAGTACAGGGAAAGAGAAAGATGGATACACGAACAACCAGCGCCAGAACACACTGTGCCGGAAAGGGAAGGTCCACTCTCCCCCCTGACCAAGAACGGACTGTGTGGGTCACACTTCACTGGAGACCTCTCTGCCAATATGTGACTGGGTTCACCCCACCTCTACTAACCAATCAGAGGCATGTGGCGTACGGTGGGTGGGGATGGAGGGGGGGGGGGAGTCAGGGGGAGGGGGAGTCAGGGAAGGGTGGCAGTCATGCTTAAAATAATGATTAGCAACACAAGTCAAGTAAGTAAATGTATAGATTACTAAAACTATACACGTACACACCTTCTAACACTGCCTTTCAAGCTGGATCATTAATCAAGTGATTTAATTCCTTCTCAGCACTTCAAAAATAGATGCATAAAGACAAGGTCCGAGGCAGGTCACTGTCGGAGTCAACAAAGTTGCACTTACTTTTGTACCGGAGGCATAAGAATGTAAACACGGGGCATCTTAAACGTACAAAATGCAAAGAGAAACAGATAAAGAGAATAAGCCAAGTTAGAGCTATTGGCATTGTAAATTACAATTTTTTATTTTTATTTGTGTTCGTTTTGAAAACAGATAAATAAATGGCATTGTCATTTACAATGCCAATAGCTTAATCTCTCGTAAATGCCACACACACCCACAGAGAGCCCCCCCACACCCACCCACACAGAGCCCTCACACACTGTGAGCCCCTCCACACACCCACACAGAGCCCTCCACACACCCACACAGAGCCCTCCACACACCCACACAGAGCCCTCCACACACCCAGACAGAGCCCTCCACACACTGCGAGCCCCCCTGTGCAAGTTATACACTGTTGTTAGAGATGAACCGACCGCATAGGTAACCAACAGGTGTAAAAAGGACTTCAAAGGTGACAGACTGGGGAGAGAGATGATGATGTAGGAGTGAGAGAGAGAGAGGGATTGTGCAGATAAAAGAGGAGTGTGAAAAGGGTTGTACACAGCAAGAAGTCTGAGGGGGAGTGTGTAGATAATGGGTAGGTTTGAATGGGAGAAGCTCTTTGTGTAACATCAGGTGTACAAGGGATTGTACAGGCAACAAACAAGTGTGAAAGGGGCTGCAAACATGGTGAGGGGTGCATGGGAGAATGAAAGTCACATATGGCGAAGAAACGTGTACCCCCCCACCCCCCCTTTGTGGTACTCTAGGCTCTTGGAGAAGAGGGAGAGTTTGAATTTCATCCTCGGTTGTACAACCATCCAATAGCGTGAGGTCAGATCTGCAGATTGGTGACGCGTCCCAGCACTTGTGAGGCAGCAGTTACACGCATGTAGGTTTGTGTGCATGGATATATCCACAAACAGGCGAGCACTGCACACACAAAGAAGTGAACACTGAACACGGATGTAAATGTGTCGCCTCGTATCTCCACGGCATAAACTCCTGTGGGCAGCACAGGGAAGCAGAGAGCACAGCGGCTTTGTGGAAAACCATATACGGGACTGTGGTCTGTTTGTGGTGTGTACATGTAGCGTGACTAGCGTCTGCCCAAAAGGATTTGGCTGAAAGATCCGTACACGGGTACTGCGCGGGGGGAGGGGGGGGGGCTCACCTATGAATGCCATGTAGAAGTGCCCCCAGCCTGCACTCCACAGCCCCCGGCTCACCTTTGGACACCAGGTACATGCGCCCCCAGCCCCCCGGCTCACCTATAGACACCAGCTTGATGTGCTCCCGGTCCAGGAACTCGAGCGCCACGGACACGTTCTCGAGCTTCATCTGCCGGAAGTTGGGCTGCTGGTGGTACTTGCGGTACATCTTCTTCTGGCTCAGCACCTCGAGCAGCGCGATGAGCTTCAGGCCGTCTGCCAGGTCGCGCTGCAGGTCCCCGATGTGGGGTCGGGAAGGCCGCATGAAAAACATGAAGCACACGGACAGGTGGGGGGGGGCGGGAACGGACAGCGGGAGGGGGGTCGGGAAGGCCGCATGAAGCACACGGACAGGTGGGGGGGGGGCGGCAACGGACAGCGGGAGGGGGGTCGGGAAGGCTTCCTCCGTTGGCGGTCGGCCGCCGAATGGCCAAAACAAACCTGGACGCCCCCAAAAAAAAAAGCCCCGCCCACGGCCGCGATGACGATGCGAAAAGGGTGGAGAGGGAAAGAATCGTCGGGAACGCCCACCAATCGCCTCAGGAACTGACGGAGAGTTCTCTCTTCCAATGGCTAGCCTCCATTTATGGAGCTAGCCAATGGAAGAGAGAGGCTGAACTAAAGCACACAGTGTAACTCAAAAGATTTCGACCTGCGCCGAAAAGCTGCGCGGTGCAGCTTTTCGCCAGGTCGAAACCTAAAAATCAGTCCCTTAATTAAAATATTGTCAAAATGCAGTTGAAAAAATCACAGCGGAAGGAAACATTTCTTGAAATATGTACTACGAAACTCAGATCCTTGGTATATAACAAGTAATATAACAAAAAAGTATTCATACTGCACAGTAGTTCATTCTTATCATGTCATGTTTGGTGATATTTTCAATTTATTCGACGTTTGGTCTCATTTTGGTATGTCACTGGAAGCACTTCTTGGAGCCGGAACGCCGCAGTAGTTACCCGTTCAGAACATGTGCTCTTGAATTACTCTGCACCGTGTTATGGTCTAACTTTTCATCTACCATACTGTAGTGACCTGGGGAAGGGCACTAGGACCCTGCCACGGACAAAAGGGGCAGGGGGGAACCGGACACCACATCCGGTCAGGAGGGTGTGTTGAGACGGGCATTTCAGGACAGAGGGGATAGGAAGCATATGTGCAGGGGACCAGCTAGACACGGAGAAGCAAGAATAAAGAAGCTATAAAATATCATACCCGTGTCCATTGTGGTTTCGAGGGATGTAACACATTGTCTGATTGCTTTCTCTAAGAGTGGAGTACTTTCCCTCCGCCGCCACACACGTCTGAGATTGTTTCTTGTTTGGGCAAAACAGAGCTCTTTTCTCCTATGATTCCCATAATGCAAACTTTTCCAATGTCGGTGATGGAGGGCCGGATCTATGCCAGATTTTTCAGATAACTACGTTTTCTAAATATATGATAAAAAGCTGACCTGGATCCGGCCCTCCAGGACCTCCATTGGAGAAGCCTGCCCTAATGGTTATTTCATTCTACACCTGATTATGTGCCTCCTTGTTAAACTGATGGTCTCATCTTGTCTTTTTGCCCCCATGGTTGTTTCTACATTCCTCTTTTCACTCCTCTCTAAGCACTCTTGCAATCTAGGAAGGGTTATTTCCACTTCCATTGCAGAGTTTCTAAACTTTGCACATCGCAGGTTGGCAACGTATAAAGACTCTGAAAACCTTCACCCGTAGGCCACAATTTTCCCAAATATTTTTGCAAATACATTTTCCTTCAGGGACTTCTTTGTAAGGGATTTCTCATAAACGTCACATTTGTTTCAGCATATCCACTAGCACAGGATTTTTTTCACTTTTATATACCTCAGTTTCAAAGAAGTTTGTAATTTTGAAAATTCTTTAAAGTTTACCAGGCAAGAAATGTGCTTATTGTTTTATTAAACCGCTCTGGGACCCTCATTCACTGCTGCATAACCCTGCATTACGAAGGCTCGTGAGATTTTTCTTCTCATTGCACGAAAGGGAGTAGTAATACAAGTGTATACAGTGGGAATGGTTTCAGCCTGTGTTTGAAATCGGTTTTTGCATAGTTAAAAACCGTCTTAATTCTGGTTATGGACTGGAGCAGCTGGCTGTGCACCACAACCTTCTCCCATCTGGAGTGGCGTGACATGGTAGAGTGTGTGTCTCTGTGTTAGATAGCTTTTTAAATGTGTTTTACTCTCCACTGGTGGTAATTTTATTGACCTCCGAAGTTTGATAGACCCATTCTGGATTCAAACTTGCAGCTGCACATTAGAGCCAATCCCATCCTGTTGAGCAAACACCTTATATGTTTATAACTCTTCAAAACCACCGCTGTTCACCCAAATTTATAGCACCCCAAACAACCTACAGCCCCACCCACGAGCCTACTGTGGACTATCATTCCAGTTCACCGGCATTCTGCGCTAGCTCAGGTGTTGTAATCGCTTCTGGAATTGGGCTGTGGGAACAATGCCAGTTGGTCCCAAAAAACATGTACACATTAGCATGTCATGACTAGAAGAACCCACCTTGCAACCGTTTTTATTTTTTTTTATTTTATTTTTTATTAAGCTATCTAATTAAAATCCACTCCTACATTATCCTATTCCATATTATCGCTATGATGCTTTGTTCAAAATGCAAAGGGTGGCCAACGGGAACTCTTTGGATAATATTTTAGCATTGCCAGATCAATGCTAGTTTCTGGCCACTGTTAGACCGTCATCCCGGTTTAGCTCTAGCATGGCCTTTACTATTACACCAGGATTACTGGGTCCCTATCAAAGTAAAGCAAAGTCCACATTTGTAAAGCGCACAATCACCCGTAAGGGTCTCTAGGCGCTGGGGGCCGTCGGGAAGATTAAGCGAGCTATTGCCCAGAGTCACATGGTGCTGGGCTAACCTGCCGCCGGAGCCGGGGATCGAACCGTGGTCCCCAGATTCCAGCGTCAGTCGCCCTGGCCGCGGCGCCACACCTCTCCCCGAGGCTGTTGCCTATCTTTTTCTTGAATACTGCTACCTACCCCTCTAATTGGAGGAAAAGTTGTAGTGAAGCAAAGGTTTCTGAAATTGGGTAATGGCGACCAGGTTGGAGTAATGGAAATCTAAAGCTAGCTGTCAAAAGCGCAGAACAGTGTAATGAACTGGTGAGAGCGTTGGCAGTCCAAAGGTGAGATAGATGTTCGGATTTTGTTAGTA
This sequence comes from Lissotriton helveticus, assembly GCF_964261635.1. Classification (NCBI taxonomy): domain Eukaryota; kingdom Metazoa; phylum Chordata; class Amphibia; order Caudata; family Salamandridae; genus Lissotriton; species Lissotriton helveticus. The sequence goes on along the minus strand of NC_136065.1, from coordinate 595,687,731 downwards.
CGCTAGATTAAAGACTGGATAGTCGCTTTAGGGCTCTTTGACCTTCCAGTCTTGGTCAGCTGGAAACTGGCTTATTAATGGTCTCAGTCAAAAATAGTTTCTGAATTCACCTTCATATGTTCAGTCATTTATGAAAGCCTTCTAGTGAAGAAATTTGGTGCAGGCGGATCTTTGCCATATGGGTGTGTGGACATCCCCCGACAGATGCCTGGCTAGTTGAGCCGAAGCTGCCTCGATTTTAGTAAAATACAGCAGAATATAGTCCAAGTACGATTCTAAATCCGACTCTTCCCCGCCTGGAATTTACTCGAGCAGCATCTTGGGAACTTGATGCTGTCCTCGAACAAAACACACATAAAGAGGCTTCGTGGAAGACCCACACCCAAACACACATTAGACGCTGCAGCTTCATCCTTAGAAGTACAGTATTGCACTAGAGCCATCAATGTAATAAATCAATGTCTCTCAAAAAGCACCTCTCATACCTCCTAATACAGAGGCACAAAACTATCTAAGCACATGTTTCTTAACGCCTTAATGCGGCACTGTATTCACACAAATTACAACCAGATGATCCCCCCCCCCCCCCCCAAACAATACAAAATGCTCCTCGCTCACTCATGCGTGCAATATTGGAACGCATTATGTAGCCCACTTTAAACTTCTTGTGCACAACAAAGTCTTCTAGTTTGCACAGTGATGCACCACAACAGTATAACCGTGTTACCTCACATACCTGTGCCTGCAATACCAGAACACTTTACAGTCCTGTGCACGTCCTCGTGTGGAAAGCCTGACTCATACTTGCCAAAGTGATACTACCACAACAGGAATATGCATTGCCTGAAAATACCATCTGCCACAGTAAAAACCCAATACATGAGACAGCCCACTGGTCCTCCCACATGCACAACAGAGCAACAGATTTAGTAAGAAAATAAATTCCGACCTAACAGCACTCCTCACCCCTCTAGTCATCCAATAAATAACCAGCTAATCCTCCATTCCAAACCATGTACGCTGTACAATATTCTGTACACCACCACAGCATTAATTGACCTCGCTGTTCGCCATTGGTAGAATGCTCCGCTTACTTGCAGACCTTCATACTAACACATTGTACTGTGCTCCCACATCCCCTTGCGCACAACACAGTACCGAAGCCATATAAGTGACCAGGTGATGGTAAACTGGATGCACCTCACAAAACAAACAGACCATGACAACCCCTGACCGTCGTGGTAGTCCGCAAGAACGTTCTTCTCACTCTCCCTCAAACGTTTCCTTCAAAACTCCAAACTAGAAGAAGTTCTTCCATTTGACAGGATCCTTAAGGAATTCATGGACAACATTTTCCATTTTGTACAGACCAGGCAAAATGATACTTTGCTACAATGATTACGGCAATCCAGAAATGCAAACTCCATTGGCGTGCCTTGGCTACCTTAGCACCATGAATCCATAAGTGCCAGCTGAGCACTACATAATTGCTGATAACTTATTCAGATTTTCACCTAAGCAGAGTACAGTGAAGGGTCCATCTGGAAAATAGCCATTCCAGAGGCCAAATCTTGGCCTGAGAAGGACATGGGAGGGTAATACTGCTTGGTGGGTCAAATAGGATCAAGGTATGGACTGAAACTGGGGTTCAGGAGAGTATTACCACTATTCACCAAAAGAAACCTGCTTGGGATTGCTGTGCCCTTGCTATTTGGGCTGGACTGTTTCCATTGAGCGCAGGGTCAAGCGTGATTTGCATATGGCTGGGTCCAAACTGGAATGGCATGGTGAGCAAAAAAACTATGGATTTAGGCCCAAATCTCTGTACTGGGATGAATGTATGACATTGTTCTGCATTCTGTCCATCAACTTTTGTTTTTGCATTTGTCACCCCAGGTGGCACGGGTATGCTCAGACGTGAGTCCTGTGCTCTGCATGCCACTGGAATCAAGCTATCTTGGCTGATGAGGGCTGAAAGCCCGAAACCGGTCCTAGGATGCTTGTTTCCAGTCCAGGGAGGACCTGGCTTGGCAGTTTGGGCTGGACTGTTCCCATGGGGCACAGGGTCAAGACTGATTTGCATATGGCTGCGTTCAAACTGGAATGGCATGGGGAGCAAAAAACAATGGATTTAGGCCCAGATCTCTGTACTGAGGTAAATGTATGACATTGTTCTGCATTCTCATCATCAATCTTTTTAATTTATTTAAATCTTCATTCTAACCATAATCAGAACTTTTGTGGGGAAAAAAACAGATCTTTGTTGAACCACCTGCTCACCATACAGGATTGGAAAAATATTGACTTTGCTGTTTGTACAAATAAAAATGTAGGCCAATTCAACAGTCTCAAACTTCAAGGTATACCTTCACCAGATTGAATTTAAGTAATCTCATGAATTCATGAACCTTTGGAGCCCAAGAGTCCTTTAGAGGCCAGTGTTGCACTGCATAGGCAATTTCAGCCGGATTTGGCACATGTATTTCAGAGCTGTGGTGGTGATCATCCTTCCTCATATATGCGAGAAGTCATACAGCATGACAATCATCATAACCTAAATATCACAATTGTTACATGTCAGCATGGACGTGTCGGTCTTGGGGATAAGCTCGCTGCGGAGTACGGGGTAGGTTTGGATTAGGGGCCAGAATTAGTCATTCCAAACACAGTGGTTGGGTAGAACGTGTGCTTACTGGGCGGTCTGTGCTGTTTGGAGGAGAATTCTGCTCTAGTGACATTGTACTTGAGTATGAGTACCGGTGAAACAGTGAATGTGGGGTAGGACTGAGGTTACATAACAGCGTAAGTGTAGGTGACCAAGGTGCCGTGAAGGGGGTGTTAGCGGACGTGAGGGCAACAGGGTGCCCCAGATATGGTTCTCCTTGTGTAGCTAAAGTTCATGAAGGGTGGTATATATCCCCTTCCTGCTGCTAAAGACAATTGAGTTTCTGGTGTGCACTCTATAAATGTTTTATTATTTAATGATTAATAATTACAACTACAGCCTTGACCGGTCCAAACTTGTGTGGTTCCTCTATTTGTTTAAGCATGTTTTAAGGTCTACGGGGTGCTTATTTAAAGTAACTGGCCAAACTTTATACAAAAGACTGCCTCCTCCCGCTGGTTGAATATCATTGAAAGGAATCCCTCATTTCAGATGTTTGAGGTATAGGTACTGTCGATTCGGATTTCATGAATCAGTAGTAGTTTAAAAAAAAGACTCATTCAGATTTTGTGTTTTACTTTTTCAGCTGAAATCCGATGTGGTTCCCAAGACGGCAGGTAAGAGTTGGTCAATATATTTGTAGAGTATTACACAGAGTAGATGCCGAAATTGAATCGTCTGTTGCCTCTTTGTGCTTCATGTAACTTTTATCAATGTCATTTTCATGTCTTCATTCGATATTACACCTTAAATCTCAAACAGTCTGTGTGCAATAGGAGAGGCACCCAATACTCTAAAACAAAGGTTTTCATTCAGTCATTGAAACAGAAATGTCTCATGTTTATCCAAGTGTGAAACCACCATGAATATAAACGTGATGGAAGGGTGCTCCAGGGCAGGATTAGAATTGTTATGCACCACTTTTTTTCATTTTGAGTTCAGATTAATGTAGTAAGAGATTATTCAACATGTAAACAAACACATTAAACAATACGATTCGGAACACAAGTGATTGTGTTAAAATCCAAAGAAAAACACATGGAAAATAATGCACATAAGTGCTTAGAGAAACAATTCACTGAAGGGAAAGGAAAAGACTGTCAGTGGAGTCCAAATAATCCACATTCCTTCAACATGGACTGTTTCAGCCCTTGTTTTAAATGTGTGGTCATCATGCGGACTGAAACATATTGATGAACGTAACTGCTAGAAAGTCATGCACCATGTACAGTCCTAGTGTGTTATGGTTTAGTCAAAGTGGTATTTTGTTACATTGGGTCAAGCAGTTGTGATTTTTTAGGGCTGGTATTTGCTTAGCGTGGTAAGCTATAGCTGTAGCTAGAGTATGCGTTTTCATGAAGAGAGTAGGAGACGTTGTATGGCCGGGACACTTTCATGTACAGTGTAACCTCCTCATCTGTGATCATCTGTTGGTTCCTGGTGATCCTGGAAGCCTCCTTTACACTTAAGCTATCTGATTCTGGAACACAATGCCATTTTGGTTGGAGATTTCAGAAATGGGTATATATCCCCATAACTGTTTAACTCTGCAGTTAAAGCAGAGACCAAAAGTTTAGATGATATTCTATTTTTGCTAGTGATACCCATGGGACAGTAATTTAGATGTGCACTGAAGAAGGACTTTTATATCGCAGTTTTCGGCCGTGAGGGTTCATCTTCTCACAATTTATGAAAGTGTTTCACTTCACAATGTACTGCACTGACTCGAAATTCATTTTGGGTTGAGATGTGACAGACACTTTGTACACGGTCAGATTTGTATATAAACCTGTTTGAACAGGATTGTTTGGTAACTAAAGAGGCAGTGTGTTAGATGGAAGCTGTTTGAGCGTGATCTCTGATGGGGACTTTAAGATGTGCCCTCTAGATTTCTTTCTGCCATTGACTTTATCTGATTAAGCCAGTTAGCTGGGCTTTCACCAGTTTAACAAGAAAAAACAGATACTACTAGCATTTCATTGTGTGTGTGTATATACACACCAACCTAAATCCACTCTGTTTTTCCATAGTAGTGAAATTAGCGGGATTCATTTTTAACATTGTGAATAAAGCAAATGTCTGGATTGCTGTTACTATTAAATTGTTTTCCTGTGACAGAGTATGTTACCGGATTGTTACTGTATAGTTTTAAACTGTGATAAAGATAATGCGTCTGAAGTGCCTGCTCTCCATCAGTAATCGTACACTTATTGAGTCTGATTACGATTAGTTTACAGAGTGATTATTTTCACCTTAACTTTGGATGTTTATGTCCCTAAACACTGGATGGCCAACAAACCTCAGGGTGTCCTGTTTTCAAAAGGGCCAGCAACGTTCTACTAGTGACATTTGGAAAGAGCAGAAGAACTGAAACTTTGCTCATACACTTATGGGAGAAAATAAATCCTTTGCCTTGGGAAACAGTTATGCCTCCCTCCCCCACCCCATTGTAGCTCCATCTGAGTGAACTGCCATTTTCTGGGTCATGTCAATTTCTGCCAAATTCGGAGTATATTTACAGTGAGTTTCATACCTGGTTGGGTATCGATTTCTACCGAGGTGCATAGTGAATGGAGTAACCAATACCAGATAAGGGATTTTGTAAGACCATCCTGGGGCGAGGTGATCCTCTAGTGATTTCATGAGCTCCTTGTTTCATTCGCCTCAGCCCTCCCCATTACACACATGTATACTGACTGACTGGGCTAGCGACCGGAACATAGACATTTCAAGCACACCCATGCATAGTAAAGGAATCACTCCTCAATTTCCAACCGGAGTCCAGTAGCAAAAATGTTATGTCCTCCAATAATGCTGCACCAGAACACATACAGGTTACTAGTTTGTGCACCTTGCAGTTAGCCATATCGTGTTGAAAATGTTTATTTGACTTGGGTAGTAGAGTTGTAGCTCTGCATCTGGCGACCACTAACCCTGGGCCTCCATCGCCCAAGGAAAGAGGGCAACTGTGATAAATGAGAAGTGGAGGGCATGTTCTGACCCGTATCTTAACATACCGAGCGGTCGGTCCCCTTCTATGATCCTTGATTTAACTCCGTATAATGGCAATGGAGAACTCTGGAGTAGGCATGCGGACTAATTCCCCCATTGAAAGTGCAGGACTAGTTTACAAGCCCTGAGCATCGGGAGTTTGCATAGGATTTGGAAATATGAATATGAGTTCTATAATAAATGTCACAGCCTTGTAGTTTTCCACCGATCTATTCAGGCAGGTCAGACCTCCGAGAATTTGAGAAAAAAGACCTTGAAAGAAGTTGGGTTGTGTGTAATTTAGAATTTGTTTTTAAATATTATGTGAAATTTCGCCAGTTACACATAATTAGGCAAACTGTAAATCCCTAATTTAGCAAGGACTACAACTTTTCCCTCATTTTTGATTTGAAGACGCCTCTTGCACCAAAAAACAGTAGCAGCTGCTCATGGTCTGGTTGTTCCAGTGTTTCAACTCTACAATTTTGTAGCGAACTGTGCCCTAATTACGTGGCGTAATTACACAATGTGGTGTAATTTCAGGAATTTTCCATAACCAGCCTAACATGAAATTCCAAAAATTGCACAAATTACATCAGCGTAATTAACATTCCACCCGGGCTAAGAAAACAAAGGCAATACATGCGGAATTCGGGGTGGTTAAATACCGATTCTGCACGTTAACTCCGTTCAAAGGTAAACTCTGTATAGGAGGTATTTACCACATCCATCAAGTATGTCACTTTGAGGCAATGTATTTTTTCAGGTGGGGTTAGTATCTCACCTATTCACAATACTTGTAATGAGGACCATGTTGATGCAAGGAGTGTGTCCTTACTTCAGTCCAGACACTCAAGGACTGGCAATGGCATTCTTCACAGCCAGCAGCTAAAGATCAGTGTCGGATGCACCTACCAAAAGAATGGCCAAGCAAGCCAGGCTAAAAGACTGGATGAGCAAGTACCGTCCCCATGCTAGGACTCTAGTCTTCTTGATAGGCAGTCTTTGTTGGTGCACCTCAGTGAAGCAGTAAGGAATGCGAAGTTTACAAACAGCTAGAGTCAGCAGAAAGGTCTTGGGCCACATGTGTGAGCCTGGTGGAATGGATGCAGGCTGGAGTTAGCTTGAGGTTGCATGCGCCTGCAGGCAAGGAAAGCGGTTGCAGTTGGTTGGCACACTTCTGTTGGCATCCAGTCGAGGAATTAAAACTAAAGTGGATGGGCACTTAGACTTTCCACAAGGTCGTTTGATAAGAGCCAAGCATCGAGGGAAGTAATTCTTTGAAAAGGTCATAGTGTTTAATAATAGCAGGCTGGGTGGAGATTTTGCACTTGGCAGATGATCGGAAACTGGTTCACGTACTTGTATTTTTTTTTTATTTATTTTTTTTTACATCAAGTGCACCCTTTGGTGGATTTAGCACGATATTGTCAGTGGCGTAAAGTTTGCAGTAGAGCCAGTGGGAGGACATGTGGTTGGTTAGCCAGAGCTAGTTATTGAATTGGGGAGGGAGCTCTGCAGACATCCTCACGTCTCGCAGGAAAAGGCAAGAAGTAATGAACAGGGAGCAAAGGAAGAAATGTAAGGGAGGAAAGTTGAAGGATGTATTGCACGCCTGTACCAAATGCCAGCAGCTGAGACATCTGCTAGAGAACTTGAGGTGGGAACTGCTGTTACAGAGTGGAAAAAAATAATTTGAAATGGAAGGAAGGTATAACATGCATGGACAGTCACTTGATCTTGTCATTTCGCTTTGCCGATGCACACCTATTTGCTTCGGCCATGCTTTTTAATTATTCTGTTCCACATTGGCAAAACAAACCAAAAATACTTGTCTCCTAATGACGAACTTCAGCAGAAAAAAAGCCTGATGAAAATTATCATGATTCTACGGGAGTCCAGGGTGATGACCTGTGCACATGCATAGTGCATGGCAGTCATTCTTTGTTTTTATATACCATTTGAAGCCGGACTACCATCTTAAAGTTGTAAACAAAATATTTGTGTAATTTCCTTGTAAGATACAAATGTCCTGTATTGAAAAAGAAAAAAAGATGATGGGTGAGGGAGCAATGGAGGAGCAAATGGGTGGGAAAATCAGCTGGGGATGGGCGGGAACAATGGGAGTGAGGTGATGAATTGAAAGTAGGAAAAAAAAGCTGGGCAGGGATAATTGGAGTGGAGCAACCCACAGAGGGCAGAGATATGTGGGGTGGGGGGGGAATTAGCACACGAGGGAGAAAGTAAGAAAACAGATGCACTCTCATTGGTTGTTTAAAGGCAAAAGAAAAGAGTAATTCCCTGAATGTGAGCAGTACAAGTCCTCCAATGAAAAGGATGGTAAAGAAGCTATGCTCTAGGATGGGGGCAAGCCTAATTAGAGCAGAAAAGTCCCAGAATTAGATGCAAGCCAATGAATTATCAAGCCAACTAAAAAGCAGTGGGCGGACTTAACAGCACACAAAGCATTGGTATTGTCCTCAATATGTCTTCAAAAAGCGAGACCTAAAAAGGCAGTGGGATGTGCCAAGACTGGGAAGGCGATGACAAAGTGAAAAATAAAGCAGGCTGGAACTGGAAATCTGTCTACTAAGGATTAGTGAGATTGGGATAAGCATGCACCCTTTTCCAAACCTGGAGAAATTGTCGTATAGTATTGTCGTATAGTGCTTCTTATCCAGTAGTCCTGATTGAAAATTTGCCACCCTAGGCATGGAATGAGTGCAGTTATCCACCTTCCCTGGTCTGTCAGGCTGAAATCTCACGCAAATTGTGTTTTATATTTGTGTATCCTCCATTTTGAACAGGACTTGAATATATATTTAAGATGTATTATTTTTATCAAGCACCAACAAGGTGGGGGCAACGGTGTTAAGGGAGAGCCACAGTGCTTAGTGCATGTCTATTTTGCCCTCGGATGCTGTCCAAGGCTTCTTTTAGCAAGATGGCCCCCTGTAATGATGTGGTGACCTCCAATGCCAACCACAAGGCTATTTAATCAACAATTATGGAGACCCCTTTTTGATTCAGTGTTAATGTATTTTTATGGCACACACTGTAAATTGATTTGCTTATAGATTCTCATGTTTGCTGTTGGTAAGATGTGACAGATTGCTTACATTGAACCAGTGTGCATCAGTTCTGCCCAGGTTTTCTTGAGATGCTTTTTGGGTGTTCCTATAATTTGATGCACATGCTTTAGATTGTCTGCAATGCTTGATAAGAGTTTTTTCCAGACTCATTACTCCCTTTATATTTTTTTCATTTTAGAGAACTTTAGGGCACTTTGCACGGGCGAGAAAGGCTTCGGCTACAAAGGGTCCACGTTCCACCGAGTTATCCCTAACTTCATGTGTCAGGTGAGCATGTGCTGGCTGCTGGGACTCTGATTATTATGCTCATTGTTTGAGTGTCAGAGCCCATTATGCTAACTGTACTACCAGTCAATTTCTTTGACCTATATTTTCTGTTTCTTTTGGTGCTTTACTTTCGGTGTATAGCACAGGCGATAACATGAGCGCATCGATGTGTGTTATTTAACGTAATTATTCGCCTCTGCATTACGGGGTACTGTAGTGAAACTGGAAGAAATCACCATAGGAACAGCACATGGTGTGGGCAGGGGATATGGTGGAGTTAGTGGATCATGGTAAAGGCTGCATTTCTGAAACCCACTATGTCATCGCAGCCTTTGTAACTAGCACATGCTTTGTTCTCGACAAATATCAGAGATGTTGCTTTACCAGTGAATGACCGTACCAGCACTTCTAAGCAGGATGATTCGATTTTTTTTTATTTGGGCAGTGCAACATGCCTTGTCAGGGGTGTCATTCTTTAAGTTGGAGAGTTGCAGTGTTTCTCCGTGAGATTGTCCTGCAATATGGACAGCACCTGCACCTCTCTTCAGCAGTACTTTTCTTTAAAAGAAACAATAGAATTACTTCATTTGCTGAGGACAAATGTTTAGTTACTAAATACAGTTGTCCCTCACTTCTGTCACTTGGAAAATTCAATCTGGTACATATATTTCAAGGACTCCAATATTGCTTTGCCACAATTAAAATGATGAGAGCAGAAGCAGACTTTTTAGGTTTTGCCTGTACAGTGTTTGCACTGTGCTCGAGAAATCTATTGTTGTTAATCAAAACTTAAAAGAGACTTCCATCCCGCCTCCTCTCTTTCCTGGCTTCTCTCTCATTGGTTCCTGTGCGTGCCACTTACCATTCCTCCATTTCTATTGGTCTTAGCATATCTTCCTGCATTTACCAATGCTTGTTCCTTGTCTACTTCTCTTATCCGTTTGGTGCTGCGGAAATACTGTTAACATCCGCTTTGGTGGAACAATATTTTTATAACGTTTTGCCTTTTACTATTGCATGATATTTCTATAACAATTTATCACCCGGAGCGATTAAGTGATTTGCATTGAATCACAGGATGTTGTGTGGCGCCACCAAGACTCTAACTGGGATCCCCAGCTCTCAAGTCAGCAGCTCTGGCCACTGCCCACATCATCTATACTCCTGTGTTATATGTCAGGGAGCTCTTTCCTTCTTCCGGGCATTGATTGACGACAACCGCTCATTCATGACATAGGCTAAACTGATGTATTGCCAGTGCTTGTTTACATTCCAACTGCGTTTGTACTTGGTTCCTATTCTTCTCAGAAACATCGCAAACTATTTAGTCACCTGCATGTTTGGCTTAATCTCTATAATTATCTCTGAAAACTGCCCACAACTCATATCCAAGATTATAACCTCTTCTTCTTTCAGGATCATACCCCTGCACACTAAAAATACCTGAAATTCTCAAGCTCCTCTACTAACCTTATGACCATCTGCATGAACTGACATACCACGGCACCACTAATGATCCCACCTAACTCCTGTTAATGTAATCTATCACAAAGAAACAAATACGTGCAAAGGGTGGTTTACTGAGCACGTAAAACTAAGAACTAACAATAACCAGTACCCTTGGGTTCTGGAGCAGTCTGCTGCCCAGCGTAAATCGCTTCAATGCCTCGCCAGGGGTAGTAAGCCCTATATAAATGCAATTACCATCGCAGTGGAGAGACCTAGAGCCCACCCCAACTAACACCTCCATCCTTTCACTCCGTTCCTGTAGCTTTGTGCCCTCATTAGGATAGTTAAACGTTGATATTAATTGCTTAAAGGTCCCAGTCTCAGTTTCTCAAAGGGCATTATCCCCTGAGGGTGCAGCTTCAGAGTCCTGTATATAGCTATCAGCTTTGAACAGAGACTTTATTTATCTTTTGGAAAGGCTCTGGGTGTTCCTGGTCACTCCATGCGCCTGTGCAGTGCAGTGTGGACCTCTCCAGGATCTGTCAGAGGTGCTGTTTGTGCAGATAGTCGTGTGCCCCTGGAGGCAAGGCAACTCTGCCTGCATACTCATTTCTCCATCCTTTCAGGGTTTTTTTTGACTTGCCAAGGATTTCAGAATGAACCCCTGCTTCATTGAGGAGGGAAGTGTGTCTACGTGTCTTCTCCATGGTTCTCTTAGAGTAACCGCCACATGGGTTCAAAGTCGTCTTAATGGTCTTCCCGGCATCAGCAATGCACAGAGGGAAGGTGCACAAGTAGCACAAAAAGGGGCTAATGCTGCTTCTAGCAGTCCTGAAAACGCAAAGCATCTTCTTTTAGCACCATTTCATGATTGCTAAATTGCTCCCATGTCTACCCCTCTTTGCCTCAATGTTCGCCCCTATTTGAATTTAATTTGAATTTAAAAACATTTATAGAGCGCTCGTATACTAAAGCAGTTTCTTGGCGCTGGGAGCTACAGTGGTAAAAACAAGCAAACGGGGGGCGCAACTAACCAGTAAATGCTTGCTGGAACAAGAGGGTTTTTAAGGCCCTACGGTATTCCATATAGGATGGTAGGAGTCTAATTGAAGGGGGAAGGGCGTTCCAAAAAGTGGGGGCCAGAACTGTGAATTTCTGACCACCGGCTCTTTTCTTTTTAAAACGGGGTACTACTAGCAGGCCCAAAGAAGAGGAACGAAGGGCTCTCGGCGGGCAATAGTTTGTAACGGCAGAGTTGATAAATGCCGGAGCTGTGCCCGCTCGGGCTTGAAATGTAAGGCATCCTAATTTGAACAGTGCCCGTTGCTTGATAGGGAGCCAGTGAAGGTTTTTTAAAAGGGGGGTGGAATGGTGTGACTTAGCCAGGCCATAAACCAGGCGGGCTGCCTGGTTCTGGACCAGCTGTAGACGGTGAAGGGCGTATGCGGGGGCACCATTGAAGACGATGTTCCCATAATCAATTTTTGACAGTACCATGGCCATAACGATCAGTTTAAGTGCTGACACAGAAAAAAAACGGGAAATTTTCCTAATAGTCCGTAGGGAAAAGAAACAAGAAGAAACAACTGAACTAATATGTGAATGTAAGGTGAGTTGGTGATTAAGAGTAATGCCCAGCGTTTTAACTGAAGGGGAAGGAATGGGAGGGGTGCCTAAGGATGGGGGCCAAAAAAGAGGTGACCATGGATTTGCGACCCCGCCCGTCAAAACCAGCTACTATCTGAAGTATTGTGTTTGTGTCTGAAAGCCACCATATATGTGCTTGCGACCCGTGGCACAGATGTAATCAGGAGCACAGTATTAAGCGCCAGAGGCTTCATCTGGGACTTTATACCGAATTCTTGAATCCACATGTGGCATTGCTTGGCATTGCTTCCAGTTTGGGTGAAAGTGGAGTTGGAGGCACTGCACCAGCAAAGATAAATACTGGGGGTATAAAAGAGATGGCACACTGGCAACCAAAATGATGACTGTTTTAAACCGAGCATCCCAGGAAATGGATGCTAAAAAAAATCAAGGTTTTACGTGGAAGAAAAAGCAGGTAAATGAACAGGAAATTAATTAAGAGAAGGTAATGAATTATTGTTAATAAACTGATTGGATTGTGATGTAACGTTGTTCGCCCTGTACTTGTGTTGGTTTTATCATAACTTGCAAAGAGACTCTTAAAGACCATGATCTTTAGGAAATATTTCTTGGAAGAGTAATTCCTAACTTATAGGTCCTGATACCTGATTAGTTGGGGAGTGATAAGGACTAATATAATAAATTATTTTCTGAGAACATTCTCTAACTAGTGGCATAAAAACTGTTATCCTCTGAGTGCGGTACGATACCTCTGCATGCATGTTGAGAGGTGCCTGTTTGTTAGTTCCTCTGGATTGCTCTGTAGCATTTTGATACTAATGATCATGGGACCAGATCTGAACAGAGTAAGGTAGCTGGATCCTCCGCTGATTCCCCTCCTCTTTCAGAAATTGCTTTCAAAAATTGAGAGGTGGAAATATAAATCTGGCCTTGTGGGAACTCCCCCCCCCCCCCCCTTTTGTTTGCCCCAGGAAATCCATCTTGGAATCCACGCCATTTACATTGCCCCTGCAGCACTAGTGAATTAACTGGGAAACTGTATTCATTTGTATAATGATAGACTTTAATTCTATTTATTTTTGTCATTGATTTAGTACACCCAGCACCCTTTAGCAAAGCCTTCACATTATTGAAAGTTTTTCTCCACACTAAAGGACCATGGCTTTCTCCTGGCGAGTGAGCTTAGGATGGTGGTACGTGCTTTAGCCCCCTCCTAGCAAGACTCTGGTAATGCAGTGTGGTGACGGGCCAGCTAAGATCTCTCACTCTTCAAAGGCAGTGCTACATACCCCAGCCAGGCTTATTGCCCGTGCTAGGAAGTTTGATTCTATTTTACTTCCACTCCAGCACCGGATTGAATCATATTAGAGGTCAGCTTAAAGTTTAACCCCTACCCTGCGCGCGTCGGCCAACGGCAGTCGCGAGCACTACCTTGTGTACAGGAATTTATATAGCGCAAATCACCAAGCGGTTTCTAAGCGCTTGCTTAGGGAACCCGTCCTGGTATTCCCCTGTGAGATAACCCCGGCAGGGTATCCGCAAGGTGAAAGCCAGGCATCCCGCCGCGAGGGGCCGTTGTGGAGATAAGCAAGCTATTGCCCAGAGTCGCAGAGTGTGAACCCGTGAATCGAGTAGGCACCGGAGCGAGAATTGTCGAGTCCATGGACATTTTAGGACTCAAGACCCCGCCGAGCCGGGAATTGAACCCTGGTCCCGGGCTGACCTCTGCTTCCAGGTCTGCCTCCTCTAACCAGTGAGCCACACTTCTCCACCTTGGTAGTGCTGTGCGGTTATATGTTATTACAACGAACTCCGTTGTAACGCATGCCTTTACCACGCATGCGTTACAACGGAATACTATTTTGACGCATAACCGTCTCCACGTTTTTTCCGTGGTGACGTGTTACGTAAAAAAACAAAAAACGGCCGTTTCCTTCCTCTACGATGCAGATTCCCTGCACTTCTCTAATTAAGGTTAGTGAGTTTTTTTTTAGGGGGGAAACCCCCCCAACCCCCCATTTTTGTATTGTACCCTTTACCACACATGCCTTTACTACGTACCTCGTAGTAAACGTATGCGTGGTAAAGGTTTTCGTTGTAACCACTCATGCGTTGTAATGCATGCGTGGTTAAGCTTTTCGTTGAAACGGCTGCGTTGTAGTGGCCGTTTCCCGTGCTGTGCATGTCCGTTGGCTGATGCGGCCCCGCTCAATCTTTTAAACCGCAGCGGAATTCGCGACATGGTTAAGTGGTTATAATGGTCACGCGGGCATGTAATGTGGTTTGTCCGAGAACTCCAGCATCATCATCAGCAGATAAGGTAAAAAGTTAAACAGGAGGTGAAGCATAAGAAGTGGTTGTTTTTCAGGACTGGGGATTTCGAGATTCCAATTGTCTAAAACTAGTGGCCAGCCTCTGTGACCAGAAATGTGTGATTTTTTTTTTGCCAATGGAAGCATTCCCTGATCATTTTCCCTGCTAAAATTGAAACTACTTCTTGTTTTGGTTTCTTTTTTGTTGTTGTAGTTTTCAAATTGTGGAAGGTCTAGCAACATTTTCGTTATTTTTATATATATCGTTGGTATTCATTATTAGGCATCTTTTTTCGTCTGTTCCCCTTATTATTTGATTCTACACCACAACAGTGGCTTTACAGTGATGGTCTGCTTTAAGCCTCGCAGCAGATGTAGTTGTTGCAAACAGTAGCCGAATGATCCAAAACTTGATTCCACCTGAGTCAGCCAAAAAATAATATGGAGACCAAATACGATCTGCGTCGAGCAAAACCGGCAAAGAAACTACACTTGTGGGTGATACTGAAGGTCCGTTTGTTGCTCACATTCTATGCTCGTTTCTACGTAACCATAATGTAAACACACTTTCTGGCAAGTATATGCACAGTGAAGTCATGACATTGCCAAAACAAAACTGGTTATGTTAGTTTGTGGTTAATTATCACCTTCCTACAGCGGTTGCATGGTTTTATAAATAGCTTATTCGGTGACTCAGCAACAATGCTTATGCACTCTGGTTCACCCAGAATATGAATTGGATATTGTCCAAGTGGCTCCTGTTTAGCAACTTTTCACAAACTATTAGGTTAACTAAGTAGGTTGAGTACCTGCAGGAGAAATTCAGTGTTATGCCAGCGCCAGACTGGAATCCCGGCAAGACCAGCTTCGCTTTTCTTCTGAGTACTGAGACCGAGACCTATAAAGCGCATTCACTACTCTTAAAGTCTTTTCCCACATTGGCATTCTGGATAGGGTGACCAGATTCTCAAAACAAAAAACTGGGACAGATGTCATAGAAATAGGACTGATAGAAGTAGCTAAGGCTTTAAGTGGGATTAAAAACGGGGGGGGGGGGGGGGGGGTCTCTCGGGGCGTGGACGATGTAATTAAGGATGTGGTTTAAAACACAAGCTAAAAACATCTGTACTAAGCATAGCGTTCCGCCCAAAAAATGTGCTGCTTCTGTCATTGTATCCAGATAAATAATATAACGAGTAACATCACACCTAGAACAAGCCTGGACTATTGACTTTGTCAACGGTTGTTAGCTGCATAAGAGAAATAAGCAACAACTTTGGCTTCGCTGTACATAACATTGAAAATGCCTCAGTTCTGGAATGAAGAGGCACTGTGAAAGAACTATAACCGGTCTCTTTAAAAGCAGTGAAGGGTGGTACCTGCTGCAGCAGTTTTTTTTTTTTTTTCTCAGTGAGGGCAAAAATGGAGAGCCAAATAGAGACCCGTCTCGGCACCTGTGAGAAGTAAAGCAGGCGCACCGAGCAAGAGACTATTTAAAAAACAGGACATTTATCTGTTTAACCCGGGCACTATGCTGCAAATTCAAGAAATGTCCTGTTTTTTGCAAAGTGTCGTGACACCGGTTAAAAAAAACGGGACCGTCCGGGGAAAACCGGGACGTCTGGTCACCCTAATTCTGGAGAACCATTCATATGAAGGCCCAGTTTAACAAATCGAATGCATAAGCAGTGTTCAGGGTATAAATCACTAATAGTATCTCACAGGCCTCTGGAAGGTCACTGAAGCCTAAATGCAGAGGTTGCTAATGCAGGCATCGCTGTGGCATGAAGCCTTTCTGAACCTCGAACAATTTTCCCGCTACCTTCCTGAATCTCCTAACATTCCAGAAAAAAATCTTCTAGTGGCAGTTCAGCAGGAGTTTCATCTATATAACACACTTTTTGGGATCTTAAAAATCCATGAGCTCATGGCCTCGTCTCAAGAGTCTTGAGTTCTGACACCCTTTTATGTGTTGAATACAACCGGTCTTGCCAAATTGGAATTGTCTTTTCACAAATAGTTTGATATATTTTGGCTCATAACTCATCCAGGCCCAAAGCCCTTCCTATCTAACAACAGAAGATGGCGTCACAAACTTCCGCTGCAACATATGAATTAAGCTCAGCCATTTGCTGAATTCGGGTAACTACAGACCGGGGAACCAATTCCAATTAGAAAATGCCTTTCTTTTAAAAAGCTCGAACAAAAACACAAAATAGACTCCTTGTTTACCTGCCAAATACAATGCTTTTGGAAATTTGATCAAATACCTCCTTATGCTTTTCATTCCGGTGCACCCTAGAATACCAGACCTAGAGGGTTTCAATAGTTTACTCATATTCAAGACGTTGTTCACTTACTTCCCCGTGTAAATATGACATACATTACTCATCCAACAATCTACATTTAGTTATTTGTATCAAAATTCCCAGCAAAAGCCTTGTATGAATCCACATATAGCTGAGTGGGCATTGAATTTCAGAAATATTTGTCTTAATTTCGTGTACCACTTCAGGATCCAATAGGAGCTGAGCTTGCTGCCCATGGTATGTTATTTTGTATGGAACAAGAGACCGACTACCCAACGATCTGAACTGGATTCCACCTTCAATTCAACTAATGTTGAGCTGGCTATTAC
This sequence comes from Lissotriton helveticus, assembly GCF_964261635.1. Classification (NCBI taxonomy): domain Eukaryota; kingdom Metazoa; phylum Chordata; class Amphibia; order Caudata; family Salamandridae; genus Lissotriton; species Lissotriton helveticus. The sequence continues at coordinate 595,670,709 of NC_136065.1, read as the reverse complement.
AAACAAGTCTATCCTGGAAAACTGGACAAATTTCTTTTGAATGGCACTATAACCTTTTTGTACCATGTGCCCTCTCCCTCCAGATGTCACATAATACTACATGGTATGATTCCTTCCTATTTATCAACAGTCTGCTCAGTTCCCCCTCCTTATGATCTGAACCTGCTCTTCTACTTCACCCAGATGTCTTTGATTATGCATCTTTTTCTAAAAATGAGACGCACTGCTAGAAATTTCATATGGACCTTTGACACCAAACTCTTCAGTTTGTCCTTTCTTATCTCTAACTCCTACTACTGAGCTTCCGCCAGGGAGGGAATGTAAAAATAAAGCACCTAAAAAGAAGGCTTGTAAGGCAACCTCTAGGACCTACTTTTTAATGAATAAGACAAAAAATACCTGGATCGTCACCTGATTTTTTTCTGTTGTGTTTCAACTAATAGGGATCTTTATGTATGTCATGAGAGAGGAATCTGCTGTTAGGATTCATTTTCTGTTTCACTCTAAAATCTCAAATCATTTCAAAGCTTATTTCTTTTTTTTTTTGCAGAATTAATTTTTTCAAAAATTGCATGAACTCCTACGTTTTGGGTCTATTAGGTATCTTAATTTTCTAAATCCTGCTCAATCCACGTCTATTCCCTTTCCAAGTGTCTCACTTTAGTCCAGCTTAGCTAGAGGTACAAATTTGCGGTGGGAATTGCAACAACGCTTGTTGGGGATACTGAAGACGTAGATGATATTTCAGCAGGCAATATTGTGAAGCTTCAACTGTACCTAAAATCTAGATGTTGTCTACCGTATTCTTAGGTCTATCACCTATTCGTAAATAAATGTAATCAGTCTAAAGTTGTTTATTTGTCAAATTACTGTCTAGTGACACTGCATGCTTCAAATTGATGTTCTCAAATAGTTTCGCTGGATGGAACTAGGTGGCTGAGCATACATTATTCATTATGAATGCAAAGGGTAAGTTCGAGAATTGCTTAATTAAAACACTTACATGAAAAATGCTGCCACCTCCTAAACCTGTTATAGCCATGGAGTAATATCTTGAGGGCGGATGGTGTATTTTTGGAAACTTGTTTAGCAATTGCTCTTGTATTCTCACTGTTTTGTCCACTGCTCTTCCTCAAACTTTGTGTTGATTCTCTTCGTCTAATAGAGAGCCTTCTTCCTTTTCCATAACCAGTTCTCTGCTTCCTCTTTTTTGCGGAAGCAGTTCCCCCGTAGCGGTTTCCCTCGCTATATAAACATTATGAACTAATTTCTTAATCTCTCCACTCCTAACATATGCTTTACTTCTTGTCCGGTATCATGGACTGCAATACTGGTCCCCTTTACCTCCTAATTTTAGTGTGCCGGACGTTCTAGCCTTCCCCAAAAAAATGCCGGTCTGTCTTGTGAGTCAGTTGTATCATATCCTCCTGCACCCTTGCACAGATCCTGAACTCTTGTCTACATGCGATTTACTTGGGTGCCTCAGAGATTACCGCACTTGTGTTCCACTCGCTGTCTTCAGCAAGAATGCTGAGTTATTTTCCTGCTGCTCGACTCTCCGTCATGCTGAGCATTTGCAAACCTCCACAGACTAAGGGGACTCTTCCATGGATATTCTGATTCGCTGACAGCTCTTCTGTTCCCCTCACATAAGCTGCCTGTCTGCAGCAGCCCCAACATGCCACCAGCATTAGTATCACAGGCCTGCCAAGTGACTTGGCTGGAATCGTTCTATGGCACACTCCCTTTCCAGTAGAGCAGGATAGAATGCTGCAGCAGTGACCTACTCGTGTCATGGGGACATGCACCATAAACTGCTGACCCAGGGATGCCTCACCAGATCAGGTTAGTTTAAGGAAATGTTTGAAATCTCATTTTTGGGAGGTTGCAGGGTAAATATGCTGCAGGGCTCCCATCCAGACTGAAAGGACATCACTCCCTATCCTTTCCCAAAAATTATCCTGTAATATTCATCACACACCGTCTGCAGTTCTGACTGTAGGTGACCGTAATCAAGCAAGTGAGTGGAACACAGCTGTACTAAATATGAGCAATTCACAGGCAAAGCTGAAGCATTGGCCCCAGGGCAAATAATCATTTCTGGGCAGACAACCAGCCCCTTCGTGGACCATATCGATTTGGCATACATCTTTTAGAGATCTGCCAGCACTGGCCACTGCTGCTTACGGATGGAAAATGTGGAAGTTGTCTTAACAACTAATTCAAGGCTCCATGCGAGACAAATTGTGTGATTAAAAGCTCCTTCTTACTACATTAAGCTTGTGAAGATATTCAAGCTATTATTGGACATACCAAATACAGGTGATTACATAACCTTTGAGGCTGAAGTAGCAGGGTTAGAAGTCTACTTTACCCCACAACTAAATCCTGACTTGACAGTTTTTTGTCCTCTCACAGGGGCAACCGAACGAAGGCAATTCAGTAGATAGCTTTGATGCCCACCTGCAAGAATTGTACAGATGACAAGGCCAAGGAAGTAGGGGAGCAACTGATGCAAAGCCACCCATTGTCAGTACTACGACAGAGGGCCCTGCAAGAGTCCTGAATGATGCATGAGCAATCAGCATGCTGGGACATTCCTATAAACTTGTGAATTTAAGTGATGGGGTGAGCCTTGGCTCATATATCCATCAAAGAATGTGATCAACAACGGCCCATCAAAACAGGCAGTTGATTTATTAGGGAGGAAATCCAAGACGAAGGGTGTGAAGCTGGAATATATATGACGCGAAGAAGTGGCTACAGTAGGCTGTAGTAGTCCTGCTTGCTGCATGTGCATGTTCTGCATATGGTGAAGACTGCTCCAATTGCATCCATCCAAATTACTTTGCTAATGTGTGAAATGGAAACAGAAGAGTAAGAGCCATGCAGAGAAGAATTTACATGAATTGAACCCTTGGGATGCTTTCATAGGATCAGGAGTGGACATGCTCCTCCTGAAGTCCAGAATCTCAAGCAGATCCAGTGGTTTGTAGATGGATCATCCGAAAACGAGTGTCCTCTGCTCACCTGTCAGGTACACGGCTTAGAGGTAACTGCTTTGATCGACTCTGCAGTGTCTATCAAAGTCATGGAGAGGAGGCAATATAAACAACACTGAGACCACACTTGAATTTCACCAAGGCAAGACTATATGCTTAAGGAGGGCACTCCTGTTGAAATTTTCGGAAACATTTGTGATCAAACTGCATCATAATGACAAATCTGAGCAAGCCAGATTCTTTGTGACAGAAGAAGACCCCGACGCCTTGCTGAGTTTTCGAACTGATCTTTATCGACAGATCTGTAAACACCTGGGATATCTAACTACTTAAAGAATTCTGCAACTGCATTGAGGTACTTGGCTGTCTGAAGCAAAAGAATATAGCACTTCCTATCGATCCAATAATAACGCCAGTTTGACCTCAGTATGTACTAATACGCTTCCACATGAGGCCCCCAGAATAATCTAAACTGATCAAGTTGAAACAGGGGTCATAGAAAATGATCTGGCCAATGCCCTGGGTATCCACCATGTAGGTGACAACAAAGCCAAAGTAATGAGGCGCAGTAAGAATTTGCATTAACCTGTGCTTGCCCCCCTCATAGTATTAAGAGGTAAGGTTCCATCATGACAGCAATTAATCTACTCTCTGACCTAAATGGTGTGCGCTGGTTTTGCAAATGTGATTTGAATGCAGGATATCACCAGCTGAATTGTGAGGTGAGAAGCCGGCCTATCGCTATGTTTGTGTGTTTCATTAACAGGTGAAGTTTTTTATAACACAATATGAGCAGCAATGTCCCTATTAGTATTGGTTCTGAATGTTGGTGTGATAGTCTTATCAGTGCAAAAATGAATTGTTGACCATCAGTGTCTGCTAAGAGCTACACTTAAACTCACCCAAGAATGTAGCATGACCCTTGACATGGTAAAGTGTGAATTTCTTAAAGACAAAATGCACTTTTTTGAGTAGTGGTGTTAGCATAGACCTGGAGAAGGACAGTGACCTACTCAAATGGAGAATGTGACAGAACTTAGAAGTTTTCTGGACATGGCAGGTATAAATTGCGCCCATAACTGTCCTGTTGCACCAGCTAACATCAGTTGCGCCCAGGGTGTGGTTATTGCTTGATTAAGTATTCCATGAAACTAAGAATGATGCTGAAGGATGCTGTAAGGAAGTACTTTGATCCAAAGATAAGGACTGACTTAGTGGTGGAAACTAAGAATGATGCTGAAGGATGCTGTAAGGAAGTACTTTGATCCAAAGATAAGGACTGACTTAGTGGTGGATGCCAGCTTTGTGGGAAATGAAGCAGTGTTGTTGCAGCAGCAAAAAACGCAATTAGGGTGACTGAAGAGTATGAAAGCATTGTGTTCAAGAATTGAACAGAAACCTAGGCATTCTGATTGGTCCCTGTCCATTTTCATTTATGTACATATGGAAAACTAGTGACTGACCATGAACGCTAGAATGAGCATTTAAGTCCTGTCATCTCAACCCTGTAAAAATTTGAAAAATGGGCACTGCAGATCCAAAAATACCTCTTCACAATTCTCCACAGACCAGGCATCAACAACCTGCTTATTTCTGCAACATCTTAGGCTTGAATGCATGAAGCCCACTCTTTTATGTGCAACACAGAGGAACCTGTGTTTCTAGTATTCCAGTCCCCTGCTCTAATGCGATCGACTGGGAAGTTATGTTGGTAGTGGTTATGGAACCTGAATGTCTACAGAGAGCCCTTTCAGCCATTAAAGAAAACAAGTGGAGACATTTTTGGCCGGTCTCCAGTCCAAAGATGCTGCCAGTATTGTCTGCCCTCTGTAGGGGGCGCCCAGAGTTAAGTGTCACAGTGCATTGAATGTACTGAAATGAAACCACATTGTAGTGCTATGGATCAAAGTGGTCCAATTGGCACACCAAGTTCACTAGCACATAACAAAATCTATGGCTACCATGTTCATGGAGCCCTGTCAATAGTTGCGAGTTGTGTATTGTGACGGGGGTAGAATATAAGTCTGATCTCGAATTGATGGAAGATGACATAACACCCCACGGTCATCCGTTGGTGTGGATGTCTGCATTTTGCCCGATTGATGTTGCCTATTAGTCCTGATGGAGCAACATAACAAATCCCTAGTAGCTGAATCTGCATTATACGCTTTCTTCCACCATGTGAAACCATAAATTGGTGCAAATCATGAATTCCACTGCCTCCTGCAAGTGATTAAAACAGACAATTTGAAACCTTTCTAGGGTGCGGAATCCAGACGGATCTAAAAAGCCTGGAGATATGTCATTGAAACATAGCACCTCGATGGTCCAGGGAAAGTATCCATTCATGAGAACTTCAAAGGTTCTGCGGATCAACAAAGTAGAACAAAATGAACTGAGTGGGTTATCCACAACTTTTTGTGCAATTACTGGAATACGCATCATAGTAATACCAATTACGCAGCCTCCAGTCTTGTGTTTGAGAAACAATTAGAGATGTAATTCCAATGGAAACATCCAGTCCTAGTCACTCAGGCCACTTGACGACATCGGCATAAGAACAACCAATATGCCATCCAGAAGAGTGGCTAGCCAGTGTGACTGATGGTATTCATAGGGTGCTTATCGGAAATCGCCATCCTGGAGGCAAGTTTCTGGCACAGTTGTAGTGTGACACATGGACTGTGGCTCAAATGAAAGGAACTCTGGTCACAGCTACCTGTAGTGTTGAACAACGCAATCTTAATGTATCTTACTTCAACAGGCTAAAATCACGCACCAACGAACTAGGAGGGGTAGTAAATCGAAACAAGTGAATGCCAGAGGAACCAGCTCCACACTGAAGAACACTTCCACCCCCTTCTCACTGGAATCTTTGGTTGATGCTATACCCAAAATATGAATGGAGCAAAACTCTGCGTGGTAGGTCCAGGGAAACTCTATAAGGCTCTAGATGTAACCCTTGGACTCTGCCATCTATATGGTTGAAAGTCTGTGTGGTGAATGAGCGGTTCATATTAAGTCTGAACTCTGGTTTAGTCCATTATTTATATCCACTTGGTGCAGGAATGTGGGGTGTCACCGGGTGCCTGTTGTGCACGTCACAAGAAGCCGTGCATACACCAACGCTGCATGGCTCGGAGTGTATCATCAGTAAAGGGTAATCTTTGCACACAGGCGGCCAGAACGTTCCTCTGCAAGGTTTGAGCAGTGATTGGCCCTTCTATCTGCACTTGCCCCAAATTGCTACGCATATGAATAAAGAATGTGACGTCATTTGTTGTACTAATTTTAAGTGACCGAAACCACCATACTCTTATTGTTCAATAGTTACAACTGCAAAAGACACACAATTGATGGACAGAATACAGAACAAATCAAAACATTCTCCCCCAGTCAAGAGATCTGAGTTAAATCCATCATTTGCTCACCATGCCACCCCAGTTTAGACCTGGCCATGTGCAAATCAGTGTTGACCCTGTGCCTCATGGTAACAGTACAGCCCGAACTGCCAAGCCAGGTTTCACCCCTCTTCAGCCAGGGTCAAGACTGATTTGAATATGGCTGGGTCCAAACTGGAATGGCACGGTGAGCAAAAAACCGATGGATTTAGGCCCAGATCTCTGTACTGGGGTGAATGTATGACCTTGTTCTGCATTCTGTCTATCAATAGTTCTTTTTGCAATAGTTACAACTGAGCAGGAAAGGCTGTCCGTGCCCTGAAACCCTCTCCCTGTATAAACACGCTGGACGGCATGTTGAAATGAGTCTTTTTCTGGAAGGGGGGGAGGATTTATTCCGCCTCTGTCAGAATTCGTATAAATTGTTTCCTGTTAATAGATTTTGCCTCCCACTAATCTCCTACAAACCAGCATCACTTGTCGAGGCCTGTTACGCAGTTGACACTTAAACTGATAGACCTGTCATTTTGGTGAAACCGCTACTTTGTGGCGTTAAAATATTGCTCCTGTCCCTCTAGTACTTCCCCAATAGTCTCTTTAGTTTCGGTAGCCCTCGGTACTACAGTGACTCAGCGTCCTTTTCTGGGAGCAAGAGGAGGCACTCGAGAGTTCCAAGAGCTCGAGGCATTGACGTGCCGACTCCTCATTCGTAATTGAAGTTAATTAGTACTTGTACGTCAACCACACGTGTACAGTATTTCACAGTACAACATTTGAATGTAGGATGAAGCAGATGAGGTTCCGTGAATAGCGCATAGAGTCCCATTTTTTTCCCTGCATTCCTTTACTCCCGTTTTTTTTATATAATACACTCAGGACAACAAATGCCGGGAGAAAAAAAATGGAAAGGATGAGATACACGGCACATGGAAATCAAACTATAAGCCTTCTTACTGCTCTTTAAACATTGTTCATCTGCTACATCCTCTGACATTTTGAGCAGACCTATTTTCGTTCAAACCGTGAAGCTAATATTCAAAATCTTTACATTGCTTTTATAGTCACAATTCGTCACCAGAACTTGGGCTGGGGGTGATTGACTGTGCCTAGGCTGGAGCAGTAAACTACATCACGCAGAGCACTATATCCGTCCGCCACCTGCCCGGTGGGAATGCGAGCTTCATAGAAACCCAGCCATAAAACTAAATATGGCGCTCGTTTTCCTGGCCTCTCTAATTTGTGCTCTCGCCCCTTGTCTGTAGTAGATGTTCTCTGTTAGCACGTTCTACTCGTGTAGTGTGCTGCGATTGGCCGTTTGTGCAGCAGAAGTATTTGAGTAGGGTAGCAGAACCTCCACAGTTGCTCGCATTTTTACATGTGTGCTGAACATTGTCATTGATATACATACAGTAACTCGCCAGCCCGTGTCGACCAATCCTGTGGTCTGCAAGGGATCTGAGCAGATTTTTCACCCCAAAAGGCCATTTAAAGAGTACCGCACTGCGAATAATTTAGTCCCATCAAACGCTAAAATAATAGTCTAGACATCTCAACGTATCAAGAGATGCCCTTATATGGTAGCCTGATATGTTAATGGGTGGGTCGGAAGCTCACCTCGACCAACACACTTTCAGAAATTCTGCATTGACTTTCATTTTGCAAATATATTACATTTTGCTTGTTATTTTAAATGTTAACCATTATGGCATAAATGCAATGTGCATTATACATACACGCTCAGTCTTACCTACACTTAAGTGCCACATTTGTTGTAAACACCAACAATAAAGTGTAGGATAGAGATCACAATGTCAGCCTTAAGTTTATATATAGACCCATTGCAATGTTCCCTTCATGGGCCAATATTTTCTGGTGTTCCTTGGACAAACTCTAGACATCTGTGATCGCTTCAGTGCAATCGCAATAATCCATGCCTAAACACTATCACTCCGAGCATTGTAAGGTTATTTTTATGGTTGAAAACCTTAATTGTTGCCATTCTTATTTGCAAGAAAATGTACATTTTCAGGGCTGGTACTTATGCTGAGTATCTCTGGAAATAAACTTATGTGGCCTCCTTTTTAGGTCGAGCCTGGGCAGCGCATGCACTGCTCTGTGCGGCATGCTGTGTTCATGTATGGACTTGAAGCTCTACCCATCTTTTCAATTGGTTCCTGTTACTGTCCTCTCTAAATGGTTGCTTTTGATTCATGAATAGGCTTAGTATGCCCCCCCCCCTTGTGCCGCCATTTCTGCATTTGGAACCTCCCATGAGGACTGGACTTTTTACTTTTGGTGTTATAGGCTCTGTTTTATTAGTCTGTGAGCACTATAATCTTTAATGATTTTCTCATATTGCAGGCATAATGTGCTTTCCTGCAAGGTTGCCTGCTTGATCGCTTGATTAATTTAGTTTAATATGCACAGGCGCCATGCTTGATCACGGCCCCTGCTTAATTTACTATGCACGGGCACTGCGCATGATGTCGTAGCACGGTGCCCATCTGCTTATTATTGTATTTTTTATAAATCATCAAACGTGACCCTCCCAGTGCCCCGTCTGAGGGCGGGCCTGGCACCAATGTTTTAATAAATTTTTAAAATAAAAAAAACTGAGGCCCCTTTTTTATTTGCCATCACGGCAAAACACATAAACAAAAGGCATTGTCATTCACAATGTCAACCCCTCAAAGTCTCTCAAATGTGAGACCTATTGCATTACAAATAAGTGTTACCTTAATGTCGGCACCAACTTTCCTTTCAACCACTTGTCCAAAAGGGGTGTTTTGAATCCTGCTCTATGTGCCAACAGTTCTAATGCTTGGTATCTGCACTGATCTCATGTTGGAGGGAGGATGAAAACCAGAGGAGAAGTAATTACATTCACAAAGCTACAGTTAGACTACAAAATATTGGTCCCTCCTTTCATTGTCTGGTAGTAAAAATCTATGGATGTGGCATCAAGCACCTCTCTGGATGTGGCATCAAGCACCTCTCTGGATGTGGCATCCAAAGAGGTGCGTAATGTGTTATCACAGTTTAGATCCAGTGCCTTTTGTTATTGGGCTAGCATTTTTTTTTAATCTTATTAGTGTTGTCATTTTTTAAAGAATTAGATTCCTGAAGGGTTTTATTAAAGGGTTTTCCCGGTCAATATTTTTAGTTGGATTCTCCCTTTTGCTGACTCCCATGCTCCATTTTTCAGCAAGACTGAACTAGACATTGGGGTGTGTGCATCTCTGTGATTAGATTTAAGTTGTGGTAGGCTGGAGTAATACCAACAAATGGTAGGCACCTGCTTTTAGCCACATGTGACAGATAAGCTGTGTTTCTGCAATGAATCGCCTCAGTCAGAGGTGTTGAAAAACACTCATTCTGCTGGCTTTGCCTGCCACCGCAGTACAGAAAAGGAAATGCATCCGATCGTTAAAACCTTTTGTATATTTTAGGGTGGGGACTTCACCAACCACAATGGTACTGGCGGAAAATCCATCTATGGCAGCAGATTTCCAGATGAGAACTTCATCCTAAAACACACTGGCTCTGGTAAGTATATAGAGGCGCCCCACCTACCTCTTGCTTTGTTGTGTGTCTTTTATATATTTTTTCTTTAGTGAGGGCAGCTTGAGTCTCATTTTAAATCTACAGTGATCAGGATTATGTGGGCACTTTTTAGTGGCTTCTTTGCAATCTGTAGTGATTAGACCTGCATGATGATTGCTTTGGGCCATTTGAATCTGCACTGATAGGCCTGCATGGCAGTTGTTTGGTGTCGACTAAAGTAAGCACCACCCCCAAACAAATATCCTCATACTTGACCCCCGGTTAGTAGCCTATTTCACTGATTCGTGTGTTGTCCTAAATGAAATGCTGCTCTCTTTTAAAATAAACACATTTATTTGGCCTGTACAACTGATTTCTTGTATTAAAATGATTTGGCACTTCTGTACATGGCTATCAGTCTTGCTTTAAGGCACTTGTGTTGTGCATTCTGCTTTGGAAAATCTTGATTGCTAATGGTTACCACCACCGTTTACACATTTGTTTGCATCCGAGTCTGCATTACCTGGAGGCCAACGTTTGTAAGGGCCTAGACTCTTAACCATGCTCTGCAATGTTTTCTGCCAGTATTATGATTCAGAATAATGCAGGAATTGTGATGGGGCTCACATTGGTATGACGGGTGTTTCTTTTGTCGTAGGTGTTCTTTCGATGGCCAACGCTGGCCCAAACACCAACGGGTCTCAGTTTTTCATCTGCACAGTCGAGACTGAGTGGTAAGTACTCCTGAATTGGAGATTGTAAATAGGTTGGTCGCAGTGTAAATCTTGAATCTCCCAAAACCTGTGTAGCTGTCCAATCTATTCCTTTACCATTAGTAGACCTGCACTTTGCAGCCTTCCGCATGTATCGCGTAGGAATCTGAGCTGTCATCACTGTTTTTTGTGAGGGTTTGGAGGCTGAAGGCTCTTTGCAAAGCTCTGCCATGCCACCCGGGTTTATTGAAGAAGGGTTTCTGCCAAGAATGTAATACCCATCTCTTTAAACTGTATATCACCACATGGCAGAACAAGGACCGAACATCCCACTGCCAGTTAATACAGGGAATGCACCAATCGATCCCTTTTCAGAGGGCTCTGTTCAAGCATCTGTAATGTCAACCTAACGAAATTGGCTTCTGTGGAGCGGCTGTTGATAGCAAGTAAATGGGCAACCTCTACAAATGGTCATAATTGTTTATGAATATGGATTGTGTATGCATTAGCATAATAAAAAAGTGAAGGCATGTCTCATCGGATATAGTTCATGTGCTACCACAGCCGACTGTCGCTCCAAGGAGCGCTAACCTGACTCATCTGTTTCCACCTGTCTCTTTCCTCACAGGTTGGACAATAAACATGTTGTGTTCGGGTATGTCAAAGATGGCATGAACGTAGTAAAGAAAATGGAGAACTTGGGCAGCAAGAACGGCAGGACCTCCAAAAGGATTGTCGTAGCAGATTGCGGGCAGTTGCCAGAGTCGCAGGATCGGTCCATGTGATTGGATGGAATCTGGACTGTAGATGTTTGGGACTTGTAATTTATAGAACATTAGAAGCTGTGAAGAATGGGGTACGGTTGTCGGTGGGCCAGGTGTGAGATGTGAACTGTGTTTATATGCCATTCTGGTGACTGGTCATCGTATTATTCTGTTGGAAAGAGAAAGCATGCTGCAATGTTTACACAGTTTTTGCCCATTATATCTGCCTCTCTCCTGTGAAGGTGAAGATGTTTTGGGAGCCATTTGCCTTCTCGTAGGATCTACTACTGCTTTGCCACAGAATTTTCACCTGTGCCTGCGTGTGTTACTTAAGTTTTTTTTTTCTTTCTTTCAGTGATTTTCTTGTGAATTTCACAGAGGTGGTAATGTGTAGTTGTTTTTATATTACCTGTGGCTATTAATGATTACCTGGATAGACGAGATATAATTGACCTTACATACGGATTTAATCTCCGGGTAAAACCAATTTTACCTCCTACCATGCCGTAAGATTGTAGAAGAAGCATGTACGCCGTACTGATTACTTCTATTTTGAGTTCTTTTTGGAGAACGTCTCTTTTCTGAAAACATTGCGAATCCCTCTCGAGTTGGGCAGACTTGAACAAAGAAAATCCTGATATTACTGTGAAGCTAATTTAAAATTAATCTGAGAACTCTATGCATTAAAATATACGTTTTAGAACTGAGCATATTAACTTTGCAAGAAATGTTTTTGGAACTTTGTAATGTAGGCGTTGACAAAGTATGCCCATACAGGACATGGAGCCATGCTTGTAAATAACTGCATACCTGTAATGTAAAGGTTCATACAGGTGGCGTGCTCTGGTTGGCATTGGCAGATTAGGAAATTAAGTATATTTTAAATCTGATATCCTGAATGGATATCGTATGGGCTTCTGGTCATAATAAACCTGATTTATGATGGAGCTTAAAGCAATGTCAAATGGGGCCTTCTCTCTTGCTGCATGTTCTCATATGCTACACATGCTTATGACCGCTTGGCTGCTGTGTTTTACCTGTTGGTCCTAATACACAGACGTTCTGTACCTAAAAAACAGCCATTCCACCATGTTGACTTTCTTCACGGCCTGTTGTCCAAAGCGGCTGATTTTGATAAGCTATTGTAGTTGATTTGCATATCTGAGAACCACCTACTCTGGGATAAAAAGTAATGATTTAGGTTATCTTAAAATTAGTGTTCACCATTATTGATGGTGCAAGTGGGCATTCTATTCGTGCTGCATTTTCAAAGTTTGAGTGGATTGTAAAATATAAATCTGTATGTTCATTGAAGTATGTTTTGCAAATTCAGAGCAACGCCTCCCACATTCCCTCCTCTCGGCAGCAGGAGATAATTGCAGTATACCAGTTTAAGTCTCATGTCTGCTAATTACGTATTTGTATGAGACCAATTAATGATGCCATAAAGTAAATTGGTTTAATTTTGCTTGGGCAGCATGAGGTTTCAGGAGAATACTGCTGTATCACCATTTTCCAGAGTGCACATTTTTATCCATGTTTTACTGTACACGGATGCACAAGGAAACCTTTAACCTTCAAAGTGACTTAACACGTGTTGTCTGGTGCTTATTTTCAATAATAAACAATATTTTGTTAATAACTCCTCACTTGTCTTCATTGCGAACCTGGTCCTCTCCTGACGTGCTTTCATCTTTGTTTATGTCCTCGAAATGATAGGTTGCAGGAAAATATATCTGAAAACGACCGATTTTGGCAAGGAGTAAAATATTCTAAATTCCGTTTTTTTATATATAATCTCAATTTAAGCTTCCCTGGACCTGGCTGGGCAATACAAGAGTGCACCCTTGGACACGGATCATTTAATGCACTCTCAGAACTCCCGCTTGACAGGTGTTTGTGGGCTTGGACTTCTAACCTGCAGAAATATAAGACCAGATTAGGATAGTGCAGAAATGATCTCTTCTGGTGGAATTTGTGGTACAAAGATTGGAAACCTGTGTTAGACTGGGAGACGAAGTGTACAAATACGAGTGGGACCACTTTCTAGCCAAGAGGTAGGGTACAATCATCAATTTAAAAAAAACAACAACTCTTGGCAAGTCAATAACCACTGCTTTTTGCGAATCAATCAAAACATAAAACTTCACCAGTACTGAAAAGGAAACCCCAAGGGAATGTATTTATCTACATCTGTTTGTATTGAATTAAAACATCAGAATGTACATTATTTAAAAAAAACATATATTCCAGACAATAATTATAAAATATTATTAAAAACATCAGAGAAATAGGAATAGATCTAAAAATTAATCTTTGACTATGGTTATTCCATCTGAATCAATAACAGTATTGACAATGTTTAATTTCTTTTTAATCAATGCTATTTGTTCATTGGATGTAACCCCTTAAAAACCAGCATCGACGCGTTTCGGTGGTACCCAACCTGCATAAGGCCACCTTCTTCAGGACAACGTATATTCTGTCTCTGTTTCAAATTCATAGCCTATATTATTAAGGTGATATTCACTTAGGTGAACCGTTCTTTTTTTTTTTTTATCTCTTTATTCGCATCAGGTTGGTACATAGGAGCGAACAGTCACTTAGCGTGTAGAGAAAATCAGCGACAGTATTAACAGGAATGCAAAATGAAACATGGTTAGATGTGACCAACAATATGATGAGCGGAGCAACACATTCTAGAAACTCCATTTTTCCGTTTTCTAGTTTGACAATAATACGTACAAGTACACAGGCGATGCAAAGAGATAAATAAAATGCAAAAAAACCATCAACTAGAGAGATGTCTACAAGGGAGAGAGAGCGGACAACAACACATCGATCATGACAAGGTGGTAATAACGGCTGCATGGGTGACCATAGGATGTCGGGGTAACCAAGAAGTGAGTGTAAGCAGAACAGGCACGGCAAACAGTAGCCAATTTCAGCACAGTTAGACAATGCAGACCAGCCGGGGGAAGAACAGCTAACCCACCCCCTCCGGCACCAGAGAGCTCGCCGCCCGGGACTGTGCTGCCTGTGTTAGCATGCTAATGTACTGTCTGTAAGGGCCCCAGATGTCGACTGGGCGCGAGGCGGTTGGGAGCTGTGCGGAGTATTCCACATTGTTTATGTTACACTGGGCCAGTAGGTGAACCGTTCTTGCTGTATATCCATTTCAATAGGACCACTCTTATCTGGTGTGTCTCGATCTTGCCCAACTCTTATTTCCGATGCGTGAGTGCCATCATATTAAAAACAAACCGGTACCGCTCGGCAGTCGGTCCTTAAGTTCGATGTTTTTCAGGAATAAAATTCTTAGCTCCGCTCCACCCTTTGAGGCGTGAGGGGGGGTACACTGTGAGCGCAACCTGAAGAACCGCCTAATAGTCGGTCCTACATGCACTTCTCACCTTTTGGGCGGCCATCGAGACGCGGAGCTTTTATCGCTACGTAACTAACAAGGAATAGTGGGAATACACCGAGCTTTACTGCCCTGAACAAACTATTTTAATAAGACGTATGAAACAGAAGCTGGTGCCTCGTTCTACCTATAGATAAGGGAATACATTGAGCCTTATTGCCGTGAACAAATTATTTTTTATAAGATATATGAAGTTAAGCCGTTTTCGCTCTGCCTATAGATGAGGTGGGAAGTGCATGTAGGACTGACTAATAAGCGATTCCTCAGGTCGAATTTGAAAGTGCAGGAGTCCAAACTTTTACTCTAGGAATCACGCCTACTACTTCCAACTCCCTACACTTCTGTCTACCTCACTCTTGGAAGTTCTTTTAAAAAAAAAAAAAAAATGTTATCCCTGTGTTACTGTTTTCCTATCTTTTTACTTCTTTTTTCTGCTTTTTTTTCTACCTTGCTCTGGATCAAAGTGTGGTGACAAAAAAGATGTGTGCCTCAAAAATGAGTGGTGTGGCCTACCACCTGCAGCTACTGGCACAAATCAGTTACTGGTATTAAGTGACCAAGTTTCCTGCCTTTATGGGTGTGGGACAATAGACGCACCCCAGCAAGATATTTTGCAGATCCTTCAGGCTGAAATAAGCAATGGAATGTATGCAGATGAGTGTGTTATACATACGATAGCCTGGAGAACCTAATGATCCTGCACACCCTATATATGAATATATGTATCCCTTTATGTTTGCCACCTGAGTCGTTGTAGACAAATGCAAAAAGAACAGTTGATGGACAGAATGCAGAAAAATTTCATACATTCACCCCAGTACAGAGATCTAGGCCTAAATCCATCATTTTTTTGTGCTCACCATGCCATTCCAATTTGGACCCAGCCATATGCAAATCAGTGTTGACTCTGCGCCCAATGGGAACAGTCCAGCCTGAACTGTAGACTACATCCATATAGATTGCATCTAGAGGTTAGGGTTCGTATTACCACGTGTTTTTCCTCAAAGTTAAAGTATTTGGGAGTCAGGGCCCGAGTTCAGCTCCCTCCTTGACATCCACCTACAGAGGTCCTGCTTCTTGTTCTTAGATTGCTTTTTTTTTCTGACTCCAAATATACTTAAAAAGCTACAGAGATCTCTGATGTAAGAAATAATGACAATAACAGTGTTCCTTCTTCACACTGCTCAGGGGTACCTGCAGCTGACAAGATATCATCGACATTTTGGATGAGGACCACCCCTTTTGGTACAAGAATCAAGTTGCCTTTTTAATGCTTGACTGTAAATGCTAGGACTCTGTATAGCCCTGTGGAGCGCTACAGAACCGGAATGATCTATTTTTCAACGTAAATCTGAAAAGATAACTGCTGTCTGGGTGAATGGGTATTGAGAAAAAGGCGTTGTTTAGGTCGATCACCGAAAATGTAGTGGCAGTGGAAGGGACCATAGTGAGAAGGGTCGTGATATCAGAAACTACCATATATTGGGGCACTACAATTTTATGAACCTCTCGCAAATCAATAATCTGTAAATTTTTAGTATCGGTGTCTTTTTTTCAAAATAGGAAGGATAGGGCTATTGCAAGTAATATAGGAGACTTCTTCCACTACCCCCACTGTGAACAAATCCTGAGCAATGTGTGCTAATGCTTCTCCACCTTCTCAGGATATTTTGTACTGTGGCAAACGAGGCAGTGTGACACCTTCCCTTACTTGAATATGCACAGGTGGAATAACCATTTGACCTACGTTAGTATCTGATGTGGCCCACAGAGTACAAGGTAGGGACGCCGGAGCGGCATCCTCATTAATAAGACAGGACCTCTCAACCATTAGATAATTGTCATTCACAATACCACGCACCTTCCGGAGAACAACGTATTGTAGCAAAAAAATATTTAAGCATATTGATGCCCACAATGTTGTCCGGCGTGTTAGGGGAAAGCAAAAATGGACATGCTGCAGTGAATTTGTCAAGTCCGAATTCAAGTGGCTGTGATAGCAGGCTAGGTGTAGGTGTTCCATCGAATCCTATCAAAGTTATCGTTGTGCTGGACCGGGGAGCCCTAGGAACCAATCTTTTAGACGGAGCACTACAGGTCAACCTGTGTCAACCATAAACCGATCAGTAGATCCCAAGCCATTTGTGTCAACATAAGGACCGATTTGATCTACTGGCACCTCAACCGGTCCCTAACCCCATCCTAGGCATCCCTATGCGTAATCGGAATCTGCAAGTGCATCAGCAGAATAATCAGACATTTGATATTGATTTCGTCTATCAAAAGTATTGGAGTAATTTGGTCCTTGCTCAACTGCCTCAAACCTGGGACGAGCTCCTGTACCTCCCCTGTTTCCTGAATTCCCTGGGCATCCTCTCATACTACCCCTTCTCCGCGGTACTGCTGAGCTCGCAAAAGGGGGCACTCAGAACGCCAATGCCCAGTCTCTTTATAATAAGCACACTGATCAGGGGACAAATTTGCTCGAGGAAACGGGGGCACTCCAGGTGTATACAGTACATGTCCGCCTTTTCCACCTCCCCTAAATGGTGGACCATTTACTTGGGCCATCATAACTTTTGTCTTTAACCTTCTTATCCTCCCTGCATTTTGCTTCCTGTTCCTGTCGCTCGTAATATTGGGCCATAGTCAAAAGGGAAACTGGGGAAGAAGTGGTCCAAGAACTCTCGCTAGCCTTTAAGCGATTAGCTATTTCCGGTAACATATTAACAAATGCTTACCTGTATCATCAGCCAATGACTGGCCGCTAAAATCATGGAATGTCTCCTCAAATCTTGAAAAGAATTCAGAAACAAACTCATCCTTTTTCTGTTTACAGGACGCGAACATAGTACAGTCTATTTTCTTAGGGGGTATGAGAGTCTTCAACTTTGTCACAATACCTTTAGGAAGATCTGATATCTCCTGAGGTTTCTGCGCAGGCTCCTTTTCCGCATCAATTTCTTCTAAATGTTCTCAGGTATCACCAAATGCCACATTGTCATCTATTTTACGTATTGTTCTTCAAATTTCAAGGGGCAGAATAAGCCAGAAGAACATATAAATATCTGGCAAGGTCATAGTGCAGGAGCTGATGGCTTCTTCCACCTCTTCTTAGAAGGCTGCAGAATTTTTCCAGGGATCGGTCAAAGCAGCTTTAAGAGCCATAACATTTGCTCTACTCCAAGGAGTGTAATCCCAATTATATATAAAATATCCCTTTGCATCATCCGAAGTTTTATCATCACTTGTTCCAGCACCTTTCGGAGGAACATACAGGGGTACAGCTTCACGCATTGGTTTCATAGTAATTTCACTACGACTGGGTTTGTTCGCATCCACCAAAACATCTGCTTTCTCTGTCTGAGACTTTTCGGTTTCTACAATTTTAGCCTTTCTAGCTAATTCTTGCTCCTTTCGTAAACGCAATGTTTCATCTCGTAATTTAACTATTCGTCTAATCGTATCAGATATTTCTATTTATTTTTTAAGTTTTCTATAGCGCGAACAAGACCCTTGCGGGTGTCAGAGCGCTTCACAGGCAGGAGGATCGTCATATAACTAAGAAGTACAATCAGCTAGTACAAATATGGTGCAAAGTCACGGTTAACACATATATAAAAGAGTGTATGACAAGATTGAAGTGAAATTGGCTAATAGAATAGCTTTCACTTCTTTTTTGAAAAGGCTACGGATGGGTTGAGCCTTGTTTCTGGGGGTAGGGCATTCCAAATCCTGGGTGCCATTCCTGAGAAGGTACGGATGTATGTCTTCTTCTTGGAGAACCGCTGTGGATTGAGAAGTAAATTGTTAGAGCTCCTGGTGGATCTGTTATCACCAGATAGTACTAGTTTCTCTGCTAGGTATCTCGGGTTTTCAAAAAAGAAAACCAAAAACAATACTAGAAGGAACTTGAGTCTCAGGTGAGTACATTCAGTTTCAAAGCATGGATACAAATTGACACAATACAGGATCAAATAACAACAATCAGTAATAGGGTCAAGGGGAGTCCTGTTCTCCTGGACCTAATCCCGTTGCGGGCGGCTCACAGATTCCCCCACGATGGCTATTCCACTCTCCCCAAACCTTCCCCCACTTCTGCGGGCAGCCCCTAGCCACATACACCAATCTCTCTCGAAACATGCACCAATCAAGATCTTCCGCCCATTTACCAATACGGGGCGGTTGACTGGCCCCCCAAAGTTGTGCGATGTTACGTTTGGCCACCATATAGGCCAGGGTCACCCATTGCTTCTGGTACGCACCCAAGTCGGTCGGCTCCCACACATTCAGCAGACATCTCCGGGCCTCCGGCCGCAACTCCTCACCCAGAACGTCCCTCAACTCCTTGTGGATTTTTATCGAATACCTCTGGATTGCATCACAATGCCAAAGGATATGCATCCATGTACCAACTTCACCGCAACTTTCAACTTCCGGTTGGATGATCCGTCGGACCCTGCCGCTATCAAGCTCTCAGAGGCTATGACCCCGCTGGGTCTGATCCCTTATTTGCAGGGGCCTACGCACGACAAGGGGCATACCCTGGACCAGGTCTTCTCGTCATCCCCTCTTGAGGGGATAGAGATCACCCCGGTACTGTGGTCAGACCATCTGCTTGCAAAATTTACTATCAAAGGCACAGTTAAAGCGGCTGCTGCCTTTTCACAGCAGCAGGGTCGAGTCCATAGGGCTTACCATCTAGTGACCCCTGCGATGCTTGCCCAGGCAGCCTTGGCCCACCCCTGCCCTCTCACAGGCGACTTAGAGAGGGATCTGGACTCTCTGCTTGCGTGGCTGGCAGACAGGATAAATGATCTTGCCCCGGAATTGTCCCCCCGTGCGACACCGAAACGGGTCTCCGCTCCTTGGTTCACCGCAGCACTGTCCGCTACACGGCAGCAGTGTAAGGTGGCCGAAAGAGCCTGGAGGGCACATTATGACACAGGGGCTAAGCTGATCTATAAGTCAGCGGTCAAGGCCTATCACCGCGACATCCGTTTGGGGAAAAAAGCCTATTTGGCAGGGAGGATAGAGGCCGCTACCAACTCCTGTAAGGAGATTTTCTCCATTGTGAGAGAATTTACATCCCCACGTTCTAATATCTTGGATGAGAGGCCAGTTGACTCCTGGGCTTTGGATCTGGCTAATTTTTTTACTAGTAAGATCCAACTTATACAGGACTCCTTCGCTGCGGCTGCTCCAGTAGGTTTGATTAACCGTGAGGCTAACCTGCCTCCTCTGACCTCGTCAGCTTCGACGTTGGGCGTGTTTCCACCTATTTCTGCCCCTGCTTCTCTAATACTTATGGGCAAGCTTAAATCGGGCTCGCCGCTGGACCCGTGCCCCGCTAAATTTCTGGCAAAAATGGCAGAGGTAATCAACCCACTGGCGAACCCGTTACTGAATCTCTCGCTGAGCCAGGGAGTGGTTCCGCAGGCCTGGAAGCAGGCAATGGTCATCCCGCTGCTAAAGAAGCCTGGTCTGGACCCAAAGGCCCCAGTTAACTATAGGCCTATCTCTCTGTTGCCGGCTCTCACGAAAGTTGTGGAAAAGCACGTTCAATCGGTGCTTTCCAACTTTCTAGAGACAAACGAGATTCTGCATGCCACTCAGTCTGGCTTCCGTCCAAATCTCAGCACCGAGACTGCGCTCCTCGAGGTTTCAGAAACCATTAAAGGGGTTCTGGACACGGGTGGCAGAGCCATGCTGGTGCTGTTGGATCTGTCGGCGGCTTTCGACACCGTTCCCCATGACGGCCTTCTCGCAAGACTCCATGAGATAGGACTGCGGGGGACGGTGTTCGGCTGGTTTTCTTCCTTCCTAGCAGGCCGCCGGCAAACGGTCTGGGCCTCGCCAGATTCCGCCGTGATGCCACCATTGGGAGTTGGGGTCCCTCAGGGCTCTATTTTGAGCCCGACCCTTTTCAACATCTTTATGGCCCCCTTGGCGGCGCTGGTGGAGTCGTTTGGGGCCCGGATCGTATCCTACGCGGACGACACCCAGCTCCTCTTCTCGTGTAAGAGAGGAGGGGACTTCGATGGGGAGAGTATCCGGGATTGCCTTGGGGCTGTTTTTCAATGGTTCCAACTAAACAGCCTCAAGTGCAATTCCGATAAGTCCGAGGTACTCTTCTTTGGGTGTACTACGGAGCCAGATTGGCAGGCTTGGTGGCCCATCAGTATGTTCCCTCCGCCTTGTTCATCCCAAATGGCGAAGAACTTGGGGGTCAAGATGGATAAGGGGCTAACGTTGAAGTCCCAGATCCTTGGGGTCTCGGGTATGTGTTTTGGCCTCCTCAAGATGCTGCGGAGGTTTCTTCCCCTTCTATCTGAGGAGCATAGGAAGCTGACTGTGCAGGCTCTGATCGGCTCTAGGCTAGATTATTCCAACGTTCTGTACCTGGGCCTGCCAGAGTATCTGCTACAGCGGCTTCAAGTGGTGCAGAATGCGGCTGCTAGAGCTGTCTTTGGCTTAAACAGACGTGCCAGTGCAGCTGGTCTGTTGCAGACGCTGCACTGGCTTCCAATCCGCAAACGGATTGCCTTCAAGGCCTTGACCTTGGCCTACAAGGCTCTCCATGCGGTAGGAGCCAAGTACCTCCAAAAGAGACTCGCATTCTACCACCCAGTCCGCTCTTTGAGGTTGGAATCCCTGTTCTTGGCGGTGGTCCCGCGAGTGAAAAAGGCGCGATTAGGAGGTCGCTCCTTTGCACTTCTGGCACCACAGTTGTGGAACTCTTTGCCTCTCACACTTCGGGGAGCCACCAGCCTACTTGTTTTTAGGAAAGGTCTTAAAACCTGGTTGTTTAGCCAGTAGGCTGTTTTAATTCTGTCTGTCCTATTTTATTCCTGCTTTCTTTTAACTGTGTTGTGTTATTGTATGGTAGCCCTCTTTACTCAAAGCGCCGGGACACTCTTTTTGAGTAGCCGCGCGCTATACAAAAATAAATATAACATAACATAACATAACCTCTTCTACAGACTTCACTCTCAGCTTTCCCCATTCGCATCAGACGAGGCCCTGTTATGTAGGATCTATGCAGTATCTTTAATTGGACCAAACGGAGCCGCATCTGGACAGCAACTACCTTAGGGGACGACACTGCCTCTGTCCAGTCCTCATCATCAAGCTCTTACCCATCCGCACTCCACTGAGCCCTAAGCTGTGTCAGCGGGTCCCCGGAGCTGTTAACTAACTTCCTATAGATCAAAGAGATGGTCTTCTCAGGAATATGACCATCCAACACACGATCCTCAAGAGGAGAAGCCTCCGTAAGCCCTGCGTCCTTGGGAACATGCGTGGTAAGGGCGTGCCAAATCTGCAAATAGCAAAAATACTCGTTTTGATGCAAACTATACTGCTTCGCAAGGAAATCAAACGTGAGTATCGAGTCTTTCCCCCACAAATCTTTGATCCGGGTAATCCCGAAGAGATCCCATCTGTCGAATCCCTTAGTCCTCCATAAGCTGCCCAACCCTTCAGAATTCAAGAGGGGGGTGGCGAGTGTCAATCTGACCTCCCACCCCAGACCCCTATTAGCTGTGTGCCACACTCGTACCGCGTGCGCGGTCGGGCCTGTCAATGGAAACTTCCCGGGCCTGGCGTACAGCGCCCGGTCAAACATCCCGCCCGGGGCCTGACCCCGGTCCATGGCGTATCCCGGATCCCCGGGGAGTCCGTAAACAATGTGGTTCACCGTGGCCAGCTGTGAGGCCCAGTAGTACTTTCGCAGATCCGGAAGTCCAATCCCGCCGTCATACCACGGAAGGGTCAGCTTGTTAAAGGCGATTCTGGCCCCACCGTCCCAGAGGAGTCGTCTCTGAAGAGCCTCTATCTCTCTGAAGTACGCGTCCGGCACCGGGTCCATTGAGTTTTGCAAAGCGTACAAGAACCGAGGCAAAGCCATCATCTTAAAAAGGACCGCGCTCCCAAGCAGGGAGAGAGGAAGAGCCTTCCAGCGCTCCACATCTTTCCTGCACCTACTCAGTGGGCAGGCCAGATTATTATCGTACCGCAATTTTGGATCAAGCGTAATAAATATACCAAGATAATTGAACCCTACTGTCTCAATATGTATAGGACACGTCGCGGGGATCGCCGGTGGGTCTCCCACCAACACAAAGAGTACTGACTTCGCCCAGTTAATGGCCAACCCGGAATATCTACCATAAACGGCAAGTACATCCAGGATGTTACGGAAGGAATCCCTAGGGCTAGTGAGGTAAAGCAGAACTTCGTCGGCATACAGGGAGATTTTATCTTCCCGTTCAGGCGTCCATCGCAAACCCCGTATTGATCTAACCCAGGCAGCCAAGGGCTCCATAGCGAGGGCGAAGAGCAGCGGAGACAATGGGCACCCCTGTCTGGTTCCCCTTCCCAACGGAAAGTCACTGGACTTAGAATTGTTGACGACCACTCTAGCCAGGGGGTTCGCATACAGCAAGCGTACCCAGCCGATAAACTCATCTCCGAAGCCCAGCTTAGCCAAGACCGCAAACCGATACCCCCACTCCACCCTATCAAAGGCCATTTGGCGTCGAGGGATACCAGCACCGTCGGCTCGTGAATTTTGGAGGAGCCTCCTAGGACTCCGTGCGGCATAATCCCGAATTGATCAGGGTGAATCAGGGTTGTAATCACTTTGATCAACCTAGTGGCCAAGAGTTTCGCAAGTATCTTAGGTTCCGCATTAAGAAATGATATGGGCCTATAAGAGGAACATTGTGTCGGGGGATTACCTGCATTGTGTATGACCACAATATTGGCCACCCTCTGGTCATAGGGGAGTTCCCCCTTCTCTTTACATTCCAAAAACATGGCACGGATGTGAGGGGCCAGCTTGGCAGCATTTAATTTATTCATTTCAATAGGGATCCCATTGTGGCCCATAGCTTTACCAGATCGTATCTGCCTAATCTCTTGGGCTATCTCATCGTCTGACAATGCGGAATCAAGATATCTACTATCTTCCTCCGACAGACGTGGCATGACTATATCCTTAATCATCTCGGCATTATCCATTTCTGTATAGACACCTCAGGCTGTATAAACCTGCCGGTAATAATCGGAGAACTCCTCCGCCACAGCCTGTGGCTCTGTGATTCTGCGCAACTGTGATCCTTCCAGTTCAGGTACTAACGTAGATGCACGTTCTCCATGTTTGAGCCATGCGATCAGCTTGACAGCTTTGTCGCCGTGCTCATAGATACGGCTCTGGATGGCATTATGCTGAGCAACAGCCCTATTCCTAACCAGATTTTTATACTCCTCCTCCCGGAGACGCAACAAATGGAGCCCCACCTGTGTGCGTGACCTAGCCACCTCCACCTCCAGAAGAATAACTTCTGCCTCCTATTGCGCCACTTCTGCATGGCCTGCCCTCCTCTTCACTGAAACCAAGGACAATACTTCTCCTCTAGCGACCGTGTTGTACGCTTCCCAGAGGGACCGTGCAGAGGCTACCGACCCCGTGTTTTCCATGAAATAACGGTCAGACATACGGAGAATCTCCCTCTTTATAGCAGGGTTTTTCAACTGCCAGGCGCCGATGGGAGCCACTCTACCGACTGTCGGTAGGTCAAGAGCGAGGGAAAGCCATAACGGGGAGTGGTCGGAAATTCCCCGGCTGAGAAATCTCACTTCCTGGATCATGGACGCCATCGCCGCAGGAAGCAACAAGTATTCCAGCCTAGACAGGCTGCCATGAGCAGCCGAGACATGGCTATAATACGTCAATGTTGGATTACGTACCCGCCAGCTGTCTACCAGCCCCAGCGTATCAAGGAATTCCGAGAGCCATTTCTGTGTCTGTCTGTGCCCGGGGTGGACTTCGATCAACCTCCCCATCAACCACCGAGTTAAAGTCCCCCCCTAAGACTAGACCGCCAAGAGGCAACGTAAGAAATATAGTACTCAAATCCCGAAAGGTCTCAGTCTGAAGGCCAGGCGGCACATAAATCGAGAGAAAGGTGATCGTCCGGCCCCCAACCAGTCCGGAAACACCGGCATACCTGCCCCTTTGGCCAATCCATGTGGCCTGAACCACCAGCGGGAATGAGTTTTTGACCAGGATACCAACACCTCTAGAGCCGGTAGTAAATCCAGCATGCAGCACCAATTTATACCATCCCTTATGGAGGGCCATGCACCTGTTCCCGACTAGATGCGTCTCTTGCAATAAAATCACATCTGGGGAATGTCGCCCAACCAGTTGACAGACCATCCCCCTCTTGATCTTATCACCCAAGCCATTCACATTCCAGCTCAACACTCTCATCCCCGACCCTCGGCTATTTTGCGTCGCCGGACCCATGCAGCAGACAAAGCGCAACAATGATATCACCTGAGCTCAAACAATAACCCAAAAAAACCCACAATCACACCCCAACAAATGAAACCACACATAAAGAAAAATCATTCCCAACCCTCCTCCCCCCACCCTGCACCCCTGCTCCTGGCTTACGCCTGACACCAACTTGCAGTGTGCCTGTCGCCCCACTCTCTAACTAACCGACTAACTAAAGATAGAAATGAGGAGGAAGACAGCTCCTAGGGACCACCCTCCACCCCCCAAGCCCCAAACCCCATGTTAACAGCGACACCCATGACATTCTAAAGTAACGCGCTTGCCGAACACCCCACCATTAATTTCCAGAAGCGGCACCCTCTATTCCTGCTATAACTCCTCTGGGACCTCTACAATTTCGGTCTCCCCGGACTCTGGCCCAGGTTGTGCGTCCAACCAGTCCGAGGCAATGGCAGGATTATCAAAAAAACACGGTTTCCCATTAAGCTCAATCCGCAGTCTAGCCTGGAACATCATGACATACTTCAAACCCTTTTCTCTAAGCCTCCTCTTAATCCCAAGGATCCCCTAGCGCTGTCTTTGCACCGCTTGCGTGAAATCAGGGAAAAAGGAAAGGTTAGCGTTGTCGAATTTCAGGGGACCTCCAGACCTGGAGGCCTGCAGGATAGCGTCTCGATCCCTGAAGTTAAGTATTTTCGCAATCAGCGGACGCGGAGGAGCCCCAGGCCTCGGTCTGCCACCCGGGACTCTATGCGCCCTTTCGACGGTAAAGAAATTGCTCAGTTCCTTGGGTTGAAGGTGTGTAAGGACT
This sequence comes from Lissotriton helveticus, assembly GCF_964261635.1. NCBI lineage: Eukaryota > Metazoa > Chordata > Amphibia > Caudata > Salamandridae > Lissotriton > Lissotriton helveticus. Next base: position 595,644,742 of record NC_136065.1, on the reverse strand, counting down.
AGATCCTCAACTAATAAGTCCCGGGCCGGGCCCTCCGATTTCTCGGGAAGACCAACTATCCTAAGGTTGTTTCTTCGGGCCCTCCCGTCATAATCAAGCTTCCGGCACGTGAGTTCCCCGGCCCTCTTGAGCTCCCGTACTTCCTGCTGTAACTCTGCCACATCGTCCGTCAAGCTCGCTGTTTTAATTGTAGTGTAGTTCCTATTATCCCAATAGGCTCTGCGCATTGGAATAATACCTTCAATAGTATAGGCCTAGACCAGACGTTAACTAGGTCTACTACTGTCGATATTAGACTTAAAGTTTTGGGTTTGCCAGCTAGCTCAGAGTTCACTAGAAACTTTCTCGAATAGGCAAGGAGGAGTTGAACCTCCCTGGATAGACAAGAAGGGATTTCGTTTCTGACAACCATAGAACATGACAACTTTCCTCTCCCCTAATCAAGAGTGTATCTCTAGAGTCGTGTGAAAACAAAAGACGACTTATTTTACTCAGTCAGTACGTGCATTCTTAGTCTCACCAGATTGTAGAGAAAAGGAAGAGACGGGCGTGTTCAATAAAAGATGTTATTTATTGATCAGTCTCTTTTCTCATACAAGAGAAATGGATCGATATTATTGCAATACTTATGGTTAAGTAAAGTGCATACATTAAAAGCAGAAGTATAAAATAATACTGTAAAAACATTGATATGGTTTCTAAGCCATATGAAGGTTTAAAATGGATAAAATGAATACATACACATATACATTTGACTAATCGTACTCAACTGGTGTTTCTAACTACGCCTACCCTGTGTACCTGACCTAAGCCTAATACGTGGGCGGGAATAGAAAGTTACAGATAAAGTTAAGTTTGTTTTGCCAAGTGACTGACTAAAGAATTCTCTGCAAGGGGTTATTCAGTTCTGTACCTGGAATCTAGGATGAATGAGGGATGGTATCTCTCGTCTCTGGTCTCGATATTCCAGGCTGCCTGCGAGGGCTACCCGGAAGCGCCGGAGCTGGATTTCTCGGCAGGAGAAAAGGCAGCTTCTCGTTCTCAGCGCGTCAGGAAGGCGGGGCTGCGCCAGCGGGGTCTGCTCTGCTCTGGGCTTCGGCAAGTCTGGCTGCTCCGATCTCGTCACCACCGCGTGTGTTTGCATAGGGCAATATCGGTAATATTTATACCTTTAAGGTGCCGAGATTGACGTAAGGATGGACATAGATACGTCAATAAGGATGTCATACGACCTGGTCGTTAGCACATTCTTTTGCTGAAGTTCTCGGTGAAATCAAAACAATGGCCGCAGGGTTTTTCCCAGGTTGTCATAGGTTTGATTTGTTTTGAGAACTCCGTATGCCTTATCAGGGGCTGGAGGAATATCGCTTGTCTAATTAGATGGCAAGCGTTATGACCTAATCAGATAACACGTTCCTGTGCCGTAGTGTGGCTTAATCAGATAACGGTTCCTGCATCATGGGGGTTTTCTGCCTCATGGGATGGCTGCTAGTTAACTTGTTAACCAGAATAGGGTCAGGAATAGGGGGATCGATACAGAACCTATAGGAATACATCACACCCACTCCACGCTAACTATGGACATATTTACGAATCTATGCATAGTAAAACATACTGTAGAGTATCGTGTATACCTTACCACCCCAAAATACATAAATGCATTTTGAAATTATCAAATATACGGAAAAAACAGTCACATGTAATATATGCACTCAAGCTGTAGAATAATGCTAAAGTAATCACGCATATCTATACATTATCACTAATTTGTATATGAGAATTTACACATGAAATGGCTCTTAATACAGAAAAAATGTTCGAGACCATTCCATCTCAGAATAAAATAATTATGAACATACCAGCGGGCAGCTAATGTCTATAAACTATCTAAAATTAGAAATTTTAGTTCTCTAAGAATAGTTCTTACTTTAAGCAGAAGATAAGTGTCCCGAAAAATTCGAAAAATATTTTGGGGCTGCTGAAAAAAATTGCTGTCCGTGAACTGGAGGGAAAATTGTTCATGGTATTTTGCTTTTCTAGTTGAAGGCCAAATTCAGGGAACGCCGTGTACGAGCTTGCTCAAAAGTCTCTATTTCTGCTCTGGTGAGAACATCATATCATTTAGAAAAAGTTGTCAACAGCTTCCTGGGAGAGTTCCACTAACTCGGAAAAAGGTGTAACCATGCATTCGTGTGCATGATTGTCTCCATTGACATTTTGATTAGTATTGCTGACAGAAGGTCGTACCTGATCAATGCTGCTTTCATCTTGAACTTCACTACCCCTTAATCGTAGTGGTGAAGCTTCCACAAATGCCGTCATCAGGATTGGTAGCCGTTGAGGGCAGCACAAAGCATGAGCCTTTATTGGACTCAACAATGTTTCTGCATCCATTGGCGCATCCGATTGTAGCGTCAGACAGGTGTCTAACACGCATTCTTCTCCGCATAGCAAGCACCTTAATACAGGTAAAACACATCGATGCCACATTGGTCGAAATGATAGAAACCAAGTCATGTTCAGGTCTCTAAGCCGGGATAGTCCCAGGATTTTTGATATCCGGTCCCGGTATCCAATGGCTAGGATTGTTTCTTCCCTTGTCGCAGGTGTTTTGTCTGTGACACGGTTTGCCATAACGAAATATTAGGACCAAGAATAGGATTCCTGCAATTAGTCCCAAAATGAGGGGAAGTCCGCCAAAAATCGAATGGACGAAATCTGGAAAAATACCCAGTATGGCTTTGAATGGTGTTAATGCCATCGAAAATACTGTCTTAAATACTTTTGAGACTCCACTGGTATCAGAAATATTTAAGATTTCATTCAGGATTTCTGCGAAATGTATGGGGGAATTAGTTGATAACAATGAATGAATCTCTGCAGTCGTCCTTGCGACTAGGAGATCATACGTTTCTTTTGATGACGTGAGCCTTGTCGGCGTCTGAAGAAGCACTGTTTTCATTCTGCTTAAAGTATCTATTCGAATAGAAGTAATTTTCAAGTTGGGCCATGCCCTTGCCTCCCTGTCACAGCACTTGACCTTCGCAGTCGTAGTTACGAGATAAGGAGTCCCGGGCATAAGACTACAACATCTGCGGTCCACAATTAAAACGTAACTCCCATTATAGAGTCTTTGAAAGAATGGTTCTATCTCTGTTGCAGGTGTGCCTAGCTGGTGACATGAAAGGTTATTTGAGTTCCCTTCACAGGCTCCATGCAAACTAATTCCATTACACAGAAGTGTACCGCTTAGTGACATCGCACAATTATTGCCACTAAGAAACACTTTCTGTCCTTTATTACTGACACATGCATGTGAATAGGGCAAGTTCCATGTTGTCTTAATGTACCCTTTTCCCAATTTTTCGTACATGCCAGCCTGTATATATTTTTGGCAGTATTGAAACCTGAAAGTAGATATCGGAATATTAATTATCCCATGTATTATCCATTCAATGACAGGTCGTTCTGACATTGTCAACCGTAATCTCTCGAGTTTCTCAATGCTCAGGATTGTATAATCAGCACCCTTTTGTGCCATACTGATTTGTTTATCAGTGAGGTTAAAGATATTGAATAGTGACGTTGTGTTGATTAAACGCCAAGGCACATAGCCTGAACGCAGATTTTGTAACGTCCAGCCAAGCTGTACAATAGAACGCAATTGAGACTGACCGTGTTGTAACAACAGTAAGTCTTGCGATAATATGTCGATTGCTGAAGACACAATGCTGTCCAGAGAAAAAATTCTGGAGGACAGAGTCATTACCCCCTTGTCCACTACAGAAAGTGATTTTTCCAAATTAATACGGTCAATTTCCCGTATACTTTCTGCTGTCTCAATTTGAGTAACCTTCCAGGCCTCGTTGTATGCTGCATATACAGAGGCTGCTATGAAACGTTTTTGACGATGTTTGCGCGGTCCCATAATGAAATCACGCAAGTCAGCACCATCAGTAAGTAAAGTTAGGTGTTGCTTAATTTCTGCCAGTGTGGAAGTTTGTAGCCACTGAAGGCATAATTTGCCCACACTGTAGGTGGTTATTATCCCTGGGTGTTGTCTTTGGGAATATCTAGGGTCTGGCCTGGTCATTTTGAACCCCTGTGTTTTGTTCAGGAATCTATCTTGACAGTTATTAGTATCTGTGGGCCAGATCAACCACTTTTTCCAATCAGAATGTGTTCTGTTTTGGTTTAATACATAATTTACGTCTATCTCTTCATCTGTAGAGCTATTGCTGTTCATTGTTGGTTTTGGAATAGACGGTTTATTTAAGTCTTTGATTTTGGCTAAGCCAAGACAGGTAGTTTGTTGAACAGTGTCATTTAAAAATATAATTTGTTCAGGGATCATGCAGGCTCTAAACAAAGATTCTATACCCCGTACTTGCCATTCTTTTGTACCCCAAACACTTTTTACTTCAACATTTTTGTCCCAATAATCAAAACCAAAAGTATTCATTTGTTCAAAGAATGAGTCTGAATATATCAATTTCGTGTTTGTTATCATGGTCTTTGTCCCTGTCTTATTTGACAATTTGAAATAAAATGTTTCAGCATTACTTGTGTTAAAACCTGAAAAGTATGAATATTTGTCATAAACGGTTCTTGAGCTTCCTTTTGGAGGGGTTGCACAATGTTCCCATTGATTATAATTTAAAACATTTCTAGGTTGTGCAGATCTATGTAGAAAATGGTTACCATAGTGGTTATAACAGTACATACTATCATAATTTGTCGAACCCTGCAAATAATCATGTTTGGTAAATTTAGCAGACATCACTAAGTCAGACATCATATTATTTATACTTTCAAAGTCCCAATCATCAGCAAATGAGCTTGGTTTTACAAAGTCACTCAACGAGATCTTAATTTGGTGTGGATATTTCAGGGTTTCAACCGGACCATAAATTTCATAGTCAGTGTTGTCCCATGCTACCCCACCCGGTATAGGATTGGCTGTGAAGTTGACTGAAGAAAGTTCTCTTTTCTCTACGTGTGAAGATGTGTGTGGTTTGAGGATCAAGTTGATTTTCTGACTTGCTGTGTCCATTTTAGCATATTTTCCCTCAATGAAGCGTCCCAAAGTTAGTACCATGATGAGCCAAAGTATGAGGATAAATGCACCAAAACCCACCCAAAATTCAATCCATGGAGAAATCAGATATGTTTCTTTCAGTTGTTTCAAAAGTATTTTAACTTTATCTTTAAAGGTTTTTGTTGATGGCTGTGTTTTTGATTCAGTGAAGCCTTCAGAGGAATCATCGAAGTTTATGAAGTAGCCGGATGCAGTTCTGTCAATAGTTCCAATTGCTTCAGGATTACTGTTTCTTGCATAGTCGTTTGTTACTTCATTATAGATTGGTGTGTCTCTGCTAAATGTTTTTATTTGGGTTTTCAGAGGTCTAAGTTCCATTGCATTGTTGCATAGTCCTTGTTGTAGTTCTGTAGGCGTTTCGAATGTGATTAGCCTCTTAGATTGAACCTCTGTGTTTGTAGCAAATCTTGGTGTTCTACTACTTATCGGGAGTCCACTTGGCCTACTATTTGTTATCGGCCACATGATTGTGGTTTTACCAGGTCGATGGATACAACTCGGTTCTCCTTTTTACCAGCAAGCGGCGGTAGTACAACTGATCTTGTCCCGTTGACAGACAAGAAAGGAACTGCTTTTCTGTAAGAAGGCCCAAATTCCTTCTTTACCGCGATCTTTTCTCTGACTAGATCCCCGACTTTTGGAATCCAGACAGGTCTTGCTGGGACAGGTGGTGGTTCTTCAGTGGTTGTTGGCTGCTGTTTCAACTTTATGTTGCTCAGGTCTTTTCTTGTTTCATTTAAGTCCTGCAAAAGCCAAACGATCTTTGATATCAAAGCTTTTTTCCTTCACCACTGAAGTCTGACTGTCGAGGTCTAAGACTAACATCCTAGTTCCAAATAATAATTCGTACGGACTGAATCCCTTCAGAGAATTTCTTGGCAGGTTATTTAGACTACGTTGGACACTTATTAGATGTTTGACCCACCCAGCTCCCGAACCTAATATCCTTTCCGTTATAGATAGCTTTATGCCTTGGTTTTTTCTTTACACCATCCCGTATCCCTCAGGAAGGAAGTGAGAAGAGTCCCGCTGTGCTATGCTCATTTGGCCATGTTTCCCCTCACGCTGGAGGGCTAGAGTGAAAACAATGGTCGAACGTAGCATGCTCCTAGCGTATATGCCATTTAGACTCGCAAATCTTTGTATAACAGTCCAGACGTCAGCCGAGTGCTGGTGATCTACATTATAAGTGGAAACTAGCCTGTATATGTTAATCGGACGCTTTGCTTTTTACTGTTGATCTTTTCTGGAGTGAAACGACACGGTATTACACCGTTTCTCTCACCACTGCGATTTCTGTTACAGTTTGGGCAGTTCTTTACAAAAATGGTATGATGCAGGCTCATGCCTGGCCACCAGTACCTTGATTGTAATTCTTCCAGAGAATCTTTTAGTTTGAGGTGTCTGAGACCCTCACCCATATGCGCGTCTGCAATTAACAAGTTTCTCCTGTCCATGTTTGGAATCACTCTATCCCCCACTCCAGGGATTCGAGCAAAAGGGACGGAGTTTGCATCGATTATGTATGTATAATTGAGTGGATAGTTGATCGGTAGCGCTGAGCAGTCGCCTTTTGATGACGTTTTCACCGCCAGCACTGTTTCACCGTCAATATACTTCACTGTACGCTTTTTTCTAGCTACGGAAGCCGATTTAGTTGCTACCGCTGTGGCTGTCTTAGCCAATGAATTCCCTGCAACGTGAACGCCATCACGCTGATGACTCAGTGAGTGTGTCACGTGAGTCTTTGGTAGTTCTTTTTGTAAAAGAGCTATTTGTTCCCAAAGCAGTTTCTGCTTTATTGTTGCACCTGTGTCATCTTTGTAACCGTTTTGAATCCATGTCTGCAAATCCTTGTTATATGATTTGACGCAGTAATATGAATCGGACACTATAAGTGTCGGGAATTTGCGATCCGCATTATCTAGCGCCATTTTCAATGCTATTATTTCAGTCTGTTGTTCTGAATTAGTTTCTACTGAGTGTGTTTTTGTTAATAGAGGTCTTAGTTTACCTCCGCGCCACACTTCTTTTGTAATCTCACATGTGGGGTTGTATGCTTGTTCTCCCCAAACGGAGGGTTGAGCATGTCCGTCTGTATAGATTACACAAGCGTATTGTCGTAAGGGCAGAATGTCGATTGGCAGAGGGAATGTTCTTTCATATTCTAGATTTTTTAGTTCCTCTAGTTCTGGATCAAAGTAGTAGTATACTTTGTCCGTTGTAATTGAATTCACCCATTGTATCCATTCCGGATTCAATGTTGTTGTTGGTAAATTACACGGTGTTGTTAATGCCTCAAAAGCTGATTCCGCTGTACTGACTGAGATACGTCTACCGTCAGCTTGATCTTTTTCTCTAGCTATTGCGGTTTGAACTGCATGAACAATGTTTTCTTTAATGCTGAATTTCTTTTCAGCTTCTGTGTACAAGTGTGATTTGAATGCAATTGGTACCTTTTCTCCCTCATTAGAGGTCAGGTATGTGAATCCGCATCTTCCTGGGATGACTCGAATCACAAGATTGCGTGTGTGATCACGTGTTTCTAATTTTGTTTTAATTAACATGTCTGTTTGTAAGGATCTCAGAATTTCTGTGTGTATTTGAGTCCAATTGGTTCTTTTAAAATCTGGTTTTATTAGATCATAAAGGGGTTTGACCCTTTCTGCGTAATTTGCAATGTATGTTCTTCCGAAATTTAGGAAGCCTAGAATTGACTGTAGGTTTTTTAGTGTTCTAGGTGCTTGGAGTACGGCACATTTCTCTAGGAAATTGTCAGCCAGGCTTTTGCCTTCACTTGATAATTCATATCCTAAGAACAGGACTGTTAGATGGGCAATTCTGGATTTTTTAAAGTTGAATTTGTAACCCTCTGCTGCGAACCCAAGTATTATGGTGTTCACTCTCTTCAAGTGAGTATCCAAGTCATCATCTGTTAAGTATATGTCGTCGACATACGATAATGCTTCGTCATCATATGTTTGTAGTAATTCTGTTACTCTCGCTGAGAATACCCCTGGGCTATTCTTGTACCCCTGGGCTAACGGACAGAATTGTTTTTGAGTGCCATTTATTGAGAACGCAGACAAATATCTGCTCTCTGGTGCTATGTTTTGACAAAAGAATCCATTAGAGATGTCTAATGTTGTTTTGTATTTTTTGCGCACTATGTTATTCATTAGTGCAGCACTATGCGAGTTTTGCACTGCAAAAGTTTTGCAACATGAGTTAAGGTGTCGGTAATCCAAAACTAGACGATATGAATTGTCTGGTTTGGAGACCGGAAACAAAGGGTTGTTCATTTGTGAGGTGCAAGTTTCAATCACCCCCTGGTATTCTAATTGATCTAGGATTTCTTTTACCTGTTTTTTAGCTTCTTGCTTAATTGGGTACTGTCTTTTTGCAGTAGGTTGTGATTTTAACTGGATTTTGTGAGGAGGAGAGTCCTCATCCCATCCTACATGATTTTTATATAAAGCAGGAGCTAGAGCTACTGCCCACTTTCTGGCAAGTGTATATTTTTTATGAATTGGGATATGATTTGAGAAGGCAGGCATAATTATTTCTTCGCCATGAGGGCACTCCCTGACAAACTCTGGTGGCCAGTCTTTTTCAGCTAGAAGGATGTCATAGCCCTTGGAGAGATTATCCCAAAATAGTCCCCTTATTTTTCTAGTCTTATCCCCTTCTATACGTAAAGTTATTTCATATATTTTGTGAGGTTTGCTAACTCTGGTGTCTGCAGTTTCCACTTGAAGATATTCATTCGTGTCCACTGTCTCCAGATGATTCATAAGGACTTTGCGAGCTATGCTCACTTCTGCTGCGCTGTCTAGCATTGTCTGAGCCCATTCTCCGTTTTTCAGTTGTGTCCTCAGTATTCTCGGCATTGTTAACTACTTTAATACTGGCTACCTTCTTTTTTGGAAATTGTAATTTCTTTTTTAGATGAGCAGGTTCCTTGTCTTTGGACTTGGCGTGCTCTTCTCTTTGTTCTGATCGTCCTCTTCTTTCCGATTTCTGCGAGGAAGTCTGAAAAGATTGAGAGGGACGTGTATCAATGTCTTGATATCTATCAGGCTTCTTGATATTATCCCTATTTCTAAGGTTATATCTTTTCCCAGAGGGGTCACTTTGGGGTGACCTGTGTCTTTGGTTCGGAGATTTTTCTCTCCGCCTAGGAGACCTTCCTCTGGACTGGAATTTCTTTTCTTTAGGATTGGATTGTTTGTTTCCATCCCAGCTCTTTTTTTTGTGATGTTGAATTATTATAAAAAAATATTTTTTCAGGACTTTCAATCAGTTGTGGTTTTACTGGTATTCCACCTAAACTATCTCTACCTAGTTCCTCATAGGATTTTTCTATAATTCTGGCAATTTCAGCTGGTTGGTCTGCTATATCTGTCTCCTTTAACCTCTGGCGGATCGCCACGTTTGCTGCTTCTCCCTTTATGTTGGCTAATAATATAGCCGAGACCTGCTTGAAGTCTTTTAGTAATTTCATACCAAGAGTTAAAGCGGGTTCTGGACCGTATTCGTCTTGAATTTGTTTTAGCACATCTGGTATTACCGAAATGGATGGAACACCGTGCGTTTTTGTGTAGATGGAAGCAAAGACTGTACCCCAAGTGTCACAGTCCTCCACGTGTGGTGCGATTCCCATTGGAAGACAGATAGTCAGAATCCTGTGTTTTTCTAACGGGGTGGTGTCTGGAAACACCGCCTCTATTTGGGTGATTTTTTGTGCTAACCAGAATGGTATTTGTTCCCGTTTAGCTGGTACTTTACCTAGGCAGGATTGTATGTTCTGTGGTGTAATTTTATTTGTGTTCCCCTGGTGAGGGGTCAGCTGTGGAATTTTAATTGCTGGTTGAATTGTTGAAGTCCGCATCACATATTGGACTAATTGTCTATGTACTTTTATTAATTGTTTTAGCTGTGTTAAAAGCTCTGGTGCAGGCATTCTTTCGATGTCTGGATGTGGTGTGTATCCGGCTAGGACCGGCCACGTTGCTCCTGGTCTACCTAAGGGACCGAGCCTGGTGATGTGATTATTATGTTTTAGGGCGCCATTAAATAAGAGCAGGTGCTCTTGAAATTTAAGTGGTACTTCCACCTCCTCGAAAGGAGTGTACTCATTAGGAGGTTCCTCTGTTTTGTAATAGTGGAAGTACTTTGTTACAGCATTTGCTGCTGGAAAATGTATCCATGAATAGTATACCTCTGTCTGCCGATATTCGTGTGCCTCAATTACGAATATGACTGTGCCACCTCTAGGTGTCAGTCCATTTTCTATACGTTTTAAGGTTATAGATCTCCTTTTGATGACCGGGATGAGTATTATATCCGGGTCTGTTTCTTGCATAGTATTATCAGCTGCTACTATTTCAGCTGCTAATCTAGCTGTCTCACTTTCTTCATCACTGTCTACCATTTTACCGACAGGAAGGTTATTACTTTTGTTTGCAGATCAGGTTTCTTATGGAAACAAAGATTAGATGCACAATATTTTGGAACAGTGTATTCTTCAACATTGACTAAACCAAGAACCATACATAGGAGTTTCCTCCTGCGAGGTTTGGCGGATATTACCTTTCACCCACTCCAGACGTCTTTGGAGTATTATGGGAAAAAAGGGGTCTGAGTGAAAAAGCACGACTGAGTTACTCTAAATGTCTTACGTTAGTTTTATCGCCCTTCCAAACGCGTTGGGCGCCATGTAGTGTAGTTCCTATTATCCCAATAGGCTCTGCGCATTGGAATAATACCTTCAATAGTATAGGCCTAGACCAGACGTTAACTAGGTCTACTACTGTCGATATTAGACTTAAAGTTTTGGGTTTGCCAGCTAGCTCAGAGTTCACTAGAAACTTTCTCGAATAGGCAAGGAGGAGTTGAACCTCCCTGGATAGACAAGAAGGGATTTCGTTTCTGACAACCATAGAACATGACAACTTTGCTCTCCCCTAATCAAGAGTGTATCTCTAGAGTCGTGTGAAAACAAAAGACGACTTATTTTACTCAGTCAGTACGTGCATTCTTAGTCTCACCAGATTGTAGAGAAAAGGAAGGGACGGGCGTGTTCAATAAAATATGTTATTTATTGATCAGTCTCTTTTCTCATACAAGAGAAATGGATCGATATTATTGCAATACTTATGGTTAAGTAAAGTGCATACATTAAAAGCAGAAGTATAAAATAATACTGTAAAAACATTGATATGGTTTCTAAGCCATATGAAGGTTTAAAATGGATAAAATGAATACATACACATATACATTTGACTAATCGTACTCAACTGGTGTTTCTAACTACGCCTACCCTGTGTACCTGACCTAAGCCTAATACGTGGGCGGGAATAGAAAGTTACAGATAAAGTTAAGTTTGTTTTGCCAAGTGACTGACTAAAGAATTCTCTGCAAGGGGTTATTCAGTTCTGTACCTGGAATCTAGGATGAATGAGGGATGGTATCTCTCGTCTCTGGTCTCGATATTCCAGGCTGCCTGCGAGGGCTACCCGGAAGCGCCGGAGCTGGATTTCTCGGCAGGAGAAAAGGCAGCTTCTCGTTCTCAGCGCGTCAGGAAGGCGGGGCTGCGCCAGCGGGGTCTGCTCTGCTCTGGGCTTCGGCAAGTCTGGCTGCTCCGATCTCGTCACCACCGCGTGTGTTTGCATAGGGCAATATCGGTAATATTTATACCTTTAAGGTGCCGAGATTGACGTAAGGATGGACATAGATACGTCAATAAGGATGTCATACGACCTGGTCGTTAGCACATTCTTTTGCTGAAGTTCTCGGTGAAATCTAAATAATGGCCGCAGGGTTTTTCCCAGGTTGTCATAGGTTTGATTTGTTTTGAGAACTCCGTATGCCTTATCAGGGGCTGGAGGAATATCGCTTGTCTAATTAGATGGCAAGCGTTATGACCTAATCAGATAACACGTTCCTGTGCCGTAGTGTGGCTTAATCAGATAACGGTTCCTGCATCATGGGGGTTTTCTGCCTCATGGGATGGCTGCTAGTTAACTTGTTAACCAGAATAGGGTCAGGAATAGGGGGATCGATACAGAACCTATAGGAATACATCACATAATATCCAAGGATTTGACCTTCTCGCTAGTTTTAGTGAGATCTGCACGAATAAGATTAACCTCAATACTTACTGTATCGAGCTTCTGGTCAAGCGACTCCATTTTTTGTCCCAATGATGTTTTCACCCCATCGATTGCTGCCATAACATCAAGAAGCGTGGGTTCTACCAGAGGGCTAGGCAGTTCCTTTCCCAAATCCTTCGACTTCTTAAGGTCCTGCGGGGATCCCCTGGACGTCGTGTATCGGTCCAATTTATTGGACTGAACATATCGAGCTCCCCTAGAGGACCGAGACTGGGATTTCTTGGAGTCCGGTTTAGACGCCATCCCGGAGCGCCAGTCAGGGCTCTCAAGAGGTAGCTAAAACGTCAGTGACGCACACACAGTGAACACCAAGTACGTTCGCTTTCTTCACCCACCAGCCCCCCGCCTCATACAGTCTCAGTGTCCACTTTTACCTCAGGGCGTTAGACCGCTCCCAAGCCACATCACTCGTCCTTCACCGGCCGCCTCCAGGAAACAGTCATTAGCAACACCGGCAGGCCAAGGGGTCCAGATCTCAACCATGCCCCCACAAATCCTCCCTTCAATCTTACCAGCAGCCAAGGAATAGGGGGAAGGGCTCAGACCGGGGTAGGAGGGCGATCTTCTTGCACTGCCACCGAGGCCGTAGAGTGCACACACGTTTAATAGAGGAGTGCCCCACGCTAGAAATAGTTCCCAGCTGCAGTATACTCGACCGCCGGGAACGCCTCAAGAAGCCTCCCAGCACTTTCTTCTCCGGGGGCTGCGTCGCTCAGTCTATCACTCCCGCTCTCGAATCTGGAGCCGAGGTAACAGCACACCTAACACACGAAATGGCTCTCTCACGCCCCCGTCTCGATGAATCAGCAGCCTCTCGCCAGTGCACATGGGGTGCCCCACAGCCGCAGCGGTGGGCACAACCGGGGGGGGGGGGTCTCCAGCACCAAATACACGGGTCATTGACCCGCTGCTAGTCCAGAGTCAGCGCCACTAGGATCCGGTCAGCCCCACCGGTATCAGGTAGAGCATCCTGCAGGTCCCAACCAGCCGCGCCCGCCACTCGAGCCCAAGGCTCAGCACTCCACAGCACTTCGAATTGGCACGCACTTCACTCTGGTCCCCGACACCACAGCGGGACCGGGGGTATCTCAGGAGTAGATGCGCAGGTTCTCCGCCGATTGCATCACGCCTCTGCCCACCGCTCTAGGCATGGAGCCAAGTCCGCCGCACTCGGCGCTCCAAAGGGTACCCGGAGCCCCACCCGGTGCTGCCAGCGAGGAGCGCGACCGGGTGGGGGGGGGGGGGGGGGAACAAGGGCCCACGCCGGATGTGTATGTAGATGCCGCTCACTCCCGGGCCAAACCCCGCGATCCTCTGTTCCGGCCGGAACTTCCGGTCTGCGGCCACGGCTGTTGTCCAACTCGCCGCCGGCCGCTTCTCCCATGCGAGCCCCGGGCTCCACAGTCCTGAGGGGCCTAGACGTCCAAACACGCCGCTCCGGCCCCCGACCTCACAGCGGGGCCGGAGTTACTTCTGGGGGGTGCGCAGGGTCTCCGCTGGACATGAGGCAACGCTGTGTCACAGGAGGTGGTCAGGATATGGGGGGGGAGGATTTTGTCCCGGCGGAGCTGCTGACCTACGCGGCCATCTTGGGCGCGCGTTAGGCTCCTCCATCTCGGGTTTTTTTTTTTGATGCAAGGCTTTGTGTCATCACGCCGATTTTCTAGTGGATTCTGGCCTCAAAAGGGAGCCATTTGAGGGCGCGGAGGTCAGGGGAAATGTGGCAGTTTCTTTTGGTGCCGGTGATGAGTCTGGCGGCTGAGTTGATTGATGTTCTAAGGGGAGCGGTGGTAGATCTGGGCAGTCCGCAGAGGACAACGCTTCCATAGACCACTCTCGGGATAACTAGAGATTGAACTGCTTGTTTGAAGTCATTAGGCGGGATGAAGTGTTTCAGTTTTCTAAGAGTATTCATTTGGAAGTTGGCTCCTTTAGTTGCCGCACTGATGTGCTTCTGCATATTTAGCTTATTGTCAAGTGTTATTCCTAGGGATTTAGCGGAATCTATGATGAGCGGTTGGCCTTCGAGTGCTGTGAGGTGCTTCATCCACCGATGCTAGCTGTTTGTTTGGGGGAGGGGGCGATTAGTAGAAATTCTGTTTTTAGGGTGTTTAGTTTCAAATGGTTCCTTGCCAGTCATGACTGTGTATTTTGAAGTGTTAAGTTCAAGGCCATGATGTCTTCAGGTGATTGGACCTTAATGTAAAATTGTGTATCGTCCGCGTACATGTGGTATTGGATATTTGAAGAATTGAGTAGCTCCGTGAGAGGTTCCATAAACAGATTAAAGAGTGTCGGGGAGAGGCAGGATCCCTGTGGGACTCCTAGGGTGACTGGAGCGGGTTTAGAGAACGATTGGTTGATCTTGAATCTTTGGGTTCTGTTTTGGAGGAAGGAAGAGAACCAGTTTAACACCGTTTCTGATAGGCCCATTCTGTGTTTGAGGAGGTCGAGTAGGTTCTCATGCTTGACCGTGTCGAAGGCTGATGATAAATCAAGCAGGATTAACAAACAGGCCTTGTTTTGGTCCAGTAGTTGAAGTGCGTCGTCGATTATGTGTGTCATGGCTGATTCAGTGCTATGCCCCGATCTGAAGCCTGACTGGAACTGATCGAGCAGGTTGAAGTGATCGATGTGATTACTGAGTTGCATGTGAACACATTTTTCTAGTAGTTTAGCCAAGGTCGAGATGTTGGAGATTGGGCGATAATTGTTCAGGTCTGACGGGTCCGCCGTAGGTTTCTTCAGGATGGGGGATACCTGGCCCTCTTTGAGGATGTCTGGAATAGTTCCGAGCAGAAGGGAGCTATTTATGATCCTAGTCCAGAGGGGCACCAGCAATGGAGTGAAGGTTTTTAAGTGGGAAGCTGGTAGAGGGTCTGTGAAGTGGTTGGAGGGATTGAGAGAGACAAGCGTTTTCAAGATATCTTCTTCATTGTAGAAGTTGAAGGCGGTCCAAGCGGCGTTGTCCTTGGGGTCTGGTTTAGCTAAGCAGGTCATGTGAGTGGTCAGTGGGGAATTCATGGGTGAGATGTTAAGATATGCAAGATCCTTGAGCAGGTCTGCCTTTAGTCTTTCTGTCTTTGTTGTGAAGAAGGAAGCGAGTTCCTCGCAGTTGGGTAATGCTTCCGGATTAGTTTGGGGGGAATGTGAGACGCCCGTAGATTGAGCTTTAATTATTTCAAACAATCTTTTCGGTCGGTTTTTGGCCTGATCTAGTTGATTGCGTATGAAATCAGCTTTTGATCGTCTGATCTTCTTGAAGTAGGCGTTTCTCGTGCTTGTTAACAGTCTGAGGCGGCTAGCAGATGGAGCGGCTCTCCATTGTCTTTCAGTTGCTCTCAGTGTTCTCCTATCTTTGTTTAATCTCCCATCATACCAGGGCTTCGTAACTTTTGTGGAGACTCTTTTTAATTCAAGGGGAGCTAAGTTGTCTAGTGCACTCTGTATAGAGTGGAAGTACTGATTAGTCAGTGCATGAACGTCATTTAATGCCTCGGTTGGGGGTGTGAAGAGATGACTGACGGTGGCGAGAGAATCTTGGTTAATGTTATCTAGGTTCCTCTTCCAAATGTTTGTTCTCCTGGGTTGGACAGAGAGTGGTTTGGCTTCTACCTGGATGTGGAATGTGATTGTGATGGTCGGACCAGTCGCAGGGGTGGATGGTCCATGATCTGGTCGATGAAGATATGGTTGTGTCCCGGAGGGTGGTAGAAAGCGTGTAGAGAGCATACTGGTTTGTTATTGTTAGTAATGTCTAGGCTCAGGTATTCACAGGAGGAGAGCACTGGTGAGTTGGAGCGGGACACCGTGAGGTTGTTCCTATTAATGCATGCAATGCCCCCTCCCGTCTTCTCACGTCTATCTAATCGTGTGATGTGATAGTGTGGAGGCACTAGTATGTCTAGGATGATGTAGTTAGCCACGTTTCCATTAGGATTATGAGGTCTGGTTCGTTGGTTATTATGAGGTCAGCTATGTCGGACGCGTGGCGTGCTGCCGATCTACAATTTAATAGTATACATTTAAGCTGAGTCTTGATGGGAATAGCGTGGGTCTGAGTGATGGGTGTTTTCTTGAGGTTGTTTTCAACGATACCTCTGGGAGGGTGTCTTGCAGTTCTAGAGATATTGGCCTGTATAGGTTGGATTGAGGATTGCTTCAGCGGGCTGTCCGTATAAGCTGCTTCATGTGGTGTAGAAGGGGGCTTGTAGGACTGAAGAAGGGAAGAAAGGTCTCTAGGTGGTAGGGGTGATGAGGTCCTGAACGGACGGGTAGGGTACTGTGATCCACCTGGTGGCCAGCTGCGGTGGGGAGCTCTTGTGGATTAGGGCCTGAAGGGATTTGATGTCCTCTTTGATTTGATGTAGGGAGAGTAGAATCTCATCGAGTTTGTGGACGGATGAGGGAACTGTCATATTGAAGTTGTGTGCTGTTAGGTGGGGAGGGACTATTGCTCTTATGGTGTTCAGGGGAGCGTCGTGGGCTGGTTCATCATGTGGCTGAGAAGCCCTGAGGTGGTCCGAGGATCGGGGAGGGATGGAGAGGGAGGGTGACGGAGTCTTAATGAGGGAAAATTAAGGAATGGGTGTGTGATGAGAACCTCGAGGGTGGCTTGCGATCGGTGTGCGGGAGAGCTAGGAATAAGGTCTGTCATGAGGACTTTGGGGGTGGGAGTGTTGTTCGAAATGGGTGGGCTGAAACAAGGGTTGGTAGGGGTGTGCCTGTGAAGGAGAATAGTGGTGAGGGACGTGGGGGCGTCTGGTGACAAGTTGAATGGTGCGTAGGGCGAGAGAGTAGTCATTGCAGTAGTGGTGCTACTGGGGCAGGAGTCTGGATTCTGGGGATGAGCGTTATTACCTGGGGTGTCAGTTACGCCTGGGGTGGATGAATATTCATTATGGTGTAAAGCTAGATGGTGACCCGCAGGGGAGTTTGGTGGGGGGACAGTGAGCACATTAGGTGGGTGGTGTGTTGGTGCAGTGAGTCGGGCGCTAGCGTTAGTGACTTTTGATTTGATGAGCGGGTAGATGTCGTCAATTAGGCTAAGGTTATGGTCTGATACCTGTATGAGGACGACCCCGTTATACCTCTTAACAGAATTTTTATACGAAATATAACTGGTCTATATCTTTCCAAATTTTAACCATATTTATGAGGATCATCACTGTAGTAGTCTGACGGGCTTCCTCTTAAGCAGCAGTTTTTAATATATCTTTTTCTGCTTTAGTCAAAGTAGAGCGGGTCTGTAGCCCACTTTGCTTGTCTTTATCTTCTGAAGAAAGCTCCTCGTCAGATGCCTCATCCTCAGGGGCACTTGGAGTGGGAAATTTATACAGGGGTGGGGGTCGATCTAATAAAATAGAATCATCATGAGGCTTATTAAGTATCGGATAAATAGGGCCATTTACCTCCAATCGACATTCTCTATCTTCCTTTTCTATTCTTTCCTTGATTTCTTTGTCTTTTCCACCACTTTTTGATATATCGTTTCTCGCTGCTCTTTCTCTGCTATAGCTTTCGCACTCTTCGCTCTCTCCTGCGCTTCTTTATCCCACATATGTACAAAATCAAACATATCCTGTCTACTTTTTCTTTTAAATAAACACTGTTCTATATATTGAACCTTTTTAAAATTGAATGACCCATTCACTGGCCATTGTAAATCAGACAATTTTTTTGTGTGTGTTTGTTCCACAATGAACCATACATTATGGGAGAAATACCATATTTCCGGAGGAGCCGGCTGGCTTTGCTCTAAAACGTTCTTGGTACCACAAGAGCAGCAACACCACTTGTGCTGAGAACAGGCATGTTTTTACAAGTATATGTAAAATATGACTATTCCAAACAAATATTCCAAAAGGAGAAACATCTCCACATTACCTGCCTTCAGTCTTTGCAAAGAATGAGTTCCAGATCAAAAAAACCAAACCAAGCAAATCAAGAGTGCTGCTTCAGCGACCTTACCAAACAAGACTCCAACTCCCACCTGCCGATCTCTGGTCGACATAATGGTCACTACAAAATACGCCAAAGAAAGCTCCAGTCGAGATCGGCCACCACCTGGAGGGTCAATTAGGGAAAACAGGAAAAGTCACATCGGCCTGCAAAAACAAGGGTCTCCTCATGCAGTGCGCATCCTCAGTAATATTTCAATCCTCCATCGAGACCACTCCTTCGGATGGCCGTGTCTCTGATGAGGCCCCACGTGTCGGGCACCAACTGTGGAAATGTACCCAAAAGTGAGCACACTGGTGCAGGGTCAGCGTCTCGTCCACGGTTCCAAAGACCAACAAAATAGAGATCGGTACTGGAGCTGAAGTAAAATAAATCCAGTTTATTAATCACTCATGAATGGGACGACATCCACACAACACTCTGGTGCTGCAGGAGGTAGTACCCTGAACTCACAGACCATCGTCTTTATATACTCTTTTTCTGCAATGTAAGCATGTGGACAGAAATGTAAGGAACAAGTTTACAAATAGCTATCAGCAAACAAGGGCAGATGGACAACCACTTTGTCAGCAAATATGTAGGGGGGGTTGGAAGGCTGATGGCATATGGCAGCAGTAAACAGTCAACAGATAACATCTAAGACCAGGTGTACCGGCGGCTACAAACCCCCAGCACGTACATTGCTTAGCCATGTCAGGAGGTCAACTAAAATAGATGACACACGCAGAGTGAAAAGGCAAACAGCAGAGTATGAAAGAATTACGAAGGAAACAAAATGGACACCACAGTCAAAATGGCTGTAGCTTATGCTAAGTAAAATATTACACGTTTCCAGAGTACCCCCAGTCACTTTTTGACTGACTTTTTTGCGTCTTTTGTCGACTTCTTTTCGAGTCTACATCGACTCCTGGTGCACGAGGGATGCCCATTTCAAGGCCTGCAGTTCTTGTTCTCGACTGATGTCGGTGACGAATCCACACCGCTTGTGCCTCTACTGCCTGGAGCGCGACTATGCCCCCGAATTCTACTCCGATTGCCAAACTATGGCCCTGAAGTCTTTGCTGGAGCTGTCCTTATAGCTACTTGAGGCCCGGCAGTCGGCTCCGCGTCGTTCACGGTCCCGGTTGCGTGGGATGTCGAGGGACCGATCGCGGAGCCACCATCTCTCCTCTTCCAAGTCTTCGCACTTGGGGTCAGGTAAGTCGTAGCACAAGAAGTCGAAGAAGCATCGTCGCATGCCATCTTTGGGTAGCCCGACTCCACCGGTGCGCCTTCGGGGCACTGTGGATTTGGCTGGGGGCCCTAGGCCTTGGACGCCAGTGGCCCGCCGGGCCCCCTTGGATCCAAGCCTGGATCCGGATCAGCACCGGTCGACCTCGTAACTCCGGCGCCAATTCCATCAACACCACGTCCGCAGCCGGCGCCGGCTGGACCTCATGCCGGCGACGACCCCGGCTTCGACCCCCAATGTGGATATGGAGCCGGACTGGCGTTGATGGGTACTTTTGTGCCTGCATTCCACCCTGGCCATTTTCAGCCAGAATAGGGTAAGGAAGACTGGAGGGTTCTGAGGACCCTCTAACTGCTCAGCTGGGGTACAATCTGGACTGGAGAGAGGACCTGGGGGATGCCAGTGGTCTGGACACCTCACCAGACCTTGGCATGTTGTCTCCTACTGTGGCTACAGAGGAGGGAGCGTCTGACGCAGTGGTGTTCCCTAGGGCGACCGAGGCCCTAAACCTCGAGCTACCTAATCTGGCAGTCAGGACTAACCTCCTGACCGGTGCTTCAATCGGCAGCGAGCTCTTCGGAGCCCCTGCTCCCATTTAATGAAGCCCTCACGGCCATCCTTTTGGGCTCCTGGTCCAGGCCCAACACAGGGGCTCATGTGGATAGGATGGTTGTCCAACGCCAACGCCCGGCCCTGGGTGACCCCACTTTCCTCTCCCAACACCCCTCCCCTGAGAGCTTGGTTGTCCAAGCCTCAGCGTCCCAGAGCGCATTCCCTATCGATGAACACTACATGCCTCCTGGGCAGTTATTCCCACTCTGTGTGGGATATGGTGGCGCAAGTGCTGCCTCAGTGTCCGGAGGAGGCCCGGGCCGTGCTCTGCCCGTGCTGTTGCCAAGGGGAGAGATGCGGTACAAAAGGGTGTGGTGATGGACGGAGCATCTGAACCCATCAAACACTCGCACCCAGTCAACAGATCTGGGTTTAATTCATCACCGTTCTTTAGCCTACTCTGCCACCCCAGTTCAGACATGGCCATATGCAAATCAGTCTGACCCTGTGCCTCATGGGAACAGTCCAGACCGAACTGCCAAGCCATGCCTTCCCTGGACCGGAAACAAGCTTCCTAGGACCGGTTTCTGGCATTTCAGCCGTCTTCAGCCAGGCTTGCTTGAATCCAGTGGCAAAGTGAGCAAGGGACTCACGTCTGAGCATACCCTGCCAACTTATGGCGAACAAAGCTGTACAAAAGGGGGTGGTGATAGACGGAGCATCTGAACCAATCAAACACTCACACCCAGTCAACAGATCTGGGTTTAATCCATCACCGTTCTTTAGCCCACTCTGCCACCCCAGTTCAGACATGGCCATATGCGAATCAGTCTGACCCTGTGCCTCATGGGAACAGTCCAGCCCGAACTGCCAAGCCATGCCTTCCCTGGACCGGAAAAAGCTTCCTAGGACCGGTTTCTGGCATTTCAGCCGTCTTCAGCCAGGCTTGCTTGAATCCAGTGGCAAAGTGAGCAAGGGACTCACCTCTGAGCATACCCTGCCAACTTATGGCGAACAAAGCGGTACAAAAGGGGGTGGTGATGGACGGAGCATCTGAACCAATTAAACACTCACACCGAGTCAACAGATCTGGGTTTACTCATCACCGTTCTTTAGCCCACTCTGCCACCCCAGTTCAGACATGGCCATACGCAAATCAGTCTGACCCTGTGCCTCATGGGAACAGTCCAGCCCGAACTGCCAAGCCATGCCTTCCCTGGACCGGAAACGAGCTTCCTAGGACCGGTTACTGGCATTTCAGCCGTCTTCAGCCAGGCTTGCTTGAATCCAGTGGCAAAGCGAGCAAGGGATTCACGTCTGAGCATACCCTGCCAATTTATGGCGATGCAGCAAAGTTCGCCATACGGTGTGGACTGGACACTGACGACTCACTGGGTAGGACCATTTCAACATCGGTGGCGCTTCGCCGTCATGCCTGGTTGAGGATGACTGGTTTTTCTGGGGATGTCCAGAACACCTTAGCGTTCGGCGACAAGGCAGACAGTGAGCTAGAAGGCTTCAAGGACTTTCGTGCTACAGCCAAGTTCTTGGACCTCTCCATCATGCACCCTGCATGGTCTGCCTTACGTCCCTTTCGTGACCATGGAAGGGGTGACCCAACACATTCCTTTCAGAACCAGAGGCCAGCGCAAGCTGTTCAACCTCAGCGCGGTCTGGGACGTGGGACCCACCGTCGTGGTTCTGGGGGCCAGAGGGCGGGCCAGTCCACCACTGCCCCCTCTGCAGCAGCCTCCAAACCTTCCTAGTCCGACCTTTCAGGCCCATCAAATGCCAGTGGACGGCTGGATCCTTCGCCCCCTTGACCCGTCCCCATCTCCTGCTTCCTGCCACTGCTGACCCAGCCCCTCCCCTCTACACGTGCCAGTTTTCCGCCTCCCAGCTGAGCATCCATCCTCTCCTCTATATAATGCAGACCGCTGCAGGGGAGCGCACATAAGACCTTGGCCTCCGTCACAGGCCTGCACTCTCCCCGACAGCTCCTGCTATCCGTCAGTCACTGAGCCCCCTGCCTTGGGTGTTCAAGGCTGCTGAGTATTGTCATTTTAGTTTTATTCTGCATGTTGCCTGCATTCATCTGCTATTTCCTGTGTCATTGTTTGGTCATTTAATTTATTTCCTCCTTTATCATGCCTGTGCTGCCGCAAGTGTTATTTGCCCCCTCGCGCTGTCCCCATCTTCTGCTTCCCACCACTGCTGACCCGGCTCCTCCCCTCTACCCATGCCCGTTTCCCGCCTCCCAGCTGAGCATCCATCCTCTCCTCTATATAATGCAGACCGCTGCGGGGGAGCGCACATAAGACCTTGACCTCGGTCACAGACCTGCACTCTCTCCAACAGCTCCTGCTATCCGTCACCACCACTGAGCCCCCTGCCTTGGGTGTTTGAGGCTGCTGAGTATTGTCATTTTTGTTTTATTCTGTGTGTTGCCTGCATTTATCTGCTATTTCCTCTGTCATCGTTTGGTAATGTAATTTATTTCCTACTTTATCATGCCTGTGCTGCCGCAAGTGTTTTTTGCCCGCTTGCACTGTCCCCATCTCCCGCTTCCCGCCTCTGCTGACCCGGCCCCTCCCCTCTACCTGTGCCTGTTTCCCGCCTCCCAGCTGAGTGTCCCTTCCCTATATAATACAGACCACTGCGCGGTCGCGCGCTGGGGCGCCGAAGGCAAGCCCATCTGCACCCGAACGTGTCCAGCGCCAGGAACCCAGGCTCTCCTAGGACCCACCTCTACGACTCTACCATCCTCAACGCACTCAATCCCGGAAAACACACCGTCTGCATAAGATCCTCGCTGAACACCACCCACGTAGAGTTCTCGTGCAGAGCCTGCCGCAGATCCTTCACCATCGACAATACCCCACTACCGTCAAAGGCCTGACTGACGCACGCACCTCCAACACCCTGACATGCATCCTCCTCAACGTGCGCTCCCTACACCGACACACAGTAGAGATCTGGGACCTGATCGACACCATCTCGCCCGACATCGCCTTCTTCACTGAAACCTGTATCAATGCCACCTCCGGCCCCGATATCGCCACTGCCATCCCTGACGGCTACAAGATCCAGAGAAAGGACTGCCCCCACCGCCCAGGAGGAGAACTCACCATCTCTCACAAGACCCCCCTCCGCCTCTCCACATCCAGCACAAGTGACCCCCACTCCAAATCAGAACACCTCCACTTCCAGATCCAGACCAGCCCCAGGACCACTGTACGTGGCATCCTCATCTACAGACTGCCAGGACCTCGCACCCAATCCGCAACCACCATTGCCGAGCACACCGCACCCCACGCAATCACATCCACGGACTACATTCTACTTGGGGACCTGAACTTCAACCTCAATAACCGCGACGACCTCCACATCAATATTCTCCTCGACAACCTCGGACTAAAGCAGCTGGTCAACACACCCAATCACAGAGCTGGACACACCCTTGACCCCATCTTCGCGGGAGGATCAAACAACCGGTTCAGTCACACCACACAGCCTCTCTGGACGGACCACCACTGCATACATTTCACCTTCAACACCACCACCGCACCCAAGCCTGCCCCGCGACCGCCACAAATAAACTGGAGCAAGGTCACAGAGGAACTCCTCCTCACCACCCTCCTCCAAGACCCCCCCCACCAGAGCCACGACAGACACCAAGTTCGCAGCCACAGTACTTCACCCTGGATCTCCTGCTGCCCCAACAAACTTGCATCCCTCCGACACTCCGCCAAACAACGCCTGCTGAGGGCCGCCTGGTTCACCACTGACCTACAGGAAGCCAGATGCTCTTGCAGATGACTAGAGAAAACCGGGTGAAACCAGAAGACCACGGAAGCACGGAACAACCACAGGAGCACCCTGAAGGAATACCACCAGCGCATAAGGGACACCAAATGGGCGTTCATAAGAGACAAATTCCAGACCAACGCGACCAACGCCAAGGAACTGTTCACAAAACCCCCCAGCGAGGTCACAGACATCACTTCTTACCAGCAGCTTTGCGACAAGCTCAGCTCATACTTCCACCTGAAGATCAAGGCCCTCTACGACAATTTCAACGAACCAACGCCGGACATCACCTCCCCCAACACTGCAGACAAACCAACCATCATGATCTGGAACCCCGCTACCATCGAACACATCACCACCACCATGCAGAAAACCCACTCAGGAGCCCCTACTGACCCCTGCCCACCACACACATTCCACAGGGCTGCCGCCACCATCGCACCTGAACTTGGACGGACCGTCAACGCCTCCTTCATGTCCAGCATCTTCCCAGACGACTGGCGGGCGGAGGTAAAACCCCTCCTCAAGTAACCCACGGCTGATCCAACGGACCTGAAAACTATCGGCCCACCTCTTTCCTCCCTTTCGCGGCCAATGTCACTGAGAGACTTGTGAACGCCCAGCTGACCACCTTCATCATAGAGAACTCCATCCTAGACACCTCCCAGTCTGGATTCCGCAGCAACCACAGCACTGAGACCGCTCTCCTCTCTGCCACTGACTACATCCACTTGCTACTTGACCAGGGACACACCACGGCCCTCATCCTTCTAGACCTCTCCGCAGCCTTCGACACCGTTTCTCATCGCACCCTTGCAGCCAGACTTCACTATGCAGGGATAAAAGGAGCCGCCCTCAACTAGATCTGATCCTTTCTTTCTGGTAGAACCCAGAGGATCAGACTCCCTCCCTTCCTCTCCAAACCCACCGATATCAAATGCGGAGTACCCCAAGGCTCATCACTCAGCCCCTCGCTTTTCAACATCTACATGGCCCCCCTCTCCGCCATCGTTTGCTAGCATGGGCTCAGCATTGTATCCTACGCCGACGACACACAGCTCATCCTCTCACTCACGAAGAATCCCGAAAACACCAGACTCTGCTTCCAGAAAGGAATGAAGAACGTGGCAGCCTGGATGAAAGACAGCTGCTTGAAGCTCAACTCCGAGAAGACCAAGGTAATCATCCTTGGATCCTGCTACTCAGCCTGGGACAACACCTGGTGGCCCTCCATCCTCGAGAATCCACCCACTCCTACTTACCACGCAAGAAACCTCTGAATCCGCTTCAACTCTTCCCTCTCCATGAACCGCCAGATCAACTCTGTCACGTCCACTAGCTTCAACTGCCTGCGCATCCTACGCAAGACCTTCAAATGGACCCCCCCGACTGCAGAAAGACCGTCACCCACACACACATAACCAGCAGACTGGACTACGGCAATGCCCTACACGCCGGAATCAACTGAACTCTACTACACAGACTCCAGACCATCCAGAAAGCCGCTGCCAGACTCGTCCTCGGAACTCCGCGTCACGAACACATGACCCAACACCTGCGAGACCTCCACTGGCTCCCTGTCGAGAAGAGCGTTACTTTCAAGCTCCTCATCCATGCCTACAAATCCCTCAACAACAACGGACCCAAATACCTCAACGAGAGAGTAACCTACCACGGACCCAAGAGGAGCCTCTGCTCCGCCGACCTCGCCCTGGCAGAGGTCCCCCACATCCGCAGAAACAGAACAGGCGTGAGAGCCTTCTTCTACATCGAAGCCAAGACCTGGAACGAGCTCCCCGTGAACATCAGACACTCCCCAACCCTGCACACCTTCAGGAGGGACCTCAAGACCTGGCTCTTTGACTGATCTGGAACTGCTCCCCCCTCCCCCAGCTCCTTGAGACCCTCACAGGTGAGTAGTGCACTATATAAACCCCCTGATTGATTGATTGAGGATTCGCCATCACTTCCCCCACTGGCGCACCATCACATGGGGACAGGTGGGTTTTGCAAATAGTCCGAAGGGGCTACTCCCTCCCCTTCGAGACTATCCCTCCAGCTATGCCACCCCAGTACCATCGCATGTCGGGGGATCATCTGGCCCTTCTCCAACAGGAAGTTATGGCTCTCTTGGCCAAGGGAGCCATTGAGCGCGTTCCTGCCCCAGAAGTAGATCGTGGTTGCTATTCCCACTACTTTCTGGTGCCCAAGAAGGACAAGGGCCTGCATCCTAACTTGGATCTCAGGGACGTCAACAGATTCCTGGAAGGAGAAGTTCAAAAGGATGACCCTGGCTCAGCTCTAGTCTGCCATCGACCCTGGAGACTTGATGGTTGCGCTGGACTTGCAGGATGCTTATTTCCACATCCCCGTCCGGCCGGCCCACTGGCGTTACCTGCAGTTCACGGTAGGCCATGAGCACTTTCAGTCTACCGTGCTCCCCTCTGGCCTTGCCAGCGCCCCTCAGGTGTTCACGAAAGTGATGTTGGTGGTCGCAGCTCATTTGCGCAGATAAGGGGTTCCAGTCTTCCCCTATCTTGATGACTGGTTGTTGAAGGTGGGCTCACCCCAGGTAGTCGTCTTCCAACCTCCAGACTACGGCCCACCTCCTGTATTCACTGGGGCTCTCCATCAATGTGCCAAAGTCACACCTGAACCCCTCTCAGAAACTCCTCTTCATCGGAGCGGTTCTGGACACAACGCAGTTTCGGGTTTATCCTCCCGAACAGGAAGTCCGGGATATTCAGGCTATGATTCCGATCTTTCAGCCTCTATCCCAAGTTTCGGTCAGGATGAACCTCATGGCCTCCTGCATCCTGCTGGTCGATCAATCTAGGTGTCATATGCGGGCTCTGCAGTGGGAACTGAAGTTCCAGTGGGCGCAGCATCAGAGGAATCTGTCTGATTGCATCGAGATCTTGGAGGGCACTGCACGACAATTGCAGTGGTGCCTCACAAACCAGGATTGAGTCAACGGCAGATCCCTCTCCCTTCCCCAACCAGAACACACAGTGGTGACAGACGCATCCCTTCTGATGGGTCGGCCACATGGGAGAGGCGGAGATCAGAGGCGTCTGGTCTCCGGCGGAGTCCGACCTCCACATCAACCTTCTGGAACTTCGGGGGATCTGTCTTGCACTAAAAGCATTCCTTGACTCTGTCCAGGGAAGAGTAGTGCAGGTGTTCATGGACAACACCACTGCCATGTGGTACTGCAACAAACAAGGCGGGTGGGGTCGTGTACCCTATGTCAAGAGGCCCTCCGTCTCTGGACATGGCTGGAACATCAGGGCATATCCCTGGTGGTTCAACACCTGGCAGGTTCACTGAACACCAGGGCAGACGAACTTAGCAGCAGGTGAATGATGGATCACGAATAGCGTCTTCACTCGTAGGTGCTGCAAGGTCTCTTCCAACAGTGGGGAGAGCCTTGGTTAGATCTATTCGCCACCAAAGTGAACATGCAATGTCAGCAATTCTGCGCGTTGGAATTTACAAGGCGGCACTCGCTAGCCAACGCTTTTCGTCACTAGTGGAGTTGCGGTCTTTTATATGTCTTTCTGCCTATACCACTTCTTCCCAGAGTGCTGAAGAAGATCAAGCGCGACCGGGCCCAAGTCATTCTTGTGGCTCCGAATTGGGCACAGAGAGTCTGGTATCCCGAGTTGCTCAACATGGCCATCGATCCCCGATCCGACTGCCTCTACGGGAGGATCTTCTGTCGCAACAGCAGGGGATGGTCCTCACCCCAAACCTGTCCAGCCTCCACCTCCTTGCGTGGAGATTGAGCGGTGGCAGTTGACGTCATTCGACTTGCCTCCCAAAGTCTGTGATGTAATCCTGGCAGCCAGGCGTCCCTCTACTAAGACGGTATATGTCTGCAGATGGAATACATTTGTGGCATGGTACACAGCAAAGGCTGTGGATCCCCTTTCTGCCCCTCTTTCTGAGGTTCTCTTGCTCCTTCTGTCTTTGGCCCAGCAGGGCTCTGCTCTGGGCACTCTTAAAGGCTACCTCTTGGCCATTTCGGCCTTCCTCAGGCTCCCTGATCAGCTTTCTCTTTTCAAGTCCCCTGTTGTAAATAGATTTCTCAAGGGCATTGCTCATCTTTTTCCTCCTGTTCCCTTTGTAATGCCTCAGTGGGGCTTAAACTTGGTTCTTACTTTTTTGATGTGCGCTCTCTTTGAGACGCTAAGTAACTATCCTCTCAGACTCAATCTGAAAACTGCTTTTCTGGTGGCCATCACCTCTGCGCGCAGGGTGAGTGAGCTACAAGCTCTGTCTTCCAAGCCTCCTTTCCTGGGTGTTAATCCGTACAAGGTCGTCCTCAGAACCCGACCTTCCTTTCTTCCAAAGGTGGTCACTTCTTTTCATATTGGCCAAAGCATCACTTTGCCCACCTTCTTTCCGCCTCCTTCAAAAGAGGAAGAGAGGCTCCACCGTCTGGACCCAAAACGTGCACTTTCATTTTATTTGCATCGCACAAAGCAATTCCGGGTGGATGACCCGCTCTTTGTTGGCTACGTGGCTGCCAAAAAATGACGGCCGTGCACAAACGAACCATCTCCAGGTGGGTTGTTCTGTGCATCAAGGCCTGCTATTCTTTGGCCAAGAAGTAGCCTCCAGTGGGGCTGCTCGCCCATTCCACCAGGGCGACGGCAGCTACTACTGCTTTGGGATGAGGAGTCCCCTAAATGACATCTGTCAGGCAGCTACGCGGGCATCCCTGCACACGTTCACGAAGCACTACTGCCTGTCCGGAGAGACGGCTTCTTTGGCCATTCTGTTCTCCAGCTCTTTCTGGTGTGAACTTGGTGTGCAGACACACCTCCGGAGTTGGTATTGCTGGGGTATCTATTCTAAGGTAAGGAATCTATAACTAACTGTTTTTTTTCAGATGAACAAGTTACTTAACTTCGGTAACAATAGATCTGTAAGAAACATAGATTAGTTATAGATTCCTTACCGCCCACCCATCCACCTTGTCTGCGAACTGATTTCTAGGGTTAAGGACATCCTTTCAGGGCCTTACTTTTGTGCACCTGTGGTCAGTGTCTTGCATGCCTCTGCGTTCCTGACGCAGAAAGTCGTGTACAGAACTGACGTCAGCGTACGAGGGCGTCGTCGAAGTAACTTCTGCGATGTCATCACGGCGACTACGACGCCGACGACGGACGCAGACGACCGACGCCACCTACCGACGTGCAGGGGTACTGCTGACGAAAAACGTTCTGGATCCAGTCTGACGCCTGGGGGTAATTCTGAGGTAAGGAATCTATACCTAACCTATGTTTCTTACAAATATATCATTACTGAAGGTAAGTAACTTGTTCATTAGGGAACCTACACAACGCAAGGACCCAAACAGAGCTGGAGGAAACAAGTTCCTCCGCAAGGATAGATCCAAGGGAGGAGAAATCTTGAAGAAGGGGCTCTCAGCTTACAGGGGCCAGGGGGAAGTTTGTGAGGCTCACCTGCAATTAAGTTTTCATTTCCTCGCACTCGGCGAGGCCAGACAGTTTAGTTGGGTCCGACATCTTGGGTTGGGCTGTGAGGCGAGGCACTCCGCGGCCATCTTGCGTAAGGCAAGAGGCTAGTAGGCGGTCCTCCGCTCAGCGTAACAGTACTTTAAGATGGATGGATCGACGCGCAGCGCTCGCGCGCAGCGGGCGCGTCGTAGGCGCGCCGGAGGTGCGCCAGAGGTAAGCCCGTTTGCGCCCGTTCGCGCAACGGACGCGCTTAGGGCCGCTACCTCTGGCCCCTCTGGCCCCCACCGTATCACCTACTCCCGGCCTGACCTACTTAGGCTTAGACCCTGTCAGAATGGGACTAGACCACCAACTACCAAGCGAATTTCCTGTGGACTGCTTAATGTTAGATCCCTTTGTAAGCACCACACGGAAATCGCTTTCCTCATTGAGTCCGAAAATCTCGATGTCCTCTTTCTCACAGAAACGTGGACTCGGGAGGACTGTGAGGTGGAGCTGGGCCTAGCCTGTCCTTCAGGCTACAAAATCAGTCACACTCCTCGCCTGCTCAATCGAGGAGGAGGAATCGGATTTATCTATAAAGATTCGCTCACTCTCTCCCAGCTAAAGATTCGTGAGGTATCAGGCTTTGAACTGATGGGCTTTACAGTCAAACAGCAGGAGCTGAAACTGTGCTCAGGTGTTCTCTGTTATCGCCCCCCAGGACCAGCACCAACCATAGCACTCCTCATTGACTTGATTTACGAACTCTCCAGTTCCCACTCCAAGCTACTGATTCTTGGTGATTTTAACTTGTGGGCTGGAGGTTCAAGGGATAACGCATTTTTTCCCCTTAGCCAAGCCTGCATGGATATTAAAATGGAACAGCTGGTGAACGCCACCACGCATTGTAAGGGTCATATTCTGGACTTAATATTCGCGGATCCATTATGGGTATCGATAGAGGATATTAAGTGTCAATATTGGACAGACCACTTCTTGATCATGTTCTCTCTCTGGCTGGAGGACCACACCTCACGGGAGGCTGGATTACCCCAAGCTAAACTTGAGAGACCTTGGTCTCGAATTCTTAAAACCTCCCCTTTGCCGAACATCCTAGACAAGGACTTTAAGCTTGGCAACACAGCCGAGGAGAGCTACGCTCGCTTTTGCCAATCTATCTCGAGCTCACTGGATAAGCTAGCACCCCTTCGGAAGTCACGAGGTAGGGTGAACCGAGCTAGCCCTTGGTACACGAGCGAACTTCGTCAGCTCAAACTCGACTGCAAACGTGCAGAAAGGGCGTGGAGAAAAAAATACTTAGATTCAGAGAAAATTGTATTCCGATCTGCCATACAAAATTACAAGGCTCAGATCAAGATGGCTAAAGCGTCCTATCTTGAATCCACCTTGAATCATGCCCCTAACAAAGCACAGGCCCTTTTTAAAATTGTCAGAGACCTTGCCCATCCCACGTGTGTGGCCAGTTCTGTTCCTTCATCGCAAGCTCTCTGTGATTCTATTGCCGAGGCCTTTGAGGAGAAAATCCGCAGAATCTTGGAGGGTCTGCAGGACCCAGTTTATTCTCCTGCTGGTTCGGGAGCTCCGGAGGCGATGGCCAGTCGACTCCTGCAGGGGGGTTCTCACCCCTGTTCAGAAGCTCCGGCCTCACCTGCCAGTCGACCCCGACCAGAGGATCAGGCTCACAACTTGGGAGCTCTGGCGACTGAGGCCAGGCGCCCCAGTTGAGTAGCTCTCCCCTTTTCCCTGTGGATCAGGCCCTCAGTCCGGGAGCTCCGGCGATGGAGGCCAGTCGACCCCAGCTGAGTAGTTCTTCTCTGCCTCCTGCGGACCAGTTTCTCAGTCTGGGAGCTCCGGCAAGTGAGGCCAGTCGACCCCAGCTGAGTAGCTCCCCCCCGCCCCCCCTGGTCCGGGTTTTCAGTCTGGGAGCTCCGGCGACTAAGGCCAGTCGACCCCAGCTGAGTAGCTCTCCCCTGTCTTCCTTGGTCCGGGCCCTCAGTCTGGGAGCTCCGGTGATTAAGGCCAGTCGACCCCAGCTGAGTAGCTCTCCCCCGCCTTCCTTGGTTCGGGCCCTCAGTCTGGGAGCTCCGGCGATTAAGGCCAGTCGACCCCAGCTGAGTAGCTCTCCCCCGCCTTCCTTGGTTCGGGCCCTCAGTCTGGGAGCTCCGGCGATTAAGGCCAGTCGACCCCAGCTGAGTAGCTCTCCCCCGCCTTCCTTGGTTCGGGCCCTCAGTCTGGGAGCTCCGGCGATTGAGGTCAGTCGACCCCAGATGAGTAGTCTCCCTCTGCTCCCCTTGGACCAGGCCCTCAGCTTGGGAGCTCCGGCGACGGAGGCCAGTCGACCCCAACTGAGTAGCTTTCCTCTGCCCTCCCTGGAGGAGTTTGGCAGCCTAGCCCTTACGATTTCATCTGGTTCGCCTTTGGACCCTCTTCCGCCAAAACTCTGGAGGCTGTTTCAGGAGGAACTTTTCCAGCCTTTACATTCCATCTGCTGCCAGTCATTTGAAACAGGGATTGTACCGGGCTGTTGGAAGAAGGCAGTGGTATCTCCGCTTCTAAAAAAACCTACGCTGGACCCTGCCTGTCTCTCCAATTACCGGCCAATCTCTCTGCTTCCTTTTCCAGTTAAAATCATGGAAAAGTTGGTTACCCGCACTCTATCCGGCTTCCTGGAAGAAAACACCTGGCTGGATGAGACGCAATTCGGCTTCCGCCCAGCTCACGGGACGGAATCCGCGTTAGTGACCGTGTTAGACAACCTGCGGGCGCGAGTCGACAGTGGTCGGGCAGCCTTTTTGGTGCTGCTCGACATGTCGGCCGCGTTCGACACGGTCAGCCATCCAACCTTGATAGCGAGGCTGGAAGAGTGCGGAGTCAAAGACAAGGCTAAGGACTGGTTAATTTCCTACCTGGATAATCGTCAACAACGTGTGTCGCTCCCTCCCTTCAGCTCAGAGGAGCGGAGAGTTGGACAAGGAGTACCGCAGGGCTCAGCCATCAGCCCTATACTCTTTAATGTTTACCTCCGCCCTCTAGTCCAGCTTATCAAATCCTTTGGGATCTCTGCATTTAATTATGCAGATGATACCCAGCTGGTCTTTTCCCTGGAGGGACAGGATGCGGTCCCACTGGAGACCTTTCACCGATGCATGCAGGCCACAGCGGACTGGCTCCGTTTGAACTCGTTACAGTTCAACGGTACTAAAACTGAGGTTTTGCACTGCTCCAGTGATCGAATCCCCAGGGACCTCCCAGACGATTTCTGGCCCCCGTCCTTCTCTGAGACGGTGTCAGCCACACACTCGGCGCGTAATTTGGGGGTCACTTTTGGGCCTAATTTACAGCTGGATCTGCACGTGAACAAGACCACGTCCACGTGCATGATGCTTATCCGGATGTTGCGTAAGGTCTTACCTCTCCTTCCTGAGCAAGCCAGATCCGAAGTAGTGCGGAGCACTATCTTAAGTCGACTCGACTATTGCAACGCACTACTTTTGGATGCCCCTGTAACACTACTGGGCAAGCTCCAAAGGGTACAGAATCTGGCTGCCAAACTCGCGCTTTCTCGCCCCTACTACAGCTCGTCTACAACAGCACTTCAGGAACTCCATTGGCTGCCGATTCACCTTCGCGTGCGCTACAAAGCCGCATGCATAGTGTTCAGAGCTATTCACGGCCTGGGACCAATCCCGCTGCGAAGAATGTTCGCTTGGTACCTCCCATCTCGAGCCTTACGCTCCTCGTCATCCAAGCTGCTAGTAGTCCTGCGCTTTCAGAGAGTGAGGATGGGTGGCCGATCGTTCAGAGTAGCGGCGGCCAAACTCTGGAACTCTCTGCCACTACCCCTCAGGAGCCTTGAGGCACTTCCAGCCTTCAGAAAGGCGTTGAAAACTTACCTTTTTCCGAGGATAGGCTAGTCGCTGAAGCAGTTATGAGATCAGGGTTCGAAGCGCCAGGATGCCCTTGGTGGTGACAGGCCGCGCTCTATAAGTATACCACAATACAATACAATCTAGGCTGGCAGGCCAGCAAAAGGAGAGAGACCTGGTGCGACCCTCCCCAACTTTAGCTGCGGAAGGAATTCCCTCAAATCATGGACTATCTTCTGAAGATATGGGGTTATCTACACAAGATGGATCCAAGGTGATCAATCAAGTTGGCACAAAGGGGCGATGAGTTCCCCATAGCTCACATAGGCTTGTGATCCAATAAAGGTCTCTGCCTGATACAGAAACCTGTGCCCAGGAGGTACTGCCCAAATGAAGAGGCAACGGCCTACGGAGCTACACCACCCAGCCCAGAGGGGGACGACCAGTTAATACTATGGACTCTATGCCACCCAAAAAGACACAGTTCAAAAGAGTATCCAGCTATTTTGCTCCTACGGAGACGAGAGAGCAACCGACTGGAGGCAGGCAGGTGTGAGAAATGGGGCTCCCTAAAGAAGACCTGCTAGCCCCCCTAAGAGACTTCAAGAAAGAACTCTGAGTGGAACTTAAGCTGGGTGTAGAGGGCTCACTGGAGGCACTACGTTCTGACATCCAGGGCAAGCTAACATCACTGTAGCAAGATGTTGACTCGGTCGGCAGTCGCACGTTGGAAGTAGAATTTAAAGTGCAAGAAATGGAGCATAAAATGGAGGAGATGGAAAACACAATGAAAGGGCTCCTGGAACAGCTACTAGTCAATATCCTAAAATGTGAGAATCTCGAGAACAGAGCTCAAAGAGACCATGTTCGCCTGAAGAACCTGGAGGAGGAAGCAGAAGGGACAGACCTGGAAGCCTTTGTTTTATGAGTATTTGGATACGTTTTTGGATCTGGAGGCACAAAGATAAAAATTGACAGGGGGCATAGGGTGGGCCTGCCACTCTGTGGAGGGAATAAACGCCCACAAGACGTCCTGGCTAATCTACACTCTCACAAGATGAGGGAGGCGATCCTTCAGACTGCAAGATTGAAAGGGGAGATATCCTTCCAAGGATTCAAGTGTGAACTATACCAGGATGTGGCTCCAGCGACGCTGGTGCGCCAGCAACAAATGAGACCAGTAACGGACAGGCTGCGGCAAGACCATGTAAAATATAGATGGACCTACCTCTTTGGAATTGCGTTTTCACTAAATAATGAGCAACACCACTGTACCTCCTATGTTGAAGCAGCAGAACTGTTGGGCCTGGTGAGTCCTAAAGATCGGGGACTCGGATCCTTAGAAAGCGACACAGGGAGAAAGGCGGTGGTGAAAAATAGAGATGGACAATGGCAGCAGCAGAAAAGGTTGAAATCCCTAAAAGGAAAATAACCTCAAAGGGGGAAGTAGAGATCGACAGAAAGCGGAATGGATTGACTTCTGAACACTTTGTCAAGTGCGATGGATAAGGCCAAGGGCCAATGCTACAGGAACATTCCGAAGGTTTGGAGCTATCCGGGGGGGGGGGGGGGGGGCGGCGAGAACACGATAAATGACTCTGACTTTAATGGACGGGGGTGAGAGGTGAAATAGCTCTCTGGCTTAGGGGGAGGGGCTATACCTACTCTTGGCCTTGCTATATTGATGAGGGACCGGACCAATTCCGGGAGATCACTCGTGGCGCCACATGGTGATTGGACCTTGGAGGGGGACTAGATATCTCCTGTATATAATGATAAATGAGGGAGGGGGTTGTGATAGCTCAAGGTTGGGAAGAGAAATAGAAAGGGTAACATACTGCCTACTGTCTCTCCTAACGCTACACAAAAACTGATGACTAGATCGCCACATTGCACAGCTCGCCAAACACGGACATGAACCAATACGTCCATGTAAACACACAATAAATGTACTTTATCACTGTTTATTTTGAGAATTTAGATCAAGTTGACCCCAAAAGTTCTGACTTACAATGCATTTCTGATTACCGGGGGGGGGGGGGGGGGGGGGGGGGGGGACACAGATGGTTTTTCATTCACAAGAAGCAGGTAGGGCTTGAACCATGGACCAGCTCTGGAGAACTCTAGTGGTGGGGGAGAGGGGGGATGGAGACACCAATAAAAGGGTTATTTCACAGAATATAGGATGGCGCAGTATCCCAAACACTGACTATAAATGGTACTTGCCTTGGAATGTGGGGGGGCTTAACTCCCCTGGCAAATGCCAGAAATTGTGGAAGTATCTCCAAGACCAGAGGCATGATGTTGTTGCACTGCAGGAAACGCGCATGAAAAGAGTGGAGGAACATCGATTAAGACACAGGACATATCCGATTATTTACAGTTCCTCAACCACGAGCGAGCACAACAGGGTTGCACTCCTCTTTCATAGAGCCCTGAAGTTTCAGTCGGAAAGAAGCAAAATGGATAAGGAGGCCAGGATAGTGATGCTTAAGGGGAAACTACAGGGTCGACTTTGCACATTTTCCTCTATCTATGCGCCTAACACCAATCAAACTACATTCATATCTAAGGTCCTATTATAACAAGGGGGGGTTTTGCTGAGGGCGACCTTTTCCTATTAGGGGATTTTAATTTAACATGGGACGTAGGCCTGGACAGCACGCAATCCTAGAAGGGCAGTCTCTAGCACCTTTACGAAAGCCTTGAAAGAAGATGTCTCTGCGTTGGGCTTAGTAGATACATGGCGCATAATGAACCCGCTAGATTGGAATTACACTTTCTTTTCTCATACAGACAGGTCCTTCTAGGATTGATTACATCTTAGTAAGTAAAACGCTAATCCCAACACTGCAGGCCACCCCATGCACACTGACACTGGCCTGGGATGGCCCTCCCCCAAAGTACAAGAGGTGGATATTTGCTGTGGCCCTCACAAGGAATCGATTATTGTGCATCAAATTACTTAAGACCATCAAGGAATATTTCCTTTGAAATCACCCCAAGGATACCTCGCAAGCTACTAATTGGGATGCCTTCAAAGCTGTTCTTCTGGCGCTCGGCGCCGAGAAGGCCTTTGATCGTGTGGACTGGTCCTTTCTTTTTTTGGGCCTTGAGGAATTACAGCCTCTGTGATAGGTTTACTGCAATGATAAGAGTGAACTACGCATGCCCCAGCGCCAGGGTTCTGGCCAGTGGAGTGAGCTCAGCTGTGTTTCCACCGACGAGGGGGACTCGCCAGGGATGTCCCCTATCCCCACTTCTTTTTGCCCTAATCAAAAAAACCCTGACTGCTAAAATACATCTGTCGCCTGAGATACATGGTATTACATTTGGGGGAGATGAACATAAGATTTCTTTGTTCGTGGATGACATGCTCTTATCGGTCACAGCCCTTGGAAGCCTCAGTAATAGGGGTAATGGAGGAGTTGAGGCATTTTAAACTGGTAGGTGGGTTACGGGTTAACCTTACTAAATCTTACCTGCTGAATCTCACAATACCACAGGGGGAGATGGTGGCGATGGTCGATGCTACGCCCTTCCAATGGTCGAAAAAGGAAATCACATACTTGGGAATTAAAATAACCCCTAAGATACTAGACCCTTATAAGGCAAATTACCTCCACTTCTTCAACAAGTGAAAGCGGACCTCTGTGGATGGGCTCCCTGTATCTCTCATGGTTGGGTCGCATTCAGGCGATCAAGATGATGATACTGCCTAGAGTATTGTATCTTTTCCAAGGCCTCCTGATTGAGATAGAAAAAGGGGTTTTCGCTTCATTAAAATTGTTGATCATCCGCTTTATCTG
Organism: Lissotriton helveticus; assembly: GCF_964261635.1. Taxonomy (NCBI): domain Eukaryota; kingdom Metazoa; phylum Chordata; class Amphibia; order Caudata; family Salamandridae; genus Lissotriton; species Lissotriton helveticus. The sequence goes on along the minus strand of NC_136065.1, from coordinate 595,607,748 downwards.
GGGAGGGAACAGAGCACGATTAGCATTTCGACAACTCCGGCTTCTCAAATGCAGGGGGGGGGTCTAGCATTTCCAGACATGAGTCTCTACTACAAAGCAGCCCAACTCAGAGTGATTACAGAATGGTCATCCCGGGTATCCGATAAACATAGGAGAGGGCAAGTGAGGGCAGGAGTATATGGGACCTACTGTGGAAACCCAAAGTGGAGCGTCCGCCTAACGTTTACTTGAGTACACCTACCAAAACCACCCTTAAGGTGGGGGACGATATACACAGGTTAACTGCCTTGACCACATTCCCATCACCCTTCACGCCCATACACTATAACTCAGCATTCCTGCCCGCACACGCACTGGGACCTTTGGATGCATGGAAAGAAGGAGGATGCCGCTCGATTTCTGATTTGTTTCACAACTGGGACATCCTCATATTCGAACATTGCCAGAGGGAAGTTTAAACTCACATCCAACGAATACTATCACTACACTCAACTTAGACATTGGGTACTCAACAGGGGGGGATCGGGAGGCCTCAACTAGGGCCCATAGAGAAACTAGCCAAATTAGAGAAGGGCACAAAAGGAACGGTTTCACATCTCTATAAGATACTACAGTCCACACTGCATATGTAGCAACCCAGACACAAGTTACTTGTGACCAGGCCAGGCAATCCATACATCAGAACGCGCTTCAGTGAATCTCTGTGCACCCTCAAAGGGGGCAGAGGAGTGGGAGGGGGGAGTTAAGAGGGGTTTTAATGTTTACTGACTAATGTATGAAAAGGATTAGTAATGCTATTGTACTGTCGTCCTTAAAGTTACTTGCATTTCTCTTCTTTGAAACATAGCAACTGTATTATCCTATAGCTCATCATTGTGTGAAGAGAACGAAGGGACGGAAATGGCACTATGTAATGATATGCTTTTGAAAAATTTCAATATAACGATTGTTTGAAAAAAATGGCTTTGAACATAATTGTGAATTGAAACAAAGCAAACCCTCTATATGTTTATTATCTTTACTCATGAGTGAGACAAGTGTTTCCAGACCATTGACTTTCTTACAGTGACCTCGTGCAAGAACGCTTTAAAACCAATGTTTCGGCTTCCCATATGTCGGAATTTGAAGTGTTTAGATTGGTAACAGAATAGGAGTTGTGTGTTCTCTAATAGTAAAAAATCAAATATAGTAACAAGAAATAAAAAGAGTGATATTATGATACGTCTTCTAAGATAAGTGCCTCTCTGGGTTCAAGAACCTTTGGGATCACCAAAGATGTCTGCACCATGCCCATTAACATAGACATCTTCAACGTGATGTTTCTCAACTAATATCAACTTGTAAAAATCAGCACCAGGAACAGGGTGAAAAGGCTGAAAGGTAGAAGAAAGAAAGAGGAAAAAAAACGTGTTTCCTGGGAAAAGAAGTTGCAAAACTCAAGCAAAATACATTAATCCCAGGAGAAGTGTACACAGCAGCAGAGAATGCAAGAATGGTGAAGAAATAAATGTTGCCAAGTAAGCAAAATCTTGGGTAATATGAGTAAAAAAAAAAACTCTAGTCATAATCGGGTGGTCCTTGCACCGCCAGACTCGTAATCAGGCCCTAAGTATCTAAAACCTACCCTGAGTTAAGTTGTATTGCATTGAGAATGGTTAATGTGGCCTCTTTAGTGTTCAGCACCTTCCCTGACTTAAGTTAGATTAGAGCGGGATGAACAAATGTAGCCTCTTTGGTGTGCATTACCTTACCCGAGTTATTTTATGTAGTAGTTTGGTGGGTTTGGCAGAGAAGCGGCAGGACGGATCTGCTGCCGCACCATTAAACTCGTAATCGGTGCCTGTAGTCCAGGGTTTTCATGGCAGTTCCTGTTCCATGAAAACCCTGGCATAGAGGAAACAAACTTGTGCCTCACACCCTGTGTATGCATCACGGGGGGCAAAACACGTGTCCCCCTGTGTGCATGCACACCTGTTTCTGCATGGCATGGACTTTCGACTCCATGCCGTTCAGGAAATGTTTTTGGAATTCCCATTGCGATGCTTATTTTTTAAGGCACCGAGGTGGGAACGTCAAAAAAGCCTGCCAGACAAGAGTTGAACTCATAATCTGACGGGCGCCCGACCATGAGTTTGGGGAGGCAGCGGTGGGTCAAACCCGCCGCCGTACCGTTAAAATGATAATTGGGCCCCAATGTTTAACCCCTTCTGTGCCTATGACGAGCTGGACTCGTCTTGGAGCACAGTGACCCTGTGCCCATGACGAGTCCAGCTCGTCATGACACCCACCCACGGGGGAAGCGCTGCCGCTCCCCCCATGGGTGGTCGATCCGGGTATTTTTACTGCGGAAGGCAGGGGAAGACCTTCCCCTGCCTCCCCCCGCCCCCCCAATGACATCAGCGCGTGAGCCGCGCTGACGTCATTGGAGGTTTCCCTTCTCCGACGCGCAGGAAGCCATTTGCTTCCTGCGCGTCGGAGAAGAAACAGGTAGGTTTGGGGCTGGGGAGAGGGGGGATTTCACTAAAAGAGGCATCGAGGGAAAGGAAAGGGTTTTCCGTTCCCCGATGCCTCTTTTGTGCATTCCTGCTGCGCAATCGTGCAGCAGGAATGCCCCACTAGTGCCAGGGATTTTTATTTTGTGAGTTTATTGTGTTTGGGGGAGCGGCCCCTTGGGCAAGGGTCGCCCTCCTTATGGGGATATTTTTTTGGGATTTGTCTGCCCCCCCTGGGGGGGGGCAGATTTCTTATATATTAAAAAAAATGCCCACTGGACCCCCAGGGAGTGTTTGTTGGGGAGTGGCCACTTGGGCAAGGGTCACTCCCCTTAGGGGGCCATGTTTCTTTTGTTTGGGGGAGAGGCCCCTTTAGCAAGGGTCGCTCCCCTTATGGGGCTATTAATTTAGGCGTTGTCTGCCCCCCTGGGTGGCAGATTTCTTATATAATTAAAAAAAATGCCCACTGGACCACCAGGGAGTGTTTGTTGGGGAATGGCCCCTTGGGCAAGGGTCACTCCCTTTAGGGGGCCATGTTTGTTTTGTTTGGGGGAGCGGCCCCTTTGGCAAGGGTCGCTCCCCTTATGGGGCTTTTAATTTAGGTTTTGACTGCCCCCCTGGGGGGGCAGATTTCTCATATAATTTAAAAGAAAATGCCCACTGGATCACCAGGGAGTGTTTGTTGGGTAGTGGCCCCTTGGGCAAGGTTCACTCCCCTTTGGGGCCATGTTTGTTTTGTTTGGGGGAGCGGCCCCTTTGGCAAGGGTCGCTCCCTTTATGGGGCTAATAATTTAGGCTGTGTCTGCCCCCCTGGGGGGGCAGACTTGTTATATAATAAAAGAAAATGCCCACTGGACCACCAGAGAGTGTTTGTTGGGGAGTGGCCCCTTGGTCAAGGGTCACTCTCCTTTGGGGGCTATGTTTTTGGCTGTCTGCCCCATGGGGTGGGGAGGCAGATTTCACAATTTTTTAATCTAGGGCCCACTAGGCCTCCAGTGTGGGCTCTCCTTTGGGCTCAATATTTGTGGCTGTGTCTGGCCCCCAGGGGGCCAGATCGCCATGTTTTTAAAAACAATTAGGCCCACTAGAACACCAGGGATGTGTTTGCGGGGAGTGGCCCCTTGGGCAAGGGTCGCTCCTCTTTGGGGTTCATTGATTAATTTGTAGTGCCACTAGGCCACCAGGGTTTTTTTTAAGTTTGGGAGCGGCCCCTTGGACATGGGTTGCTCCCCTTTGTGGGAGGATGATTGTGGCCATTTCTGCTCTCTTTGGGTGGCAGAATAGCAGTATGCGTTTAGGCCCATCTGCCCCCAAGGGGAGCAGAAGCCACTAGACCGCAGGTTTTTTTTAAAATTTTGTATTGGGGAGTGGCCTCAAGGGCAGGGGTTGCTCCCCTTTTACGGGGTGAATATTAATTTATACTCTTAGGCCCACCTACTCCATAGCTTGCCTGCCGGATTGTGTGTGGACTGGTGCATTATTTGCATATGTGATTGTAATGTTTTTTTCTCCTTTTTATTCTAGTGTAAAGCTTTTGCTTCCTGTTTGCGGTTTCGACAGTGGTTGTTCTGCAGTTTTGCGTAGTTGTATTTTTTTGGTAAGAATTTTTTGTTGTTGTTTTTACTCCAAATGATTAATATTGTAATGTATGAATGCATTTTTTTGTAAGTGGTGTCATAAATGCAGCATATTTAGTTAGTGTTTTGAGCAAGAAATTCTTTGCAATGTGTTTTGCATGGTCTTATGTGTATTTCTTTTCTCTTTCTTTTTTAGGGGGGATATTGTTGATCCATTCTGTGTCTGTGCAGATTAGGTGGTGGTGAGTTTAGCTGCCTCTGGCAAGTGAGTGGTATCGTTTTTGAGTATATATGTGTTTTCGATAAAGGTGCTTTTTGTTTATTACTTATTTTACAAAGGGTTTGTTGTTGTCTTTTTTGACAAGTTACCTTTATTAGTAAGCATTATGGCTAGCCGTAGAATGACTGTTCAGCAGGTGGTTGGTATGCTTCTTGAATCTTCCTCTGAGCATGATTATGAGACTGACAGTACATCTGAGGGAGAGGAGGCAGGGGAAGATTCTGGCAGTGAATTTTCTCTCCACGTGGAATCATCGGATGATGAAGGTTCTCCCAGTGCAGATGAAGGTACTCTTGGTGTGGATCAAGCAACTCTCAGTGCGGATGAAGTGCCTGTTTAAGAGGAGGAAACTGCTGTTCCGATGGGGCAAGAGGTATCTGGATTGCAGCCTCAGGCTGCTAGGCTTCCTACCGGAAGTGCTGGACTCTGGGTTGATCCAAACATGGTGCAGCCGGTGTTGCCTGCCTTTAGCGGTGATGCAGGGTGTAGAGTGGATTGTGAAATTCTTTTGCCTATTCAGTTTTTTCAGTTGTTTATGGATGATGTATTTTGGGTGAGATTGTTGACCATACTAATTTGTATGCTGAACAGTTTTTGAGGGACAACAGTGACAAACGTAGGCCCCAGTCTAGAGCTACCCGGTGGACTCCTACAAATCTGGAAGAGATTAAGAAGTTTTTGGGTTTTACTTTATTGATGGGTGTGGTAAGGAAGCCGAACCTGGCTTCATATTGGTCCCTTGTTTTGCAACAGCCATATTTCCTGCAGTTATGACTCGTAATCGGTATTTACTTTTTCTACGTATGCTGCATTTTGTTGATAATTCTATGGCGTTGCCATGAGATCACCCTGACTGTGAGCGTCTTTTTAGGACTCTGCCAGTTCTTGATCACTTTGTAGATCGATTTTCTGAGATCTATACTCCTGGGAAAGAAATATCTATTGATGAGTCTTTGGTCTTGTTCAAGGGCCGTTTGGTTTTTAGGCAGTACATCCCTAGCAAGAGGGCACGCTATGGAATTAAGCTGTATATGTTGTCTGAGAGTAGGACAGGATATGTTTTTATTTTTCGTGTGTACACTGGTAGAGATTCTACTATTGACCCCCCAGGTTGTCTGTCCTCTTGTCGAGTTTCAGAGAAAATTGTGTGGGATCTTGCTAGAAGACTGTTTAACAGAGGCCACCATTTGTACCTTGATAACTTCTACACTGCTGTGCAATTATTTAAGGAATTGTTTAAAATGGACACTTTTGCATGTGGCACAATCCGCTCTAACCGTAAAGGTTATCCGAAAGAGCTTGTTTGCAAGAAACTTCAGAGGGGACAGTGCAGTTCTTTGCATAGTGATGAACTACTAGCTGTGAAATTTGAGGACAGGAGGGATGTGTACATGCTGACTACCATGCATGATGAGAGTACTTCACCGGTGGCTGTTTGGGGTCAGGTTGCTGAAGTGCGCAAACCTGTGTGCATTCTAGACTACAATACTATTCAGAAAAGGGGGTGGTGATGAACAGAGTGTCTGAATTAAGCAGACCACTCTTACCCAGTCCAAAGATCAGGGCTTGATCCATCACCGTTATTTAGCTCACTGCCCCATCCCAGCTCAGAACCTGGCTATATGCAAATTAGTCTGTCCCTGGCCCAGTGCATCATGGGAACAGGGCAGACCAAACTACCAAGCCAATTCTTCACCAGAAAGGAGACAAGCTACCGGGGACCGGTTTCTGGCATTTCAGCCTCGTCGGCCCGGCTTGCTTGAATCCTGATGGAGCAGTGAGCAAGGGACTCATGTCTGAGTATACCCTGCCACACCTATAGTGGCCAAAAACGATTCAGAAAAGGGGGTGGTGATGAACAGAGTGTCTGAATTAAGCAGACCACTCTTACCCAGTCCAAGGATCAGGGCTTGATCCATCACCGTTATTTAGCTCACTGCCCCATCCCAGCTCAGAACCTGGCTATATGCAAATTAGTCTGTCCCTGGCCCAGTGCATCATGGGAACAGGGCAGACCAAACTACCAAGCCAATTCTTCACCAGAAAGGAGACAAGCTACCGGGGACCGGTTTCTGGCATTTCAGCCTCGTCGGCCCGGCTTGCTTGAATCCTGATGGAGCAGTGAGCAAGGGACTCATGTCTGAGTATACCCTAGACTACAATAAGCACATGGGTGGTGTTGACAGAGTAGACCAGAGGTTGGAACCTTACACTGCTATTCGGAAGGCTTATGTTTGGTATAAGAAGTTGGCCATCCATGTCTTTGAATTAGCAAGTTTCAATGCTTTTATTGTGTTCAAGGAGTGTTCTCCTGCATCAAAGTTGACATTTCTTCAGTTTCAGCACTCTGTGATAGCTAGCCTTGTTCTTGTGGAACAGGCAAGTGTTCCTAGATTTGGAGTGGTGGAGATGTGGCTCGATAGAAAGCTCGCCACTTTCTTGATTACATTCCTCCCACATCTTCAAAACACTTTCCCACTAGGAGATGTAGAGTCTGTTGGCGAAGAAGTTTGCAGAAGGAGTCTCGTCTTTTCTGCCCCGGGTGTCCTTCTAATCCTGGGCTGTGTGTGCCTGCTTGTTTTAGAGTGTACCACACGCAAAATAAATTTTGGGAGCATCCATGAGTGGTAAAGTGAACTGCCTGGTCTGTATTGTTAAAAAAAAAAATCAGTTTCCAGGTTGGCATTAGTGTAATGTATTTAGTTTCAGATTTTGTGTTAGTAAATTTGTATCTATTTGCAATTTGTGTTTTTTTGTATATAAAATGCTAAATGTGATGGCGGTGTGCATGGACTGGCGCTTGGCTGGTGGTGTGAATGGACTGGCGCTTGGCTGGTGGTGTGCGTTGACTGGTGCTTGGCTGGCGGTGTGCGTGGAGTGGCCCTTGGCTGGCGGTGTGCGTGGAGTGGCACTTGGCTGGCGGTGTGCGTGGAGTGGTGCTTGGCTGGCGGTGTGCGTGGAGTGGCGCTTGGCTGGTGGTGTGCCTAGACTGGTGCTTGGCTGGCGGTGTGCCTTGACTGGTGCTTTGCTGGCTGTGTGCGTGGAGTGGCGTTTGGCTGGCGGTGTGCATGGACTGGCGCTTGGCTGGTTGTGTGCGTGGACTGGCGCTTGGCTGGCGGTGTGCGTGGACTGGCGCTTGGCTGGATGTGTATGTGGACTGGTGCTTGGCTGGAGGTGTGCGTGGACTGGCGCTTGGCTAGCGGTGTGCATGGAGTGACGCTTGGCTGGCGTTGTGCATGGACTGGCGCTTGGCTTGCGGTGTGTGTGGACTGGCGCTTGGCTGAATGTGTGCGTGGGCTGGCGCATGGCTAGAGGTGTGCGTGGACTGGCGTTTGGCTGGCGGTGTGCGTGGACTGGTGCTTGGCTGGCGGTGTGTGTGGACTGGCGCTTGGCTGGATGTGTGTGTGGACTGGCGCTTGGCTAGAGGTGTGCGTGGACTGGCTTTTGGCTGGCGGTGTGCGTGGACTGGTGCTTGGCTGGCGGTGTGCGTGGACTGGCGCTTGGCTGGCGGTGTGCATGGACTGGCACTTGGCTGGCGATGTGTGTGGACTGGCGCTTGGCTGGCGTTGTGCATGGACTGGCGCTTGGCTGGCGGTGTGCGTGGACTGGCGCTCGGCTGGCGATGGGTGAGTAGTGACTTGCTGCTGGTCACTACTCACACTGTTAGCTGAGCACCACTCCACGCAATCCATCAGTTTGTGTAGTTGCTGTGTCAGGAATGTGGATGTGTGGAAGTGATGGGCCCTTGAATGGTGTTGTCTGCTGATGTGAGTGTTGTAATGTGATGGGCCTGCGGCTGGCGGTGTGAATGTTTTGTATGTGTCACACATATGAAAGGTGTGTGAATGGCCTGTAAAGAGGTTGGTGCCTTGTTGTGGTTTTACAGCTCACGAGCATTACTCACCCTCGTGCCAAATCCAACCAGTATGTATGTGTGCTTTAGGATTAGATGGCTGTGCAGTAATATTTGTCTTTTTTGTCTTTCTGAAGCAGGGTGTACCTTGTCCCTTTTTGTGAATGTTGTGATGTGTTGGTTTTATGCCTGGTGATGTGAATTGTCTTGTGTGTATCACTTATGAAAGGTGTGGGAATGGCCTGTAAAACGGTTGGCCTTACAGCTCACGAGCTGCGAGTCACTGGTTCGGTTTTTAGTCCATTTAATTATTGACAGTGCATTTCATTTTTGTGAAATCTCTTGTTATTAAAATTTTATATACTGAACCTTCACTCGCCCTCGTGCCAAATCCAACCATTATGTGTGTGTGTTTATCTTTAGCTGTGCCGGAATCTTTCTTTTTAGTCTCTCTGCCAAGGTGTACATTCCATCTAAGAATAACCTACCAACTGTAGATATTGTTGTTAACCCATGGGAATACATGGTGATGTCTCTCTTGTGAATTCCAACAAGTTATCTAATCCTCAATGTCCTGCAAACTTAAAAATGTCTGTCTCATTTTCCTAGCAATATTGTGCTAAAATTCTCACGCTGCAGAAACAAACAACTAATTATGTCAAAACGATTTGGTTGTGCAAGGGGGGTTACCTGTTAGTTTTCGACCCGTACTCGGCGGGCAAGTAGGGAAACATACCAAACTCACATATTTCTGAAAACTAGATACCCGGGTGCTTTCAGGGAGGTATGTCTTGCGTGGATCCCCAAATGTTTCCTTACCCAGAATCCCCTGCAAACCTCAATTTTAGCTGAAAAAAATCACTTTTTTCACACATTTTGGTCTGGGAAAGTTGTGGCATGACCGTGCTCACACAAATTTCCCACCACCCAGAGTTTCCCCAGGTCTCCCGATAAAAATGGTGCCTCACCCGTGTGGGTGGCCCAAGTACCCGCGACAGGCAAGGTCCCAAAACTTAGTGAGGCGGCATCAAAATTGCCTAGCTCAAAACCACCTGGTTTTGCAAGGGGGGTCACCTGGGTTTTTGGCCCCATGCTCGGCGGCCATCTAAGGAAACCTACCAAACCCATACATTTCTGAAAACTAGACTCCCGGTGCTTCCAGGGAGGTATGGCTTGCGTGGATCCCCCAACGTTTCCTTGCCCATAACCCCCTACAAACCTCAATTTTCGCTGAAAAAATCACTTTTTTCACTAATTTTGGTGTGGGAAAGTTATGGCATCACCGGGCTCACACAAATTTCCCACCACCCAGCATTCCTCCAGGTCTCCCGATAAAAATGATGCCTCACTCGTATGGGAGGCCCAAGTACCCGTGACAGGCAGGGGCCCAAAACGTAGTGAGGCGGCATCAAAATTGCCTATCTCAAAACCACCTGGCTTTGCAAGGGGGGTCACCTGGCTTTTTGGCCTCGTGCTCGGCGGCCATCTAAGGAAACCTAACAAACCCACACATTTCTGAAAACTAGACACCCGGGGGCTTCAAGGGGAGGTATGGCTTGCGTGGATCCCCTAACGTTTCCTTACCCAGAATCCCCTGCAAACCTCAATTTTAGCTGGAAAAATCACTTTTTTACACATTTTGGTGTGGGAAAGTTGTGGCATCACGGGGCTCACACAAATTTCCCACCACCCAGTGTTCCCCGAGGTCTCCCGATAAAAATGGTGCCTCACTCGTGTGGGAGGTCCAAGTACCCGCAACAGGCAAGGGCCCAAAACGTAGTGATGCGACATGTCGCATCTAAGGAAACCTACCAAACCCACACATTTCTGAAAACTAGACCCCCAGGGGCTTCCAGGGAGGTATGGCTTGCATGGATCCATTAACTTTCCTTAACCAGAATCCCCTGCAAACCTCAATTTTAGGCCCAAAATGTAGTGAGGCGGCATCAAAATTGCCTATCTCAAAACCACCTGGTCGCATCACTACGTTTTGGGCCTTTGCCTGTCCCGGGTACTTGGGCCTCCCACATGAATGAGGCACCATTTTTATCGGGAAACCTGGGTGAACGCTGGGTGGTGGGAAATTTGTGTGAGCCGTTGATGCCACAACTTTCCCACACCAAAATGTGTGAAAAAAGTGATTTTTTTCAGCTAAAATTGAGCTTTGCGGGGGATTCTGGGTAAGTAACGTTAGGGGATCCACGGAAGCCATATCTCCCTGTAAGCCCCTGGGTGTCTAGTTTTAAAACTGTATAGGTTTGCTAGGTTTCCCTAGGTGCCGGCAGACCTATGGTTCAAAAACTACAGCTAGGCACTTTGTCAAAAAAGGGTAATTTTTCACAGCGAAATTGAGGTGTGACCACGTTGTGTTTTGCGCCGTTTCCCGACGCAGGCACTAGGCCGACCCACACAAGTGAGGTACCATTTTTCTCTGAAGACTTTGGGGAACGCGGGGTGGGTAGAAAATTGTGGATCCACGCAGATTCCAGAACTTTCCACCACAGAAATGTGGGGCAAATGTGTTTTGTTTGGCAATTTTTTAGGTTTGCAAGGGATTCTGGGTAACAGAACCTGGTGGGAGGCAGCTAAGTCACCCCTTCCTGGATTCCCCGGATTGTCTAGTTTTCAAAAATGTATTGGTTTGCTAGGTTTCCCTAGGTGCCGGCAAACCTAAGGTTAAAAAACAACAGCTAGGCACTTTGCCCAAAAAGGGTCATTTTTCACTGCAAAATTGAGGTGTGAGCACGCTGTGTTTTGCTCCGTTTCCTGTCGCAGGCACTAGATCGACCCACACAAGTGAGGTACCATTTTTCTTGGAAGACTTTGGGAAACGCGGGGTGGGTAGAAAATTGGGTCGAAAATTGTGGATCCACGCAGATTCCAGAAGTTTCCACCACAGAAATGTGGGGCAAATGTGTTTTTTTGGGCAATTTTTTAGGTTTGCAAGGGATTCTGGGTAACAGAACCTGGTGGGAGGCAGCTAAGTCACCCCATCCTGGATTGATTTCCCTGGGTGTCTAGTTTTCAAAAATGTATAAGTTTGCTAGGTTTCCCTAGGTGCCGGCAGACCTATGGTTCAAAAACAACAGCTAGGCACTTTGCCAAAAAAGGGTTATTTTTCACTGCGAAATTGAGGTGTGACCACGTTGTGTTCTGCGCCGTTTCCTGTCGCAGGCACTAGGCCGAACCACACAAGTAAGGTACCATTTGTCTCGTAAGACTTTCAGGAACGCGGGGTGGGTGGAAATTTGTAGATCCACGCAGATTCCAGAACTTTCCACAACAGAAATGTGGGGAACATGTGTTTTTTTTGACAATTTTTTAGGTTGGCAGGGGATTCTGGGTAACAGAACCTGATGGTAGGCAGTCAAGTCACCCCATACTGGATTCTCCTGGGTGTCTATTTTTTAAAAAATGTATAGGTTTGCTAGGTTTCCCTAGGTGCCGGCAATGCTAGGGTTGAAAAACTACAGCTAAGCACTTTGCCAAAAAAGTGTCATTTTTCACTGCGAAATTGAGGTGTGTCCACGTTGCGTTTTGCACCGTTTCCTGTCGCGGGCACTAGGCCGACCCACACAAGTGAGGTACCATTTTTCTCTGAAGACTTTGGGGAATGCAGAGTGGGTGGAAATTTGTGGATGCACGCGGATTCCAGAACTTTCCACCACAGAAATATGGGGAAAATGTGTTGGTTTTTTTTACAATTCTTTAGGTTTGCAAGGGATTCTGGGTAGCAGAACCTGGTGGGAGGCAGTCAAGTCACCTCATACTGCATTCCCCTGGGTGTCTAGTTTTAAAAAATGTATAGGTTTGCTTGGTTTCCCTAGGTGCCGGCAGAGCTAGTGTTAAAAAAATACAGCTAGGCACTTCGCAAAAAAAGGGTACATTTTCATTGTGACAATGTGGTGTGTTCACGTTGCGTTTTGAGACATTTCCTGTCGTGGGCACTATGCCTACCCACACAAGTGAGGTACCATTTTTATTGGGAGACTTAGGGTAATTCAGTTCTGTAAAGCAACTGTTATTACCTATTGGTTTTTGATGCATTTCTGCCTTCCAAATGAAAGACATTGTGTAAAAAAGAAGTCATTTTGAAAAATGACTGATAATTCTCATGCTAATATGAGTATTCCCAATTTAGAAAATGTGCAAATATGTTCTGTTTCTAAACTCTATAATTTATTCTAATTTTAGAAACACATAGGTGTCTTTCATACTGATTTTTCCATGTATTCATTTTTCCACAATAATTACTATATACCCGGAACATAATAAAAAAACATTGCAAATTGCTGCTCAGTTTTTAACTCTGGGTTTGTTGGGTTCTTGGTGAACCTACAAGTCCTATATATCACCACAACCAGGAAGGTCCAGCGGATATAACGGTATATTGCTTTCAAAGAGCTGTCATAATTAGAAGAAGTTACAGGTGAAAACGTTGACAGAAAAGGCAGATTATTTCAACTAATTTTCAATTTTTCCTAAATGTAACTGTTAGTTTCATAAAGAAACCGTGATGGATCTACACAAATGACCCCTTGCTGAATTCTGAATTTTGTCCACTTTTCTAAAATGTATAGCTTTCCAGAATCCATTATTACGTTCACACCCATTTCTACCATTAACTGGAAGGAGGTTGAAAGTACAAAAAATAGCAAAAATAGGCTATGTCCCGGAAAAATGCCAAAACTGTGTAAAAAATGTTGGTTTTCTAACAAAAGTCTGTCATTCCCTAAAAGCTGGGGAAGTGGTGATTTCAGCCCCACAAACCTTTTTTGATACCATTAGCAGGGAAAATCCCAGACGCTTTCATTTGCAGCCCGTTTTTCCCATTTTTCCCCAAAAAAACAAAATTTAGCTGTATTTTGGCTCATTTCTGTGGCCCCCCTCCAGGGGATTCCACAAACCCTGAGTACGTTTTGAATCCCCATGATGTTGGAAGTAAAGGACGCAAATTTGGCGTGGATACCTTATGTGGTCAAAAAGTTACAGGGGCCTTAGCGCACACTACCCTAAATAGCCAAAAAAAGGCTTAGCACAGGAGGGGGAAAAGCCCTGGCAGCGAAGGGGTTAACGGACGACCAGGGCTGAGCCAGCCTTCTGTGGACGTTGAGCCTTTGGAGGACTACCTAGAGAGTCCCTCTAAGAAAAGCTATGAGGTGTGTGGTTGTGAATTCCAAGACCTAGTGGGGCAGGCAACAATGAGAGCTTATTGTGCACGCAGAGAAAGTCCTGTGGGTCAAACCATGTTACGAAATATGAAATTTCCTCAATTCATTTTGAAGAGATCTATTATACATTTAGCTTGACCAAACCTATGAACAACTTCTTCCCTCCAGCTTACAATGTGTTCAGAAGCACACCTTTGGAGATTCATGCATGGAATTAGGAAAAGATTGCCCAATTTTAACACTGAAAACGTATGTTTTCAACCTGTGTGTCAAAAAGAAAGTTCTCTAACCTTTTTTAATTTTGGAGACTCTTGGTTCAGCATAATGAAAATCAACTGTGTAGTTCAAAACCATTGATTGTCTTTTTTGGTTTTCCATATCAGTTAGAGAAGCTCTTAGGGTAACCAACACCCCGAGGGAAACCCTTGTCAGTGACAGAATGATCAAAGTAACTGTTAAAGTCAGTCAGTATAGACTTTGTTTGTTCATATTCAAATATGGTGATAGAAGATTCATTAACGAAGCTCAAATACCTTAAATTACTTATATGCAAGTTTATTTCTGTAGGGAATAAGCAATGAATTTGGATCTTCATATATTGCACCCCTAGGGCGAATAAATGAGGGCTGCACTCTATCATGCAGTCTTTCTTCTTTCATGAACTTCTTCGACCAAGCGATTAATTCTGGACACACTAGCCTTGAAGAGGTCTTTAGATGTTTTTAATGAATGGAGGAGCAAAGATGTTTGCATCTGTGTTGAGTCAAAAATCCAAATTCTTGGCAGTTGTTAAAAATATGCCCTTGCTGCATGGTCATCCCAATATTTTTTGCCCTTTTACTGAACGCTATTGCTGGCTATAGAACTCTGTGCACTTTACCCCTGCTAACCAGTGGTAGCGTGTTTATACTTCTCCTTTCAATATGGTAAAATTGGTACAAACCTAATTGGCACAATTGACTGCACTATAAGTCCCTAGTATATGGTACCAAGGTGTACCCAGGATCTGTGTGCGTCACAAGTGGACTGCAGCACCCATTGCGCCATCCACTACAATGACAGTGTAAACATGACTGCAGGGCTGCCACCAGTAGCCTGGCTATGCAGGTTTTAATTGCAAATTCAACCTGGCAAATTGCATGAAATCAGTACACCTACTATGGATCAGTGCAACAAGGTGAAATATGTTTTTTTGTCCTCATTACTAACTCTTTTTATGTATGATACATTCTATAAGATGCCTCTTTGAATTGTTTTTGTGCAGGGAGGTATACCTTACTGCACAAAACAATATTGCCCGTAATCAGACACCCTTGCAGTATGGCACAAGGTTACCTGCATTGGTGCTACTCAGCCGCATGTATGTCAACGCTAGGAGAGAGCTGACGAGCAATATATCTTTGTAAATGTGGCACACTTCAGCTGTCTCCCATTCACACAGTGCAGCAACTTGCCTTGCTGACTGCATGACTTTTTGAAAATTTCCAAAGTGGGTAGGGTAACCTCAGAAACCTTTACCCTATTGGTTAGAGTTTCCTCAGGCTTCATTCCTGGGCATAAACGTGGCACCTCCAGGTATCCACTTCAGAGCCTATGGCACTTTAGAAGAGGGCTGAATCTGCTGTTGGAGAAGAGCCGAATATCTGTCTTGTACCCAGGAAAAGAAGTGGACTCGAAGGGTCATAAGGCTGACCTCCTGTTTAAAATACAGGGACACAGCAACCTACAAGAGGACTTTTCCTGCAACGGCTTAGCTGACCAGTTCCGAATGGACCCTCTTGTTAGCCTCTCTCTGCCACCCTGTGAGTCTGTAAGTGCCTCCCCTGAGGTTCTGGGGGGCCATACGTGTGTATTCCAGTGGTGGCTTGGAACTTTAAGGACTAAAGTAGGAAGGTAAAATCTTTGACAAGGATGAACCTGGTTAGTATATTTGACCCATGCTCCATCACGGTCAACATCAAATTGTGCTTAGGTCCTGTTCTACCATGTCATTGGCTATTATTGGTACCCTATACTTCATGGCACCATTTCTACTTAAACTTTAAAAAATATATACATCTCCAGTTCCCCCTCATTGGATGTTTGGCTTTTTAATGTAATTTTGTTTACTACATTTTAAAAAGTAGTTTTGGAATTCTTACTGTTTTGCACTTTTAATTTATTACTGTTTTTAATACTGCATATATACTTTACATATTACCTCTAAGTTAAGCCTTTCAGCTCTGCCATAGCTACCAGGGTGTTGAGCTCAGGTTAATTTAGTGACTTTAGTGGTTCACCCTAACGAGTACTGTCATTACTTCTTGAGGTGAGCACTTACCCTGTTCAACTTATAACTCACATTCTTACAGTTTTATTCAAGAGAATACATGTTTCCTGTTCTCTTCTTTCTTTCTAAAATAGGTTAGAGTACCTCCTTTGGTCAGACTGTATTTGGTGTCTATATTTAGTGTTCTAGAAGATGTTTTGTCAGATCTTTCATGAACTATAAGAATTATGGAGCAGTCCTATAGAACAGAGGGATGCTGTTTCAGTTCCTGAGTAAGTATATAAAGAATGTCTGTTTATTTTTATTTTTTTTATATTCAATCTAGGTCTGGCCTAGAGAAAGATTTAGCTGTTTCCACAGCCTCAAGTTTCCTAAAAATGTATAATAACAATACAAACCTTATACAAATGTACAGGGGTTTTTGGTCAGATCGATTGATCTGTTCAAGTGACATTCACATTTTACTTCCTTCCACCACAGAACGCAAAATGGGGCAATGTGTCAGCCTACTTGATCCATTTGCCTCCTTGCTCTGTGACTGACAGTATTTTGCTGGATTGCAAGTGCACAGCATCCTGCAGAGGAGTGCACCTTCACTGTTGGGTGGCATATCTCGCCAGCTTGCTTTTGGCCTGCTTTAGTTTTAGATCTCTGGCAATATTTTTTTGCATTTTTTGAAAAACCAAAGATTACAGGGACGTTATAGTTAGGCTCAGACTTCACTTGTACAAAACCAGTGAAATTCAGCAGTTCTAGTTATCTGAGCTAACTATAACGTACGCCCTCGCAATGCACTGCTTATGACCTCACATATTACATCTTACACAGTACATCACCCATGACACGGTCAGTTACATCATCCAGTGAGTGTAAGTGATTTCTAAGAGATTATGAGTGTTAAAGATATATTCATATATACTAACTTACTACAAAAGTTAGATTAGTATACTAGGTGCACTACAAATGAGTGATACTACTTCTAACAAATACTATGTGAGTGACTGCGTGTGAGTGGCTGTATGGGTGGGTGAGTGGATATGTGAGTGACTGTATGGGTGAGTGAGTCGGTGTTTGGTTAAGTGAGTTGGCGTATGAGTTTCTGTATTGAAGAGTGAGTATCTGTGAATGGCTGTATGGAAGAGTGAGCGGATATGAGTGCTTGAATGGATGTGTGAATGTGTATGTAAGTGGTTGTGTGAGTGCTTGTATGGGTAAGTGAGTGCTTGTATAGATGAGTGAGTGTGTTGAGAGACTGTACGGGTGAGTGAGTGGGTGTCTGAGAGACTGCATGGGTGAATAAGTGGGTGTGTGAGTAGCTGTAAGGGTGAGTTTGGCTTTGTGAGTAGTTGTATGAGTGAGTGGCTGTAGGACTAAGAGGGTGTGTGAGTGGCTCTATGTATAAATAAGTGGTTGTGTGAGTACTTGTCTGGATCTGTGAATGGGTATGTTAGTAGTTGTGTGGGTGTGTGAATGGGTGTATGAGAGGTTGTATGGGGTGTGAATGGGTGTGTGGTGCTTCTGTGGATGATGTCATGAGTGATGTCACTGACGATGTCATGAGTGATGTAATTTGTGAGGTCATAAGCAGTGCATTGCAGGGCCGTAATTTATAGGTAGATCAGCTAAGTAGAACTGTTGAATTTCACTGGTTTTGTACAAGTGAAATCTGAGCCTAACTATAACATACCTTTTTTTTTTTTAGTGAATTTCTACGTTTTTATTTAATATTGTTTCCTAACTAGAACGACCCTCTAACCTTTGTTTTTTAAGTGAATTTCTAAGTTTTTGGGGGATAATATTTCCTAAATGTAACCACTAACTGTTGACAGTGAGTGTGTGAGTGAGTGCATGGTTGTCTCAGTAAGTTTGTGAGTATGTGTTAGTGTCAGAGTATGTCTGTCAGTGGGTGCATGAGTGTCTAAATGGATCTGTGAGTGAGTACAGGAGTCTCTGAGTGAGTCTGTGAGTGAGTGCATGATTCTCTGAGTGGGTAAGTGAGTGGATGCATGAGTGTGTGAGTGGGTGTGTGAGTGAGCCTCTGAGTGGGTCTGTGAGTATGTGAGTCTCTCAGTGGCTCTTTGAGGGGGTGAATGAGTGCTTGAATGGATCTATGAGTGAGTGTGTCAGTGGGTGCATGAAACTGAGTTGGTGTGTGAGTGCAAGTGGGTCTGTGAATGGGTATGTGGGTGTATAAATTGGTCTGGCAGAGTGTGTGCAGTAAGATAAGTAAGGAGACGCAAGGGAGCAGATCCTCATGGCAGCTCCCCCTGTGACAGTCCTCCTGTCCAGCTTGCCTGCAGTCCACTACCCTCTGCTGCATTTGATTTTGTGCCTCCTTCACTCATTTTCTGCTCATTTTCCTGCCTCTTCTCTCCGTGCTCCTGCCCTCTATTTTGCCTCTTTCTGCTCATTCTGCCTGTTATTTTGCCTCTCTCTGCTCATTCCTCACCTTTATTCTGCTTCTTGCTGCTTGTTTCTGACCTCTATTTTGCTTCTTGCTGCTGTTTTCTGACCTCTATTCTGCCTTTTTTGTCTCCCTTCTGACCTTTATCTTTTCTCTTTGTGCTAGTTTTTTACCTTTATTCTGCATCTTGCTGCTCTTTTCTGACCTCTGTTTTTGCTTCCTTCTGCCCATTTCTGACCTTTATTCTGCCTCTTTCTGCTCGGTTTTCACCTTTATTTTAGCCCTTTCTGCTCGTTTCTCACCTTTTTGTCCCTTTCTGCTCATTTCTGACCTTTATTCTGACTCTTTCTGCTATTTTCTGAACTTTATTCTGCCCTTCTGCTAGTTTCTGACCTTTTTTCTTCCTCTCTTCTCATTTCTGACCTTTATTCTGCCTCTTGCTTCACGTCTTTTACCTCCATTTTGTCTCATTCTGCTAGTTTCTGACATTTTTCTGCCTCTTTCTAATAGTTTGCGACCTTTATTTTGCCTCTTTCTGCTCATTCCTGACCTTTATTTTGCCTCTTTCTGCTCGTACCTGACCTTTATTTTCCCTTTTTCTTCTTGTTTTTGCACTTTATTCTGTTACTTTCTGCTTCCTTCTGACCTTTACTCTGCCTCTTTCTGCTCCCTTCTTACCTTTATTCTGCCTCTTCTCGTTTCTCACTTTTATTTTGCCTTTTCTGCTTGTTTCTGCCTTTTATTCAGCCTCTTTCTGCACATGTTTTACCAGTATTTTGCCTCTTTCTTCTCGTTGCTGACCTTCATTTTGCATCCTTCTGCTTATTTCTCACCTGTATTTTGCCTCTGGGTGCTGGTTTCTGACCTCTGTTTTGTCTCTTGGTGCTGGTTTCTGACCTCTATTTTTCCTCTTTCTGCTAGTTTTTCACCCTTATTTTGCCTCTTTCTGCTCATTCCTCATCTTTATTTAGCCTTCTGCTGCTAGTTTCTGACCTTTATTCTGCCTCTTGCTACTCGTTTCACACCTTTATTTTGCCGCTTTCTGCTTGTTTTTCACCTTTATTCTGTCTTTTGCTGCTTGTGTCTCACCTTTATTCTTCCTCTTTCTGCTTGTTGCTGACCTTTATTCTGCCTCTTTCTCCTTGTTTCTCACCTTTATTCATCCTCTTTCTCCTTGTTTCTTACCTTTACTTTGCCTTATTCTGCTCTTTTCCCCGGAACAGCAGCCCCACGTTCCCAGCTAGCTGGTATAGAGGGAGCTGCTGGAAAGGCAGCTCCCTTTGTGCAGGAGCAATAGTTTCATCTCTATTCCTGGCTGCATTTCTGCGGCAGGAAAAGAAGTGAAACCTCCACTTCCAGTGGGTTGGAGCACTTTGACAGCTACCGCTCGCTGGACCAGAGTGTTTGCTTTAGCTTGGCTGGAGCTGTGAGCTCCCACCAAGCTAAACCAAACAGCATGTCCTGGGGCTGGAAACCCCGGGACATTGCAGGAGCCTGCCATAGTGGGTGGTGGTGCAAAGGTCCCCATGAGGGGGACAGTGCAGCCCCCACCCCTTGATTTTCAATGGCCTGCCGTGGGGAGGTGGTGGGCCCGGGGCACAGGGGTCAGTGTAGCCATGCAACTCCATATTTAACTTAGCCCATTTGTTTGTATTTTGCCCCGGGGAAGTGATGGTCCCTGGGGCATAATTAGCCCAAGGAGGGGGGCCCGTGCAACCCCTCCTTTAAAATAAAAAAACCTGCATGCTCCGGGACCTGACCCACTCGGAGGCTATAATGTAAACAAGCACTGGAGACCGCTCTTTTTTTCCCCCGCAGATTCACGGCTCTGTTGCATTCCCGCAGCAATTTTTTTTATGTTCTTTTTGACCCTGTCGGGTTCACAGGCGGACCCCAGGACCACAATTAGGTGGTCAGGCTATTCCTACGTTGTCCACCTTTTGTTCTTTTAGATATGTTTTGAGGGACTCAGCTGAAGTAGAATCCCAAGATGGCTGCCAACACTTCCAGGTTGAAGTGTTAGCAGCCAATCAGATTTGAGCAAGGGGACTGTCGGATCCTCTGGGAATCTGTGTCCCTATATATACAAATTTGAATTTCTTTTAATATCTTAAAAACTGCTAAATTAAATTACACCAATTCACAAAAAAGGTCGCTTTCTGAACCAACAGCCACCTTTCTGCCAAATATGGTGTAATTCCGTTTGCTTGGTCGGACTGTAGTGGTGTCTAAAATCCAAATGGTAATTTGCATGGGGGGAAAACTCGTTTTGGGACCGCCCCCTTTTTCTTGGCCTCCACTTGACAAACCACCCTGAAACTTTCAAGACAGCAGCTGAAGCAAGCATCTTACTAGTTTTGAAAATTTCGTGAGGATTCATCGAATGGCGCCAGAGTTATTGGCAAAACAAAAAACCCTCTTTCTATGGAAATAAAGTCCAAACTATAACTACATACTGCCATTAAAAAATAGGAGTTAGAGATGTTATAGTTCATTTATTCTTTCCATATAAACTACACAAACATTAGAAATTCTAAAGTTATAGTTATAATTTAAATTTTAACTTAACACAAGTCCCTTCAAATTACTATAAGGCATGCACTTTCATACACAGTGTTCTCACCTAACACACCATACTACATTAACTATAACTCGCGACTCTATCATGCACTATGTTCTGAGAAATCATCTCAATTGCAATGTCATAAGTGTTGTTATGAAAGCTATAATTTGACCTGGTACAAATTATATTATATGCAAGGATATAACTAGCACATTGCAAAGACGCATGTTATAAGTAATGTAGTATGGTGAGTGAGGGACAACATTCTATATATATAACAACAATGTATAATTTAGGCACACACATTTACATTGCAAAAACATTATTTATTCTTTAGATAAAAACCAAACTTATTTTTTAAAATATATATATTTTTTTTCAATATTCATAAGAAAAACATACAGTTTTCAGAACTATAACTGCAACAGGTAGTAAATAGTGCACTCATGGTATAGCCAAAGCAATGCAGTCTTGGTGATCACATATAGCAGTAAGGAACGGCAAGTATTACAGAAGGTTAACAGAAGCATAAACTTTCACTGCACTGTGGGATCTTCCCTTTGTTAGATTAAGTGGAGGCGTCTAATATCGGTCCCCATCTTCTGTTATCTATAAAGTCTCTTCCGGGGGAGCCAGACCATAATGATCTATCCAGTTAGCCCAGATTTTGCGGAATTTTCTTGGGCACCCTCTACTCTTGTATGTAACCCTTACAGCTGCCAGATACAAACCAAACTTAAGCTACACAAAAATGATAAATTCTAAACGTACACCTTTAATTTATAATATAGGCAACACCTTCAAATTATTCAAATTTGCGCACCTCCATTCACAGTGAACTGAAATTGGTAGCCATACTACATAGCAAATAAAGCTACAACCTTTGGTTTTTTCATTGAATTTATATATTTTTTCTATTTGAATTAAAATTTATTTTACAAGTGTACAGTTTTTTGTCATTAAGTGGAGTGTTGTAGAGTGGAGGATAGTGTTGTAGGTTTTAGAGTTGCATAGTGGAGTAAAGTGCAGTGGTGTACAGTGGAATAGCAGATATTGAAGTGGTATAGAGTGAGTGTGGTACAGTGGAGTGGCATACAGTTAAGTGGTGTGGAGTGGTAAGAGTGGAATATTGTAGAGTGAAGTGGCATAGACTGGAGTGGCATGGAGTGGAATAGCAGAGTAGAGTGGTGTAAAGCTGAGTGGCATAGAGCGGAATAGCGCAAAGTGTAGTGGCGTACACTGCAGTGGTGTTCAGTGGAGTGGTATACAGTTGAATAGTATACAGTGAAGTGGCATAGACTGGAGTGGCAAACTGTGTAATAGCTTTGAGTGAAGTGGCGTACATTGGAGTTCCGTACAGTGGAATAGCGTGGAGTGGCATTGAATGTCATGGCTTAGAGTGCAATAGAGTAGAGTGGAGTAGTGTACAGTGAAGTGGCATAGAGTGGAGAAGCATATAGTGCATTGGCGTACAGTGGAATAGGGTAAAGTGGAGTGGCGTATAGTAGAATAGAGTGGAGTACAGTAGAGTTGTGCACAATGGAATAGCATACATTGGAGGGAGATATAGTTGAATTTTGTATAGTGAAGTGGGGTGGCGTAGAGTGATTTGGTGTAAAGTGGAATAGCAGAGAGTTTAGTGGCGTGGAGTAGAGCGGCATGCAGTAGAGTAACGTAGATTGGTGCATGGTTTAACAGCGTTTCCTGTAATGGCATACAGTGGAGTGGAGCAAAGTGGAGTGGTGTACAGTGGAATAGCAGACAGTGGAGTAGTGTATATGAAAGTGGTGTCACATCAGTGGAATGGCGTGTAGGGGTGTACAGTGGAACATTTTACTTTTTTTTTTATTAGTATATTTTTTATTTTAACCATTGCACAGTTATCACATTACAACGCACATTCTCAAATAATACGATTAATTTCTTACAGCATTCTACTTTATCAAAATCATTTCCATCATAGTCATAATTCATCTAAACATCCTGGTAGGTTCTGCGAGCTAATATCATCTCAAATTTCTACGCTACATTGATCTAAGACATCCAAACTTTCCTAACCTAATCAATCAACCCCAGGCCTTCTCTCCATCTTATAATAGGGTCCCATATCCTTAACCCCAATCTCCTCCCTTTTCTACCCTTCCGAGCATATATATTTTTTTCCAAATTGTAAGTTGACAAAAGGTTAGACAACCAAACTTGCATTGCTGGGGGGCTTTTATCCAACCAGGCTCTGGCTATGCAGAGCCTAAAAACTGCCATAGCAACGAAAACAAACTCCCCCTGAGTAATGTTACTATCTGTAACTATTCCTAACAATATTTCTGCCGGTGTTAGAGTGATCTGGATACCCAAGGAGGCATCCAGAAACTTCTCTACCTCTTTTATCACTGTATGGAGTTGCGGGCATGTAGCAAATATGTGTATTAAATCTGCATCTGGGGAACTACATCTTGGACAGGTAATACCTACACTGCCCCCCCATTTCGCTATCTTTGCTGGTGTATAATATAACGAATAGAGAGTTTTGTACTGCTGCGACTGCAGCGGCGCTGAGCAGAGCAGGGTGCGACCTAAATCCAATGACTCTTGAAACCAAGTCACCTCACCTTCCAATTTATCTGCCCACTTAACACTATACTTATCCATCTCATCCGGTTTTGTTGCTAACAAGCTTGCATAGAAGCTCCGGATAGAACAGTCCCCCCCTAACCTAATTTTCTCCAATATTTCTACCTTACCGAACCCCACAGGCCCACCCTGCTTATTTCCAAGAAAACTTCTTAGTTGCAGAAATTTAAAGAAATCCCTCCTGTCTAATCCAAATCTGCTCATTAGTTCTGTAAATTGAAACAACCCCTCCGTGCTCCTCACATCCCCAATCTGAACAATCCCCTTCTCCGTCCAGCCCGCCATTGTGGTGTCCCCAAATATCTGTGTGGGAAAGGAGATGTTTTTAGACAATCTGGTATACCAATTATATCGGCCCAGGCCAATTTTTTTCATCACAGCATTCCAAATCTTAATTGCGGCTTGGACAGTCTTGAATCTCGTTCTTTTGAAGTAAGCGAAATCAGTACATTTAAGAAAAGAATTCTCTACCTCTGGTCCCAACACTACAGAGTATAACCTAGTTGAGTCCTTTGTTGTTCTATCATCCATCCCGCCCCCTCCAATCAGCCCCCGCATATATTGCAGTGCAGATGCCCAGTAATATAATCTAAAATCGGGCGCCCCCCATCCTCCTCTTTCTCTAGGTAATGACATATACCGATACGCCCTACGAGTCTTGCCATGGGCCCAAATAAATCTGTTCAAAATGCTTTCCAAATCACTAAACCATTTTGACTCAAAAAATAACGGTATTGCCCTATAGAAATACAACAATTTTGGCAATATTAACATCTTTATGACATTGGTGCAACCCACTAATGACAAATGTAAATTGTTCATTCTATCTAGATCCGTTTTGACCTTTAGCATCAAGGGCGCAAGATTGTTCTGTACCAGTGAGTCTAAATCAGCTGTGATTGCAACCCCCAAATAGACCGCTGAGCTCACAACTCTTTGATCATTACAAACAATATGATGGTTACACACTATCTGAGTTTTTGAGCTATGTAAGCTATACCCAGATATCTGCCCAAACCTTTGTGCTTCGGACTCGATTTCCCCTATAGCCATGCTGGGATTGGATGTCAGAATGGCCACGTCGTCAGCATAGGCGAGCGTCTTTACCTCACACCCATTCAGCCTTATTGATGGAATCCTTGGGTTGCCCTCCAATTTCCTTATCAAGGGGTCCAGATAAAGAGCGAAGAGCAATGGGGAGGACGGGCAGCCCTGTCTAGTCCCTCTCCCAATCCTAACTGCTGACGAATGTCCTCTGTTGACTCTGATCCTTCCTGAAGGATTATTATACAGGGTCTGCATCGCGGTTATAAAGCTATTCCCCATTCCGTTCCACTTTAGCGTTTGCCACAAGTATTCCCAGGAGACCCTATCGAACGCTTTTTCGGCATCCAAAAAGAGTGCCGCGATAGGATCTCCCAGGACACCTGCCGCATCAAAGGTTGTGATCACCTGCCTAATGTGTTGCGTAGTACTTTTGCCTGGGATAAACCCATGCTGAGTATGGCTTACTAACCCCTCTATCACCTCTGCCAACCTTCTTGCTAAAATTTTGGAGTACACTTTAGTGCCTGCGTTCATCAGTGTAATAGGCCTATAAGACCCTGGGAGTGTTGAAATGTTACCTTTTTTTAAAATAACAATGATATCCGCTTCCCCCCATGAGGCAGGGATCATGGCCCCTTTCTGGGCCTCCAGCATGACATTAAACATATCCATTCCCATAGCTTGATAAAACACTTTGTAAAACTCGACCGGGAGTTGGTCCGGGCCGGCTGCTTTACCTGCTGGTAACATACTTAATGCCATTAGAAATTCATCAAGGCTAAAGGGGGAGTCCAACCTAATCTTTTCCTCCCTAGATATAACCGGAGGGATAATATCACTGAAGTAGTTTTCAACCTCCCTTACGATTCCTGCCCTGTCCCCAGTATACAATTCTTCGTAAAACTGCCTGAACACTTCTCTTACTTTTGCTGCTTCAGTGACCATGACCCCGTTCCCATCCATAATCTCCGTGATGTCTGAAGCTGCTAGCCTCTGTCTAGTACGTACTGCCAATAGGTGACCCACCTTCTCGCTTAACTCATAAGCAGCTTCCCTCTTAGTTAGATAATTCTCTGCTGCTCTCTTTGAGATACTTTCTGCAGCTTCTACCCTAAGGGCCATAATTTTAAGCAAATGCTCTTCAATTGGAGCATTCTCCCGCAAATCCCGCGCCAGTTCCTCCTCAACTCTTATCAACTTTTGGTAAACTTCCTTAATTTTGAGTCGGGTCTTTTTTTGAGCTGAGAACACATAGCTCATTGTTTCACCCCTTACCCCGGCCTTAAAAGCGTCCCATACTACCCCAGAGGGAGCCGTACCTTTATTGATATCCCAAAAGACCCTAATCCATTCTGTCATATAATCCCTATATGCTTCGTCCTTCAAGAGGGTTCTATCAAATGTCCACTGTGTTTCCTTACTCTGCGCCTGGCCCATTCGAATAGTTAAGATCAGTGGGCTATGGTCCGAAACTATTCGCGGCTGTTTCTCTATCTGTGCCTCTACAAGTAGGGGGGTTGATATTAGAAAGTAATCCAGCCTAACAAGTAACTTATGAGGAGCTGAGTAGTATGTGCTACCATCTATTCCTGGTTTCAGCTTGACCCATGGGTCAACTAGAGAGTTATTTGTCACCATATCTGTCAGTGCCCTATGGGTTCTTTTTTTCCTCCCTACGTATATCCTCCCCGTCTGCAGAAAAGAACTACTGGGATCGTGAATGTTAAAGTCCCCGCAGCATATAATTGGCTCAGGCCACAATGCCAGCTCGGTGTCTAAAAATTGGAATATCTCCGGATCATCTTCTGTAGAACCGTACACGGAGACTATGGTACATTTTTCCCCCTTAAATCTTATTTCTAATATTACCCACCTTCCCCACTGATCCTCCCTTTTGTTTATCACCTCTACGTCAATGGATCTCCCTAATACTGCCACCCCTCTATGCTTCGTGCCTTGCTTAGAATTTGCCAGGACGGAGAAACCTAGTTGCTCCAAAAGATAGCTCTTAGTGGCTTCAACGTGTGTTTCCTGGAGGCAGACCAAATCCAGTTGTAATGTCCTAAGTAGTGCCGCAACCCTTAATCTTTTGCCAGAATCGTTCAAACCACAGATATTAATAGTAGCAATTCTACAACTCATTAAAATACATCATAGGTTTTGGCCAGCCGTGCATACCTTACTCGATCGAGCATCTTGCCTTGATAATATAGCTCATAATATAGCTGATGTTTATCGAGTACCCGCCAACTTATATCTAATGCGTACTGTAAGTTTTTAGCTCCCTGTACGCTGATCTGTGCTTTCCTGTGCTGCTTCTTACACCCTACGTCACCTTCTGTTTTTATGTTTTTAACCCTCTTTTTACCCCCTAAGCCTGACCTACCCCCCCTCAGTCTCCCACCCCCCTCCCCCCCTTTACTGGCAAATAGGTCTAAGAGACCTATGTGTAGCCGCTACAGCTTGTGGTAATCGCTCCTCTCTCCCCTCCACCCCTCCATCAAGTGTACACCTATGTGTCCTATGCCCCCCCACTGTGAGTGGTTTCACTATTCTATACCTGTTGCCCCCTCAGTAATATCCCAGACAGTAACCTACCGAATTATACAGCCTTACTCTAATAGTACATACTCCCACTTCAGGTTCTATCCAAACATTTTAACAGCTCTGCGTTTTCTCAACCCCCTTTCTGTGATTTAATCTCCTCCAAGAATTGTTGGGCCTTAATCTCAGACAGAAAGATGTGTGTTCTGCCCCTTGTAACTACCTTTAGCCTTGCGGGGAACAGGAGAAATGCCTCGGAACCTAAGGCCTGAAAAGGTTTAATGAGCTGCCGGAGTCGCCACCTTCTCTCAACTGTTACGTGGCACAAATCAGGCCTGGCAAAAAAGGTAGTTCCATCAAAAGTTCTTTTTCTGTCAGGCCTAGCTTTATCCATTATTTCCTCTCTGAGCAGGTAATTCCCGACATATATCAAGATAGCCCTAGGGAGCCCTGCCTGCCCTGCCTGCCCCTCACCGCCTCGGCCTTTTCTAATGGCGAAAGGAAATCTGTGAGCCAGTTGAATCTCCTTTTCCCACTCCCATTGTGATTCAGGGAAGGCTCCTCTTAACAGTTTAACCGTAAAGTTCATAATGTCTTGCCCTTCTGCTCCTTCCTCCACACCCAAAATGCGAATGTTATTCCGCCTCTGGCGGTTTTCAAAATCCTCCAACTTCCATTGGAGATCATTTGTCAATTTTTCCTGCTCCAGCTTAAAATCCTGCCATGCCCCAACATCATCCTCCAGCTTCCCAGTCCGCTCCTCCACCTCAGTCACTCTCGGCGATGCCATCGTATAGTTTATTAACCTTCTTAAGGGTGTTATGGATCTTTTTTGTAGCTTGCCTCGCCCTTCGACTTTCTGCCCTCGCTTCCCCTTGCATCTGCTTGAGCGTAGTGCAAATCATATCAAAGGGGCCATATACTGTGCCGGAATAGGAGTATTGCCAGGGTTACTCTCCTCTACGTAAGTCTGTGAGGTTGCGGAATAGTCCCAGTCTAACTTCTTCCCCGCAGTTGTGGGTGATCCCGTGTCTCCACCGTGCCTCCTCCCTTTCACCTTTCTCTTTTTCTGCGTACTTTCTTTCATTGACGAGGTTGACCCTGAGCTTGTCTCCCCATCTAATTCTCCCTCCTCTGAGGTGTCATCACTTGTGTGAGTAGCATCAGTGTCTTCATTCACAGAAAAGAAACATTCTCCTTCCAATGAGGCTCCCTCTGTTTCCTCTGGTCCCAATGTCTTTTTGCCAAAAGCAAGTGGTGCGGATTTCTCCGCGAAGCTAGGATTGCTGCCCCCGGCACTCGCCTCCTTAACCTTATTGCCCATTTCAGCCTCCAGTTGTATTAATGCCTCCATCATGTCTGCGCTCCCAGCGGACCCGGCTCTAAAAGGCGCCCCTCTTAAGTCTACTCCTAGATCTTTGCTGGGGCCCTTGGCCTCGCTCAGCCCTGCACTGCTGCTCGTGCATGTAGCCTGCGTTACCTGAGGCACTACGATTCCTCCATTGTCTCCATCAGTGTCTCCGTCTCTGGCGCCGCAGGTGCCGCTGCCGCTGCTGCCGGGTACTGTGGCCAAATCCCGAGGTTGCCTAGCAACCGCTGACTCTACGCTGGGAGCGTCTGCCGTTGCGTCCTCGAGGACGTTCTTGTGTACAATCTGTTCCGTGTCTGGCTGGGGGCTCGATCTGGGCGAAAACACTTCGATCAAGGTAGGCTATCTCAGAGCCGCTTCTTTTCCTTTACTAGATCCTCGCCTCGGGTCCATTAGGGTGTCTGCTGTAGGGTGATCCGGCCCCTGTCCGGGCCGATCAGTCCTCTCCGCAGCGACCGTTTCAGGTTTCTGGCGTGTCTCCGTCTTCCTCCCTTTTTGAGCCGGGGGTATGACTTTTCGGGTGGTGCCAGTCCCGCGCTGTTGTGGTCCACACTCCTGAGGCGGAAGCCGGGAGAGCGCGCAGCGCATTGCATTTGCTTTTTAAAAATTGAAAACTGTCACTGATTTATGTGTGCTAGCTTTTTAAAACTCACCACAGCATTCTGCAACTGCTAACAATCGAGCACTTCACCCAGCTCAGGTAGCGGACCCTAACGCTGCCGGCTGACTCTTAATTGCTCCATTCCTCGGACGCTCGCAGCGCGAGGACTCAGGCCACGCCCACTTGTTTGGCCACGCCCCCTCCTGTCCCCTCCCTCAATCAACCACCATAAAATGTGCCTATGGCGGAAGCGCAGCGGACGAGCGCAGCGGGAGCGCCGTTTGCGCGCCGAAGGCGCGCCTAAGGCAAGCCCGTCTGCGCCCGTCCGCGCCAGACCGAGCCCAGAGCCTATACTCCTGGCCGGTCCCGAAACCCCCCGTATCAAATACTCACAGGAAACTCTGTACCAACTCAGAGTACCGTTAAACACTAGGTGCATCGGACCCATCAGCCCGGAAGACGAGCATCCCAGGTGTCCGAACTGCGCCTTCAGGTTTACGCCCTCCCACCTTCCCGAACCAGCTTGCCTGGAGATGGCCCTGCTGAATTGCAGGTCACTCCCAAAACACCAGACAGAAATCAACCTATTACTAACAGAGTCGGACATTGACGTTCTGTTTTTAACAGAAACCTGGCTATCCACGAGTTCCGACCCGGATATTGTCCAAGCTCTACCTCCCGGGTACCTCATTAAAACTCTCAACAGACCGACGGGTACCGGGGGGGGGAATTGCGATTATCTATCGAGATAACCTTGCTTGTCAGTTTAAAGACAGCCCCATCCTAGATAGTGAAAATGTTCTTTTTTCTTTACACCTGCCGCCATCTACCACACTATCTGGGGTCCTAATCTACCGCCCCCCTGGTCAGGTAGGGCGCTTCATAAACTCGCTTATGGATGCCATCTCCTCTCTGGCCTGTGTGACTCCCAACTTTACAATCCTCGGAGACTTAAATCTCCACTTCGATGATCAATACAACAAACTCGCCACAGATTTAAAAACCGATTTAATTTCCCTCAACCTACAACTTCTCAGTAATGATGCCACTCATACGAAAGGACATTTACTGGATCCCATTTTCTCTAATCTCTCCAAACTATCTGCTCAAACTCCCCTGCCCCTTCCCTGGTCAGACCACTTCTTGGTTCCTTTTAAATTCCAACTTCCAGGGAAGATGGTGGATATTCCTCACTCCCAGGTCCCGTCACGCCCATGGAAAAAACTAGACATAATCCTATGGGAACGCTCTCTGTCCTCCACTCTACCTACAGTAGACCCAGATCCGTCTAAAGCTGAAATCCAATTACATAAATGGATTAGCGACTCCCTTAATACAGTCCTGCCACTCAAAACCCTCCCTTCCTCCAGGAAATCCTCCAAACTACCGTGGTTCACCGATGAATTATGCGAACTAAGAAAGAAAGGCAAAAGGCTAGAGCGCCAATGGAGAAAGAACTGGAACCCAGAAGACAGAAGTGAATATAAAATCCATATCAGGCTCTATAAAAACGCACTCAAAACAGCCCAGGCTTCCCATTTCGAAGAGCAAATAGCCTCAGCGGCAAATTCCGCAAAAGAAACCTATAGGATAGTTAAACTCCTCACCAAAATTCAGGACCCACCGTCACCACCAGACCTGGACGGCGCAAAATGTAATCAGATGGCCGAATTCTTCGCGAAAAAAATCGAAAAAATCCAGATTTCCCTCCCGCCTGCTCCGATCGCATTAGGACGCCCTAACCACTTCCCCCGCCCAGACACCCCGAGGCTATCCTCCTTCCCCCAAATCACCACCGAAACGTTCCTTAACGTCCTACATAAAGTCAAAAGCGGCGCTCCATCAGATCCAGCCCCGATCAGTAAACTAAAGCTAGTGGCTTCCACCATAGCTCCCCCTCTCACCAATCTGATCAACGCCTCCTTCAAAAATGGCACAGTCCCGGCAAACTGGAAAAAAGCTACAGTCAAAGCTCTCATAAAAAAACCGCATCTAGACCCCACAGACCCATCTAATTTTAGACCGATCTCACTGCTACCGGCTATCAGCAAAATCGCCGAGCGCGTTGCAAACCAACATCTCTCTGAGTTCCTAGAAACCAATCACCTTCTCCGCCAGTCCCAGACAGGTTTCAGACCAGGACAGGGGACCGACACCGCACTGTTAGCCGTAGTCGAAGAAGCCAGGGGCATATTGGACGCAGGAGGATCAGTGGCAGTGATCCTCCTTGACCTGAGTGCCGCCTTCGACACGGTGGACCACGCAACCCTTGTTCACCGTCTTGGGCTGATAGGAGTGGAGGATTCCGCATTAGCCTGGATCTCATCCTTCCTTGAAGACAGGTCTTTTCAAGTAGCAGATGGGTATTCCACCTCCAAGGCTCAAGCACTCAAGTGTGGGGTGCCTCAGGGATCCTCCCTGAGCCCCACACTTTTTAATGTGTACATGGAACCACTCGAGGATGTTGTCAAGCCTTTCGGCATTAAATCAATAATGTATGCTGACGACACCCAGCTCGTCGTTTCCCTCAACCAATCAGACAACGCCCTCCCTAATCTATTCAGTTGTCTGGAAAAGGTACACCAGTGGATGTGCGATTCCCGATTAAAACTGAACGGGGAGAAATCAGAAATACTCCTCCTGGGAAACCCTAAGAAAATCCCCACTCCCCTTCCCTGGCCACCATGCATGGGAACCCCGCCATCCCCCAAACCCGAAGTAAAGAGCCTTGGGATATGGCTGGACCAGGAGCTCAGTTTTAGGACTCAAGCTAGGAAAACCGCGGGAACCTGCTTCGGCCTTATAAAGATGGCACGAAAGATTCTACATCTACTCCCCCTCCATTCCAGAAAGCTCCTAATGCAGGGGCTGGTGAACTCCAGATTGGATTATGGCAATGTCCTTTATCTGGGGGCCCCAGCCTCTGTAGTCCACAAACTTCAATGTGCACAAAATGCGGCCGCCAGAATCCTCACAGGAACCGCAGCAAGGAACTCGGCCAAACCAGCTCTTAGAAGCTTGCACTGGTTGCCAGTAAGGGAACGGGTCAACTTCAAATCCCTGTGCATAGCTCATAGAATTATGCACAATGAAGGCCCTCCCATCCTTAGGCCACTTGTGACAAAACAACAGTCTAGTAGACAATTAAGATCAAACTCCCTTTCCCTTGCAAACG
Source organism: Lissotriton helveticus (assembly GCF_964261635.1). Taxonomy (NCBI): domain Eukaryota; kingdom Metazoa; phylum Chordata; class Amphibia; order Caudata; family Salamandridae; genus Lissotriton; species Lissotriton helveticus. Next base: position 595,575,772 of record NC_136065.1, on the reverse strand, counting down.
TCCCCAGAATCAGGAAGTCCAGAACAGGCGGCCGCCTGTTCTCGTACAACGCCCCCAGACTATGGAATGCCCTTCCTCTTTCCCTGAGGCAAGAACACAATCACCTCAGGTTCAGGAAACAACTAAAGACCCTACTCTTCCCCTGAGCCCTCCCCTCTGTTTCCTCACCCCACAGGACAGTGGTCACTAGCGCTGGGAAGCCCTAGCGCAGCTATGCGCTCTATAAAACCCAAAATCAAATCAAATCAAATTGAGGTCACAATGTTATTATTTTTTTTTGTGATTGCCTGGGTACTTCTGGCACTCATGGCTTGCTGATGCGTTGGGGTATCTTTGTTCTTCTCTGTTTTAGATAACCTTGTCGGCATCCTCGCCAGCTGCGCCCGAACCTCCGCCTTCCACCTAGCTAGCTTAAGCCAAAGCCAGTTGATTCTATCTTTGGTTGCTGGGTATGCTGAGCGTATTCGGATTAACCTCGCCTGCAGCCAAACCGCCAGCTCCATAGGGGGGGTATATCGCCCTTATACCACAGTCATCTGGGTATCACGGGGAGAGAGGTCTGGAGCGACTTCTCACCACAACCTCACGGCGGCCATCTTGCCCCCTCAGTGGAACATTTTACATTGGAGTTTTACACACTGGAGTGGAATAGCGTAAAGTGCAGTGTTGTAAAGTGGAGTTGCATAGAGTCAAATAGAGTAGTGTATAGTGGAAGGATGTACAAATTAGTGGCATACACTACAGTGTTATAGAATGGAGTGGCATAGAGTGTACTAGCGTACAGTGGAGTGGTTTAGAGTGGAGTGTGTTAGAGTGGAGTGGTGTACAGTGGAGTTGTGTACAGTGGATTAGCATTGAGTGGAATAGCGTAGAGTGCAATAGCATAGACTGGAGTGGCATAGAGTGGAGTATGGTACTTATAACAAACACAGCATGAAAGTGTGTGTCGGTATGTAGATGTAATGTGCCAGAAAAATAGATTATGAGTTGTAATTGCTCATTTTTGGTAGTACGTGTAAAGAGTGTAAGCCGTGTTTAGTTATAATTGTTATAATAATAATTGTTATAATACTTAATAATGTATTGTGCCACCGTAAATTCATGGTATACCTCGGTACATGCCGATAAGAAGGCAGTATGTGATTGGCTAATGTCTATCTTTACAAAACGTAAAAGGCAGCCATATAGTTTCAGCACACTTTCGCTGAGTTGTTGGTTACGGCCATATATATAGGTAAGTATTAGGTTTTATTGCTATTCCCTATCTATTATCACCTTATGAAAGTGATTATAGTTAAAGCAATGTTTTTGTTTTTTTAATATAGATTTTTATTGGCATTTCCAAAAGTACATTACCAATATTGACAAATTTCATCTAATCACATTTTCAATATCAAACAAAACTTCTCTTGAGGACTCAGGCTCTAACACAATCTTTCTAGGATATATACGTGCAGTGCTGTATCAACGTTTTCTCGAGATGGATCAAAGGGCAACAATGCAAGCAGGGCTTATACAGAGCACAAGTTGAAGGTCCTTGCAGAGTTTCTATTGTAACCATATCAACCTCTTGTCCTAAGTCACCCAGTTTCCTATGGGGGCAACTCATCTGGTAATGTCAGCAACTCAGAAAGCATCGCCGCCCAAGCCTGCAAGTCATCCTTTATTTATTTTATTTTTATTAATTTAATACGATTTTCTTTAGCGCAAACATTACCCGAAGGTGTCAGAGCGCTTTGCAAAAGAACCAGTTGCGATACATAAGGACTTAGGATTACATCCTTGCGCTTCTTACTCATGTGGCTCCCTTCCGCGTTCTTCTACTCAGCCATGTCCTTCAACCAATCAGTAACTTTCGGTGCTTTCAACAACAGCCACCCTATTGCTATTCCACATTTTGCCAGCACCAGCCCCAAAATAAGGATTTTTCAACTTAATTTCTTCTTCTTCCTAAAAGAGATGTGTCCCAACAGGCATGGGCCCACCTCTCTGGAAATCCCCCACCCCGTGGCCTTGTTCAGCTTTGTAAGAACTGACTGCCAATATTCGTCTATGTTTGGACACCTCCAGATTATATGCAGGAAATCTGCTGCCCGCCCTCTGCATCAGGGTCAACCAGTGGAGCATGCCAGGTCTACAGCATGTGGTCTACTAGGGGAAAGGTAAGCCTGGCGAAATGTCATTGTATTGCAGCAATTTAAACCACATGTTGGCAGAAGTGGCTTTTACTCACTCATGTATCCACTCCCTATCTTTCGTCGATAGGGGCGCCTCTAGGTTCTCATGCCAATTACGTTGCACTGAGATCTCAGTCCAAGGAGCATCCTCCTTCAATGGCCTGTATATATGAGAGATCAACCTTCTGCCCCCAGACAAGGCTAACATGGTTTCCAATGTATGAGAGGCCCAGTGGACCTTGGGGAACGACAACCATACCTTGAATTCAATAGCCGCAATTTTAGTATATTGTAAAAATGTCCAGTTCCCAGTTTGAATACTTCTATGATGTCTGCTAGGGTGCTAAACCTGTCAGTAGGGTAGGGATCTCATAGAGTGTCACAGCCGCCATTTGTGCAGGGACATAGAACGTTCTATAAGTGTAATCGGGCGCAACAGCCAAATGCTCATATCTGACACAAAGAGAGCCCTCTTAAGTATGATCTTAACCACCCGCTGCCATGCCCGCACTCCAATCTGACCACATATGGGAAGGTTGTTGGGGCCTTCGCCTTCATCATCAATAAGTCTGTCAATGGAACCCCATTGCAGGTGCCCCTCAATAGGCTGGGTTCCCAGTTCTCTTGGTCGTGGACCGCGTGCTGCAGTTGTACAGGCAGGTAATAGTATTCCAAACAGGGTAGTTCAAGAACTCTCTTTTGCCATGTATGCTTCAGAATTGTCAAGCTAACTCTCTTTCTCCAGTTGACCCACAGTAACTCTATAATCAACCTGCCCATGTCCAAAAAGAACTTCCTGTGTATATCGAAAAGGGTCCCTTGGAAGATATACAAACAGTGAGGAAGTAATATCATCTTTACCAAGGCAACATTCTGCATCAAGGAGAGACGGCATGTATTCCAAACTTTTACTGTAGGTTTCAGTCCATCAATCACTCGCCCTATATTAGCAGCTTCAAATTCCTTAGCCCCATGTGTTATCCATGTCCCAGGGAATCTTACCATCTCAGTTTCCCAAGGGAGGTCTAGTTGTGGTAAATCCTGTACCAGCCTCCCCGCCAGCATTCCCAGTAGAAACAATTTTGATTTAGTGCGATTCACATGCAGCCCAGTGAGTTCACCAAACTCAACCAAAACTGCTAGCATGATGGGGACCAAATATGTTGGGCTACCCAGGTATATTAATGTATCATCAGTATATACAGAGACCACTTGTGTGGTCTTCCGGTTTGAACCCCTCATCTCTGCAGTGCCGCTCTTAATAGGCAGGACAATAGGTTCCTTTGCCAAGGCAATGAGCAAGAGCCGACAGGGGGCACTTCTGACTGGTCCCTCGGATCAGAGCAAAGTTCCGCGACACCATGGCCCCCACTCACACCCTTGCTAAGGGGGAAAGATACAGCAGCTGCACTCATATAGGTCCCTCCTATGCCGACCTTGCATAGTATTTCTCATAAAAACTCCCACAACAGAGAATAAAATGCTTGTTCAATGTCCAGCAGTGGGAGTGCAAACTGGTCTTCCTCCAAAGGAATCACCATTGACAATCTACATAGTTTGCAGAGGTTGTTTCTACAAGGGATAAACCTACACTGATCTTCCTCAATCAACTGGGACAGGTACGCTAATAATCTTGTGGCTAATATTTTCACATACACATTAAGCATCGACAAAGGGCGGTAGGAGGACGCCACTGTGCTATCTCTGTCGGGCTTGGTTAGCCTAACTATAAGCGCCTCACTCATGGATGCTGAGAGTATCCCCCTTTCATAGGCTTCAGGGTAAACCCCCGGTAGGCGATTGGCCATTTCCCTGCCGTACTTTGGTAAAATTCAGCTGGCAGGCTGTCCCCACCAGGGGCTTTGGCTGTCTTCAATGCCCTTATTGCTTGGATAATTTCTTCTTTAGTGATGGGAGCGTCTAGATTGTCCTTTTTCTCTCTGGGCAAAGAGGACATTCGTATAGCAGCTAAATATGTAATCCTATCTTGCTTGCCTCCAGCCAGTGGTGCTGTATATAACTACTATAGGTGATCTACGAACACCTCAGTGATGCCCCCTGTGAGTTCACCATACGCCCTTGCCCATTCCGGAGTCCCTCTATTGGTCTGCATTTGGTTTTGCCCCAGATAAGCGTGACAAGCATCCTTTTAGCCTTGTCCCCTTCCCTATGGAGTCGCTTCCTATAATTAGTGCGAACAAATTTGTAGAGCATGTTCCAAGTGGCTAGCAGCTCCCATTTACATTCCTTCCATGCAGGCAATCTGAGGGGTCGCTAAACTACCTCTTGTTCCAGGGCGCAAAGCTTTTTTTCAAGCCCATCTAGAGACCTACCCCAGATTCATCAAAGTCATGTTTTGCGATTCCTTAATAGCGAATTTTAAGGATTCGCTATTAAAGACTCGCAAAACGGGATGCATGTAGAAATCGCAATATTTTTAGCGATTTCTACTGTATCCCTATTTGTGATTCGCTAATTGCTAATCACAAATAAGGAATGGCTTTCCCATTCATTCCTATGGGCCTAAAGGCAGTTTCTGAGCAAACTTGCTATGTCTGGTGAGTTCCATTCATTTGCTCCTGGGAGGGTGCCAGTATTTCTCCATCAGAATGGTGACAGAAAAAGGTGGACATTTGAGGAATGTGATGTCACCAGTCGGTAAGTGAGATGTAAGCTAAATAACTAACTTGCCTTGCTGCAAGTGACCTTTCAGTCTTTTAAATGCATATTCAACACATAGTAGTAATAAAAAGGGGCATTAATTGGCATTTAAACTAAACAGGGGACTGCAGAGAATGTTTTTAAAACATTCTCTGTATCAATACTTAGTTGATATGTGGCATGCACTGCAGGAGAGCCTGGGTTAGAGAATAATTTATGTGTACCTACACATATAAGAAGTAGTGAAACAGGTGACTGATAAGTAATTAAGTTACTTTATGTCAATACATTTTGACAAATAGCTAGACCCTTGGGGGGGTCTCACAAAATCCATTGCAGAAGAACCTGTGTTAGGATCGGGTATTGATTTTTCCGCAGGAAAAGAAAAACCTCCCACAATATGGTGAGTGGAACTTTTGATTTGCGGATTGCACTGGAACACAGGTATAGGATTTTGAAATATGCGTAGTTAGGTCATGGATGAATGACTGCATTCAAATAGGGTATTGATCTTCAGAACTGGACCTCTATGTTTCCTTGAAATGTTTCTTTGATTTATATAAAAATGGAGCACATTAGTGCATTAGAAAAGCAGAATGGTCTTGTGTGATGTCTTTGGCTGGTCTAAAGCAAATTGGTTTTATCTGATGTCTCTGGTTGGTCCATAACTGCTGATTTTCCTCTTTTTAACTCATTCTATCCACTACCTAACAACTTTTCCCTTGTAGGAGACCTTTTGTATTTATCTTTCAGAGAGAGTGCACATTCTGAGTAAAAAAAAAGGCCTCATTTCATGAGAGTGGATCTCAGAAGAAAATCATGGTAGGCCCACTAGAAAATTGTTTTAAAAACTGGCAGGAGGCAGAAAAAAAGTTCAAAACAAATCATCAGCAGATAGCTCTGCAGATAAAGGTAAGAATATGAATGATATAAAACATGTTAAGTAGTTGCGCCCTACTATGGAAAGTGTAGCTGCAAAAAGTATAAAGATGTGAAACTTCAATTATTATATTCCCAGAATGGTAAAAGGTGAATTAAAACTCAAGGCAGAAATGCCTAGCATTCTATATTAAAAGAGAATGGACTTTGCATACATTGTCCTGTGTTTCAGAGAAGATATTTTGTGTTTGTTTAATGTTAGAAATGGGATTTTAGCAGGCTAGGGCATTTGCCAAAGCCAGGCAGAAACCACCACTCTAAAATAACCCCTTCTCACCCCCAGGTAGCTTGGCATGAGCAGTCGGGTTTATCTTAGAGGCAGTGTGTAAAGCATTTGCACATAAGCAACAGAAATACAGTGTAAGCACTACAAAAGGACACCACACCAGTTTAGAAAAATATCCAATATTTTTATATACTTAGGACAAGATGAAAAACAATAAAATCCACAATTATCAAAATACGCTTTAAAAACAGTTCCTTGATGTCGATAGCTTCGTCTGGGGCTATCACTGCGTTGTGAGCAAACAAATCCAAACAGTTCTGGCTGACGGCGGCGGCTCAGGCCAGCTACGGTGTCGAGAAGACCCACAAACAGTAACTTTTAGAAATGCAGGGGGTCGGCGACCTCTTGTTAAGCTTCCAAAAACACGGCGACCGCAGGTGTTGGTTCCGGAGGTCGGTGCAGGAGTCGTCAGGGCCCTTGAAGTCGATCTCCTCTTTGTTGGAGTCAGGAGCGCTGGCGTTGGCAGGCGTCGTGTGCTGCTGTGAGAAGTGCAGTGGTGCGGCGTGAGGTGCCCTCAGGTTGCGGTGCGAGCAGTGGCTCTGTAGCAGCATCAGATGGCGTCGTCAGTGCGACCAGGGCCGCGGTACAAGATGAAGGTGGTGCTCATCACGGTGCTGGCAGGTCACGGTGCAAGCAGCGGCCTCGTCGTTGCTGAAGTGCTGTCGTCGGCTGACGAACTGGAGTCTATGGTGCCGGTGTCAGTAGGCCAAGGGATGAGGGTAGTGTATCGTGTAACTTTACGAGCGGTGCCCTCAAACCACGGTGCAATCAACGGCGACGATTTCGGCATGGAGCTGCGTCGTTGGGGATACCAAGGCATCGTCGTGAAATGAGGCGGTGCAGAGTGTGATGCCCACGGGTCGCGGTGCATGCAACGACTTGGTGGCGGCATCAGCAGGCGTCCTCAGTGATACCAGGGTCGCGGTGCGGCATTGTGGCAGTGCACTCTGCAGTGCCAAAGCGTAGTTGTGAAGCGAGGCGGCTCGAAGTGCGGGTCCCATAGGTCGCGGTGAAAGCAGCAGCTCAGTGGTGGCGTCAGCAGGCAATGTCGGTGATTCCAGGATCGCGGAGCGGCGTTGCGGCGGTGCCCTCTGCGGTGCCTTCAGAACACATAGTCGGTAGCGGCATCGTAGATGTCGTCGAGTTGCTTTTCTTCTGTTGCAGTACAGTAATAAGTGGTCCCAGTGGACACACACTAGGAACAAGTGCAAATTGAAAACAATTCAAACAAAATAACACTGATACTTTGGGAGGAAATTGGTTCAATGTTATTTAATCACATTGAACAGTGGTAGGTACTGGTTAGTCAACATATAATTCCAAATAATTTGCAAAGTGCCCCACAGCAAAACGTTGACTGTTTTGTCGTTCTATGCCAACCACTATCAACAGAGATTTGTAACTGTGATACTTTTTCTTGTTATGGCAATGTTACACAGACCATTACCTTTGGTGGCTTAAACAAGCCATTTTTATTGTAATTAATTTTGTGATTATGACGATGTCACCATCTTTTTCTTTCACCTTTATGATCCTCACTTAATGCACTTTTACCTCCCCTTTCCTTTCTCCCACTGCTGTGGGGCACTTGTGCAAAGTATTTGGAATTATGTGCTGACTGCCCAAGATGGAAGCAGCCACTGCAGGCCAACACAGCAAAGCACACAGCAAAGTGGTAGTGGTAGTCCCTCCTCACAGCTTCTCCAGCTCTTCTTCTGGGCAGTTTTCTTGGTCCAAAAGAGTTCTAACGTTCAGGGGTCTGGGCCCCAGTATTAGTATCCAAAAATCCTTTGCTCCTCTAGGCAGAGGGTGTATGTGCACAGCCTGAACCAATTCTGCCTTCTGTGGTGTGATTTCCCAGCAGGGGGTGGAGACGGCATTGTCAGAGGCAGACAAGGCCCTTTGAGGTGCAAGGAAATCTCCTCTCGCTTCCCCCACCGCAGCCCAGGTCTTCAGCCCTTTCCTGACCTACTTAGACTATTGGGAGCCACCCTTCCTTCCTAGCCATCTATCGTCCAAATCCCAGACAGGCAATCCACATTCCAGCAGAGGCACACGGGATGACTGAGCAAGACAATACCTACTTCCTACAAGTGGTATTTTCAAACACAGAATGTAAAAATCACCTTTACTAAAAGATGCGTCGTTAGCTTTTGAGTTCAGGCATACTAAATGTTATTTTCCCACCTAGTTCCCCAGGGCCAGTTGTGTTTATAAAATGTTAGAAACAAACTTCCCATTCTGTCCTATGGGGAACAGGGAGCCTTGCAATAGTGAAAAACGAAATGGGCTGTAATTCCCTATCAGGACATGCCACACACACCAGGGCATGTCCTACCTTTCACTTACACTGCACCCTGCCCACAGGGGTACTTTGGGCCTACCATAGGGGTGCCTGACATGTAAGAAAAGTGAAGGTTAGGGACTGGCCAGTGCGTGCATGGGCCAAGTCGACATGACCATTACAAACAGCACGCATACTCTGCAGAAGCAGGTCTGAGGTACCTTTTCCGGCTACCCACGTGGGGGGCACAATCTGCGCTGCAGACCCATGAATAGCATTTGATTCACAGGCCCTGGCACACTCAGGGCACTTTACTAAGGACTAACAATTAAATCAAATATTCAATCATGGAAACACCAATCCATAGCACAATTTACACAGAGAGCATATGCACCTTAGCACTGATTAGCAGTGGTAAAGTGCCCAGAGTTCTAAAACCAACTCAAACAAGTCAGGAAAAAATAGGAGGAAGAAGCAAAAAGTTTAGGGATAACCCTGCAAAAAGGGCCATTTCCAACATTTTTGTACATAATTGATGTATTAAGGATTGTTCATGTTTTATGTATTTCTTGTAAATATTATCTCATAACAAATAAAGCGCTCTGATACCTATGGGTATAGCTACAGCTATATAAATACTCAAAAATAATAATAATTTTAACATGGTAATGTTAAAACAAACTTTATCTAGAAAACAGACACTAAATAGAAACAAAAAAGTAGGCCCTATAGAGAAAAATGAATTGTTGTGTTTTACACAACTAGGACATAATAAAAACAGATGCCCAACCTTTTGTTAGTACTGCCTGTCAGTTACTTAGCATCCTAGGGGTATCGCATACAAGGGCTTGGAAAGTAGTTGCATATGCCAAGTCAAAGTAGCAGTAAAATGTGCACACAGGCCTTGGGTTTCAAAAGGTTCCTGTGCAAAATGTTGCAGCACTCTAATGGCATAGCACTTTATAATGAAATGTCTAAGTATGGGCGAAATCAGCGAAATCGCGGTCTGCGAAATCGTGCGAAAGCGAATTCGCGATCCGCATAATTCCCGAATTCGTGCGAAATTGCAAATTTTTGTTTTTTTGCGTGTTCGCAGGCATTTTTGCGTGTTCGCGGCGCTTTTTGCGTGTTCGCGGGCCGCTTGCATGGTGAAGTTACCCATGCGTTGTGTATGTGGGCACAGCACCCTCTGGTTTACACTGCCACCCTCTGGTTCACCACTGACACCCTCTGGTTCACCACTGCCACCCTCTGATTCATCACTGCCACCCTCTGGTTCACCCCTGCCACCCTCAGGTTCAGCACTCACTACTGCCACCCTCTGGTTCATCACAGCACCCTCTGGTTCATCCCTGCTTCCACCCTCTGGTTCAGCACTCACCACTGCCACCCTCTGGTTCATCACAGCACCCTCTGGTTCATCCCTGCCGCCCTCTGGTTCATCCCTGCCGCCCTCTGGTTCATCCCTGCCACCCTCTGGTTCATCACTACCACCCTCTGGTTCAGCACTGCCACCCTCTGGTTCATCACAGCACCCTCTGGTTCATCACAGCACCTCTGGTTCACCCCTGCCACCCTCTGCTTCATCCCTGCCACCCTCTGGTTCACCCCTGCCACCCTCTTATTCATCACTGCCACCCTCTGGTTCAGCACTGCCACCCTCTGGTTCATCACAGCACCCTCTGGTTCATCACAGCACCCTCTGGTTCACCAGTGCCACCCTCTGGTTCATCCCTGCCACCCTCTGTTCATCAGTACCACCCTCTGGTTCAGCACTGCCACCCTCTGGTTCAGCACTGCCATACTCTGGTTCATCACAGCACCCTCTGGTTCACCAGTGCCACCCTCTGGTTCATCCCTGCCACCCTCTGGTTCATCCCTGCCACCCTCTGGTTCATCACTACCACCCTCTGGTTCAGCACTGCCACCCTCTGTTCATCACTACCACCCTCTGGTTCAGCACTGCCACCCTCTGGTTCAGCACTGCCACACTCTGGTTCATCACAGCACCCTCTGGTTCACCAGTGCCACCCTCTGGTTCATCCCAGCCACCCTCTGGTTCATCCCTGCCACCCTCTGATTCATCCCTGCCACCCTCTGGTTCATCACTACCACCCTCTGGTTCATCCCTGCCACCCTCTGTTCATCACTACCACCCTCTGGTTCAGCACTGCCACCCTCTGGTTCAGCACTGCCACACTCTGGTTCAGCACTGCCACCCTCTGTTCATCACTACCACCCTCTGGTTCAGCACTGCCACCCTCTGGTTCAGCACTGCCACACTCTGGTTCATCACAGCACCCTCTGGTTCACCAGTGCCACCCTCTGGTTCACCAGTGCCACCCTCTGGTTCATCCCTGCCACCCTCTTTTCATCCCAGCCACCCCCTGGTTCATCCCTGCCACCCTCTGATTCATCCCTGCCACCCTCTGGTTCATCACTACCACCCTCTGGTTCATCCCTGCCACCCTCTGTTCATCACTACCACCCTCTGGTTCAGCACTGCCACCCTCTGGTTCATCACTACCACCCTCTGGTTCAGCACTGCCACCCTCTGTTCATCACTACCACCCTCTGGTTCAGCACTGCCACCCTCTGGTTCAGCACTGCCACACTCTGGTTCATCACAGCACCCTCTGGTTCACCAGTGCCACCCTCTGGTTCATCCCAGCCACCCTCTGGTTCATCCCTGCCACCCTCTGATTCATCCCTGCCACCCTCTGGTTCATCACTACCACCCTCTGGTTCATCCCTGCCACCCTCTGTTCATCACTACCACCCTCTGGTTCAGCACTGCCACCCTCTGGTTCAGCACTGCCACACTCTGGTTCATCACAGCACCCTCTGGTTCACCAGTGCCACCCTCTGGTTCATCACAGCCACCCTCTGGTTCATCCCTGCCACCCTCTGGTTCATCCCTGCCACCCTCTGGTTCATCACTACCACCCTCTGGTTCAGCACTGCCACCCTCTGGTTTATTTATTTATTTATTTGTGCGTTTTTATATAGCGCGGACTTTACCCGAAGGTGTCAGAGCGCTTCACAATAGGAAACAGAGCTGATACATGAGAACATTACAAGTGAACAAAATACAAAAGCAAACGTTACATTAAATGAGGCAGTAATGACAATCGTGAGCCAACAAAATACCAATGGTGGCAAACGGTGCATTACAAAAGTGACATTCATGAACCAGCAAAATACAAGAGGTAGCAAACGGTGCATTACCGGCGGAAAGAGTGACGTGTGCAGGTTACAAAAGCGTACAAAGTAAACATAGAGGTATAATACTGCAATATATGGAGGGTCCTCAGGCACAAGAACAAACGTTACTTGCAGGTATCAAAAATAAACATATGTAAGAGGTAGAAAACAGTGTGTTACAAGAGAAAGTGACGGGTGCATGTTACATTCGAGTACCAAACACAGGTAGAAATATAATACCGCAATAAATGGCCGACCCTCAGACCGCAAGAACACACTGGGAGGACACTTCCAAAGTCATGTTCTATAATGGAAGGGCTTACTTCAGCTAATAGAGAGGACATGAATTACATTTGGAAGTGTCTTTGGAGGAGGAGAACTTTGAGGTTAGTTTTGAAGGCCTGGGAGGAGGTGGTGGTCCGGAGCTGCGGTGGAAGGGAGTTCCAGATTCTCACCGCGTTGCCTGAAAAGGATTGTGCCATCGTTCTTTCCTTCTTGAAAGTGGGAGGTTCAAGCAGAAGATTTTCCACGTTACGTGATGGTCTAGAGCCTCCAGAGAGTTTCAGTTTATTCGCCAGGTAGCGAGGAGAGGCTTTGTGGGTGATACAAGCAGCCTTGTAGATAGCTCTAGCCTCAATTGGAAGCCAGCGGAGGGTGGATAACATCGGTGTGATGTGGTCGCTTCTTTTGGCCCCATAAATGAAACGAGCTGCTGAATGTAAAACAGATTTGAGGGGGGACAGGTGGGATTTGGGGAGGCCAGTGAGAAGAGAATTGCAGTAGTCAAGTCTGGAGAGGACCAGCGATTGCACCGGGGTTATAAGGTCCTGCTCCGGGAAGAAGCGACGGATTCCCCAAAGAAGGCGCAGATGGTATCGAGCAGACTTTGCAATGGAATTGATGTGGGGGGATAGATTGAGTTTTTTGTCGAGAGTGACACCCAGGGATTTTGCGCTGTCGGCAATGAAGGGTTTAATGTTCAGTAGGTTCAACTGATCCATCCATGATTGCACCGGGGGAGGAGAGATTGAAGAGGAGAAGAGGAGGAATTCGGTTTTGGTGGGATTCAGAATCAGTTGATGAGTAAACATCCAGTTATGAATGGAGTCGAGAGTAGAGCTTAGGATAGAGAGATCGTGAGTGGAGGCAACCTTGAGGTAGATTTGAGTGTCGTCAGCATAGAGATGATAGTGGATCCCGGATTTACTTAAGAGATTTCCTAGTGGTTCTAAATAGAGGTTGAACAATGTGGGTGCAAGTATAGAGCCTTGAGGAACACCTTGACCTACCACCACAGGAGATGAGAGACTGTTCGCTATTTTGATCATTTGAGATCTATCCGAGAGGAAGGAGGCAAACCATTTAAGCACAGTGCCCTCCATGCCCATTCTCTGTTTGAGAATGTTGAGGAGGGTGTTGTGATTGACAGTGTCAAAGGCTGCAGAAAGGTCAAGGAGAATTAGAAGACAGGACCCCCCCGAGTCGAGGATCCTCAGCGCGTCATCAACCACTTGCAGTAGGGCTGTTTCAGTGCTGCAGTTTTGAACAAAGCCGGACTGGAAATTGTTAAGAAGATCATTGTCCTTGATATGACGAGAGAGTTGTTTCGCAACACATCTTTCTGTAATCTTCGCAAGAAAGGGTAAGTTAGTGATGGGGCGGAAGTTGTTGAGGTCAGACGCATCAGCAGTTGGTTTTTTAAGAAGCGGGGTGACCTGCCCAGTTTTGAAGGGGACAGGAAGGGAGCCTTGATAGAGGGAGAGGTTGACCAGAGTGGTCCAGTAGGAGAGGGAAAGGGTATAAAAGTCAATGGCAATGGCACTGGGGATGGGGTCCAGATGACGGTTGGAGGGCTTTGTTTCGTGGATGCACTTGAGGAGGGCATCTTCAGAAATGTGGTCAAAGTTGTGCCAAATGGCTAAGGATTTGCACTACTCTGGAGGGGTAGGATGAGCGACCTGATCCACAAGTGATTTCACTTTTTTGTCGAAGAATATAGCGAAATCCGCTGCTCTCTTTGCAGAATCCTCCGGCTTGAAGGCAGTGGGAGAGCAGTCAGGACTCTTGATGAGATCAAATAGTTTTTTGGGTGTATTTTTGGCTGAGTCTAGGAGGGTTTTGAAGTGCGCCGCTGTCCCAAGGAAGATGTGTTTGTGGTACTTGGATCTTGCGGAGCGAAGCGTGGACAAGTTATCGGTGGAGGGCACTTGCCTCCATTGTTTCTCCAGGAATCTTAGCTGCTTCCTTTCTTCATAGAGGGATTTGTTGAACCAAGGTGCTGAAGGGGTGGGCCTTAACCTTTTGCTTTTGAGTGGAGTGACGTTGTTGATTTCTTCTGCAAGAACTGTGAGGCATTGGGAGGTGAGATCGTCAACATCAAGGTTCGGGTCTAGCCTTGGAAGTGATAACAGAGCTGATTCACAGAGGGGACCGACATCAATATTCTTAACATCACGGAACCATGAGATAGCCCTCTTGGGTTGGCCAAGTGTTATAGCGTGTGATAGTTAAATAGAGAATGGGATGAGGAGGTGGTCAGACCAGTCTACATGGATAGGGGTCGTGATGGAAAGCATGCCTGCTTTAGAAATAACAAGGTCCAGGATTGAGCCCTTAGAGTGTGTTGATTCTGTGCAGTGTTGGATGAGATCGTTGAGAGAGAGGAAGGTGGCCAGGGAGTTTCCGGAGGAGTCTTGCGGTGAGCCCCAGTGGAGATTAAAGTCACCCACGAAGGTCTGATTGTCACTTTGTGAGTATTGGTCACTGATGAAGTCAGTGAGTTCCTCCAAAAATAAAGGGCCACTACGAGGCGGGCGGTAAATGACATGGAATCTAAGGGGTGAACAGTGATGCACTTGTAGCTCAAAAGAAAGGCATTCAAAGGTGTGGAAGGAGCTGATAGGAGAGGCCTTAAGTTGAAGGGAGTTTCTAAAGATGACTGCAACACCACCCCCGTGTCAGTTCTGTCATTCCTAAGTATAGAATAGCCTGTGGGTAATAGGAGATCAAACATAGAATGCGAGGTATCTTTGAACCAGGTCTCTGTGAGGAAGAGCATGTCAATATTGTGGTGGGTGATGGTATCTGAGATTTCAAGTTTGTGTTTTACTGCAGATCTGCAGTTGTGGAGCAGACAGCGCAGCTCTGTCAGGACTGTTTTGGTGACAGGGGCACTTGGGCTCTGAAGGGTGATCGGGATATTGTGCTTATGTGGGGGTGCTCGGGGGGGCTTAGGTGGATGCTTGGTTCTGACAGAGGAGATGGTTGGAATAGTGTAGATAGTAGGGTTGCTCGGGTGAGCAGGTTGAGGAAGGGCGGCGTTCAAAGGCTTGTGTGAGTTAAAGTTTTCAGACTGAATGAGCTTGGCTAAATTGAGATGAGGGGGTGAGGTGCATCTCGTGGGAAGTTGGGAAGGAGAGGGGGTGCAAGGAAAGGTGGAAATCTTAGAGCTTAGAAGTGAAATTGCAGCTGTAATCTGGGAGATGGAGGTGATAAGGGAACCTAGCTTATTTTCCAGCGAGAGTAATGCAGAGCACGGAAGGTTGGGTGGATCGATGGAAACAGGTGGGGGTGGAATTGGTGGTGGAAGGCAGGGAGAGGTGGGGGGATAGGAGGTGAGTTGGGGTGTAAGGTTCAAAAGTGGGGAAAGGTGGAGGTTGAGAGCGGGAGTTAATGAGTCGGAGGTTAAGGGAGAGTTGCCTTTGTTCGTGTTGCAAGAAGGAGAGGAATTAGGGATAGCTTTAGGGGGAGAAGGGTGCGGAACACAGCGATAGGGAAAAAGGAGAGGGGAGGACTGTGTGTATTCATGGGAATGAAGGAGGTTTGGGAAGAAAAGAGGCGAGGTGGTTGTGGAGGGCATGTCAGGTAGGGGAGGAGGCTGCGAGGGAACGGGCATCTGGCAGAGTGGGGGGGGTTGAGAGAAAGGGAAGTTGGGGAAAGGAAGTGGTACTGTTGGACCAGAGGGAGGGAAATGGACAGGGTTACCAGGGGGGGAGAGGGAGTAGCATAATATTGCTGGAGGAGTGGGAGGGAGGAGAGAGATGCAGTGGGATTGAGGCGAAATCCGGGTGAGTAACGAGGGGAGGGGAGGAGGCCAGGAGGGATGGAAGAGGGGAAGAGGGGAGCGTAGGGAAAGTTCACTGGGGGAGAAGGTTGGAGGAGAGGTGGACTAAAAAGGGGGGTGACTGGAAGAAAAATGGGGGAGGAGAAGAGATTGGAGTACCGGGATGCAGATTGGACGAGGAGCGCATTCGCTAGCGGTGAGGTTGAAGTGAAGTGGGAGGGGGCATATTGTGAGGGGGGAGGAATAGGAGAGGAGGTCACTGGGGAGGGGGCAGGAAGAGGGCCGACCTGTGATTCTTGAGAGTGCAGCCAATTGGAGTGTAGGGGGGTCAGGGGAGGAGAGAGGGAGTAATGGGTGGAGCTGGAAGGAGAGTCGAGGAAAAGCCCGGTCGCAGAGGAGGGGAGTAGGGAGGGGAAGAGGTGGTCAAAGAGAGAAAGACAGGTGTCATTGCCTTGGATCATGACAGTACCGTTGTTATAGAGTGAGATAGTGAGGTAACCGTTGAAACGCGTGGAGGGAGAGATTTTTAGCTGTTTCCCATGAGGGATAGAGGAGGAGGAGGTGACGTTAAGGGAATTGTATAAGCTGGTGGACCAAGAGGAGGTGTCGTGAGTGAAGAAAATGAAATCATTTTTGAGCCTCCCAAAACGACTATTGTGAAATTGATGAACAAAGAGGCAATCCGGGAAACGTTCAATAGTATTGTGCTTCAATCGTTTTGTTGCAGCTTTAGTCAGGCTGGGCGGATAAATGATTTTGTAGCAATTAGTTCCAGCCTTAACTCGAGTGGTGGCCATGATGGGAAAATGTGGCGGAGGAGGGTAAGGGGGATGAGAGGAAAGTGTTACTGGGAAAGCGGTGGAGAAGAGAAATAAAAGGGCATAAAGGGGGCACATAATCCAAACATTAAGGTGAGGATATCAGAACTAATGTGCCGTCCGGGACTAGCAAAGCCTAAGTATGCACAACAGCCTCATCATCATTTAGACCACCTGAAGAGGTGCTCATAATAGGGTGCGGAAAACAAAAAACATGAAAAGCATTTTCTAGCACTAACATATATTTACAGGCCTGGCGCCCTACAAACCTTGCAGACTCCCTGGCCAAATGGCCAACTCAGAGGGGGACTCAAATGCCCTGAAACCATAATGTCAATGGTGCTGTCCCTGCAGCAGGACTCCAACTTAATCAGACTTGTCCCCACGGAAAAGAAACTTAAAAGGTGCAGCTGGCACTAATAGCCGCGCAGCTGTAAAAAGTAAAACCAAAGCAGCTGGAAGCAGCTCAGCTTGCTGCACATCTGTAACCGGCCTAAACGATGCAGCTGGCACTACTTGCTGCGCAGCTGAAAAAGGCCTAAACGGTGCAGCTGGCACTACTTGCTGCGCAGCTGTGAAAGAGGCCTAAACGAAGCAGCTGGCACTACTTGCTACGCAGCTGTAGAAGGCCTAAACGGTGGAGCTGGCACTACTTGCTGCGCAGCTCTCACTGGTGGTCCGGGGCTCCCACCCCCCGCGGGGAGGCGAGTGCCATCTTGGAGGGCGCTGGGGCAGGGTTACCCACTGAGTTTGGACTGCAAGGCAGGAGATCTCTCTAGATGCACGGCTACTAGCTTGCCGCCTCGACAGGTCCCTCCAGCTGTCTTACGCCCCACAGTTCGCTAGGCAGAATTGGGTGTCATGTGTAAGTCCTCCTGCAGGCATCATTTGCCAGGCGTAGTGATGCTGCCAACATGCCCTACAACCGCTCACATACCATAGTAGGACTGTCTCAGTGGGGTAGGGGAGCAAGCCACGAGGTTCAACGCCATTTCAGGGTTTCTCGCCGGCCGCCATTTTGGAGTCAGGCAGCCGGCACTGTGGATCCGGAGCTTAATTACCCATGCCGCCTGCCAAGTCTTCTGTTACGCACACCTGCTACTTATCCCTACCAGCTTCCGCTTCCCAATAATCCCTGTCTGGGCCGTTGCTGCCTGGTAGTGCTGTTCAGGGCTAACCACTACCTCTAGGTGTCCCGCCGGCCGCCATTACAGGGTCAGGCATCCGGGTCTGTGCTCCCAAAGAGTGTTTACTTAAGGGCTGCCAAACTGATTGTAGACAGAGTGCAAGGCGGGCAGGGGCATGACTGAGCGGGTCCCGCGGTGGCCACAGTTACAGTCATTTAATTGGCCCTTTTATTATAGTGGGAGGCAGGCCGCAAATATCGCTGATTGATTCCTAGCAAAGCAGTATGGAGGAGGGAGGGGGGCAGCGCTGCATGCACCTAGGCACCGGAGCTCAGTACAGGTATTGCTAACGAGAATACCGCAGATATACAACAGTTGGGGCTGGCATCTGAGCCCAATGCGGATGGTTAGCGATGCCGCCTCTGCCTCGCAATTTACTCTTGCGGCTCCCGGGGCTCTATTTACGAGCCACAAGGGAGGTCAAAGGACCCCCGTACCGCATGGCGTGCGCTGCTCTGTGAAAGAGCTCCGGCTGCCCCGAGCCTCACACAGCACTTACCGCACCGCCCTCACTGTTATCTCGGCCGGCCTCTTCATTCCGCCGCAGGCTCCCTGCTCGCTGAGATCAGCGCCGCCACCATTTTGTTACAGACGCTGCGGCCAGGAGCGGAGCAGGTCTCAGCTGTTTCTTCGTTTTCGGGCTGCTGCTTACTCTGCTGCAGTCATTATCGTGGGCACGCAATGCTCAGGCTCGATTCTTGGCGTTCTGTGCCGTATCAGAGGCCGGGAAACTGTTCCTTGGTTGCTGTGGTCGGGAGAGCTTCAGCTCCGAGCGGTCAGCTCCTCAACCCCCCAGAGTCCGACGTAGGCACCTCCGAGGGAACAGCAGAGATCGCAGCACCCCAGAGGTCGTCCGCTGCAGATCCACCGAGCCTCCTTTCCCCCGTATCACTCCAAAAGTTGAGCGATCCCGGCTACTGGCAGCGCCAGCTCTTCGGCCGGGACTCACGCGGCCGCCATTCCAGCGTGGTCTGCTCTGCCGGGCGGTCTGACTGCGCAGCCAGGCGTTCCCCAGTGACACGAACCACAGCGCTGGGTAGCCCTCGATGTCAGCAGAGCCCTCATGCCAGATACAGCAGCGGATGGCGCAGTAGGGGAAGGATAATTACAGATAATTACTGCGGCCGGCAGAGCTACACTATCGTGTGGCCATCTTGCCGGACGCCCCGCCCACAGCCCTCGGTTGGGGGGTCAGTTGGGGAGCAGCACGCCTGGCTTCTGGGCTCGGGGACCCTCGTCCGAAGCGCAGGGAGCTCGGAACAATCCGCTCTGGAGTCTGGGAAAAGTTCAGCACTGCCACCCTCTGGTTCATCACAGCACCCTCTGGTTCACCAGTGCCACCCTCTGGTTCACCCCTGACACCCTCTGGTTCATCACAGCACCTCTGGTTCACCCCTGCCACCCTCTGGTACAGCACTGTCACCCTCTGCTTCATCCCTGCCACCCTCTGGTTCATCCCTGCCACCCTCTGGTTCATCACTGCCACCCTCTGGTTCAGCACTGCCACCCTCTGGTTCATCACAGCACCCTCTGGTTCATCACAGCACCTCTGGTTCACCCCTGCCACCCTCTGGTACAGCACTGTCACCCTCTGCTTCATCCCTGCCACCCTCTGGTTCATCCCTGCCACCCTCTGGTTCATCCCTGCCACCCTCTGGTTCATCACTGCCACCCTCTGGTTCATCACAGCACCCTCTGGTTCACCAGTGCCACCCTCTGGTTCATCCCTGCCACCCTCTGGTACAGCACTGTCACCCTCTGCTTCATCCCTGCCACCCTCTGGTTCATCCCTGCCACCCTCTGGTTCATCCCTGCCACCCTCTGGTTCAGCACTGCCACCCTCTGGTTCATCACAGCACCCTCTGGTTCATCACAGCACCTCTGGTTTACCCCGGCCACCCTCTGGTACAGCACTGTCACCCTCTGCTTCATCCCTGCCACCCTCTGGTTCATCCCTGCCACACTCTGGTTCATCACTGCCACCCTCTGGTTCATCACAGCACCCTCTCGTTCATCACAGCACCTCTGGTTCACCCCTGCCACCCTCTGGTACAGCACTGTCACCCTCTGCTTCATCCCTGCCACCCTCTGGTTCATCCCTGCCACCTGCTTCCTTAGCTGTAAGTGCTTCCTGTTGCAGTTATTTTTTTTTACAGGAGCATTGTGCCATACTTGTAACTATTCTCTGACCCTGCTTTGAGGGTCAGAGCAGGGTCAGAGAATAGTTGCAAGTAGGCAACTGAACTCTGGAGGGGCCCCTCAGGAAGCACTACAGGGAATGGTTACAAATTAGCTTGAACTTTTGCACCTGCTAAGTGCTTTCAGTTTTCCAAAAGTCGTTTTTCTGCCATTTCGCGAGATTTGCGGGCGCGTATTCGTGCGAAATCGAACTTGCAATCCGCAAATTCGTGCGAATTTGCTGATTTCTTTTTTTTGCGTGTTCGCGCGGTTTTCTGCTTATTCGCAGACCGCTTGCAGCGCACCGACCCCGAGGTTGCCCATGCGGTCGTGTATGGGCGCAGCCATTTTGTTTGCGTGACGTGTTTCTGTTTCCGGGCGCTTGTTGCATGCTCGCGACGTATGCGGCGCGCGATTACGTGTTCATGGGCGTTTTTGCGTGCTCGCGGGGAAAATATCGCGCAAACGTACCCACGTGGTCCTCTACCGGCGCGGCCATCTTGTTTTTCATTCACTGCTATGGTTTTGGGCATGCTACCTTTCTATCCATCTCACATCTTCGTAATCCTATGTTTTTCTGAACTTTTTTTTGTCTTTTTTTGCTTATTATCTCTCTCTTCAATTTCCTACATCTATATTTTGTGTTTTTTTAAAACTTTTTGTTACTTTATTACCTACTTTATTTCTTTCGCTCTCTTTTTTATTTTTTTTCACACCTATTCTTCTTTCCTTCTTCTTGTGCCCAGGGCCATGGCTAAGGGAGGCGACAAGGGGAAGGGCCCAGCACCCCGTACCCGGCTCCCTTGCGGGCATTTGAGGGGCGAGGAAGTCCAGGCCAGGGAGATCTTCTCCGCAGTGGAGGTGGCCGCCTTGATGGTGTTTGTGCAAGTCCACCTCCCTAAATCTGTGGCAGCAGGTGGGCGGATTGCTTCCGGTTACGGCCTCCGGGAGCGTCGCCAGCTGTGGGAGAAGGTGTGCCGGCGCATGTATAAGGAGTCTGGGGTCCGATGCACCTACCAGCAAGTGACGCACCGGTGGAGTGACATCTTGGACCGGGAGCATGACATGGTCGACCTGCTTGGTGTGGATATCCCTGGCCTTGGTAAGTAGCTATTTAATAACTACTTTTTTTCCTTCTGCTCTGTTATATTGCTAATCTATTTTTCTCCTAAAGAGTACGAATGCTGCTGATTCGATTACATTGCAGGTAAATTAATGTTTAAATAGCTTCTGTCATTGCAGGTGCTCGCCTGGTTATTGGCGTTGCTACTATGCTTACTTGTTTGCAACTTTTTAGTCATTTGAGAGCATTACTGCGTAATGCTAGAGACAGTAGACTCAAGTCTAGTCCTTCTTTGTACTCCTGCTGCTGCCACTTTGATGAGATAGTGGTGGATAGATACGTTGAGTTTATTATTTTTTACTTGTTATAGGACATTTGTTAGTGGTCTGCAATCATGATGACGGACTGTGTCTGTCACGCGACGTCTCGTGCTGCTGAGTGATGGCAGTCGTAGTAGAACCTTTTTGTTGTTGATGTAGTTAGTGAATTACATAACTTTCCTATTAGATGGTCTGCGAATCCTGCAATACTGTACTACTATCCTCCTAGTTGACCAGATCAGATGCAATTCATGTTAATTTGTTTCCCCAACATAATTTTAGATTGAGTACAAAGAAATCAAATATTTCCCAAAAAACAATCATCCATGTTGTGTTTCATTATTTCATGATCACCAGGACCTCCCAGGGGCAAGGCGTTGGCGGCGACAGAGACTCCGGTGGCAGAAGGTGGAGAGGCTCAGTCCCTTGCAGGCTCTTCTGCTGGCCCCAGTAAGTTGTTCTATTGTCATATTAATACTTATACTTCCCTAACTTTTACACCTCCTATTCATTACAAACTGATTCCTAATAATTCTATGTTTTACAAAATAGTCTTTGATCTTCTTCTAATGTAGACTACTTTCTACATTCTTATCCTGCCTCTGCCATCACTCTCTGTGCTACTACTATTTACAATTATGAGTCGGTCTGTGTAGGTAGCTAAGCTTGCCCATTCGGCAAACGGTGTGAAACAAAACTCTGATACAGCAATAGCTCTAGGCACTAAGTGCAGTCCTCTGGGTTGCCCTTGCTGTCTATTCCAGTCTTCTTAATGTAAGTGCTTTGACAATTTCCAACAACAAAATGTCATTGTTTACACCAAGTAAAAGGTAGCAGTTGACTTTTTGATTTGAGAGGAGCACATCCCATACCGCTAGTGTTTCAGGGACTATTCTGCACACAAAGAAGTATGGACAAGATAAATAGGACATTGTTGATGATAGGTGCAGTTCGACTTTCGACATACCTCAGTCCGAACAGAAGTTGAACCCCCATTCCCCTGACCGACTATCTAGAATGTCTGACCAATGATTTTACGCCCCAGAAGAACAGAAGAAGACTACCTCCGAGTCCCGGCCTATCTGAGTCACTGAAACATGACTGCCAAGTGCAGTAGTTCAAACCTTTCCGCTCACTCACTCGTGAACAAAAACCACACAGTGTTTGTTAGTTTTAAAGTTTTATTTTCAATTGAGAAATGAAAAAATTATTTCTTTATTTTTAATAGCGTAGTATTCTTATGGATGAAGATGACGTTAAAGTTTAAACAACATTCCCATGAATGAAATTAGTATGACTCAAACTTAATAATAGTTAACACTAACAGACACAGGAAATTAGTAGAATAACTGTGCGTGAGCCCCCACCTTCTTTAAAGTTCTTAAAGTACTGCTGGTGGTGACTCAGTAGTAGTTGGTGAATCGTCTGGCAGAAGGGCAATGGAATCTTCTTTCTGTAATGAGAAAAATGGTGCACGTTAAGCAAGCATTCATCAGTTGTCATAAGAAGAAGTGTAGCATTTAATGGAATAAGCATCTAAAAGGTTAACACCCTCCCTCAAAACCGTTACTTTTTTTCAATCCCAGTAATAAAAAATGTGTTATGTAACATTTCCTTTCATTACGAGACAAAATAGGGGGTTGTGTATGGCATCTGAAAATATGACATGTTTTTCCTAGACGTCACAACATCTGATGCGGCACAGATGACCACCAGTGCCGGGGCCAGCAGGTCGGAGGGGTCCACTCTGGATGCGGCGCCGCCAACAGGAGGAGCTGGGGGGGAAGACTCAGCGGCGGCGGATGTTGGTAAGTTATTATACTCCTTACTTATTGAAATTTTTTTGAGTAGGCTCGTAAAGGAGTGTATGATGTACTGTACAGTAGTACACAGTACACTAGTATAAGTACACTGTACTGTCAAGAGCATTTACTAATTTATAACTACTTTTTGGGCTATCACGGAGAAGACAGTCAACCTTGACTTGTAATAGCATTAGCGGCGGTACTTCTCTGGTAACCAATGGCCCCCTCTATTTCACTTGAACTCAGCTGGCAAATTTTTATTGTGAAGCCAAGTCATATCAGATCAGATGTAGTTTAGGGATGTGAAGAACGAAAAGTTAAAGAAGGGTGAAACGAAGGACGAGCGAGTCTTAATATTTATTTATGACTGTAAAGAATGGTTTTGTTGAATGCAATTCAACATAAGAAAGAAGACGGCGGTTCCCAAAATATAATGAAAAGGGTGTTAGTTGGTTGTTGACAAAAAGACATTTTGGTACATTTGAGACATTAAGAAGAATCATAGACGTACTTTGGAAGCCTGGATGTTATCTTCTTTATCCTCCTCGTCGATAACAGAGGTGTATGATGTAGTAGAGCAGACGCTGAGTGGATTAAGTATGGCCAGTGGCAGTGCCACCCCTATAGAAAAGTAAGACATTCCTATTCCCACCTGCATGTACTGCTTAAAGTACTGCGAGTCTGCATCATCATGGCCTGTGTCTGTATTTCTTGGGTTAAAGCTGAGTGAGCTGCCATTATGGCGGCTACCACAAGTTCACGTACCAGTAATTTCTTTTGCAAAACAAGAGAAAAAAAGTAAAAAAGGCATTTTTTAGTACTATCTGACTATGTATGTACTAGTAGTGAGTCCATCTATAGTGCTGCTAGTGGAATTCCTGAAACTCACAGTGTCACAGGCTTACAAAGACGGCGGAAAGATACAGGCCAAAATGTTATACTGTGTTTGCTACTTGCTGGTGTTACTGAGTGTCAACCTTCCGTTGAATTATTTTGACTTTATGTTAAGGACTATTGGCTACAGTATTTTTCTTTCTTTCTTCATAGATGCTAATCCCAAAAAGCTCACCCGTAAGGAGATGGCTGTCCGGGCCAGGGCCTGTAAGCTGGAGGCTTTTTGTGTAGAGTATCGGCGGTTGTGGGCTTCTGGAGCATGAGGAGACAACATCAACATCTACATCCTCCTCCACTGCCCCCGGGTCCACCAGCCAGAAGCCTCCAGCCAAACGGAGCCGTGGCCCGACAGCCTCCCGCCGCCGCCGCACAGCAGCAACAACATCAGCGGCCCTCCCCAGATCCTGGATCGTTCGTGTGCGCCGACTACGCAAAAGAGTGGACTACCTGGAGCGGTTGGCCGAGAAACATCAGCGCCAGCTCCGGGACCTCCGCAAAGAGCAGCAGGACATGAAGCAACAGCTTGCAAAACTACGCCACCGGAGGAAGTGACTGTCCCTTGCCCCTTTTTTAAAGACTGTTGGGGGGGTGGGAATTGGGTGTTTGGGAAAGGAGACTTTTGGACTTTTGGACATTGGTTGGGGTTAGGTAGGGGGGTGAGTTGGGTTAATTTATTTCATTTTTTGACTACCTCAATATATTTCTTAATAATTATTTTTCATACCAAAACATAGTATACACGTTCATATTATTTTGTGTGGGGGTGGGCGGTGGTTACTGGACGTTTGGTTTCTTCCAACTTACCAGCATGAATGAAACATCTAGTCCTGAAATGTACCAAAGTGCCAGTAACCGAGATAGTGAATTCAGTAGCCCTACTAGTACTTTACTAGTAGTACTGGCAATCTCTGCTCTCCTCCCAGTCCTAGCCCATTATTCTACCTCTCCAAAATGCTTATCTTACCTGTGATTCGTGTTTGAGAATCGGGGTAGCCCCAGGGCCGGCTGCATTGCAAATGGTGATTAAGGTTGGTTGTTGACTTGAATCCTCGAAGGATGCAATATCATTGTTGTGCTGGTAGCAGTAGTGGTACACACTTGCAGTATCACCATATGAAAAAAAGAGGAAATTAAACATTGAGTGGCCTGAGCGTAGCATTAGAAACAGTACAATAGATAGTACGGTACAGAACAGTGCCCTAAATTGTAGCCTATGCAGTGAAAACGTAAGGTAAGCATTAAGCATTAGATTGTTCACGTCGTGTAGGAGGAGGATGTTCTTATTATTAATCCACGATCAATCAATCAAAGCATTTATATAGCGCACTACTCACCCAGAGGGTCTCAAGGCGCAAGGGGAGGGGGGTCCGCTACTGCTCGAACAGCCAGGTCTTGAGTTGCTTCCTGAAGGCGAGGTGGTCCTGGGTCAGGCGGAGGTGGGTCGGGAGGGAGTTCCATGTCTTGGCAGCGAGGTAGGAGAAGGACCGTCCCCCTGTGGTGGCTCTTCGGATGCGGGGGACGGCGACGAGGGCGTGGCCGGTCGATCGAAGCTGGCGTTTGGGAGCGTAGAAGTTGAGGCGGCTGTTGAGGTATCCTGGGCCTTGGTTGTGTAGGGCTTTGTGTGCGTGGGTGAGGAGACGGAAGGTGATTCTCTTGTTGACCGGGAGCCAGTGCAGATCTCTCAGGTGTCCGGAGATGTGGCTGCGATGGGGGATGTCCAGGATGAGTCGTGCTGAGGCGTTCTGGATCCGTTGGAGTCTCTTCTGGAGTTTGGCGGTGGTTCCGGCGTAGATGGAGTTGCCGTAGTCCAGACGGCTGGTGACGAGGGCCTGGGTGACCGTCTTCCTGGTCTCGGTGGGGATCCATCGGAAGATCTTACGTAGCATGCGCAGGATGTTGAAGCACGACGAGGAGACGGCGTTGACTTGTCTGGTCATGGAGAGGGAGGAGTCCAGGATGAAGCCCAGGTTGCGTGCGTGGTCTGTTGGTTTGGGTGCGCTGCCTAGGGCGGGGGGCCACCAGGAGTCGTCCCAGGCGGAGGGTGAGGATCCCAGGATGAGGACTTCCGTCTTGTCCTAGTTCAGTTTCAGGCGGCTGTTCTTCATCCATTCGGCTACCTCTTTCATCCCTTCGTGAAGGTTGGCACTGGCGGTGGCGGGGTCGTTGGTGAGGGAGAGGATCAGCTGGGTGTCGTCGGCGTAGGAGATGATGTTGAGGTTGTGCTGGCGTGCGATGTCTGCGAGGGGGCTCATGTAGACGTTGAAGAGAGTTGGACTGAGCGAGGAGCCTTGAGGAACGCCGCAGATGACTTCGGTGGCTTCAGATCTGAACGGAGGGAGACGGACTCTCTGTGTCCTTCCGGCGAGGAAGGAGATGATCCACTCCAGTGCCTTCTCCTGGACTCCGACGTTGCTGAGGCGTTGTACTAGGGTACGGTGACAGACAGTGTCGAAGGCCGCGGAGAGGTCGAGGAGGATGAGGGCCGCTGTTTCTCCGTTGTCGAGCAGCGCTCGGATGTCATCGGTGGCTGCGATCAGGGCGGTCTCGGTGCTGTGGTTGGCTCGGAAGCCAGACTGCGAGGGGTCGAGGGATCCGTTCGTTTCGAGGAAGGCGGCCAGTTGCTTGTTGACGGTCTTCTCGATGACTTTTGCTGGAAATGGGAGCAGCGAGATGGGGCCGTAGTTCTTGAGGTCGGTCGCTTCGGCCGATGGCTTCTTGAGTAGGGCGCTGAGTTCGGCGTGCTTCCAGCTCTCCGGGAAGGTGGCGGTGTCGTAGGAGGTGTTGATGATGTCCCGCAGGTGGGGTGCGATGACAGCGTCGGCCTTGTTGAAGACATGGTGAGGGCAGGGGTCGGTCGGAGATCCGGAGTGGATGGAGTTCATTGTGCGGACGGTGTCTTCGGTGCTGATCGGAGTCCAGGCGCGGAGGGTGGTGGTGGGGGGCGGTGGTTCGGTCGTGGCGTTCGTCGGTAGAGAGCTGAAGCTGTTGTGTATGTCCGCGATCTTGTTGTGGAAGTAGGAGGCGACGGAGTTGCAGAGGTCTTGCGAAGGGGTGATGTCGTTGTTTCCGGCGTTGGGGTTGGAGAGCTCTTTGACGATGTTGAAGAGTTCCTTGCTGTTGTGTGCGTTGTTGTCCAGTCGTTCCTTGAATGCAGTTTTCTTGGTGGCGTGGATGAGTTGGTGGTGTTTTCGGGTGGCGAGCTTGAGGGCAGTCATGTTGTCCGGTGTTGGGTCTCTGCGCCAGGTTCTCTCGAGGGCTCGGCAGTTCTTCTTGGAGTTCTTGAGTTCGTCGGTGAACCATGGGGCTTTCTTGCTCCTGGGTCTGCTGGGCGGGGTCCTCAGGGGGGCGAGCTCGTCTGCGCAGTCGCTGATCCACTTCGTGAGGTTGGTGGCCGCCTGGCTAGGGTTCGTTGTGCGGGTGGGAGGGTTCATGTTCAGGGAGGTCGTGAGCTGGTCGGCTGTGATCTTGTTCCAGCTCCTGCGTGCAACCTGTTGCTGGAGGTGGTGAATCGTGGTCCTACCGAAGCTGAAGTGGACCCAGCTGTGGTCCGTCCAGTGGAGTCCGGTGGCGTGGCTGAAGGCGATGTCCTTGCTGGATGAGAAGACGGGGTCGAGTGTGTGTCCGGCGTAGTGGGTGGGGGTGGTCACCAGTTGCTTGAGTCCCAGGTTGGCGAGGTTGTCCAGCAGGTTGGTGGTGTTGCGGTCGTTGTTGTTCTCCAGGTGGAAGTTGAGGTCCCCTAGGAGGATGTAGTCAGCGGAGCAGAGGGCGTGCGGGCTGATGAAGTCGGCAATGTCTTCGCTGAATTGTGTGCGTTGTCCCGGGGGTCTGTAGATGAGGGTGCCTCTGAGGGTGGTCTTGGGGTTGATGTGGACCTGGAAGTGAAGGTGTTCGGCGGTTGTCAGGGTGTCGTCGGTGTTGGTCGTGATGCGGATGGTGTTCCTGTGGACGATGGCGATGCCTCCTCCGGTGTGGTTGATGCGGTCCTTTCGGATGATCTTGTAGCCGTCTGGGATGGCGATGGCGATGTCGGGCGCTGAAGAGGTGTTCATCCAGGTTTCCGTGAGGAAGGCGACGTCTGGTGACGTAGTGTCTAGCAGGTTCCAGAGCTCGACGGCGTGTCTGTGGACGGAGCGGGTGTTGAGCAGGATGCACTTCAGGTGGTTGCTGCTGTTGCTCGTCGAGGTCTTGAGCGCTGCTGGAGTGGTGCAGGTCCGTATGCAGGTGAACTTGCAGGCGTTGCAGCAGAAGGGTCCATGGGTGCGTCTCGGGGTGGCTCGGTAGCAGCCCGGGATTCAGCCGGCGTTGAGTGCGTAGAGTTCGGTGGCGTTGTATGTCCGGCGGATGGGCTGGGGTCTGCGGGGGCCAGGGGTCCTGGCACTGGGCGCGGTCCAGGCGCGGACGGGCGCAGACGGGCTTACCTTTGGCGCACCTTCGGCGCTCAATTAGTGCTCCCGCTGCGCGCGTCCGCTGCGCAGTCGCTCCGGGGGCGTCATAAGAAGGGCGCCGGTAGCTAGGGTCTGCGGGGAGGCGGGAGCGGGCTGACCAATCGGATGGCGGGGGGGGCGGGGCCGCGGGCTGGCAGCGGCGGGAAAATGGATGTCGGGCTTGGCGGGCGGCCCTGCGGCGGCTGGGGCAGCGGCAGTAACAGCAGGTAGGCAGCGGGCAGCAGGTAGGCAGTGGGGGCGACCAGGCCGAAGGCGCAGTGGTCGCTCCCTTGGAAGAGTCTGGGTCCCCTTTAAGAAGGGCGCCGGTAGGGAGGGTCTGCGGGGAGGCGGGAGCGGGCTGACCAATCGGATGGCGGGGAGGCGGGGCCGCGGGCTGGCAGCGGCGGGAAAATGGATGTCGGGCTTGGCGGGCGGCCCTGCGGCGGCTGGGGCAGCGGCAGTAACAGCAGGTAGGCAGCGGGCAGCAGGTAGGCAGTGGGGGCGACCAGGCCGAAGGCGCAGTGGTCGCTCCCTTGGAAGAGTCTGGGTCCCCTTTAAGAAGGGCGCCGGTAGGGAGGGTGTGCAGGGAGGCGGGAGCGGGCTGACCAATCGGATGGCGGGGGGCGGGGCCGCGGGCTGGCAGCGGCGGGAAAATGGATGTCGGGCTTGGCGGGCGGCCCTGCGGCGCACATGAACTTCTGGTTGCTTTGACCTTATCCTCCCCAGCCAGTGTGTGGAATTTATTGTTGTTGTCAGTCACACATCAATGAAATACCACACAGCCCGGGGGAAGAGGGTTAGGGTTTGAAAATTGGATGGGAATGGGGGTTTTTGGGAAAGTTTGGTAGAGAGGAAAAAAAACACAGCATGGACAGTCAAACAACAAATGAAGAGAAACAAATCTTTGGATTTGAAGATATCGATAAACCTTTAAATGGACATAAAGGAAGTGCACTACTGCATGCCAGAAGTTGTTTAGTAAATGGATGGTTAGCTTACTGAAAAGTAGTACTACTACTTACTGCAACTTACTAGTAACTACGAAGGAACAAGCTGGCAGTACAGGGCTGCAGTCATTAGGCAATTTCACTTGCCTCTCTGCCCTCAGACAATAAACACTTAGAACATTAAATTAGTGTTAAACATTGCAAAGACGTATCAAATAGCTGGAGGGATGAATTTGAAGCAGAGATCAAACAAACGCACAGAGTCACACTCGTAGAAGTAAGTTCAAAAGAATATCATTTAAAAGATAAGGAGAATTTTGGATACTGTTACTGTTTTTTGTAGTTGTCCCGTTGAATTTGTGAAGTTGATGCATCCAGCCATTCCTCTTATTCGCGGTACTCCTTCATTCCATCGGATGCTCCGTCGATCAATCTTGGTGACCAGACACACTGACTGTCCACTGCCTGCCTGATGCGGATATGCGGATCGCTAATTGTAAGCCTGAGTAGTACATCGATGGCACAGGGTAAAAGCCTGCCTGTAATTGATGATGGAAAAACACAACAGTAAGTGTTAAAGACACCTCGGAGAAAAAAAATATATAAGGCACGCTGTGTAGTGCAAAAACTTATACTGTCACTTTCAGAGATGACAATCCCCAAAATCTAGAACACCCCACATTACCCTCCCAAAAACTTGCAGAATACTGCTGCTACCTCGCAGAGGCCTAATTTCAAATCGTGCCAAAATGCACTCAGAAAGTATGCCCAAAACCCCCCTTTCCCACCATGGATTATCTTCAAACCACGTGCAATCAAAATTAGATATTCCAAAAAGTGTTCCAAGACCCCACCCAGTCGTAAAAATCTAGAACCCCCGCCCAAACACATGCAATACAATACTGCTAACCCTAACGAGCCCTAAGTTAAGAATAGTGGCAAACGCTTTCTTTAACTAGGCCAAATCCCCCCTTTCCCACCATGGATTATCTTCAAACCACTTGCAACCAAAATTACACATTCCCACGAGTGTTCTAAGACCCCAGAACCCAGTCGCAAAAATCTAGAACACTCTCAAACACATGCAATACTGCTGCCAGTGCTAACCCTAACGAGCCCTAAGTTAAAAAAAAGTGCCAAAACGCTTTTCAGCATGGATTTTCTCCAAACAACTTTTATCCGTTATTAGACATTCCCAGCAATGGCCCCAGACCCGTCAACCCAGGCGGAAACAAGTAGAAGTCCCCCAAACAGGCAAAAACAAAACCGGAAAAGCTCACACTTAGAAATATTTAGGCCTCATTCCAAAATCACTCCAGCTAGGCAGCTAGGCCATAACTCCCGTTTTCCACCATGGATTTCCTGAAAAACAAATGCAATCAACATTAGACTGTGCCAGCAGTGCTCCCAGACCCCAAACCCCACACACAACAACTTAAAAGCCCGCCAAACAGCACCCCAAAGACAGGCAAGTGAGCAAAAACGCAAAAAAAAAATTCAACTTCGATTTTCTCCAAACCACTTTTATCCGGTATTAGACCTTCCCAGCAATGGCCCCAGTCCAGTCAACCCAGGCGGAAACAAGTAGAAGACCCCCAAACAGGCAAAAAGCAAATATACAAAAGTGGGGACAGAAATTTTCAGGCAAATTTCCAAAATCACTCAGCGCGCGCTCTGCAGCTAGGCCCTAACTCCCCTTTGCCACCATGGATTTGCTTCAAACCTCTTGCAATCAAAAGTATCCATACCCAGCGTTGCTCCAAGACCCCAAAACCCACCCCCAAACACCAGGAACCCCCCAAGCAGGCCCCCGAAAACACGAAAGTGAGAGAAAACGCTAAAAAGTGAAAAACTTTTTAACCATGTATTTTATCCAAAACACTTTTATCCGGTATTAGACCTTCCCAGCAATGGCCCCAAACCCGTCAACCCAGGCGGAACAAGTAGAAGACCCCCTAACAGGCAAAAAGCAAATATACAAAAGTGGGGACTTGGAAATTTTCAGGCAAATTTCCAAAATCACTCAGCTCGCGCTCTGCAGCTAGGCCCTAACTCCCCTTTGCCACCATGGATTTGCTTCAAACCTCTTGCAATCAAAAGTATCCATACCCAGCGTTGCTCCAAGACCCCAAAACCCACCTCCAAACACCAGGAACCCCCCCAAGCAGGCCCCCGAAAACACGAAAGTGAGAGAAAACGCTAAAAAGTGAAAAACTTTTTACCCATGTATTTTATCCAAAACACTTTTATCCGGTATTAGACCTTCCCAGCAATGGCCACAAACCTGTCAACCCAGGCTGAACAAGTAGAAGACCCCCAAACAGGCAAAAAGCAAATATACAAAAGTGGGGACTTGGAAATTTTCAGGCAAATTTCCAAAATCACTCAGCGCGCGCTCTGCAGCTAGGCCCTAACTCCCCTTTGCCACCATGGATTTGCTTCAAACCTCTTGCAATCAAAAGTATCCATACCCAGGGTTGCTCCAAGACCCCAAAACCCACCCCAAACACCAGGAACCCCCCCAAGCAGGCCCCTGAAAACACAAAAGTGAGAGAAAACGCTAAAAAGTGAAAAACTTTTTAATCATGTATTTTATCCAAAACACTTTTGTCCGGTATTAGACCTTCCAGCAATGGCCCCAGACCCGTCAACCCAGGCGGAAACAAGTAGAAGACCCCCAAACAGGCAAAAAGCAAATATACAAAAGTGGGGACTTGGACATTTTCAGGCAAATTTCCAAAATCACTCAGCGCGCGCTCTGCAGCTAGGCCCTAACTCCCCTTTGCCACCATGGATTTGCTTCAAACCTCTTGCAATCAAAAGTATCCATACCCAGCGTAGCTCCAAGACCCCAAAACCCACCCCCAAACACCAGGAACCCCCCCAAGCAGGCCCCTGAAAACACGAAAGTGAGAGAAAACGCTAAAAAGTGAAAAACCTTTTAACCATGTATTTTATCCAAAACACTTTTATCCGGTATTAGACCTTCCCAGCAATGGCCCCAGACCCGTCAACCCAGGCGGAAACAAGTAGAAGACCCCCAAACAGGCAAAAAGCAAATATACAAAAGTGGGGACTTAGAATTTTTTAGGCAAATTTCCAAAATCACTCAGCACGCGCTCTGCTGCTAGGCCCTAACTCCCCTTTGCCCCCATGGATTTGCTTCAAACCTCTTGCAATCAAAAGTATCCATACCCAGCGTTGCTCCAAGACCCCAAAACCCACCCCCAAACACCAGGAACCCCCCCAAGCAGGCCCCCGAAAACCCAAAAGTGAGAGAAAACGATAAAAAGTGAAAAGCTTTTTAACCATGTATTTTATCCAAAACACTTTTATCCGGTATTAGACCTTCCCAGCAATGGCCCCAGACACGTCAACCCAGGCGGAAACAAGTAGAAGACCCCCAAACAGGCAAAAAGCAAAACCGGAAAAGCTCATACTTTGAAATATTTAGGCCTCATTCCAAAATCACTCCAGGCGCGCTGTGCAGCTAGGCCATAACTCCCGTTTTCCACCATGGATTTCCTGAAAAACAAATGCAATCAACATTAGACTTTGCCAGCAGTGGTCCCAGACCCCCGACCCAGCACCGCAAATCTAGAACACCCCCAAATAAACCCCCAAAAACCTGCATTACTGGTATATTGAAAACATGGCAAATTGCGCTGTTGACAAAAAACAAACAGCAATTGGTTTCAACAGAGACAGACAGCCATTGCTGTCCACTGCATGCCATCTTCTCATTATTCATTACCTGTTCTACTTTATGTCCGCATCTTCTTCGGAAAGTGAGGGCCCACAGGGCAGCCTCTCCTGTAAATTTCAGAAGTAGGTCTGTCAACAATCAGCAAGCATGTAGTCAGTCAGTCAGTTATTTCAGTCCCACTTGAGGGGACTCGTCTACGAAGACAAAGTTTGTTTTTTCTCCATAACCCATCCATCTGCCTTGAGGAAAATGGATAGGGGGAGTCTGGAGGAGGAGGATAGAGGAGCATGATTGAGTTGTGAACTTGTGACCATCTGAATGCAGACTGCGGCACATTCAAATCAATACGGAAAATAAGATGAAGACAGTGCTGATGATGGACTTATTGTGATTAGTTGATTAGAGTTTTGTTGTGGTAAAAGTAGCAAAACAAAGAAAGACACAGGAATAAAAGTGAATAAGTACGGAAAAAAAGGAAGCAATTTTCAGTCCTCGTTGTCAGGGAAGCAGAGCAGAGCTCGTCCTCCAAGTCTATGAATTGATACGGGAGTAGGTCTGGTGACCGAGAAGAACTTCCGTCGTCGTCATCACCTAAGTCGGTGTCCTCTTCTTCCTGCGTGCATTCACGTATTTTGTAATCGGGTGGTATGAAGTGCTGATTCATCTTGATTATTGTTAACCTCTCCACATTTTTGGGCAAAAGGCGGGTCCTTTTTGAAGTAACAATGGCACCAGCAGCACTGAAAACACGTTCAGAAGACACACTTGCGAGTGGGCAAGACAATTAATTTAGAGCCAGGTTGGTGATCAGTGGCCATTTTGAGCTTTTCGTATACCAATATCCCAGTGGGTTCTCATCATGACAGACCTCTGTTGGGTCATCCAGATAGGCCTGCACCACCGACTCAAGGTTCTCCAGGGTTGATCCACTTTGCGTACCATCTGCGACCTTTTCATCAGTGGACCGAGCTAACCCTTGCTGAGTTAGCCAATCCCCTAATGACAATATTTGTTTGCGGCCTGGTGCAGGTGAGGGTGATGATATGGTTGCTGGTGTCGTTAACGGCTGTGAGGGAAAGTGACTCCCTTCGGCCACGGATTGAGAAGTGGAACTTGACACCGGATGGCCTGTTGATTCAGTTGTACTTGTGCTGCCTCCTTGAATGTTCTGCCGCTCTCTTTTGAACCGAGTGGCTGACACAGCTAGCCAATGTTTGTACTTTGAAACTTCTGCTTCCGAAAAAGGAAAGAAAGTATTGGTGGGCAGTGCCTTTTTGTACTGTGGATCAAGAATAGTGGCACAAATGTAATGTTGTTCTGTATGTATCTTTTTAAGCCTTTCATTGTCAAGTAGGCGCCATAATAACTTCTGCGCCAAACCATATGCTTCTCGCTTTTCACCATCATCTCGGAACGTTGAAGACACCTCCTTCAGTTGGTGCTCTAGCATGCGCAACAATGGGATAGCTTTGGTCAAAGAACAGTCCTCCCTGCTGACTTCACGCGTGAAGAGCTCAAAAGGACGAAGCATGTCTGTCAGGGTTGCAATTGGCTTCCATTCCTCCAACTCTAGCATCAAGTCTTTGTGAGCAGAACCCAGTTTAAAGACAAACTCATGTATTACCTCCCCCTGCTCAGACGCTCAAGCATGTAAAAGGTTGAGTTCCAATGTGTTGCCACCTCCTGGATTAGTCCATTGACTGGCAGTTTACGTTCATATTGAAGGCTCCTCAGCTGCTTCCGGTCCTTAAAAGAATGGTTGAAATGGGTACAGATTTTTCGGCAGGTGGTCAGTACATTGACGACTGGCTCTTCTGCTTTCAAGAAGGCTTGCACCACGATGTTAATACTGTGCGCCAAACACGGCACTCTGAAATAGCCACCGTTGTCCATGGCCTTAACTATATTACTGCCATTATCCGTGGAAACATAACCAACTGTGCGGTTTCTTGGATGCAGCCATTCATTGACCTTCCTGTTAAACTCCTCCAAAAGGTTAGGTGCAGTGTGAGATTTCTCCATGGCAAACATGCCTACTGTTGCATGTTTGCGAGTAGCTTGAAAAACTTCCTCCGTGTCAACATCTTTGTGTTTTAACTGTCTTTCGACCCCTGCAAAAGAGACCCAGTGTGCAGTGATGCACATGTAATCAAGGGCTTGGCAACTGGTCCACATGTCTGTTGTCATGTGGATAGTGTGAACAGCACTCTTCAGAATAGCTGCGCCAATCACCTCCAGCACATCTTGATGTAGTGCTGGAACAGCAACCCTTGCAAAATAGTACCAGCTAGGAACCTTCCATTTAGGGCAGACTGTTGCCACCAATTCACGAAAACCCACCCCTTCCACGAAAGAGAAAGGGAGAAGGTCCAGCGCTAGCATTTTAGCCAGCTTTGCGTTATAGAGACGCACCGTTGGGTGGTTGCGTTCAAATGGCGGATCCGACCAAAACATGCTGCTAATGGTGCGCTGGACTGTTTTACGTGATGATGATGATGATGATGATGCAGACTTCAAACCAGTTAGGCTCATTGATTTACTTTTTTGCATTGGTGTGTGTCCCAGACTCTTAATGTGCCTCATACATGTTGCAGGGGTTGAGGGTGTGGGCGCTACCACTGCAGTGCTGCTGCCAGGGGTACTGTTTGTACTAGAAAAAATGTCTGTCGCTTCTTCACTTCCCCCCTGCACGATCAGCCTCTCATCATCATCAGATGCAATATCAAGGGATACATTTGGATTTGTTTTGGCTTCATCGATGTCACTTAGGTGCTTATACCACTGGATAGGGTGGTGTTTTTTGAGATGACCTCTCTGGCCTCCGGTACTATAGTTGGTACCAAGCTTACCCCGACTAACTGATACTTTACAAATTGAACAAACAACCATGTTTTCCGCCTTTTTGCTAACAGTAAAGAAGTCCCAAACTGGGGACTGGAGATGTCTGCTGGTGGTGCAGGTACTACTTTGACTTCCAATGCCAGATGAAGTGTAGGTTGTGCGTGGCTGAATTTTTCCCTGTAGTTGACTTACAGCACCACTACTTGAGGTAATGGGGGTCGAGTTGGATGGAGGTCCCTGCCGGCCCTTCTGACGAGAAAATATGGAAGCTGTAGGTTGTGTTGGTGTTGTAGTTAACTGCGTTGGTGGTGGTACCACCAGTGTCGCGCCGCCCTCATCCTGCTCAGCAGCCATTCGGGCTAGGGTTAAAATGTTTGTCTGCTGCATGCCCGCTGTGGCTGGAGTGACATCTGTGATGACTGGGTCATCGTCATACTCTTCATCAGCAGCAGAAGGAACCACTTCTTGTTCATCGTCAGCAACCATAAGTCGAAGCCTTGCGGGAACATTCCTTTTCGGCTTAGCTACCTTTGTCGGCTCATGGCGTGCCTCACTGTCAGACTGCATTAGTGGGTTCCAATCAGGATCAAGGTCATCAGAATGAAGGGGGCTTGAAGAAGAACTTGTAGTAGTAGCAGCCCTCCTTAACCTTTTTCTTGTTGGGGATCTGGAAGACAATGGATCATCCTCAGGAGGAGTGGCTTCCTCGGATGATTCTTCCACTTGAATCTCAATTTCCTGATGTGCCCCTACTTCTGGAGGAACAAGCGTTGTAGGCAATAGTGCCGCTCCATGAACCTCTAGTGGCACCTCTCCATGCACCTCTACTTGCGCCTCTCCTTGTGCATGTACTTGCGCCTCTCCTTGCCCATCTACTTGCGCCTCTCCTTGCCCATGTACTTGCGCCTTTCCTTGCCCATGTACTTGCGCCTCTCCTTGCCTATGTACTTGCGCCTCTCCTTGCCCATGTACTGGCGCCTCTCCTTGCCCATGTACTTGCGCCTCTCCTTGCCCATGTACTTGCGCTTGTACTAGTTGCACTTGTGGTTGTCGTTGCGGCTGTGATTGTTGGACACTCGCCAGCTGAGTTACACCCGGCGTTGATTGGATGGTACTTTCTTGTGATGAGCCAACATCACTGGTCGATGGTGATTGAACAACCAAAGTAGCTGCCGCAGCAGCACTCATGGTCTTGGACCTAACTTGGTGTGGTGGCACTGACCCCAATGAGGCGGAGGTGCTGCTTCCAGCTTGGTCCCCGGCGGACACCGCTGCTGCTGCAGGCGTAGTTTTTTTTCCCCAAAAAAGGTGTCGGTGGGCACACCCGTCTCTTTGGTAGGTGGTGCCACTTGCTTCTTCTGCTCCTTCTTACTGGCAGTGGCACTGGCCACTTTCTTCGCTGAGGCGCTACGGCCACCTTTCTTTGGGCCCATCTTCTTCAGATGTCAGAACAGCAGGCCGCAGTTGCACGAGTTGCAGAGTTGTCTTGTCTGTGGCCACACGTGACGTCGCGTGACGTTGTGCTGCACACACCGCTGCAGGACTTCTTCCTGGCACTGGTGGTTCTCTTGTGCACCTAAAAGCAATGGAAGA
This sequence comes from Lissotriton helveticus, assembly GCF_964261635.1. Lineage (NCBI taxonomy): Eukaryota > Metazoa > Chordata > Amphibia > Caudata > Salamandridae > Lissotriton > Lissotriton helveticus. The sequence continues at coordinate 595,538,382 of NC_136065.1, read as the reverse complement.
CAGAGGAACATCAGTTATACACCCCAAAAAATAAAAAAACACACACAAATCACCACAATCCAATGCCATCCATGCCCTCCATGATGTTTACATTCAAGACACCCCACAGAAAGACTAGGCCCATGCACCACTGAGTACCCCTGGGCATAATGGATGAAAGCAAGGCACATTGGATGCAGGCCTATGGCACAAAGCACACTGCCTGGATTCAAAATGGCCCCATGACCCCTGCCTGTACCAGTCTTCAAAATGGCCCCCACCTACATGGCCATGCCCCATCAACACCCCAAAAAATCGAAAAACACACAAAAATCACCACAATCCAATGCCATCCCTGCCCTCCATGAGGTTTACATTCAAGACACCCCACAGAAAGACTAGGCCCATGCACCACTGAGTACCCCTGGGCAAAAGGCCCCAACAACAGCCCAAAAATCGAAAAACACATAAAGATCACCACAATCCAATGACATCCATGCCCTCAATGATGTTTACATTAAAGAAACCCCACAGAAAGACTAGGCCCATGCACCACTGAGTACCCCTGGGCATACTGGATGAAAGCAAGGCACATTGGATGCAGGCCTATGGCACAAAGCACACTGCTTGGATTCAAAATGGCTCCTTGACCCCCACCACATGGCCAGGCCCTGCCTTTACCAGTCCTCAAAATGGCCCCCACCCACATGGCCATGCCCCATCAACACCCCAAAAAATCGAAAAACACACAAAAATCACCACAATCCAATGCCATCCATACCCTCCATGAGGTTTACATTCAAGACACCCCACAGAAAGACTAGGCCCATGCACCACTGAGTACCCCTGGGCAAAAGGCCCCAACAACAGCCCAAAAATCGAAAAACACATAAAAATCACCACAATCCAATGCCATCCATGCCCTCAATGATGTTTACATTAAAGAGACCCCACGGAAAGACTAGGCCCATGCACCACTGAGTACCCCTGGGCATAATGGATGAAAGCAAGGCACATTGGATGCAGGCCTATGGCACAAAGCACACTGCCTGGATTCAAAATGGCCCCTTGACCCCTGCCTGTACCAGTCCTCAAAATGGCCCCCACCCACATGGCCATGCCCCATCAACACCCCAAAAAATCGAAAAACACACAAAAATCACCACAATCCAATGCCATCCATGCCCTCCATGAGGTTTACATTCAAGACACCCCACAGAAAGACTAGGCCCATGCACCACTGAGTACCCCTGGGCAAAAGGCCCCAACAACAGCCCAAAAATCGACAAACACATAAAAATCACCACAATCCAATGCCATCCATGCCCTCAATGATGTTTACATTAAAGAAACCCCACAGAAAGACTAGGCCCATGCACCACTGAGTACCCCTGGGCATAATGGATGAAAGCAAGGCACATTGGATGCAGGCCTATGGCACAAAGCACACTGCCTGGATTCAAAATGGCTCCTTGACCCCCACCACATGGCCAGGCCCTGCCTGTACCAGTCCTCAAAATGTCCCCCACCCACATGGCCATGCCCCATCAACACCCCAAAAAATCGAAAAACACACAAAAATCACCACAATCCAATGCCATCCATGCCCTCCATGAGGTTTACATTCAAGACACCCCACAGAAAGACTAGGCCCATGCACCACTGAGTACCCCTGGGCAAAAGGCCCCAACAACAGCCCAAAAATCGAAAAACACATAAAAATCACCACAATCCAATGCCATCCATGCCCTCAATGATGTTTACATTAAAGAGACCCCACAGAAAGACTAGGCCCATGCACCACTGAGTACCCCTGGGCTTAATGGATGAAAGCAAGGCACATTGAATGCAGGCCTATGACACAAAGCACACTGCCTGGATTCAAAATGGCCCCTTGACCCCTGCCTGTACCAGTCCTCAAAATGGCCCCCACCCACATGGCCATGCCCCATCCACACCCCAAAAAATCGAAAAACACACAAAAATCACCACAATCCAATGCCATCCATGCCCTCCATGAGGTTTACATTCAAGACCCCCACAGAAAGACTAGGCCCATGCACCACTGAGTACCCCTGGGCAAAAGGCCCCAACAACAGCCACAAATCAAAAAACACATAAAAATCACCACAATCCAATGCCATCCATGCCCTCAATGATGTTTACATTAAAGAGACCCCACAGAAAGACTAGGCCCATGCACCACTGAGTACCCCTGGGCATAATGGATGAAAGCAAGGCACATTGGATGCAGGCCTATGGCACAAAGCACACTGCCTGGATTCAAAATGGCTCCCTGACCCCTGCCTGTACCAGTCCTCAAAATGGCCCCCACCCACATGGCCATGCCCCATCAACACCCCAAAAAATCGAAAAACACACAAAAATCACCACAATCAATGCCATCCATGCCCTCCATGAGGTTTACATTCAAGACACCCCTCAGAAAGACTAGGCCCATGCACCACTGAGTACCCCTGGGCAAAAGGCCCCAACAACAGCCCAAAAATCGGAAAACACATAAAAATCACCACAATCCAATGCCATCCATGCCCTCAATGATGTTTACATTAAAGAGACCCCACAGAAAGACTAGGCCCATGCACCACTGAGTACCCCTGGGCATAATGGATGAAAGCAAGGCACATTGGATGCAGGCCTATGGCACAAAGCACACTGCCTGGATTCAAAATGGCCCCTTGACCCCTGCCTGTACCAGTACTCAAAATGGCCCACACCCACATGGCCATGCCCCATCAACTCCCCAAAAAAATCGAAAAACACACAAAAATCACCACAATCCAATGCCATCCATGCCCTCCATGAGGTTTACATTCAAGACATCCCACAGAAAGACTAGGCCCATGCACCACTGAATACCCCTGGGCAAAAGGCCCCAACAACAGCCAAAAAATCGAAAAACACATACAAATCACCACAATCCAATGCCATCCATGCCCTCAATGATGTTTACATTAAAGAAACCCCACAGAAAGACTAGGCCCATGCACCACTGAGTACCCCTGGGCATAATGGATGAAAGCAAGGCACATTGGATGCAGGCCTATGGCACAAAGCACACTGCCTGGATTCAAAATGGCCCCTTGACGACCCCCACCACATGGCCAGGCCCTGCCTGTACCAGTCCTCAAAATGGCCCCACCCACATGGCCATGCCCCATCAACACCCCAAAAAATCGAAAAACACACAAAAATCACCACAATCCCATGCCATCCATGCCCTCAATGATGTTGGAATTCAAGACACCCCACAGAAAGACTAGGCCCATGCACCACTCACTATCCCTGGGTCTACTGGCTAGTGAGGCTTTACAGGCACCCCAAAATAAAAAAATAAAAAACATATAACAGTGAGCTAAAATTCCATGACATAAATGAGAATTAAGTTAAAAAAAATCAGAGAAACAGTTGTATCATGCACCCATGACTAAACCTGGGCCTACTGGATACTGTGGCTAGCTACCACCACAATATATATTTTGTTATAGTTGTGAAAAAAGTTTTAGAACTGGAGTTGCCTCAACTGCAATGCCCCAAACAAACAACACCAACTTACTTGTAAAATCTCAAGTCCAAAAGTGATCCAAACTCCAAAGTTCAAAAAGTCCTCAAATACAAAAATCCACCAGCAGCAAGAAAAAGTAATCCTTCCAGCTCAACAGCCAAATGAAAAGTGGCCAGTACATGGACAAAGCACTGGGAGGAGCCCACTGGACAGGAACAGGAAGTTGGAGACTCTGGGGCACTTCCTTCCTCCCACCCCACCCCAAAAAATGGACTCCTGCACCAAAAAGTGCAGCCAAATGTCAATCTGAGGAGTTATTCTGATCAAAATCATCATTTTCACAAGGTTTATGCTTCCTGCGGTGGATTTCTTGTGCAGAATTGCAATTTTTGCAATTTCGCGAACGCGAGCTGTTCAAATCTCCCGCCGGAAGTCAGCTGCACGCTGTCGCGGGCATTTATGATGTACTCGCGTTGTCAAACTCTCGCCGTGCAAGATGGCAAGCCGCGATGACGTAATTGCGTTCGAAAAACTCTCGCGCGATCACGCAGCAAGATCGAAAATGGCGCAGCACACGCAAAAACGGGAGAAAAACAACTCGGCAGGCTCAGAGTCAACGCCGCGTGCGCGATATTGTATTTTTCAAGCGCGACCAAGCAAAATAATTCGTAGCTTGCGGATTATTGGGCAATTTTGCGCGATTCGCGGATCGCGAAATTGTCAAAAATCCGCAAATTCGCCCGCGAAACGGATTTTACGCCCACGCTTAGAAATTTCAAGTAAACTAAATATGTCAATAGTGTATACACCATACTGTAGGGGTGAACTGCTAAAATAAAAGCGTCCTCCCTTTTATCACACTGCAAATGATAGATTTTGACTGGCTTGGAATGCCTGTGTTTTAATAGAATGAACTGAGTCCCAGCACCAGCTTCTCAAGCTGCCTGTCCAAAGGAAGCTGTCTGTCTGAGCAGAGGGAGGTAATGAGTGGTTTATCAAATTATATGGGTTTCTCTGAGGACAGTAGAATACAGCACATGGCTATCATATTGGACAGCTGGTACATGTATTTAAATGGCAGTCCAATATATACCTTTTGAAACAGATAGCATCATAACGGGCCCTGTGTCATTAATTGTCAGACAGGATTTATGAGTCCTAGAACATGATGCCTTCTCTCCTGAAAAGTGTAGAAGCTGACACCTGCCGGTGATAAAACACAGCTACATAAATAAGACAGGGTCGACCCAGGCACAAGCTCCAAGTAAAAACTGTGGCAAGTAGATTTTAAGTTAGTATGGAATGGCACATAAAAGCACTTACATTATAGACAACTAGTCTTGAAAATTAGAAATATAGCTTCACTATTTTGGATAAAAGAAAAAGGATGAATGTTAGGATTTTCTTTCCTAAGAAGCACATTTGTGGTTCTAATGGTAAATATTGCCTTATTTCCAAAAGGGTAAAATAACTTTCTATGTTTAATTAAACCTGCTATGCTTAGCTTCAAAAGAAGTTTTATAAGTGTTATACATTTTTCATTCGTAGAAACAACCAAAGGGTTAGTGATTATTATTCAATATTGACTACATGTAAAAATTATTAAAAGTTATGTAGAAACGTTTGTATTTTGAGAATCTGTACGACTATTGGAATCTTGTCATGGAATATTGGGTCGCACACATGTGACTAAGAGCGCCACCATTATCACCAGCAAACTTTCTCTTCTTGACACTCACAATGTGGTTTTTCTTTCTCACCTGATCACTTACTTTTGTCTCTTAAGCCTTCAGTACTAAGTAATAACCATTTGATGTATGCATGATATGTATCGCATTGATTTTAACAAAAGCACTTGTATGTGGCTTCCACTCTACATGGATTAGAGTTGTAACTGACATTCTGGCTAGATTAGCCAGTTAAGTTTTTCTTTTTCTCTGTTTTTCTCTTCAGCCCTGAGGATTTGGAGTGTACCCCACTCCAATGAAACACGTGTCGGCTGGCGCAATAAATACAAGTGGCAATACAGACTGCCCTTCTTCATTACTTCCAAGAATACTTAAAAAAAAATATTAATTGTTGATATTCAGATTGTGCGTGCACGGGTTTTGTTTTCTCAAATACAAAGGCTATTAAACGTTATGTAAAGAGAGTAGCTCTAGAGACATGTGAATTATATTGTACGCCTTAATGCACAATAGTTCTGGGCGCATTATGGCATTCTGAAAACTAACATTTTGAGCCAGTTCTTTAGGTGCTAGAAAGAACAGTTCACAAGAATAAAGAATAAAACTGCAAGAGTTACATCCTACCTATAAAATATCAGTGCACAGGAACGGAACGGAGCAGGGAGGCACCCTCAGTCCTGCTTCTGGAGAGTTACTTTGAATTGTGATGGCCACATCGGGATAACTTTGCTCAGACAAGGGACAACAGGTTTATGGGTCGGAGGCCAAGTTCTGTATTTAGCACTAACTAGCACAGCTAAAAATGCCAATGCAGGGAGTTTTGAGCATTTGTTTTAATCTGAAGTTAGCCAATGTGACAGTCCTTAATTTAAACACGTGTTGTTAGCAGATCATTGATAAAAATGATTGTATCTAAATGATTACATGCACAGACTCTCTAGTGCAAGCTAGAATGTTTGAAGGAATAAAATAATTCAGGCTGAACGGGGAAGATATTCCTTTTCAGCAGTTTTCTTTCTATTTTGGTCTAAATAAACTTAGCTCTGATGCTATCTGAGGCTATCACTCCAAGGAATTTGTGGGTCAAATTAATGCTCAATTCATGTAAATGATATTCAGGATATCGTCATTAGTAATTTAACTACATTTAAGAAATTGAAGAAATTACAAAGTTGTTTCAATTAAATTGTGGCCTTGATTAAGCCTTCCTAGAACTAGATTGGACACCACAGATCTGTATTAGGTAACATTAGCTAAAAGAAGTATTTCATATTCTTTTAGGAGCACAAGGGGATATCACTGTTTTCTTGAGAAATAATACCTTTGTAGGAGATATGCAGGGTGGGGTTTATCCTACTGAATAACATTATCAAGGGGCACAGCATAGATACCAGAGAGTACATAAGAGTAGGGTATCAGTGTTATTGTTGCACAGTGTTTCACGATGAAGATATCAGACACGCTCAAGGAGAATGTCATGTTTCCACTAAGGTAGGAGATGTTTCCACTAAGGTGGGAGATAATGGGGATACATTTCACAATTTTAATATAAATGAATATGGCACCCATTGAAATACATTTTTGCAGCAGTATATTTTTTTGGAATAAATGGAATTTCCTCACATATACCTAAGTATAGGTTAGAACATGGGCACTTACTGCTTGCAGCTTCAGTAAGGATTCTCTGTTGAATGCACCCCCTGTAGCGCACTTATGGATGTATTGAGAGATGATTAATGATGCTGTTAAATTGCAGTTTCATAACTATGAAAGAGAAATGGCTGTACAATTCACTAACAATAGGTTCTAGAACTAGGGAGCCACCAGATTTGGTAAAATGCCCTCCCCATAAAGTGATATTTAAAATAAATAAATTAATAAACAAAATTAAAAAAGAGAGGGTGGTGAAAACCTGATGTCCCCATAAAGTGATTACCTTATGAACTTGTGGTTCCCTTAGAGCCTGTTGTGCCTGACAACATACTATATTATCATTTATACCTGTTGAGGCAGAGTAACTTTCTCTCCTCAGTGGGCTTTAGCATTAAAGTCCATCCACAGAGTGAAAGCCTCTTTGCCGTCGTGCTGGGATACCCAGTACACTTTGTTCACTGTGAGTCCCAATGTCAATGCACAGGCCTTAACCCCTTCCACGCTCATGACGAGCTGGGCTCGTCATGAAGTAGCCTCCTCGCACGCTCATGACGAGCCCAGCTCGTCATGTAAAGTGCACTTTACGGATTCTCAGCATAGCAGGGGAATATGCTGAGCAGTTAGTCAAAGGGGAGATCCCTGGAGTCGACTAATCGACTGATCACTATTGGCCTTTCCTGTTAGAGAAGAAAAGGTCACAATATGCCGTGGATATTTGGACAAACATAAAAATAGGTTTCCACAAAGAAAAAGTCTCGTTTACAATCTAAATTTATTAAAATTACAATCGATTAAACAATAAAAAACAGAATGAATTCATACACTTTTTACAATACAGTTTTAAAATCCAAGATAAGGTACCTTGGAAGGATAAAAATAATTATTTAGCAATGTTACACAAACACAATATTACGGTACACGATAAATGAGGAAACAGTCAAAATATGTTCACAGAAAATAGACAACAAACTAAACATAATCACAAAAAACCCCTCATGTATAAGTGGCCCTCTCGATATCTATGCCACTGTATTTCACCAGATCCAATGGCCTTAAACAATTTAGTTACTATAAAGCTTTAGTGGAAAGATGAAATACCCATCTAAAGTTTATGCATACAGGAAGAATAAGAACCTAAGGTCGAATCTTGTGTATACATACAGAGAGGACAAAATAGAGACTCAAACCACCCTGAGTGGACAGAGAGCAACAGGTAATAATAAGTGTGGAAACTGCTGCATTTGCGAGTTATGCATAGTGACTAAAACAGTGGAACATAACGGTGCCACACATACAATCACCACCCTAAACAACTGTAAAACAAAGAATGTAATATATATGATCCTGTGTCCATGCAACCAGGCATATATAGGTGAAACCGGCAGAGAAGTGAGGCTCAGGATAGGGGAACATAAGTCTGCGATAAACAATAACAAAGAAAATGCCCCCCTTGTGGCCCATTGGAAAGAAAATGGACACAAAATAAAGGACCTCAGATGGGTCATTCTGGAAAGAATTAGGGAACTCACCAGATCAGGAGATAGTACAAAGAGACGAAAGTTACAGGAACAATGGTATATGGTTAAATTTAATACCATCAGGAAAGGATTAAACTCTAGGGAAGAGTGGGAGGCTCTCATTTAGGCAGCCTTTCCCATTTAGGGACCACCTTTTCACTAACCTGTACCATAAGCAGATAGCCCGATAGTTTGTTGTCTATTTTCTGTGAACATATTTTGACTGTTTCCTCATTTATCGTGTACCGTAATATTGTGTTTGTGTAACATTGCTAAATAATTATTTTTATCCTTCCAAGGTACCTTATCTTGGATTTTAAAACTGTATTGTAAAAAGTGTATGAATTCATTCTGTTTTTTATTGTTTAATCGATTGTAATTTTAATAAATTTAGATTGTAAACGAGACTTTTTCTTTGTGGAAACCTATTTTTATGTTTGTCCAAATATCCACGGCATATTGTGACCTTTTCTTCTCTAACAGGAAAGGCCAATAGTGATCAGTCGATTAGTCGACTCCAGGGATCTCCCCTTTGACTAACTGTCTTCCTACCCTGTTCCCTGGTGAAAGTGGGGTACCCTCTCCTTTTTGAAACGAATATGCTGAGCATCCATGGGGTTAAAGAGAGACTTGGACCACCTATGCATGGAAGGTGGTAGCATCGTCTTGCAGTAGGCTGATGACCTCCTTGTGACATCTCCATCACTTGAGGCCTGTGAAAGCCTGTGAAAAAAATACTGTAGCTCTGCTGAACTACCTCCAGAAGAGAAAAGAGAAGACACTACGCCTCATTGTCAAAATGCCAGTGCTGCCAAAAAGAGGTGACTTACCTGGGTTTTGTGATATTCCAAGGTACGCGCCGCATGCCAGCTGACAGAACAAAATTGTTTCAAGGCATTCAGCTCCTGCCCACCAAGAAAGGAATGATGTCCTTCCTGGGGATAATGAACTGCTGCCACCAATGGGTCCCTGAATGCAGATGCTATGACTAATGAACTTGCAAACTGTTTCAAGAAATTGAAAGAGACATTTTGTACTGCGCCATCATGGGACTGCCTGACTACAAACTGCCTTTTCATCTCTGTTTCAGAGCAAAATAACATTGCAAATGAAGTGGTGTTGCCAATGGTGTGCTGACACAGCTGGAAAAGAAAGGCCTGTGGGACACAACTATGTGACTTTGCTTTCTGCAGTGATTGGGAGTTGGCAGCTGTGATGGTGGAGAGGATGGCTCTCATTGTGTTGGACTATACTTTTATTGTCTCTGTGCCACATTTGGTGCGGTTGCATTTGGTACGGTTGTTGTTGTTGTCTGGATTGATACAATATTTTCTGCTGGCAGGCACATAGGTTATATGGCATCACATTGTCTAATTGTAATGTCATAATAAGATGCCCACCTGTTAATGTGGCAAAAGTATTACCTGAAATAGGTTGTTCTGATGAGATACATTCTCTTAGAGACAGATGAGACCCCTAAGTAAGTTGGTGTTGAGATTGTAGAAAACAGCACCACGCCAAGATTAGACACTATTAGGAAAGACAGACTATATGAGTGGTAAACTGATGGTTTCTTCAGCAAAATGATAGACACTAATTACAGAGCAGGGTATGCCATAGCAATAGCAGACAACACAGTTGAAAGTGCAGCTTTGCCGCTTGAAACCTCTACCCAGTAAGTTAAGCTGTATGCTGTAACAAAAGCATGAATACTAGTCAAGAGTAAAACTGTTAACATTTACTGACTCACAGTATGCTTTGCAGTTCTTATTTGTGGCCAGCTGTGGAAGTATCACAGATTCATAACAGAAGCAGGGCACCGTATTAAAAATAGTCCTTTAGTAAGGATCTTGTTAAAAGCAATACTATTATATACCAGGATAGTGGTAATAAAATGTGAAGCCTACACAGAAGCTAATACTACGTTAGCCAAAGGTGATGATATCGATGACACAGCATTAAATGAAAGCATGTTACAGCCACTGCAGATGGAACAAATAAATAAATAATTCCCAAAAAGGCAGCTCATGCAGAGACAATTGTTGCACGCTAATGTAAAGGAAGATCAATGGTCTGCAACACCAATTGAACATAGAGGGTGGATTGACGATGGATGTGAGCCGAATAATGAAGAGAGTATGGGTCTACCAGGATGAGATGCCTGTGCCCCCACGCAGTATGTTCCTTTCATTTACAAGACTGGAGCAGGAACCATCTGATATTGCACAAGGGAGGATGAATGCGTAGATGCATATTGCTTCCCAGTGAATAGATTTAAATATTTACTGGTGTGGGTGGACACCTTTTCAAAATGAATGGAGGTGTGCACAACAAGGAAGAATGATGCAGCAACTGGGGCGCAGTGCTCAGGAAAGCCAGCTCTCCAAGGTTAGGGGTCCACTAGGGTATAAATAGCGATAGAAAGAGATCACTTAGTGACTACATTTATTCTAAAGAGGTTGTTTTGGGAATAAAGTATAACATGCATACCCCATACCACCCTCCAATGTTGAGGCCAGGAAGAGTAATTGAGCTCCAAAATAAAAATAAAAAACAGATTATTAGTAAAGGCAACTGATGGAACAGGCCTGAAATGGCCTGATGCTCTGACTTAAGTACTGCCTGCAATGTGGCAAAGACTTCTAAAGCGATTATGGAGACATGATCATGGTGAAAAAAATAAAAGCTGTTTCTTTTAGTTCTAGGTGGACTGGACCACAGACGGTGAACCAACGCAATGAATGGGTTGTGGGGACAAAATGTAGGGCAGCACCCTAACGCCTGAGAGGACGGTACCAGAAATTGATGACCATCTGTCACCAGAGGACCTACGCAACACAGCAGTCAAGAAGAGGACAGACTGGACCATTTCTATGATCCACGAGGGTCCATCATAAAGGGTCAGAGGGACGTGACATAAACTGAGGCTGTTGAGTGAAGTACACAACGAAGTCTCGAAGAAAAGTGATGGTCTGCACCTGCAGAAAAATAGACTGAAGAGGACATTGCAGGGAGGTCCGTGAAGCCGCGCCTGAAGACGACGACTGCGGACCAGGAGGAGAAACAGATGACCGCTCGCTGCGTGCCTTTAAATTACTGGCACTTGTAGAAAGTGCCCATGAACTGAGTGACTAAGTGACAATGTAGCCTTATGCATTGCATTGAGAAAACAATATTTGTTGGACACTTAATTATGAGTATGCTGCTGGTATCACAACAGCCTGCTGAAATAATAATGATCTCACCAGGATGTATCAATGCAACAATGTATGCATTTTATGCAAACACTGTGCAATGCCATCCAAAGATATGTAACTAATGTTTCCTTCATATATATATATATATATATATATATATATATATATATATATATATATATATATATATATATATATATATATATATATATATATATATTCACTGAAAAAACCATAGGTTATAGACCATATATAGTTAGGAATTAGCATTTACAAAACCTTGAAAATTCACTGAAAAAAACATGGGTTATAGACCATATATAGTTAGGAATTAGCATTTACAAAACCTTATTTTACTCACACAAAACCATTGAAATTCCATATATAGTTAGTTGCACTAACTATATATCGCGCACCGGCAATCCACTGCTGATCATGTCACATATTACATCATTCATGACATGGTCAGTGACATCACTGATGACATCACTGATGACATCTCAAATGACATCACTGATGACATCATCCAGTGACTGTGTGTTTCTGTAAAGTTTAAATATGTTTTACATATTGAAAAATGAGTAGATGTAGAAGTGTCTGGATGAAGGATTTAGTAGGTGCGTGACTGACTGTATGAGTGAGTGATTAAATGTGTCTCACTGAGTGCATGGGTTAGTGACTAAACTGTCTTAATTTGTGCATCATTATGTCTGTTCTGTAAACTGCTGCATGTGTTGATCAGTAGCTATATGAGTAACTATATGGGTTATTGATTGATTGTCCAGGTATTTGTATGGGAGACTGAGTGTGTGTGTGGCTGGCTGGGAGATGTGTGACTCTGTGCAGATCAATGTGTTCTTGTATCAATGATTGTATAAGAGAGTAAGAATGTGTTAGTATATATTTGAAAATGTAAGGTACTCTATGTTTAACTGTATAGATTAGAAAATGGAAGTGTGATTGATTCTTTACAGGACTGACTAGGTGTGTGAGTAACTCCATGGATGAGTGGCAGAGTGTGAGTGTCTGTATAGGTGTATGAGTGCATATGATAGTGTTGTAAAGATGAGTGATTGTATGTATGAATGATTGTATGGGTGAATGAGTGAATGTGTGTGTAGACATAGGAATCAGTGAGTGCGTATGTAGTAACTTGTATTGGTGTGTCAATGGTTTAAAAAATTATATTCTGTATTTAACACTGGGTGTAACAGAGGTTATATTAAAGTGTGAGGAGATGCATTGTATTGTCACATGAATGATATCATCAGTGATGTGACCATTGATGTCAAATGAGATGTCATCAGTGATATCAGTGATGTCATTTGAGATGTTATCAGTGATGTCATTTGAGATGTCATCAGTGATGTCATCAGTGATGTCATTTGAGATGTCATCAGTGATGTCATCAGTGATGCCATTTGAGATGTCATCAGTGATGTCACTGACCATGTCATGAATGATGTAATATGTGACATGATCAGCAGTGGATTGCGGGTGCGCGATATATAGTTAGTGCAACTAACTATATATGGAATTTCAATGGTTTTGTGTGAGTAAAATAAGGTTTTGTAAATGCTAATTCCTAACTATATATGGTCTATAACCCATGTTTTTTTCAGTGAATTTTCAAGGTTTTGTAAATGCTAATTCCTAACTATATATGGTCTATAACCTATGGTTTTTTCAGTGAATTTCAATGGTTTTTTATTAGCAAATATCAAAAGCTTTAAAATGTCAAGTACGTGGTAGGTAAAAACATTTTCGTGTTTATGCACGCTGATGTGCTTTCAACGCTGCCCCCCCCCTTTTTTCTTTTAGGAGTATTCTCTCTTTGCAGATAGTGAAGGGTAGGTAACGCAGGCCTTTGCCCCTGTTGTAATCCGTCGTGCCTGCTTCCCTCTCCATTTGATTGATTGTTATCCAAGCATTTACTGTTTTGGAATTGGTTCTCTTTGGTTCATTCTCTATTTACAAACAAGCACAGAGTCGCAATACTCTGTTTAGTCTTTGCAGATAGTGAAAAATCGTTAGAAAAAACAAAAGGAATCAAGCAAAATCAGTAGGCCACTAATGGGATCTCTTTTTGACCTCGCTAAAATAGAAACATTAGGAACAACCCCTCATGAGAAATATGAAACTAGTGAGAGGAACCGAGCTCGACGCCATGATGGCTGCAAGACAGCTCGGCTCCGCCGCCCACCCCGCCCAAAATAACGACAAACCCTATGCAAATATTAAAAATATATACAACACACCAGCAAAGTAACAGGGTAAAACGTTTTATTAAATAACTATTTACATGGCAGCCTGCTGCAACATCGATCCAAATGCATGCCGCCGTTCCCGGGATTTCTCCCCGACTACTCTGCGGCCTACGAGATGGAGAGGCCGGGGCGCTGACTAGGCAGGGCCTCCGGCCGCAACCACAGCGCCAACGATCGCTGCTGACGGAGGGGAGCCTTGCCGGTGAGACCACTGATCTGAAGAACCGCTGCCTGCGGTGCCTCCATGAGCCGCTTGACGGAGGCCCCCGAGGGGCGGTGTGGTGGCGCGGACTCGGAGGGGGCGCTTGGCTCCTGCCCCCTCCCCAAGTCTTGTTGCCCTGGTGTGGCCTGAGATCGCCCCCGACATAGGCGGCCGGCTCCCGGGGTCCGGCGGAACTTTTAGCCTTTTGGTAACTCTTCCATTCTGTACCTTGTCCCACAATCCGTTTGACCTGAAGACACGTCCTGCGGTGCCCTGGTCCGACCATCACATATACCTGCGCCAGGAGGCGGCGTGGGGTGCACTGGAAGGGAGAGGCGGCGCGAACGAGCCTCCCCCACCTCCCCAGGTGGAGGTTTCTCAGCTGCACCCCAGCGCTTCACTCGACGTAGGCGGCCGGCTCCCGGGGTCCGGCGGAACTTTTAGCCTTTTGGTGACTCTTCCATTCTGGACCTTGTCCCACAATCCGTTTGACCTGAAGACACGTCCTGCGGTGCCCTGGTCCGACCATCACATATACCTGCGCCAGGAGACGGCGTAGGGTGCACTGGAAGGGAGAGGCGGCGCGAACGAGCCTATCCCACCTCCCCAGGTGGAGGTTTCTCAGCTGCACCCCAGCGCTTTACTCGGCAGCTGAGTTACGCCCACTCTTGCGGTACAGTGCCTCGCTCGGCCAGCTGAGTTGCGCCTGCTCTTGCTATTACAGCGTCTCACCCGCCATCCGGCTGAATTGCACCCACTCTTGCGGTACAGCGACAGGCGGCTGCCACGGAGCTCACGAAATGGCGGTCGGCTCCACAGACTTGGGCCTGGCCTGCAAGGATGGCTCTGGGCAACCCTGGAACTCGGACGCTTGACTGCTAGGGCATGGGCCCCATTTCCCAAAAGCGTCCCCTCAGCCTTGAAGATTCTACAAGAGTCACCGGGGCCCCCGACTCCCGCAGACTTCCGGTGGGGAGCGACTGCCATGATTGCTCGCGGAATGGCCACGACGTAGCCACGGGGTGCTCTCATGCTGACGCTAGCTTCAGTCTGAAACATCCAGAAACACTGTAGTATCGCGTTGTTGCGTAATGCGTCATATGACGCGCCGCGTTAGCGCACCCGATGCGCGAAGCGAGGCGCGAAGCGCAGCTTCCCGGAAGCGATCCGTGGCGCGGCGCGGAGCGCGTAACGTAAGCATAACAGGTCATGTGACTTGTTAATAAAAATTTTCATTGGTTCATTTCACTTTTGGTTTCCTAATGATGTACGGCTAGGTCATGTGACCCAAAAATGACTCTTTTCATTGGTTTAGAACTATTTTTTGTCCCAAATGATGAAAACCCTTCCTTGTTTCCTCACTCTGACTTTCATCTTTGTGAGAGGAAGACCTACAGTGCCTCGCTCGGCCACCTGAGTTACGCCCACTCTTGCGGCACAGTGCCTCGCTCGGCCAGCTGAGTTACGCCCACTCTTGCGGCACAGTGCCTTGCTTGGCCAGCTAAGTTACGCCCACTCTTGCGGCACAGTGCCTCGCTCGGCCAGCTGAGTTACGCCCGCTCTTGCGGCACAGTGCCTCGCTCGGCCACCTGAGTTACGCCCACTCTTGCGGCACAGTGCCTTGCTCGGCCAGCTGAGTTACGCCCACTCTTGCGGCACAGTGCCTCGCTCGGCCAGCTGAGTTACGCCCACTCTTGCGGCACAGTGCCTCGCTCGGCCAGCTGAGTTACGCCCGCTCTTTGCGGCACAGTGCCTCACTCGGCCGGTTGAGTTTCGCCTGCTCTTGCGGCTACAGCGTCTCACCCGCCATCCGGCTGAATTGCACCCACTCTTGCGGTACAGCGACAGGCAGCTGCCACGGAGCTCACGAAATGGCGGTCGCCTCCACAGACTTGGGCCTGGCCTGCAAGGATGGCTCTGGGCAACCCTGGAACTCGGACGCTTGACTGCTAGGGCATGGGCCCCATTCCCGAAAGCGTCCCCTCAGCCTTGAAGATTCTACAAGAGTCACCGGGGCCCCCGACTCCCGCAGGCTTCCGGTGGAGAGCGACTGCCATGATTGCTCGCGGAATAGCCACGACGTAGCCACGGAATGGTGGTGCTCTCATGCTGACGCCAGCTTCAGTCTGAAACATCCAGAAACACTGTAGACTACCAATTCAATCAGTTCCGGTGGAGCCCCAACGTGACCCGGTAGGGAAGAACTTGCCCTCCCCTCTTTGACTGATGGTTCTTGTTGCCTGTCCCTTCTGTTGTCATTTAACGGAACTTTTTGGACTACTCAAAGGGGTTCTGGTCCGACCGCTGCTTGGTGGAGACATTTTGACTATATTCTGGACCTGCCCGGCCTCGCCCAAAATGACCAGACATCCCTCACTTCCAATTACAGCATACACTCCTTTATCAATATCTTCTTTGATGTTCCTCTTGAATATGTAATTTTGTAGAACCTCATACAGACAAACATTCTCGAGGTGACTGCTTCTATTTGGATAATATGTATCCCACATGTTGGCAAGTCCTTGATGTGTACTGGTTGCTCAGCCTTGATATCACGAGATATGTATGCAGTTTTGGAGCACATGGCGGGCGGGGACGGGTACTGATTGAACATTTGGACATCCATATTGATATTAAGTTCTGATGTATTATTGATTACTGTACTATAAAAAATTCGAATTAACGTTACTCATGGTACTTGCCCGGAAATGTATATCTAGATAATTTCATTGTAACTGGTCCTGTCGTACTTTGATTATAAAATTAACGTCCACCGATTCCGCAACTGTTAGACACCTTAATTCCTGCAACCTAATGGCCCGCCCGTTAAGTTTTTCTACAGTGTAAATGTCCCCTCATCATAAACGATTCCAGTTTCCTCCGTGGCCGGCCCACGTGGTTGTAGGCCCGTATTTGTATACTGACATTTTTGCAATAAACAGTTTTCGAAGGAAGTATGGAATCAGCGTCATAACAATCGTCTAGGTTGGTTGGGTTTTTGAATAATGGCTGTTATTCCCAAACAATAGAAAACAGATAATGCAGACCCTTTGCCTGAATTTTGGATTGATTGAAATTTGTATCCGTCACACCTGCCCTTTTTCCAGAATTGTTAGAAAATGGTCGACCGTAGCTTAAGGTATCTGCCGAATGCAAGGTGTGGTATTTTGTCCCATAAAATACGACTAATTGAGAAACAAATACACGAAGAGGGAACTCTAATTTAGAGACAAACAAAATGAAACATTTTTTTGCATCATAAGAAGGGGAGGATATGTTACACAGAAAAATAATGCGAAAGGGATAGCCAAGATCTGTTGTATCACACGTTCCTGCAGCTAGTCTGATACATGATAAGTAGAAGCTTTTTCGTGTTTGCGCGCGCTGACATGCTCTGAATGCTGTATCCCCTCCCCTTTCTTTTCTCCTCTGTAGGTTACATCGGAGTTCCGACTGAAGAATGGAGTGGACATGGACCGCACCGTGCTCCATGTAGGGAAAGACATAGACAAGCGCTGTGAGATATTGCATGGAGTGCAGACCATCACTGGGAGCGTGAAAGATTGTATGGTATGAATGTGCGCATGGGCCCTGATTTGTACGGTTTGAATGAGTATGTGTGGCGCACGACTGGGTCAATAAAAGAATGCTTTTTGTATGACTGAGGCGGTGATCGAACGGTTAATGGAATGAGAAAAATAAGCCCGAACATGGTATCCGCATGTGAAGGACGAAAAACAATATAGCACTTTCCTTACTTAGGAACGACTCTCTCTGGAGCTAGTGAATGGGAGAGTAGCCTACACCAGAAACTTGAAGGGTTATTTCAGTACGACGAACCCGACCCCAACCGATATCCCAAATGTACACCCAAAATAATGCGCACCAGTAGGTCAATTTATGTGCTGACTAAATAAGAGAAGTTAGCTCGGCTCCGCCGCCCACCCCGCCAAAAATAACGACAAACCCTATGCAAATATTATAAATATATACAACACACCAGCAAAGTAGCACGGTAAAACTTTTTATTAAATAACTATTTACATGGCAGCCTGCTGCAACATCGAACCAAATGCATGACGCTGTTCCTGTCGAGGTAGCATAGGTGGCGGCCTAGGGGTGGAGGACCGTTGTGCAAGTAGCCCGGGGGCGACACCACGCGCAAAGGCCCGTCCCCGCGGTCAGCTGCAGCAGGGCGAGCCTTAGCGTTTCACTCCCCGGTCAGCTGCACCATGACTGCCATTGGCGTTCCACTCGGTTGGATGGCCGGGGACCCGCTCCGGTGGCCGGGGTGAAGAGCAGCTGTTGCTGCGGAACGCTCAAAATGGCGGCCGACTCCCCGGATTTGGGCCTGGTCCACTAGAACGACTCTGGTCTACCCTGGAACTCGAATGGACTGTGGCAGAGCGTCCAAAATCCACAAAAAACACCACTGCCAACTCTTCAATAACTTCCATCACCCAGCACCGCATTTCCAAAGGAACAGCATAGCAAGCTTTCGTGCCCTTTAGAGTTTTCGGAAGCAGTTTCCCAAGACCATCACTGCAGCCATTGCAATCCAACAGAGGAACTTTTCCCAAGATCGGCATATTAACAGGGCTGCTGGTGTAATCGGGGCACTTGCAGCCATTCAACTTAATTGAAGCTTTCACAATGACAAACCGCCCACTGAACTTCGTGCCATGACATTTACTTATAACATTCTGCTGGGTCTTCGCCGAACTGAAGTCTACAAATGCAAAGCATTTCATTCTGCTTGCCTGCTCGGACATGAGCCCCACTCTTGAAGACGTCCTCTCAGTTTTAAAGGTTCTACGAGAGTCGTTGGCCCTCGACTCCCGCGGGCTTCCGATGGGGGCAACCGCCACTGTTGCTCGACTATCCCCCATGGATATACCGCTGCCACGGGTGTCTGCCGCCTTATCCACATCTGGTGCCGTGAGGGAGGCTGATTCAGTGCATCGGCGGAGGGATACGCCTGCTGTCCCGCTCTATGGAAGTGGCCACAACATTGTCACAGGATGGTAGAGTTCTCATGCTGACGCCAATTTTTGTCCGAATTACTAAGAGACACTGTAGACTGCCAACTTGATCAGCTCCGGTGGGACCTCAGCGTGACCCGGTAGGGAAGATTTTGCCTCCCTCGCCTTTGAGTCATGGTTCATGCTGCCTGTTCTTTCTGTTGGCGCTAACGAACTTTTTGAACTGCCGAAAGGGATTCTGGTCCTGCCGCTACTTATTGGAGACATTGAACTATACTCTGGACCTGCCTGGCCTTGACCAAAATGGCGCCAGTATGGGAGCGACTTGCAACTCCTTATGACGTTCTAGTTACTTAGCCTTGACGTTATGGGGGATGTATGCGGTCTTTGTGCACTTGGCGTGTGGGGGAGGGTACTGACTGGGCATACGGACAACCCTATTGATGTCGATTTTTCATTATTGATTATTGTATTATTAAAGCTTCGAAGTAATGTTACCCATGATACTCGCCCATGGTGTGCGTATGGACGATTTTATTGTAACTGATCCTGTTATACTTTCAATTATAAAATCAACCTTCACTGATCCTGCAACCGTTTGTCACGTTTAGTTTTTTCAATTAAATGGCTCGCTTGTTACATACTCCTATACCCCTGGCTTTTGACCCTTTCCTACGCGCGGTCTGTACTACCGCCCTCGAGCGATCTATGTAATGAACAGACTACCATTGCCGAGACACAAGGGAATGCATCTCAGAGAGATAAGTCAAGTACGTGGTAGATAAAAACATTTTCGTGTTTATGCACGCTGATGTGCTTTGAACGCTGCCCCCCCCCCCTCATCATTTAGATTACCACCACCCATTGCACAAAAGCGTACCGGGCGCTCCCCACGCAGAAAAAACGATTTATTTTTTTTTGCCCCGCGGGGCCCTTTTAAAGCCTCCACATCAAACCTAGAGGGTGAGGGAGGATCTACTATGCCCCCTTATGGTCATTTCCCCCTTTGTTTTGGCCTCCTCTTGTCTCTCGATCCTACCGAGAGACAAGATGGCGGCCGCTCCGGACTGTTTAGAATGTTGACAGACACCGGAGAGCCAATCAGCTTCGCTTCGCGAAGTTCCGTTACACGTCAAGTACGCGAACCGGAGCGCTACCCAGAGCGCTGTTACAGATATATATTTTTTTTTGAACATTAATTTATCAAAATCCACTGGAGCACATATATTGAGACCTAGCAAAGGCACATCGGGCTACCAGTCCCTACAATTTTGCCAAGTTTCGTGCAAATCCATTCAGCCGTTCGGGCTAAAAGTGAGGCCAACCGCCCTATAGAAAAATGAATGGGAAAAACGCGTTTTGGGACCCCCCTTTTTTCTTGGCCCCCCCTTGACAAAACCCCCCAAATTTTCAGGGGCTGCTCAGAAACAAAATGTTCAATTTTCCTGAAAATTTCAGCCAATTCCGTCCACAAACGCCAAAGTTATTAGACATAGGATTTTTTCTCTATGGGATTTTTGAAAATTCTAACTATATATACCTACTGGCGACCGCCAGTAGGTAAATATATATATATATATTTTTTTGAGTTTTCTCATTATATATATATATATATATATATATATATATATATATATATATATATATATATATATAAATTCACTGAAAAAACCATAGGTTATACACCATATATAGTTAGGAATTAGCATTTAAAAAACCTTATTTTACTCACACAAAACCATTGAAATTCCATATATAGTTAGTTGCACTAACTATATATCGCGCACCCGCAATCCACTGCTGATCATGTCACATATTACATCATTCATGACATGGTCAGTGACATCACTGATGACATCACTGATGACATCTCAGATGACATCACTGATGACAACATCCAGTGACTGTATTTTTCTGTAAAGTTAAAATATGTCTTGAGTGGATGTATAAGTGTCTGGATGAAGGATTTAGTAGGTGCATGACTGACTGTATGAGTGAGTGATTAAATGTGTCTCACTGAATGCATGGGTTAGTGACTAAACTGTCTTAATTTGTGCATCATTATGTCTGTTGTTCTGTAAACTGCTGCATGTGTTGATCAGTAGCTATACGAGAGGCTATATGTGTTATTAATTGGTTGCCCAAGTATTTCTATGGGAGATTGAGTTTGTGTGGGGGTGGCTGGAAGGTGTGTGACTCTATGCATAGATGTGTGAGCAGTTTATTCACTAGGTGTATGAGTTCAAGAGTGCATGTGGAAACAGCTACATGGGCAGTTGACTGTGTGCATGAGTGTATTGATGAGTGAATGGATATCTCAATGCTACATGTCATAGTAAGTACATATGTAAAACACAGTACATGTGAGAGTTGGCATATATAAATAACTGTGCATGAGAGCCACTGAATGAGTGAGTGGTTGTATCGATCATTGTGAACTTGTATCAGGGATTGTATAAGAGAGTAAATATGTGTTAGTATATGTTTCAATAAGTAAGGTGTGTTTAACTGTATAGTTGTAGAAATGGAGGTGAGATTGTTTCTTTGCATGACTGACTGGGTGTGTGAGTAACTCCATGGATGAGTGGCAGTGTGTGAGTGTCTGTTTACACTGAGTGTATCTAAGGTTATATTAGAGTCTGAAGAGGTTTATCGTATTAGCACAAGAATGATGTCAAATGAGATGTCATCAGTGATGTCATCAGTGATGTCATTTGAGATGTCATCAGTGATGTCACTGACCATGTCATGAATGATGTAATATGTGACATGATCAGCAGTGGATTGCGGGTGCGCGATATATAGTTAGTGCAACTAACTATATATGGAATTTCAATGGTTTTGTGTGAGTAAAATAAGGTTTTTTAAATGCTAATTCCTAACTATATATGGTGTATAACCTATGGTTTTTTCAGTGAATTTTCAAGGTTTTGTAAATGCTAATTCCAACTATATATGGTCTATAACCTATGGTTTTTTCAGTGAATTTCAATGGTTTTTTAATAGCAAATATCATAAGCTGTCGAATGTCAAGTACGTGGTAAGTAAAAACATTTTCGTGTTTATGCACACTGATCTGCTTTGAATACTGCCCCCCACCCCTCATTTCTATTAGGAGTACTCTCTCTTTGCAGATAGTGAAGGGTAGTTAACGCAGCCCTTTGCCCCCTTTGTAATACGTCGTGCCTGCTTCTCTCTCCATTTGATTGATTGTTCTCTTTGGTTCATTCTCTATTTACAAACAAGCACAGAGTCGCAATACTCTGTTTAGTCTTTGCAGATAGCGAAAAATCGTGTAAAAAAACAAAAGGAATCGAGCAAAATCAGTAGGCCACTAATGGGATCTCTTTTTGACCTCGCTAAAATAGAAACATTAGGAACAACCTGTTGAAAATAGCAATGCGTATGTACATAAGCGGCGTTCATTTGTGTTCACAGTACCCCTTGTTGATTGTTTCAATCGAGCATTGAATTGTTCGAAGTTAATTCTCTTAAGGATCTTCTCTACCTGCAAACGAGGAAGAATAGGAATATTCTCTCTCCCTTTGCAGATAGTGAAGGGTAGGTAACGCAAGCCTTTAACACGTCGTACCTATTTCATTCCTCATTGATTGATTGATTGTCCGAACATTGACTGTTTGGGAATTAGTTCTTTTTGGAGGTATTCCCTGTTTGCAAATAAACGTAGGAAAATCTTTGCAAGTAGTGAAAGGGTACGTAATGCGGACCTTTCTCCCCCGTTGTAATCTGTCATGCCTATCTACTCCCCACTGATTGATGCACCTTTTTCACCCGGACCATTTACTAGAGATACGTCATCTGGCCCGACCAGAGAGCACCCCTAGTGAAAAGGACATATGCAATAATAAGGAAGTGATCACTGTATCCTGTTAACAGAAACTTTACCATGAAACAACCTGGAAAGAAAAAAATAGGAAAACGAAAATCAGTAGGCCACTGATGAACATGAACTTTTATTAAACAACAAACAAAGAAACGATAACATAACGTAATGATAAAACCTATTAATGTCCTAGAAACAAGAAAACGTTAAAGTATGCCAGTGGTGAGAGACCAGAAAAACAGTCCGAGAAACCAAATCACCCCTCGCTGTCCCAACTCATGCACTCTGAAAGTTCAAAGTTTTGAGGAGTGCTTGTAACATTGTCTGAAGCCTATTTGCAATTGCTTCATCTTCACTATTCTTAAAGTAAGTGGGGGCTGTTGTGATGCGGTGCCACCCTGAACCGCTTGACGGAGGCCCCCGAGGGACGGTGTCATGTCGCGGACTCGGAGGGGGCGCTTGGCTCCGGCCCCCTCCCCAAGTCGTGTTGCCCTGGTGTGGCCTGAGATCGCCCCCGACATAGGTGGCCGGCTCCCGGGGTCAAGCGGAACTTTTTTCCTTTTGGTGACTCTTCCATTCTTCACCTTGTCCCACAATCCGTTTCACCTAAAGACACGCTGTAGTGGGGCACCCCTTTTCCGTTTCATTTGCCATTCAGCCCGCTTTTGCTACACTGTGCCTCTTCCGCTATTCAGCTGTTTACCGCCCGCTCTTTCGACTACAGCGTCTCGCTCACCATGTACTTGAGTTGCTCCCGCTCTTGCGGTGCAGCGATAGGCGGCTGCCACAGGACTCTCAAAATGGCGGCCATCTCTTCAGATTTGGGCGTGGTCCACTAAAATGGGCCTGCGACACCTTGGAACTCGGACGCTTGTCTGCTAGAGCTTGGGCTCCATTCTCGAAAGCGTCCCCTCATCCTTGAAGATTCTACAAAAGTCTTGGGGGCCCCCGACTCCCGCAGGCTTCTGGTGGGGAGCGCCTAGCATGATTGCTCGTGGAATGGCCACGACGGAGCTACGAAATGGTGGTGCTCTCATGCTAACGCCAGCTTCAGTCTGAAACATCCAGAAACACTGTAGACTACCAATTCGATCAGTTCCGGTAGCGCTCCAACGTGACCCGGTAGAGAAGAACTTGCCCTCCCCTCTTTGACTGATGGTTCTTGTTGCCTGTCCCTTCTGTTGTCATTTAACAGAACTATTTAGCCTGCTGAAAGGGGTTGTGTGCCGTCCGCTGGTTGGTGGAGACATTTTGACTATATTCTGGACCTGCGTTGTCGCGTAATGCGTCATATGACGCGCCGCGTTAGAAAGTTTAATAAATTATGAAACACAATAAACAATCCTTAAAAAATAAAAAAAAATAAAAAATAATCAACAAAACCAACAATCAATTAACATACAGTATTTGAAAAGTCTATCATTCATTTTTCATTGCAGTACGCTGCCCAGAAAGCTTCCCGGTTCCCGGACCGGGCGCTACCCACGCAAAAAAACAAAAAAATAAATTTTTTTTTTGCCCCGCGGGGCCCTTTTAAAGCCTCCACATTAAACCTAGGGGGTCAGGGAGGATCTACTATGCCCCCTTATGGTTATTTGCCCCTTTGTTTTGGCCTCCTCTTGTCTCTCGATCCTACCGAGAGACAAGATGGCGGCCGCTACGGACTTTTTGGAATGTTGACAGACGCCAGAGAACCAATCAGCTTCGCTTCACAAAGCTCCGTTGCGCGAAAAGTACGCGTCCTGCGCCGCTGCCCGGTCCGCTGTTACAGATATATATCTTTTTTTAAACGTTAATTTCTCAAAATCCACTGGAGCACATATATTGAGACCTACAAAAGGCACATCGGGCTACCAGTCCCTACAATTTTGCCAAGTTTCGTGCAAATCTATTCAGCCGTTCGGGCTAAAAGTGAGGCTAACCGCCCTATGGAAAAATCAATGTTAAAAACACGTTTTGGGACCCCCTTTTTTTCTCGGCCCCCCCTTGACGAAACCCCCCTAAATTTTCAGGGGCTGCTCAGAAACAAAATGTGCCATTTTCCTGAAAATTTCAGCCAATTCCGTCCACAAACGCCAAAGTTATTAGACATAGAATTTTCAAAAAACCCATAGGGAAAAAATCCTAACTATATATACCTACTGGCGACCGCCAGTAGGTAATATATATATATTGTTTTTACACAAATGTTGGATAGGTCTATCCAAAAGAGAGGATGGTTGCAAAATATATATGTATATCCATATAAATTCATGTGTGTGCACTTCAAAAGATATCATGCTTAGATATATCACAGTAACATGAGGCCTGGAGCTCCTAAGGGCTTCATATCTGACCTTGATTAAACAAGCGCCAACAGCTATTCTGTACCCCTTTAGAGGTCACTTTGCTTGTCCTGACTTCATGATATTTCTTAATCTGGTTGTGCAAGTTGCTTACACAGGGCCGAGCCAGCCTTTCTGGTCTGCCCATATCTAGCTGTTATTAATTCGCATGGTGCAGATCTTGCACATCCAAGTTTAGCCATATCTGGCTTGGTGCCTTTATCTAGTTCCGCTGACATGGCATTACTAAATGTATATAGCACCCAGAACCAGCCACTCTGGGAAGAAGCAGTCTGAGAGCCCCTAAGGTAGGAGACCTGACTTCTTCCTTGCTAATTTGCAATGATGCATGCATTTGGTACAAATAAAATTAATTTTGCTCTGTTTCTGAGCAAACCTGCTATGTTTGGTGA
The DNA here is from genome assembly GCF_964261635.1 of Lissotriton helveticus. Taxonomy (NCBI): domain Eukaryota; kingdom Metazoa; phylum Chordata; class Amphibia; order Caudata; family Salamandridae; genus Lissotriton; species Lissotriton helveticus. Next base: position 595,512,790 of record NC_136065.1, on the reverse strand, counting down.
GTTTCATTCATTTGCTCCTGGGAGGGTGCCAGTATTTCCCCTTAACCAACCACTAGATGACGGAATAAAGCACAGCATGTAAATCCAGAAAAGGATTCACGCTGCAAAACTCCTATGTGTGCTGCATTGTGCATCACACATAGAAGTTGCAAATCGTAATTTATTTAATGATTTTCCCTCCACATAAACAATCATTCATGGTGATTTGCTGTTTCTATATATGCTGCACAATGCAGCACACAAACAAACTGCATATCCGAGGAGAAACGTAATCCTTTCTCCTCGTTTCGCTAAGTTAAGACCAGGTTATTTTTGGTCTTAATTTTGGCGCTGCCTCTTATTTACACCACCCTTGTAAATAGGGGACAGTGTCAAAAACAATGGGTGTAGCGGCGGAACGCCCATTGCAACACCCATTGCATGCCCCTTTCAAGCTAAGTATAGTGTGAAATGGTACCTTATTTACAATATTTACAATGCAGCATTAAGCCACATTAAGTGGCCTAATGCCGCCTTGTAAATAAGGAGAAGGGGTTATCCCCACAAGAACATCACAAAAAGTGACGTTCTTGTGGCGATAAGCTCTTGTAAATATGCTCCAAAGGTCTGTGTCTTCACATGTACTCCTTACAAATCCCTTATGTTGGCTTTTTTGCTTGTTCTGTGCTGGGTTTATTACTCCAGTGAAGCCTGTCACTGGTGCTAGAGACAGACTCCATGGGGCATATTCTCAAGGATTTATCGCCAAGTTAACAGCACTTTATCGCAGCCAAAGTGGCGATAAATTTATCGCCCCATTCACTAGCTGGTGCTAACAGCCCATATCACCAGTTTACCTGTGAAAGCAGCCACCAAAAACATCACCACAGATGACCCCGTCAACTATCGCTAATGAGATGCAGAGTAAGCATTCCTGTGCAAAAAGCCGCAACAACACCCCGCCGCAACATTCTCAATGACCAGGCAAATCAGCGATAAGATCACAAAACAGGCGATAAGGCGCGTTAGCAGCAGGAAATTAACACCTTCTCTGACCTGGTGTAAAGTCGGACGACAACCTGCACCAGAAAGGGAGCCTAGTCCAGAGCCGCACCTGAAGATCAACAGATGCCATGGAGCTACTGATCATCCAGCTTGGAGCCCCAACAGGGCCACAACAAGGCCTGCCACCCCCCCGAACCTCCCACCCCTCCGGACCACCACAGAGGCAGCCCACACAAAGACAGCGGACCTTAAGGAAACACACCAGCCTCACAGACTTAACACCAGAGAATGTCAGTGCCCACTACAGGCTCAAAAGGACAACCATCCTCTGCATCCTGACCATCATTGCCCACAGGCTGACGGTACCAACACAGCAGACAACCAACATCCCACCTCAGACAAAGCTGATGGCTGTGCTGCACCTGTTGGCCTCTGGTACCTTCCAACCAACAACTGCCAGTGTCGGAGGAGTCTCACAGCCAGCCCTATCAAAGTTCTCACACCTGTCCTGGATGCCATCATCAGCTTGGTATCCCAGTACCTATACTTTCCCCACACTACGCAGGAAGAGCTGGAGACCAAGCAAGACTTCTATGCCATAGCTGGCTTCCCGCACGTGTTGGGGGCAATTGACTGCACACATGTCCTACTTGTGCCCCCTGCCGACACTGCCCACAAATACCACAACAGAAAGCACATGCATTCCATCAATGTGCAGGCAATAGTGGACCATCGGGGACTCTTCACCAATGTCGTCGCCAACTACAAAGGCACTGTGCATGATTCCTACGTCTTCCGACAGTCCACCGTCAACCAGCGCTTCCAGGATGGCTCCTATGGAACTCCACTGCTCGTTGGTAAGTACCAAATTAACACACCACACACCTCAAATCCACAATCATGCAACTCACAACTCTGGGAATGCACATGTTACAAACTCACATACAACATGCTAAACAACATGCCCACCTACCAGACACAATCACACAACTTACTGTGGTAACCTGGGCTGGCCATGTTCACAAGCCATCAATGGCATGGCACTTCAGCCACACAGTAGCAGAATGTGGGAAGAGGTGGGAACCAGGCATGTGCGAAGGAGGCAAGTGACCCATGAATGAGAATGTACACAATGCCAGGCTAGCGTAGGGGTCTGAATAAAAAGCATGCAGCCCTGGCCGTGGTTCTCTTCCGGAATGGCAAATGTATCTGCCAGGGCGGCGCCTCTCACCCCGCCACGAACCCGACGCCATGAGTGCCGTACCTGCAATCCTGTGTGCCTGTTGCAGGCTGGGCTGCTGGCCCCCAAACCAGTCTTGCCCGCCCCTGCGCATCCAGGCCTCAGTGCTCACCTGCCGACACTGGCGTGAGTCACGGAGGGCCCACCAAGCTCCAAGCCCGAGGCCTGCGACCTTCGCAGCCTCCTCAGACTATCACGAACTCCGCGAGCAAGACCCGCAGTACACCTTTCTCTGTGACGTACTCCACCGGCAGACACAGTGGACAAGTAGGTCACACATTTGACACTGATTCTTGATTACACAAGGCAGAGTACATATTTTATGGCAGAGTTTATATCACTATACTCCCTTCGATGTGGTGCCACCAACTCTGTGCATATCATTCCAACCACACATGTCTGTGGACCCTTGATGACTTCAGCCTTCAGCCTACACTGCGGTTCAGCAGGCCTCACACCAATCCAATACCAGGTAAGACACGGCATCGTCTCAGGCTGCACACCCACTCAGCTCTGGTGCCTCTATCTCCGTCAGTCACAAATATTCTCCACATGCCATTTTACCGTTGTGTGTTAGAGCTCCAGGTGGAGCTGGCTGAACAGCGGTTGACCCGCACTGACCACTGCCTCCGGCCTACACTGCGGTCAAGTAGGTCACACATTTGGAACTGAGTCTTGATTTCTTCATGGCAGAGTTCATGTCACAGTACGCAAGGAGAGGAGTAAGAGGAAGATGCGGTTCAGTCCGGAGGAAAAAAAGATCTCTGTTATGAAGGTGATCGAACACTACCAACAACTGCACTGGTGCCACTAACTTTGTGCACCATAAGCCAATGACATGTGGCTGTGGGCCACTGCTGACCACTGCGGTCGAGTAGGTCACACAATTAGAACTGACTCTTGATCTCTTCATGGCAGAGTTTATAACTTTGTATGTGCCTCATCGCAGACTGCATCCGCTTCCAGCTCTGGTGCCACTGACTCTGTGCCCCGGAAGTCATGGACACTGTCTGGTTGAACTTTGGTGGCATCTGAGTCTATAGCCTGGGGGCTGTCTTCATCATCATGTAGCTGATACTGACATGGTGGTAAAAAGGAGTCTGTAGCATTCTACTCCTCCATTTGCCTGTTTCTGCTTGCTTCTGCCCTCTGCATCATGCTCTGGAAGGACACCTTCCACTGTCGCCTGTAACATTCCGTGAAATTCTCCTTGGTCATCAACGAGGACCCGCTCAGCTCTCGTGGCCCTACCTCAGTGCACTGAAAGTCACCTTCCTGTGGCGGTGTGCCTGTGCCGGCCGCAGTGCACCTGGGGCCACTAACTCTGTGTAGCTCAAGTCATGGACCCTTGCTATTTGAACTTTGAACCTCTGATCACTGTTGTAGTTGTTGCCAGCACCAACCAACCCCTGAGGGGTGGCTTACATTACCCAACACCCATCCAGCACAGGCGTCACTGGACATGTGACCCTGGCAATAAAAGATGCAGGGTGCACATGCCTGTATCCAGTTCCACAAACTATCTCTGTGAGTCTGTGTGGTCATTATGTATGCATGAGGGCCCCGGGCCATGCCACATGACATTGTGCTGTGTACAGTGGGCACAACCTTGTCACCTCAGGCAGTGGGGTATACCTGGGATATGTAGCTGTGTCATACCCCCTGTGAGCATAAGCAGAGTGAACCAGCGTACGGCAGTACAGCATAGAGGTGTGGTTCTTCAACACGTGGCTTTGGGCGTGGTTAAGTTTAGGCCTTGCCAAGGAAGTAACTAATGCGTGTGTCTCTGTTGTGGTGTCTGCACCACCCATCCCGCAATGGACTATGTTGCTATGTAGCATGCCCCCGGATTGCGGCTGAAGGGGTAAATGAGGGAGCGCAAGCCCGCTCAGGTTCAGAGATCATACATGCCAACTGTTGTGTGTGTCGCTATTACCGCAGCATAAGCCAAAAGTCTACCCTCAACGGCATGGCAAGTTCAGCCAGGCATGAACTGTACATCTGTGTCCGCCCTGTCCTTACCATAGGCCTATACACACGTGGCCGCCCACCTCTGGCGCACAACATCACAGTGTCGTTGTCAGGCTTGTGGACATGTGCAGACAGGCATGACAATGATGTGCCGTAGTAGGGGTACACGTGATGAAACCGTGCTGCGCACACTAGTGAATAGGCTCGGGGGAGGGAGGAGCAGCAGTGAGGCTATGTAATACACATTGATGCCGCTCATTTGCAACAAGCAGTACATGTCATATAGGAATCACTAAGTCACACATATCACACACCAATGTACCAGTGAGCCTGCCAACACATCATGCAGTACGAAGTATTGACTCATGTCTCTCTGCACTGTCACAGGTGATGTGGATATGCACTCTGCGCTTGGATGATGACACCCCTCCAAGCCCCGAACACACAGGCCCAGAGGCAGTACAATTTGGCCCACACACGCACCAGAGGCATGTTGGATTGCACATTTGGCGTGTTGAAGTCACGGTTCAGGTGCCTGGAAAACACAAGTGGCAGGCTCCTGTACAGCCCAGACATCTTGTGCAAGATGATCGTTGCACGATGTGTGTTGCACAACATATGTGTACGCAGCAATGCCCCATGGATACAAGATGCACCGGACGATGATGATGAAGATGAGGCGGGTGGACCACACCCCACTACAGCCGCAGCAGGGAAAGCCCGTAGGAACACCATCATTGATAATTTCTTCACATGTTAACGTCACATTGTGACAGTCATTAGCAATCATGGGATAGTACAAAATGACTGCAGGCACAGCATGTGCAAATAAATGCATTCCAAAACAAATTCCCTGAGTGCATGTCACTCATCTTTACAATCACTCAGACAAGTGTGAGTGTGACATGTAGTGCTGTGAGAAGTTGGCCTGATATATGATGTCCACAGTTCTGTGGGCACCTTGTATCAGTCCAAACAATCCCTTATGTTGGTGGTTGTAAGTCAACCTTATATACAAGCTATCCTAGAGGTAGCATGGACTAAGCAGCCTTCAGGCTAAACTCAAGAGGGCATGTGAAGCCAGCTGTTTTACCATATGCAATCCTGTAATATCAAATGAAAGGACACCACACAAGTTATATATTATAAAAATATATGTATTTATTACTAGAATAATCCTCTGTACTCTGTATGAGTCCAGAGGCACAAGCGTTTAAACAAAAGCACAGTTAAACATACACAAGTTGCACAATTATGGATAGGGCCGATGGCCACTCAAACCATATATAACAAAAGTGGTATAAGTATCACTTTAGGAACAGTGGTAAGGCCTAGGGCCTTGGGAATCGCTGGGACTACACTGGACTAACTGCAGTTAGGACGGGAGTAGCCCGCGGGATTCGGGTGCAGCGCTAAAAGCACACGCATGCACCAATGCAAAGTCAATGGTGCATAAAAGTTAGAAAGTTACTGCTTTGGAAGTCTTCCGACTGGAATAGAATTAAACCACTTTAAACTAGGACACTAGAGATGTAAACCACTACAGGAGCACCGGTGTTAGATCGTTACCTCACCCACAGGAAGCGGGTGCATAGGTGCCAAAGTGTGTCGGGTTTCGTCGTGGAGATCTATGGAGCCTGGAGATGAAGATGCTGCAGGCGGCCAGGAGAGAAGAGTCCGGTTGGATCCAAGGGTGGATCCAAGATGTAGAGTACCTGAAAGCAGAGGGGACAGAGTCTGGGGCACTCAGCAGTGACCAGGATGGAACCAGGAAGGAACCAGGCAATGTCGGGCGCAATCAGGTGGTTGTCGAGAAGCTTGTCTCCGCTGCCACGTGGACTCTGGGGCATCGAGGATGTCCAGGAGTGGATCACGAGCTGTCCCACAAAGGCTCTCGCTGTCGGCGGTGACGGCTTCCGGATCGGAGTTAACAGGCTTTGGCAAATGCAACCCACGCAGGATTTGAAGATCGCTTCTTACTCGGACCAGCAAGGTCAGAGAGGTTGCTCCTTTTCAGGGGAGCGAGGGCCAGTCTGGAGCAAGCAGACTAGCAGTGTAAATTCGTAGGTTCGTCGGTACTGGGGCCACTAGCCAACGGGCAATCGACCGGACCAACGCGTCGAGCAGGAAAATGCAAAAGGGCCCCACGCAGCACTCGGTGAGTGCGGAGGGGAGATCTTCGATGCAAAAGCTGTTTGGGCTGGGGCTTCTCAAACCCCAATGCACAGCTTCCAGGGTGCCTCGAGAGCTGAACGGTCAGCACTTTGTAGTTTTTTCAAGATGGCCGGCCCCACGCTTCACGTCACCTCCACGGGTCTCAGATTCGCTGGGACTGTGGATCAAGCTGTTAGAAGTCAGGGAAGCTGGGTCTTGTTGACCTCTATTGCTCGAGTTCCGGCGGGAACTGCAACAAAGCAAACCGTTGGGCGCTGGATGGTGCCTGTTTGCACAGGGTTGTCACTCCTTGACCACAAGGGAGATTCTTCAGTCTTCTACGTCGAGTAGGATGTCGAAGGGTCCAGAGTTTCGTTTCATAAGTTTCAGTCAGGATAATCTGATGTGCATTGGCACAGCTCCTACCTTTATTCCAAATCAAGGGGCTGGATTACCTGCTAGGTCCCTCCTATGGGTGGGACCCAGGAAGGGGGTGGTTACACCCCTTCCCCTTTGTCCAGTTTCGCGCCAGAGCTGGGGCTGGAGTGCCCCAGAACCGGTTTGACTGAATTTTGCATGGGACACCTTGTGTGCCCCAGGCAGTGTCTAGTTTCATTCAGCCCTCCCTGCCCCAATCCACTATCTCCTGTCTGGGGAGGTGTAGCACCTCCCTGTGACAGGAAACTCTTTGTCCAAGCCTCCCCCGCCAGGTTACGGTCAGCAGCAGTAGGTCAGATTTGTGTCTGTGGCAGCAGCATCCATTTTGTGATGCTGAGGCTCTGGTTAGAATTAACCGCGTTTAAGTAAAGTAACATGTATTCTCCCTCTAGAAGGGTGGAATGCTACCCCCGTCGCCAGAACTGGCGAGGGGGTAGTATTCCAAAGTGTATGACACCGTACACGACATGTTTTGATAAAGCCAAACCAAAGTTAGCAATAACCGCGAGGATTATAATGCACTTAAGAGTATATGGTATGGCAATACCCTGGAACTGCTATAAGGAAATGGTTCCGAAAGCTGCAGACAGGCTCAGCTCATGCTAGAGCACCATCTCACATAAAACCAAGCACTCTGCCTCCAGGATTGTTAAGGCCTGCCATAGGAGTGACTTATAGGTATATTTGTGTCCAGATATAAGTTTAGATATAGGAATACTATATCTAAGCAAGGGGTGATTACACCACCTTGCCCCAGCTGAGTGATCAGCCAGTTGTGTCAGTTTGGATAGCCAGCCAGGGCTGGCAAAATATATGCTGCAGCCCCGGGTAGGCCTTGGATACACCTATGCTCAGGGTACCTATAGTACACTGTACAGGGGCTCATAAGGTGACCCAATCCAATTAGTTATGCACCTAGGGTACATGGAGTCCATTTTAAAGAGAGAGCAGATAGCCTGGCCCTGATTAGCAGGATCCCAGGCCAACTAAGTCGAAAACCAGCTAAACACAAGGCAAAAAATCTGGGGTAACCTAGGCAGGTATCCACTTTCCTACATAACCCTCCCCCCCCCCCCAAACGAAAGGAGATAAGGCTATCCTTGACCAGGTAAGCCTATATTGCCTAAGTGGCCATATAAGTAAGTACCTGCACTAGCATGGTTACCCCCTGTCTCATGGTCCACTAAGCAATCCCTCACCCTAGGGGTATCAGAGATTCTGCACCATAGGGAATCACTACCTGTGGTGTGTTTTGGCAAAGCAAAAGGCTGGTGTTGAGATGGAGTACTGAAGTGAGGCTCCACTAATGTGGGGCTCAGCTTCCTCCAATCATCTTCCACCATGGGTGCCTTTCTTTCCTTGACTGAGTTGCACTGTGCTCTCAGGGTCAACCTCTGGCTGCCTACAGCTGGAGGCTGGGTCCCTTTTGTTGGCTTACTGGAGGGACAGGTCGGGTTTGGGTCCTTGTGGTCCCAGGTTTGGCTGTGCCCAACAGTGTCCATCTGGGGGAGGTCCCTAACTAGTTATAAGGGGGATCCCTCAGGAGTTTTTAAAGTTTTCACCTTATTAGGGCTGCTAGCTTTGGTGCCCCTAATCTGCTGATGGGGGTGTTTTATTGGACAGGGGGACTTTTGGGGCTCACTGACCTCCTTGGCCTCTGTAGCCCTGGGCTGACTGAGGCAGGGTAGAGAGGGGCAGGTTACCTGCTCCAGACTGGGTCCCACCTTGGAAGGGTCCACTGACATCAGGGGCTCTGCCAGGCTAGGCCTGACTACCTCTGGGGCAGTTTCTTCACAAGGTGTAAGATCAGTTCCCTGAGGAGGCTGATCCTTTCCTAAAGTCTGGTGGGAGGGAGATTTCTCCTCCTCCTCAATGCTCTCTGTTTGTGTGGAGTGATCCATAGTTTCAGGCTTCACAACACATGAATAAGTTTGAGTTTGGGCTGTGGCCATCACAGCCCCACCAACCTTTTCAGGAAGGGACTCAGTTTGGGTAAGGGCTGTTACCATCACAGCCCTGCTAACTTTTTCAGGGGAGGAATCTGTTTGAGATGGGGCTGAGACTGGCACAGCCCTACCAACCTTTTCAGGAAGGACTTCTTGGGTTGGGGCTGTGGCCATCACAGCCCCACTAACCTTTCCATGGAGATTTACCATTTTAGAATGGATTTCTTGTTCCACCTCAGCCCAGGCTGAGATTTCTAAATCATTCCCAAGTAAACAATCTACAGGCAAGTTTGGGGACACTGCCACTCTCTTTGGGCCAGTGACACCTCCCCAGCTAAGAGTTACTACTGCCATGGGATGATTTGTCTGCACTCCATCAATGTTAGTCACCTGATATGTGGCACCAGGTAAAAGTTGCCTTGAGGGGACTAGATTCTCAGTCACCATAGTGATACTAGCCCCTGTGTCTCTATAGGCCTCAACCTTTTGACCATTGATGTGGGGCTCCTGCCTGTACTTGCTCAAAGTGTTTGGGCAAGCAGTGAAGTTGGCAAACCCCATGCCAGTTTTCCAGACAAGAGTAGCTGTAGTAGGGGACCTGGTTAGGCCAGAGTCCACCTGAGTTCCAAAAGTAAACCCAACCAAATTCTTGGGGGTGCTCCCACCACCTGGGGGATTACTACTAATAGTAACAGGAGGTGTTGGAGCTTTACTTGGAGGAATATTTTCTTTATTGCTATTCTTTGGAGAACAGCTATCTGTTTTCCATTGGCCAGTCTGTTTGCAGACATGGCAATAAGGTTTCTTTGGGTTAGAGGAAGTCTTCTGGGACCCACCCCCATCCTTGGAGTTTTGGGGCCCTGTGGGAGACTTGTCTTTAGATTTATCCCCACATTTCTCTTGAGCCTTGGAAGTATCCTTCTTTTGGTCATTACCCTTATTCTTAGGCCTAATCCTGGTTCTGACCCATTTGTCTGCCCTCTTACCCAATTCTTGTGGAGAGGACAGATCTGAGTCCACCAGGTGCTGGTGCAAAAGCTGGTTTTGACAATTACTAAGGATCTGCTCCCTCATAATCAAATTATACAATCCTGTATAGTCATGTACTTTGCTGCCAAGTAACCAACCTTCCAGAGCCTTAGTAGCACAATCTACAAAATCAGTCCAGTCCTGAGTCTTAACTTTTTGGGTATCTCTGAGCAACAACCTGTATTGCTCAGTGGTTAGGCCAAACCCATCAATAAGAGCACTCTTCAGGACAGTGTAGTTTTTAGCATCCTCAGGTCTTACAGCGAGGAGCTTATCTCTCCCTTTCTCAGAAAAGGAGTACCATAAGATTGCTGCCCACTGTTCTTGAGGAATTTGCTGTACCATACAGGCTCTCTCCAGAGCAGTCATCCATTTATGGATGTCATCCCCTTCCTTGTAGGGGGGCACAATCTTTGTCAGGTTTCTATTGTCATAGGACCTGTCTTTCTCTTTAGGAATAATGCTGCCACCAGTGGAATCTAATCCACACAATTTTCTTTCCCTTGCTAAAGCAAGTTTAGCTTGGGCCAGGGCTATCTCTTCCCTCTCTACCTCGAGTTGGACAGCCTTCATGCTCTTTTCTCTTGGGGGAAGTCATTCCCCTTTCAGAGGCCCTTGAGACACTAGAAATGTCAGATTCCCTGGAAGGGGATCTCACTCTTCTATTGCCAGGAAAGAGTCTGCTATTGGGTCTGGAGAGGTGATTCACCTCTCCATCCCACTGTAGGCTCAAGTTAGCTTGGCTCAGCCTTCCAACTTGGACCTCGATATCCCCCTGATCATTATCTGAGTCCTCATCATCTGCTACCTCCTCATCTATTACTATGGGAGTGATGGGTTCAGTTTCTGGGGGGTTTACCTTATCTCCTGCATTCCCTGGGGGGGAGTGCACTAGCCTTCTCAAGATAATCCTTTTCTAGGATTCCTATCAGGATGGAGATAGTAGGGTTGTGACCCTTTTTCAGCCCCCTTGTAGTGCACAAGGCCCCCAAGTGTTTGAAGCCGAGGTTTGCATATCTGGAAGGTTCCCTGGCTGGGTCACCTCTCACAGGTAGAGAGCTGGAAGCTTCACCTGTGCCAGACATGCTTCTAGTGAGGTGTAAGTGGTGCACTTACCTACACTAATTGTTTTCCTACTGGAACCTTGCTAGTGAGTTGTAGTCAGGGTGTGCTACTCCCTTTTATCTACAACTACTAAGTTCAGTAGAACTTAAGTATGCTAAGCTTTTGTTTTATATGTACCTATAGTACTTAATGTGATCTTTCAAATGATATAAAGATTGCAATGGTAAAACAACAGCAAGCTCAAATCCCAACCGCTGCACACCAATGTGAGAAGTTGGCCTGATGTATGGTGTCCACAGTTCTGTGGGCACCTTGTATCAGTCCAAACAATCCCTTATGGTGGTGGTTGTAAGTCAACCTTATAGACAAGCTATCCTAGAGGTAGCATGGACTAAGCAGCCTTCAGGCTAAACTCAAGAGGGCATGTGAAGCCAGCTGTTTTACCATATGCAATCCTGTAATATCAAATGAAAGGACACCACACAAGTTATATATTATACAAATATATGTATTTATTACTAGAATAATCCTCTGTACTCTTTATGAGTCCAGAGGGACAGGCGTTTAAACAAAAGCTCAGTTAAACATACACAAGTTGCACAATTATGGATACGGCCGGTGGCCACTCAAACCATATATAAAAAAGTGGTATAAGTATCACTTTACGAACAGTGGTAAGGCCTAGGGCCTTGGGAATCGCTGGGACTACACTGGACTAACTGCAGTTAGGACGGGAGTAGCCCGTGGGATTCGGGTGCAGCGCTAAAAGCACACGCATGCACCAATGCAAAGTCAATAGTGCATAAAAGTTAGAAAGTTACTGCTTTGGAAGTCTTCCGACTGGAATAGAATTAAACCACTTTAACCTAGGACACTAGAGGTGTAAACCACTACAGGAGCACTGGTGTTAGATCGTTACCTCACCCACAGGAAGCGGGTGCATAGGTGCCAAAGTGTGTCGGGTTTCGTCGTGGAGATCTATGGAGCCTGGAGATGAAGGTGCTGCAGGCGGCCAGGAGAGAAGAGTCCGGTTGGATCCAAGGGTGGATCCAAGATGTAGAGTACCTGAAAGCAGAGGGGACAGAGTCTGGGTCACTCAGCAGTGACCAGGATGGAACCAGGAAGGAACCAGGCAATGTCGGGCGCAATCAGGTGGTTGTCGAGAAGCTTGTCTCCGCTGCCACGTGGAATCTGGGGCATTGAGGATGTTCAGGAGTGGATCACGAGCTGTGCCACAAAGGCTCTCGCTGTCAGCGGTGTCAGCTTCCGGATCAGAGTTAACAGGCTTTGGCAAATGCAACCCACGCAGGATTTGAAGATCGCTTCTTACTCGGACCAGCAAGGTCAGAGAGGTTGCTCCTTTTCAGGGGAGCGAGGGCCATTCTGGAGCAAGCAGACTAGCAGTGTAAATTTGTAGGTTCGTCGGTACTGGGGCCACTAGCCAACGGGCAAGCGACCGGACCAACGCGTCGAGCAGGAAAATGCAAAAGGGCCCCACGCAGCACTAGGTGAGTGTGAAGGGGAGATCTTTGATGCAAAAGCTGCTCGGGGGTGGGGCTTCTCAAACCCCAATGCACAGCTTCCAGGGTGCCTTGGGAGCTGCACGGTCAGCACTTCATAGTTTTTCCAAGATGGCCGGCCCCATGCTTCACGTCGCCTCCACGGGTCTCAGATTCGCTGGGACTGTGGATCAAGCTGTCGAAAGTCAGAGAAGCTGGGTCTTGTTGTCCTCTGTTGCTCGAGTTCCGTCGGGAACTGCAACAAAGCAAACCGTTGGGCGCTGGATGGTGCCTGTTTGCACCGGGTGGTCACTCCTTGACCACAAGGGAGATTCTTCAGTCTTCTACATCGAGTAGGATGTCGAAGGGTCCAGATTTTTGTTTCATAAGTTTCAGTCAGGATAATCTGATGTGCATTGGCACAGCTTCTACCTTTATTCCAAATCAAGGGGCTGGATTACCTGCTAGGTCCCTACTATGGGTGGAACCCAGGAAGGGGGTGGTTACACCCCTTTCCCTTTGTCCAGTTTCGCGCCAGAGCTGGGGCTGGAGTGCCCCAGAACCGGTTTGACTGGATTTTGCATGGGACACCTTGTGTGCCCCAGGCAGTGTCTAGTTTCATTCAGCCCTCCCTGCCCCAATCCACTATCTCCTGTCTGGGGAGGTGTAGCACCTCCCTGTGACAGGAAACTCTTTGTCCAAGCCTCCCCTGCCAGGTTTCGGTCAGCAGCAGGAGGCCAGACTTGTGTCTGTGGCAGCAGCTTCCATTTTGTGATGCTGAGGCTCTGGTTAGAATTAACCGCGTTTAAGTAAAGTAACATGTCTTCTCCCTCTAGAAGGGTGGAATGCTACCCCCGTCGCCAGAACTGGTGAGGGGGTAGTATTCCAAAGTGTATGACACCTTACACGACATGTTTTGATAAAGCCAAACCAAAGTTAGCAATAACCGCGAGGATTATAATGCACTTAAGAGTATATGGTATGGCAATACCCTGGAACAGCTATAAGGAAATCGTTCCGAAAGCTGCAGACAGGCTCAGCTCATGCTAGAGCACCATCTCACATAAAACCAAGCACTCTGCCTCCAGGATTGCTAAGGCCTGCCATGGGAGTGACTTATAGGTATATATGTGTCCAGATATAGGTTTAGATATAGGTATACTATATCTAAGCAAGGGGTTACACCACCTTGCCCCTGCTGAGTGATCAGCCAGTTGTGTCAGTTTGGATAGCCAGCCAGGGGTGGCAACAGATATGCTGCAGCCCCTTGTAGGCCTTGGATGCACCTATGGCCTGGGTACCTATAGTACACTGTACAGGGGCTCATAAGGTGACCCAATCCAATTAGTTATGCACCTAGGGTACATGGAGTCAATTTTAAAGAGAGAGCAGATAGCCTGGGACCCTGATTAGCAGGATCCCAGGCCAACTAAGTCTAAAACCAGCTAAACACAAGGCAAAAAATCTGGGGTAACCATAGTCAGGTATCCACCTTCCTACAAGTGCTAACAATTTTATAATTTGTTAATGGGTGGTGGGTGTGTCGCCTCTGTGCAGAGAGGCTGTTTAGGGTATCACGTATTCGAATTGCCTGTTCTGTGTGTCACAATTAGTGTGGAATCCCACTCTTCGGAGTTTCACATGTGTCCCAAATCATTCCATATTGGCTGTCATTTGTGGCCTACAAGTGACAACAGGGCTTCTTTTGGGGTCAGATATGTACCACCATGATGCAGGGATGCATCCTGTGACTCAAGTCCCACGACATGGGCAACATGTGCGTAAGGGGGAGTCACTGCCCCTACATTCGTCCATGCTTTCATAATTGATTGATCATGGACATGACACGTCTGTGTGCTGGAGGTGTTGATTCTCCCTCTGCGTGTGAAGGGGAGATGCGGTTTCACATTGTGTTCCATGTATGTTTCCACATTGGTGCAGTTTACATACAGACTGCATGCCAATGTACATTGTGGCTGTTTGTGAGGAGATGCCTATCTCATGCGGGACAATGGTCATTTGTTCAATGTCACAGCTGTGGGGTTGTGCTCGTACATTGTCATCTCACTGTTTTTTACTCTGCTTTTATGCTGCATTTTCCCCGCATGAAGCGTGAATTGTAGGCCTGTTGCTAGTTATGGCTGATTTTTGTATCACGATTGGCCTCATTGCTACTATTTTCACGTTGGTGTTTCGCGTTTTTTCGGTGTTGCGTTGATTTTAACACAGTCATTTGACGGGTTATCGTGAGACTATCGCATGATACCGCCATGTTGAGAATACAACGTTAACACAGCTTTATTTGCCCACAATAGACTGCGATGTGAAGAGTTGCGTTAAGCTTATTTTTATAAAATTATCGCACGTTCTTGCAAATATCCCCCATGTTTCCTGTGGAATGATAACATTGTGTTTCTTCCATAAGGCAATGGCTTCCGGATCAGTCATTTTTTGCTGCAGACCGCCACATTCCACCAACAGAAACAGACATTGACTAAGTTGGTAGGAGTTGGGTGGTTTTACAGGGGCTGTTCGCTGGCGTAGTTTAGTCAGTGAGACTGGGGTGGGGTGAGCCTCAGATCTTCCAACAATCATGCTGGTATATCACTTTGAAATATATGATATGAGAAACAGGGAATGAGTGTGGTTTAAGAGACAGAGGAGATGGAGAGGAGTATGGGTTGTTAGGGGTGTTTAAAACACAATAGGGCATATTATCAAGGGCCATATCGCCGCTTTAGCGGGACTTTTTCCCGCTAAAGCGGAGATATTTTTAGCGCCCTATTAGCAAGCTGTCACTAACAGCAATTAGTGACAGCTTATAGGCGATAGCTACAGGTTTGGGGCCCGCTTTGCATGTCAGCGATATTTATCGCTAATGACATGCAAAGTGGGCGTACCCAACCTGTTAGCGACTGAAAGCAGTCGGTAACACAGCTATCGCCAATTAGCTAGGCAGGCGAAGCGATAAAAAAATTCACGCTAAGTGCGAATATCGCTAGAAACTAACGCCTGCTCAGACCAGGACTTAACCTGTATATCCAATGGGAGGTGGATATTCAGGTTAAGTCCCCATTAGCGATAATGCCTGAATATCGCTGGATTTCCAGCGATATTCACGCATTGAGCCGCTATCGCCGGATATTTTATTGCTTTAGAGATAAACGTTGCTAATAGCACGTTAACTCAGCAATAATATCTGGCAATACGCGGTGATAAAAAAAATGCGCTAAGCTCATTTAGCGATAATTATCGCGATATGTTGATAATATGCCCCAATATTTTTTAAAATATGCAATATTATTTTAAGACCTCCAAAACAGAAAAGTAAGTAAACTGGTATTTGTAACGTGCAAACTAATCACCGCTAAGGGTCTCAAGGCGCTGGGGGCCGTCGGGGAGATCTAGGGCCATATGTAGGTAGCTTATTACCAGTCGGTAACAGCCGAAAATCGGTAAATTTGCCGTTACCGACTGTTATTTAGCTTTTCCTAATGTAGGTGGCTGGATTTAAGGATTCGGTAATTTACCGATTCGGTAATTTAAGGAATCAGTAAATTACCGAATCCTTAAATCATATGTAGGGAGCACTCAAGTGAGGGCATTTTTTATTTAAGGATTCGTTTTTACCACCAGTTGCAAGTTGACTTGTAAATATCGAAAACCTTCAAAAAAGCAATTTTGTCCAATTTAGGCAGCGTCTCCACCGGGAGGGCGATAAATCTGGGCGCTTACTGGCCTGGATCCTTCAACGGGAGTTCGCCCCTGAGCGGATTGTTGCCTGGCGGGCTCCCACGGGGGACGTGGCACACTCGTAGTCGGCTATTCTCGAGGTGCTCCGATCTCACCTCCAGCAGGTGTATACGGCGGACCCTACAATCACGGAGGACTCCTATCGGCCTTACCTCCACGGATTGGACCTTCAGGTCCTTTCCGAAGAGGCAATGGAGGAACTGGACGCACCATTGACGCTCCAGGAGGTTAGAGTGGCTATGGCTGCCCTACCGCGAGCTAAGGCGCCGGGTGGTGACGGTTTTCCACCGGAGTTCTACCACTCGTATGCTGATATCCTGGGCCCCCTCCTTTTACGGGTCTATGGTGAAGCCCTGGAGACCGGTGTTCTCCCGCCTACTATGAACCAGGGGGAGGTCTGCATGATTTTAAAGCCGGGAGGGGACAAGTGCGACCCGGCAGCATACCGGCCTATCACCCTAATCAACACGGACGTGAAGATCCTTACCCGGCTGTTGGCCACTCGCCTGGCCCCGCACATGGCACATTTGGTCCACCGGGATCAGTGTGGGTTTATCCCCGGTTGTAACACCGCAATGAACCTGCGGCGTCTAAATCACATCCTCCATGAGGTGCAAGGTAGCGAGGATCCTCAGGTCTTGGTGTCCATAGACCTCGCTAAGGCCTTCGGCACTGTCAGCTGGGGGTACCTCCTGGAGGTGCTCCGGAGAGCAGGGCTGGGGACGATTTTCTGTAATTGGATCCGGGTGCTCTATGGGGCTCTATAGGGCTCCCCGGGCTAAGGTTCGGCTAGGATCGGCCCGTTCAGAGGAGTGGCCCCTGGAGCGGGGCACACGACAGGGGTGCCCCCTGTCACCGCTCCTTTTCGCCCTCGCGATTGAGCCCTTGGCGGTCTCTGTTCGGACTGAGCTGGAGCAATGGGGCATTAAAGTCGGAAATACCGTGAACGTGGTCTCCCTTTATGCGGACGACGCTCTGTTCTACCTGTCATCCCCAGAGGACTCGGTCCCCGCTTTATTGCGGTTGCTAGACCGCTTTGGTGCGGCCACCGGGCTGCGTATTAATCCTGCAAAGTCTTTAATCTTTCCTCTGGCGGGATACGCCGTCGCTCCGGACGTGGACCTCCCGTGCCTAGGGCTGCGCTTGGAACTAGAAGCCTTTCGGTATTTGGGTATTCAGGTGGCTCCGTCTGACGACCAGTTGTTAACCCGCAACGCAGAACGAGTGATCCGCTCTCTGCACCAATCCGTGTCCTTTTGTAATATGCTTCCCTCATGGGACGGTTAGCGGTCGCCAAAATGGTGATGCTGCCTCGTGTATTGTATGTACTGCAGAATACACTATGCCCGCTCCCCCCGTGAATATTCGGCACGCTCAATTCCCTGCTTACATCTCAGCTCTGGGCAGGCGGACGGAGCAGAGTAGCTCTACATACCGTGGTCCGGAGCTGGGAAGAGGGAGGGCTAGAGGCCCCGAGATTTGACCTCTACTACTACGCAGCGCAGCTCCTGCCGGCTGCGAGATGGTTCGCGGCTACTGACAACTGGGAACCACAGCTCCTGGCGGGCAGTGCAGACGAGAAGGCTCTACAGGTGGCTTTGATGCAAGGACGGGGCGCGGATGCAGCCCTACCCTATGTGGTGCGCCACACGGCCAGAATCTGGCAGCGGTTTGTTGAAAAGATCTTGAAGCGGGCCCCCTTTCATAGGGAGCTACCGGTGTGGATCCTGGCCCCAGTATTGTTGATGGGGGAAAGTGTGTCCTTCCGGGAATAGCGGGACGGAGGCTGTGAGACTCTGGCGGACCTTTATCCGGATGACTCCTTCGTGTCTTTTGAGAAAGCCTCGGACGCCTTTGGCCTGAGCGGGGGACAATATTTACACTATAGGGGACTCCAGGAGGTGGCGAGGACAACCTGGCCCCAGTTCCCGGAGGCGCCACCGCTGACGCACACCCTTAACATCCTCCTTTCCTGCGGTAGGGGAAAGCGGTTGATATCCCTACTGTATTCAGCCATGCGGCAGGATTCGGCCCCGCCGACCGCGCCGTCCTGGGCGGCTTGGGAGGCAGATCTGGGGATGGCTTTGGAGCCAGGACAGCGCAAACGTATCGGGCTTCTGACCCGGAGAGTCTCGTGTAATGCGCGGTTCAAGTTGATCCACTTTAATTTTATGCATCGCACCTACATGACCCCGGTATCCTTGAAGCGTATTTCCGCAGATAGGCGGGATGACTGCCCTAGATGTGGGACGTTGAGGGCTGGGTTCTTTCATCTGGCCTGGGAATGCCCGCAGGTTGGTTCCTTCTGGAAGGAGGTGGTGGACCACATCGGACATGTCACGGGCCTCCGGATTAATCTGGAGCCGTTTCATTGTCTCCTGGCGTTGGTCCCCAAGCCCAAGAAGAGGAACTTGTCTTATAAGTTCCTGCAGTTGCTGTTAGTGTTGGCCCGGAGGTGGGTGGCTATCACTTGGATGGGGCAGAGGGCCCCTGCACTGTCCCTTTGGCTTAAGGATGTTCGGGAGTGGTCCCTGGCTGAAGAAACGCGCAGGCAGCGCACGCGACGCGATGAGAGACTGCAGGAGGACCTACTAACTTGGAGGGTGATGTGTGCTGAGGGGATGCCGGATAATGACTCGGATGCCACTAGCGCCGAATTGTTCACCCCTGAGGGCTCTGATTCCGAAGAGGATGTGGTGAGAGATACGGCAGAGGGATCTGTGTTGGGGTAGCGCCCTGTTGGGCATGCGCTGATGTTCCCTATCTTGTAACCCTATAAGTTGTCTTGTGTCCCAGAGAAAGGACTGTAAGTGTGGGGTCTGCACCCTATCGGGCCGTGAGAAACTACCTGACTCTTGCATGCACTCTATAGATGAGGCCGGGTTCTTTTGGGGGAGGTGGGGGGGGTTAGTTGTTGGGTGTTGATGGGGTTCGTATTGCAAAACTACCTGCGCGGATGGGTGGTGGGTGGGCTACATGGAAGACATGAACAGAGGAATGAATGACGTGCATAACGGGGGACGCAGAAACAAAACCAAAACGGAAACTGCGGATGTTAGAAATCCTGGTGTGTTTATATACATTGGTTATATCTTTCTTTGTGGCATGCCTTATTGTTACGCCGCCCGGCCTCCGGGATGTGGGCCAGGAGGCTGTGTCTTATCCTGAATGTGGACTTTGGTCATATTCGAATCAAAATGCCTATGTTTTGAATGAGCCTGGAATATGTCTTTTATGTTCTTGTTTTCCGCAATAAATATATTAAAAAAAAAAAAAAAAGCAATTTTGTGCTTTTTTAAAAGTGCCATGTGGCAGACATTGCCACATGTGCACACATGCACGATTCAGGGGTGCAACAGGGTGTCAATGTGACACTGCCACCCTTGAATATGTTCCCCCGTATTACCGATTCAGTATTTACCGAACCGGTAATAGTGAATGGCTTCCCATTCATTCCTACGGGCCTCCAGGCCCATAGGAATGAATGGGAATTACTGAATCGGTAAGATTTACCAAATGTTTACCTACATACTAATTACCGATTCTTAAATACCGAATCAGTAAAATTCTGTATTTAAGAATCGGTAAATAGAGATTACCTACATATGGCCCCTAGTGAGCTATTGCCAGAGTCACATGGTGCTTGGCTGAGCTGCTGTGGGGGATCGAGCCGTGAGCCCTGTGCTCCCGAAGCAGTCGCTATGCACCACACCTCTCCCCTAGAGGTGACGAACAGAGATGAGACAGAGTGCATGTGTGTGTTTTTATCTGTGTGTATATGTAAAACTCCCAGTTGAAATCTGACAGATACCTCACAATACCCGCCTAAAACCACATGTACGCAATTACTTATTAGATAATACATTTATTAGGGGGTTTCTAACATCCGAAACACCCCCCTGAAGCTACGCCCCTGGGGCTGTTCCCTTTTTGCTGGACGAAACTAATGCTGCCGAAAGCCAGCTCCAGGCTTGAACGGATTTACTGCACTGATCCGAACTGAAGATGGGAGTCAGTCCCCTTGTCCCATTCCACGAGGAGCTCGTCTGCTTTGTGATGGTAATCGGTAGCGGGTTCATGCTTGCTTTGGACTGGGTTGTTTTCATGTACCTGAGTGAGATTTTCAAAAGTTGGTTCAACAGTTGTTTTTGTCATTGCCCGTTGACAGGTTACTTAACTGTGTTGGATATGTGTTTAGCCGGTATTAGGATATTGTGATCCCCATTCTCTTAATGTGACTTTCTTTGATAGAATTTCTTCGCCAGTCTGCAGAGTGCCATGTAACTAGTGTTGGTTCGGTCCTTTGGGACCCTAGAGCAGAAGTCTTCAAATTAGGGGGCTGGCCCTTAAGTGTTCTCATGGAGGGGTACCAGTGTCTGGCCAAGAGAAGCATCAGGTTTTGTTTTAAGTGCTAAAAGCATGAGTGGCAGTAAGCCACCTTTTAATGGGCCATCACTAACATCTTTTGACATTTATGTCCTAACTGGGAGTATGTGTAATAAGGGGTAACAGAGCTTGACTGCAATGTCTAAATATGTTTAGACATATTTAAACATTACCAATTTAGCAGTATAATTGTGAAAAAAGTTGAGGTGGGCTAGAGGATTTCTTTTTTTTACAGAGTGGGGGATGCAGCATTAAGAAGTTTGAAGACCACTAGACCCTAGAGGCTTGAGAAACTCTATACTAGTGATGTCTGCTGAGATGATGAGAGCTAGCAGTGGTATTCAGTTTAAGAGTTGCCACATTTTCCAGTAGTTTAAAACGTCACAGGGTACTTCAGAGACATGTTCTGGGTGGAACAGTAGTTTGGTGAGTTTAGAGTCAAGGTGCACCGAAGCTCTAACTTCCAAGATGTATCCTGGGGCTGTTTTTCAACTCAAGGTGGTTAGATTATGTGAAGGTGACTGTGGGTAGTAGTATACTAATCTCTAGTTACAATGTTACAGGAAAGGGTGTGGAGGTTGCCACTGAACAGTTATAGTTAGGTAAGGGTTGCCAGAGGCAACACATTTATTGTTTCGCTAATAATTTCGGACAATGTGTGACAAATCTTCAAGAAACTTTCCAGAAAGGTGCTAATTTGTAACTGGTTTGTGCAGGGAAAGTTTCAGGATGATCTGTCAAGTGGGGGCAGAGAAAACAGGGAAGTTCCAAAATGCAAAATCCCCATGCATTTTCCCTTTTGTGGCTGACACAAACAAAAGGTGGTGGGGTGGGTGGAGGTAATGCAGGAGGGGGAGTGTGCGGGGGTGTTAGACAGGGAGTCTATGGAGTATCTCCAGCCCGGCTGTCCAATGCAGTTAAGCTGGAGAAATGTAAGTGCGCATGTGTTCGGCTGGCCTAAGACGGCCGGCCAAACATAATTGCGCACATAGGAAGTGCACATAGCACTCCTCCTCCAATGCCCCGCCCCTCCCTGAACAAACTGGCTCAGAGACAGCAAATGAAAAATAAAAAGATGATAGAACACTGTTTCAATTTTCATTTGCTGTCTCTGAGCCAAGCAGTGGGGCGACGCAGAGCTGCCACTGCATTTTCCATAGACTTCTTTAAGAAGCGCTACCACAAAAACTGCAGAACTGAATTACACCAAGTTTTGCAGGAAGCTAGATCTTGGCCCCCAGCTTGTGCTTTTTCTGATTAGATGTGAATCCATTCAATAGTTTTCGAGAAAAGAAGGTTAAAAAATAATTGTATATCTGGATGGTTGGGTTCGAGGAACTCTTGCGAGAGACCCAGAACCCAATTTTTAAAAGTAGAGCGGTCTGATTGGCCCAAGGAGCCTTTTTTCCCCTTGGGTCATCTAGCTCCATCGGTAGTCAGACTCCCACTGGAGCGAGCGCCCTGATTGGCCAACAACATGAGAAAATGTTGCTGGCAGCAATTACAGGAATATATATATATATAAAAAAAAAAAAAAATATATATATATATATATATATATATATATATATATATATATATATATATATATATCCACGAGCAAATGTCCCAAGCGGGGGGAGCGGCTATTAGCTGGTGGCGTGGTTTGGGACAACCTCGCATTAATGTTTTCCAACAAGAAGACTTCAGTAAAGAAGACGCCGCACACCACTCAAAGGTTATTCTGTGATTTTAATTCTCCTTTAGGTTCCCCATCTACGCGTTTCGAACAAACACTGTCCCTGCTCACGGTTAATAAACAATTGTCCATCATTTGTTTCTGTTATTTATACAAAAGACTCCATTAAGCAGATCAAGATGCATTATGGGCTTTGTAGTGTTAGTGCTCTCCTCAGTTACGAGCCTATCCACGTGTATTGGAGGGCTGGTGTCGGGCATTCACAATATTGAGGGGAAGCTTTTAGCGCTTTATTTTGTTTAAATAGCGCAGAATAATCACACGATTGTGGGAGAACTTTTTGCTGGTACACCACAGTGCAACGAGTTGCAGACAAATTATTCATGCGATTTACAAGTGATGACTTAGTGTCCACGAGTCAGTAATGGCGAAGTGCCTTTTTGAGACTCTATCCCCAAATTGTTCACGCCCGGCTCACAGTGCTCCTCACCAGGATAACAAATAAACTTATAAAACACACATTCGCATTTCTATCTCTTTGGCTTCATGTAACACCCAAAATTGATCACGAATTCTCAATACATATACTAGCAGATGTTGTCCAGGCTGAATCACAAAGCACTTTAAGGGTGTAAGACACCTCATGACATGTTGCATAAAAGTCTAAAGCTTAAAACAGTCACAGATGCACATGCATCTCCTCGTCACCGTTAAGACCCCACAGGCTTCTGGTTTTGAAGCGAATGATTAATTTAGATTCAAGTTGTCGTAGTTTCTGAATACGATTTCCACCTCTTTCATTATCTTTCACCATTGCTATGCCTGAATATTTAATGTCTTTCCATGTCTTTCCATGTTTTGCCTGGATGACTTTTCAGATGTTTTGATATCGCATAGCTGTAGTCCTTGTTTTCAATTGATCTTATATGCTGCAATATTCTTTTCTTTAAAGGACATATAGTTGAGCCGATGTATTTTTTGCCACAGAAACATCTAATTTGGTAGACAACAAACTGGGTCTCACATGTTATTTTATCCCGTATCTCAAATGTCCTCCCTCTTTGATCGGTGATTGATTTGAGATTCTGTCCAACCTTGCAGGCTTTGCATGATTGGCACTTAGTGAAGCCTTGCTGTTGTTTGTATAGCCATGTTGTCGGTTTCTCTTGTTTAAAATAGCTGTTGACTAAAGTGTCCTGAAGTGATGGAGCTTCCCGGAAAGATATCAGTGGTCTATCCCCTATTGCCAATTTCGAAGTCCTTTTTCAAGACACTCCAATATTTGGTCAGTATTTGTCATATTTTGAAACTCTCTTTTGAATATGTTAGGATCAAGCGAGGTTTGTCATCATCTGGTTCAGTTTCCTTTCTGTTTTTAACTATTAGCGTTTCTGCTCTTGTTTTCGCTCTTGCCCTTTGTTCTCCTCGAGCAATGTCAGTGTGTTTATATCCACGTTTAATGAATCGAGCTTTAGTTTCTTCAAATTTGCTTTCCATTTCTACATCTTCTGAGCAGTTATGCTTCATTCGTAGAAATTCCCCGTAGGGTATCCTTTGTTTCAATGATGTTAGGTGAAAGCTTGTGCCATGTAGTACGCTATTAGTTGATGTTTTCTTCCTGTAGACCGTTGTCTGAAGTTTATTGTTTTTGACATAAACTTTTGTGTCAAGAAAGTCTATTTCTAGCTTCTGTATGTTGGAGGTGAATTTTAAACCCACTTCATTCTGATTCAGTATTTTAATGTATTCAATTAGTTTCTTTTTAGGACCTTTCCAGAGGACGAAGAGGTCGTCAATGAATCGGAGCCATAATACCACATCCGTGGTATATGGTTTGTTTTCTTCTCTCCAAGCTATGTTTTTCTCCCACCAACCTATGGTGAGATTGGCATAGCTTGGAGAGAAAGAAACGCCCATGGCACACCCGCATATCTGTGCATACATTTTCTTGTTGAAGAGGAACACGTTGTTTTGTAGGCAAAATGTTATCATGTCCAGTAACATGTTTGTATGTCTCAGCTCCGATATTGGCCTTTGTTTAAGGAAATATCTGATTGCATTTAGGCCCACATCATTTTGTATAGACGTATAAAGTGACACTACGTCTATCGTAGCAAGCCAATCTTCAGATTGCCATTCCGTCTCCATGATGTTTCTTAAAAAGTCCCCAGTATCTTTAATATAGGAGCTCAAAGTTGGGACAATCGGTGCCAAAAAGTGATCCACATATAATGCCACATTTTCACATAACGACCCACAACTCGAGATTATCGGTCGAGCCGGTGGTTTATGAAGAGTCTTATGAATTTTTGGCAGGAAGTATATTGTTGGGACCATAGGGTGTTGTACAGTGAGATAAGCTTTTTCTTCCTTACTGATTAGTCCCTTCTCATGCCAGTTATCGATGGATTTATGTAAAGTGCTCATCATTACAGTCCTGGGGGTTGTTAGATAGCTGTTTGTAATTGGATATATCACTCAATTGACGATACGTCTCTTCCATGTAATCTGTTTTATTTTGGATTCCAATATTGCCCCCTTTATCTGCTGGTTTCATTTCAATCGCAGGGTTGTTCTGTAGGGTTTTCAGAGCTTCACGTTTCTTAATTGTTAAATTTTCTTTATTTGTTGTTATGTTCTTCATGGTTTCTAGTTCTGCCACTACTAGATCATGAAACATATCTATGCGGTTGCCTGGGTATAGGACAGGACAGAATTTAGACTTTGTTTTCAAGTTCGTTTTTGAATGAGTACTTATCGGGATCCCCATTTCGGAAAGTACTTGAGTATCAGTTAACTCTGTTTCTTCAACTTCATGTGTTAGTTCATATGCAGTTCTTATGCTTCCTGCATCGGCAACTGTAAAGTCTTTTTGTTCTTCAATCAGACCTGACTCATCAGTTGTTTCATTGGTCACCCCTCTAGTTCTGTTTCTTGCAAAGAATTTTTTAAGCTTGAGTTTGCGAACGTATTTATACATATCTAACCTGGTTTCTACTTCGTCTTGATGTTTATCAGGACAGAATGTCAATCCTTTGCTTAACAGTGTACATTCAGTTGCTGATAGTTGATAATCCGATAGGTTGACTATAAGATTGGGATCCGTTTTTACGAACTCTCTACTTTTTATTTTTTCATGACTGTTCTGTTTCGCAGTTGATATCCTTGGTTTCCTGCTTCTTCTGGTTTTCCGCCTTGGTTTCGGCTCCCAGTTTGTCGCCTTCCTCCTCCTCTCATTCTCGGGTTTCCCCGTCCCCTTCCTCTTGTTTTTGGATTTTGTTGGTCTTTGTAGAGCATCTGCATTTCGTCTAAAAAAGACATCTTTTTAAATCCCATGGATCTTTGTTCGCTGTCACTAAGATCAGATTCTGTCTCACTTAATGAGGTGTCTGGTTTATCTTGTGCATTCTGAGGGCATGATTGTTGTTGTTGTTTCAGTGCGTCAAATCGCTTGGCAAAGGTAAAGATTGTGCCATTTTCAAAATCAGATTCATCGCGTCTGAATTTACGTTGTTTTCTTTCTTGGATTTCGCTGTCATGTTTATCCAAGTTTTTATCCATGATTTGGTGCAATTTGTTGGTAATGTCCTCACTTTCTCCTAAGGCTGTATTTGTTCTTCCAGATCCTTGATTTTTATATGGAGCTCTTCAACATGTTTCTTTGCATATTTGATGATGATGAGAATCATTCTATGTGAACAGTCCATATTATTTTGTCCCCACTCCTCCAGCATTTCAGGGCTGGTGTCAGGTTGATTAGGCAATGTGAAGATACGTAAGCCTCTTGGTATTAGGCCCAGTTCTATATATTTCTCCAAAGTTATGACCTCCCAACTGCACGAGATCTCTTTGTGCAGGGCTTTTTCTAATTGTTGAAACAATTACTTACTCGTTGGATTTGTATTCTTCATTGCACTTCCATTGGTAGTCACAGAAGTTGTACCTGATGCAGATTTGTTGAACATGCTCTCTGCCCTTTCCAGGCGTTATGCCGCTCTTTTTTCCATTATAGATACACAAAGGTCCCGTTTTCAACGAGAATGCAATTTATGTGTCAGGATTCCTTCAGATGGAGAAATGCGTTTGTTTTCTATATTAAACAAAGCTGCTACTTGTGGGGAGCCTTAATATTCGTTTTAAGAAGGAACTCCCAAGTCCCTCCCAGGAGCAGAATTCAATTTGAGTGAGTGTCCACGAGTATTATTTCACTCGAAGAGGAATTTTCAGCTTGAAGTCAAACTAAATTCTTAAGACACTCGCTACAGCATACACAGGGTGCAAATCAGTATATTTTGGCGTATCGCAAATGACTTACCCGGGAGACTCCCGACTCTGTCATTGACCTCCGACACTCCCAGTCGGCGCTCGACCGGTGGACGCCAAGCTTTTCAAATTTGCCACCCAATTAGTTCCGTGATTGATTTTCGTCCTGCTAGTTGTTCGGCAAGTGCGGCGTTCGCTGCTGATAAATTTCAAAGTCGCCACGGTGCTGATATTTCACAGGACTTTCCTTTCCATTTTCGCCATCAATCTTCACAAAGCACGGAAAACGATGCTGGGCTCTCCCCCGTAATTATGTGTCCACGAGCAAATGGCCCAAGCGGGGGGAGCGGCTATTAGCTGGTGCTGGCGGCGTGGTTTGGGACAACCTTGCATTAATGTTTTCCAATAAGAAGACTTCAGTAAAGAAGACGCCGCACACCACTCAAAGGTTATTCTGTGATTTTAATTCTCCTGTAGGTTCCCCACCTATGCGTTTCGGACAAACACTGTCCCTGCTCACGGTTAATAAACAATTGTCCATCATTTGTTTCTGTTATTTATACAAAAGACTCCATTAAGCAGATCAAGATGCATTATGGGCTTTGTAGTGTTAGTGCTCTGCTCAGTTACGAGCTTATCCACGTGTATTGGAGGGCTGGTGTCGGGCATTCACAATATTGAGGGGAAGCTTTTAGAGCTTTATTTTGTTTTAATAGCGCAGAATAATCACTCCTAAGGCTGTTATTTGTTCTTCCAGATCCTTGATTTTTATGTTGAGCTCTTCAACATTTTTCTTTGCATGTTTGATGATGATGAGAATCATTCTATGTGAACAGTTCATATTATTTTGTCCCCACTCCTCCAGCATTTTAGGGCTGGTGTCGATGGCTCCAATAAATCAACTTCACCAACTTTTGCTTCGCTTGGAGCCCCAGACCTGAGCAGGGCGGCCAGTGTTTCGGACGAAGCTTTCCGATAATAAAAACACCACACCTTCTCCTTTTGTTGTTGGCAAGAAGTACACTGGCGCAGGCTGTGAGTACAAACTAGTTTATTCCATGAAAAATGCAGGCAAAAGAGGCTCACACTCCCTACGCGTTTCAGCTTAACAAGCCTTGGTCACGGGAAAAGTCTCTCTATTTTTTGCCTCCGGGAATGGGGTCCCCAAGCCGAGTGTAAATTAATGAAAGTGAAAGTTTTTTATTTAAAAAAAAATGTGGAGTCGCGCCCCTAGCTCGGCTTTTAGCGCGGTCCCCTAGTGTAAACATGAAGGGTGCGCGGCCCCCTAGTGTGAACACGAAGGTCACGTGGCTCTCAGTGTGACCCCCTAGTGGGAATGCACTGGGTGCGTGTCTCCAAGCGCATCCCCCTAATGGGAACGCGATGGGTGCGCAGCTCCAAGCAAAAATAATTAAGATTAAAAAGCTTGGTTATATGTTGGGTTATTGGGTGGCTCTAAAAAGAGCCCTTGTTTTCATTGCGAGATTGTTGTAGCTACATGTAAGTGTGGATGCAGAGCTTCAGGTTGTTGAGAAACACTCTATTGCCTTGATCAGTGACGTGTACTCCATCAGTTCTGTAGATGTCATCCATGTGGAAATGTAAATTGTTGTTATAGATCAAGCCTATCCTATGGTCTCTGAGGTAAGCAGAAACAGCTTTATTTACATTTTCTCTAGCTTTCTCAATATGGGGTCACACTTGATTGGACCACTTCCATTTCTGTCTTTGGCATATGTTAGAGTATACAAAGACAGTTTGGGGGAAAAGCAACATAAATTCTGCAAAGGCGTCCTTCATTAGCATTTGCAGACCTACCCCAGTCAATGTACCTAGGTCATTGCTACAACAGTGCACAACCATGAGGTCAGGGGTTTGGAGATGCAAAAAGGTTTTAACCGAAGGCATCAATTGATGCCACTTTAATCCTCTCTGTCCAATCCATTTTATGTCTACATTTTGCAAAGCTAGGTCTTTGTCAATACCTCTGCATTCAGCATACCTTTTGCACCAGAAAACATAGCTGTGCCCAACAATCCACACTGAAAGCATCTTGAAGGTATGACTGAAAGTAATGAAAAGATGTCTGTAGCTGAAGTAGTCAGTTGGTAGAATGAGAGGTATCTAAAATGGTGGACAAGATGCTGTTTTTAAGCAAGTAGAGAAATGATGGCTGTTTAAGAACTTTGTTCATTCAAAAATAGGGTGCATTTTACTTTCTTTAAAAAACGGTTTCTTATTGGTTAGTAAAACATGTTTGAAAGGTACAGTAGAAAGGATAAGGTCATATTTTGCAAAGTCAACCACACACACTGTTTGCATTTGCTAGATTGTGTGGTGAACTTGAAAATATGGTGAACTTGTGACCTGTCAGTTTAGTTGAATGTTCCATGAACTGTTACTAAAGAAACTGGCATTAAGCAGAATGGTGGTCGAAGTCAGTTGCTAAGGATTATTATTACGTGTAACCAATAGATTTGCTCCCGCCTGATAGTTCAGACAAAGGAGCTTTCAACCCTAATGTTAGTTTGTCATCTGCTTGGATTGAGGCAGTGTGATGTGCCTTGTTGGGGGTGGAGTAGGATGTGTGCGACTGGGATTCATGTTTGTCATGTCTTGCATGTGGCAAATGTGCAGCATCACTGTGTGTTACGTTGCCTCCCAGCTGCTCCTCCGCCCCTCCGAGTCTATTTACTTGTGTGCTCTGCGCGGTTGTATGACTTGCACTCCTACGGCACATCATTGTCACGCTTTTATGTGCATGTCCACAAGCCTGACAATGACACACTGCTGTTGGCCGTTGAAGTGGGGCGGCCACGTGAGTGTAGGCCTATGGTAAGGATAGGGCGGACACAGATGTAGAGTTCATGCCTGGTAAAGTCGCGCTCTGAGTAGGGCTAGGCATGTGGCTCATGTTGTGGCAATACGGATACACACAACACTTGGCATGTATGATCCTGGACCCCGAGGGGTCTTGCGCTCTTTCATTTCTCCATTTGTGCGAGCCCGCCCTCCGGGTGCATAATACATTGCAACATTGTCGATTGTGTTCCAGGTGGTGCCGACACTAAAACACAAATACATGCATTAGTTGGTTCCTTGTCGAGTCCAGAACTGAACCATGGCCAGAGCCCTGGGAAAATTCTGCACACCCCTGCGCTGTACTGGTGTACGCCGGCTCTGCCCACTCCTCTCACGCTTACAGGGGGGGACAAAGCTACATAACCGAGGTCTTCCCCACTGCCAGAGTTAACATGGTTGCATCCGCTGTCCTGAGCACAATGTAATGTGGTAGGGCCCGGGGCCATCATGCATACATAATGAACACACAGACACAGTTAGATAGACAGCGTAACAGGCTACGGGCACGTGCACCCGGCCCCTTTTTATTACCATGGTCACATGTGCAGTAACGCCTGTGCTGGGTGCGTGTGGGGTGAGTGTAAGCCAGCCCGCAGGGAATGGTTTGTGCTGGCAACAACTACAACAGTGATCATCGGATCACACACAGAGATTCAATCATAAAGGGTCTATGACTTGTGGTGCACTAAGGTAGGGGCACCAGATCTTAAATCACAAACAAAAGATTGTGTCGTAAATCGTCCATGACTTGTGGTGCACTGAGGTAGGGGCACCAGAGATTTGCGTGCTCATGTGAAGAAATTGTTAATGTCCCTTCGGGATATTCCTGCTGCCTTAGGTGACATTCCCGCATCCGGTGTCTACAGCACGAAAGACAATCATAAAGGGTCCATGAGTTGTGATGCACAGAGTTAGTGGCACCTGAAGAGCTTAGCGTGTGTGCAGCCAGCGATTATGGCATGTCCTTGCAGGTCAGGATTGGATTGGATATGTGTGAGACCTGTTGACCGCAGTGTAGGCCGTTGACTTGAGCTACACAGTTAGTGGTACCTGAAGCACTCAGCGTGTGTGTAGCCGCACTGGATGCAATGTCTGTTGCTTTTTGGACTCTGCAATTAATGAATTACGACTTAATTTGAATTGTGAGCCCTGCTGACCGTTGTGTAGGCCAGAGACAATGTTCAGCAAGGGCACACAGCCATGTGGCAATGACTTGAGCCGCACCGAGTTAGTGGCACCTGAAGCACTCAGCTTGTGCGCAGGTAGCGACTCTGCAATTAATGAATCAAGAATGAATTTGAATTGTGAGACCTGCTGACCGCAGTGTCGGCGTATGGAACAAAAGATGGAATATATATGGAATACATTGTCGAAATACTCGATCTTCTGAGTACAATCTTGTTGTACGATATTCTTATGCTGGAATCTGTACTGGTTGTTTGTCATATCGTCCACCTTTTCCGGTGGGGAACAGCTGTGGAAAACAATGAACTTCCAAACTTCTTTCCCAAACACTCATGGGAGTTCCCTTCTCTTTCTTCATTTGGAATAATTCAATGTTATTTCCAATCACTTCTTTTGAATATTCAGGATGTACACTATAATGTTCATCAGTTTCTTCACTTTTGGAGATGTCCACTTTTTCAATTTGGCCATTAAAATTTCGCTATCATCTACTGAATCGATTTCTACTTCTTCCACATACACATTTTTGTAGTAAACATTGTTTTTGTGAGATATAACATAGCCTTTTGCACTTTGCTGACATCTACTAATTCTTGCCATATTTTCTGACTCTTCGTAGGAACACTATTAACTAGAATACCTAGAGGTCCAGTTTCTTCTTTCTCTACACCAATAGTTTCAAGATTTTTTTTAATCTAAAGGTAAATACACAACTCTTCCTTTTAAGCCTCTTTGTAAATCTGATGGAGGCAGCTCACCTGTTTTAGGCTCCATACGAACAATAGCCTGAAATGGGTGTACTTTTGCCTAATGAATTCTGCCTCAATACGGCCACATTGCGGTGACTTGTGGTGCACAGAGTTAGTGGCACCTGAAGCACTCAGCATGTGCGCAGCCAGCGGTGATGCGTGGTCCAGGCGGGCCTCACTGGGAACAATGTCTTTTGCCTACTGGACGGCATCATCTGCAATCGCGACTCGATCTGAATTGTGAACACTGCTGACCGCAGTGTAGGCCAGATGCAGCAGTCAGCAAGGGCCCACAGCCATGTGGTGTTGACTTGAGCTGCACTGAGTTAGTGGTACCTGAAGCACTCAGCGTGTGCACAGCCAGTGAGGATGCGTGGTCCGGGTGGGCTGCACAGGGAGCAATGTCTTTTGCCTACTGAATTCTGCCTTAATAAGGCCACGTGGTGGTGGCTTGTGGTGCACTGAGTTAGTGGCATCAGAAGCATTCAGTGTGTGTGCAGCCAGCAATGATGCGTGGTCAGGGCAGGCCGCACTGGTAGCAATTTATTTATTTATAAAGTTTTATATAGCGCGAACTTGATCCCGGAGGATATTAGAGCGCTTTACAATTTGAGGCAAAGGTAACAAATCAAAACATGAGTCTAACATAGGGAAACTAGTATGTTGCACTGATTGCTGTGCAGGTTCTCTCCGTGCATACACACCTAAGTGATTTATGGAATAGGTGAGGCAAGCAGATATCTTCCCAGGTCAAGTAGATTTCTGTAACATTTTATCCATTGGCCAAGTAGATTTTTGTAAAATGTCCACACCACTGACAGATAGTAACCTACAGCATGACTTCTGATATCTCATCCTCCTGTGTGGTCAGCTTCCACAAGGACAATTGGTCCACTGGTTCTCTGGCATTATAAAGCTACAGCAAGATGTTATCTGACATGAGGTTCACTCTGTTGCCTAACAAGCAGTAGGATACATTTATCTTGGTAATGAAATGAGTAGCAGGGTAGACCGGATGCCCGACTGAAAACGAAGATGGCAAGATGAAAGAAATTAGGGCATTTTTTGAGACTTCTACATTTGTATGAATTGGGAGTAAGAAAGTTTCAGAGGGATGGTGTCCACCTCCATTGATCAGGAAAATTCCTCTGTGCCCATCTTTCAACTTCTTTGATACCTAAAACCTAAAATCTTTTTCAAAAACTGGAAAAACTGAGAATTGAGATTTCCTGCACCATTCATCTCCCCTGTCAGTTGTTTTTTTTAGGACTGCACAGTTTGTAGGTGAAGAACTATGAGTTGCACTTTTCTTGATTATTTAACCCATACAATCATTTACCCTATTTTTAATCCTTATTTCTTTGCGCTCTGGACTGTGTTTGCTGCCAAGATCTATTTTACCTCATTTATCATATAATAAATAATATAAATTCTTTACCTTTATCTCTTAGCATTCCAGTGTCTTTTCTGTTCTTCTTTGCAGAATGTCCCTTTTATGAGCTGTTGAGCATCTATGAGCGGTTTCAACATTATCTTCCCCTGTTGTAGTACAACATTTCAAGATACCCCTGCTTTAACAGCTTCAACCTGTTTAACCTGTCTTTAACCGTTGTCAAGAATGTATTAAATCTAACCTGTAAAGGTAAATTGGGCGTGCTGTATGATGGGGTTGATATAAGTATCAAAAAGTTCAATTTCATCCCTGTCGCCATATACTAGGAGCATGATATGCTTCCACTTGGTTATCCAGTAATATAACTTCTCTTGAAAAGAGGTCTTTTTAAAAACCCGGGTGCCCTCCACATTTTTTGAAGTAGTCAAATACTGAAATGACCAAATCAAGCTAGTTATATAACGGTCTGTGACTTACAAGTAAAGTACTATTAAAAGATATCAGAACGTGAGCAACAAAATTATTATAGCCAAATTTCAACTCTCCTATCAAAGACAAGGGCCATATTGTCTCATCTATTGAAAACCGTCACATGCTTTTTGGGTGCAAATTCATGAATTAGATGAACTATACGAGTCACATCTTCAGACAAGGCAACTCTACATATACCGCATAGGTTCCATCAGTCATGTCTTCCAATGTTAATCCTCCTTCCAATACAGCTTGAGTTTTAGCTGGGTTGTGCTTATATCATGATCATATGCCTAATTCTTAGGCATGCAATAGCTCAATACCTATCTTAGTATTAGGAGGATATAAACCAGCTGCGGCCCGTGCAGGCAAGAGTGTTTGGGGGGGGGGGATTTCGACAGACTACCACGAGGAGGGGGGGGGGTGGGGTGGGGAGGGGGATGATAATATTTAATTTTTCCCTTGTAATCATCCGTCGAACCCCCCCCCCCCCGGCCCCACCGCTCCTACCTGCACGGGCCGCGACTGATGTAAACAGCAACAGAACAAGCAAAAACCTGCATGAAACTTCAAAATGTGTATTTTAATGGGGAGATCTCTGAACTCTTCTGCACTTCAGTACCATAAAATGTAAATGCACTCTGCTAGAAGAAAGGGAACTCCCCTGAGGTATCCCTGAGCGAGTGCTCTGAAAAGTGTACTTCATTTGAGGTTACTGCTTCTGGGACTAGATCACCTTAATAAACTTCGACCCAATACCAAATTTATGCAAAATGCCCCACAGAAATTGCAATGAAAGTTGAATGAAAGCCTGCTCAGCATCTGTAGGTATCATCGCTGCTTGGTGGCTTTCTTGTTCTGCGCAAATTAGTGCTTAATTTGAGCAGGTGCTTTCAGGTGCTCAGCACCTGCACTTCTTTCACAGGGCCTGGGCTACAATTTCTGAACCTGCAGTTGGTGGTCTCAATATTAATTGTTAAAATTCTAAATAAAAAGAACATACATTGCATGGTGACTGGCTGGTAAATGTTCATAGGCAGGTTGGCATACGCCTGTCAAGGCAGGCATGATTGTGTATCACCAGTGATGAGGTCATCACCCTAATCACAAATCCAAGAAGTCATCGACAAACTATGGCTTACATTCTATTCCCCTAGTCTGCTGCACCCTGCCACTGCCTGAGCCTAAACCTCCCATTGGATAATTGTAGCTGGGGGCTGGCTCATGACGGAGTTGAGGCAAGGAAGCTGCAAGAGCGCATTTGGAACTTGGGAGTGAGGGCTCTTGAGGAAGAATAAATGAAAGTAAGTGTGGACTTTCCACTTGTTGCGTAGCCAGAGTAGCATATCCGGCAGCCCTGCATTGCTGCTATCCTCAATGTGCTCGATGCAGCTGTGGCCCAACACAACTTTTGTGCGCCATGGCGTCACCTTTAGAATCAGTGTGCTGCACCCCAGCATGGTAATTGATGAGCGTGAGTGAGTCCAGTAGGCACCACAGCCATACTTACCGGCATTGGCAGCATTACTGCTGGGGACAACGCCTGTGCTGTAGCAGGCAGGGTCACAGCAAGCTGAGCAGTGGATGTCGATGCCGTTACTATCCCTGGACCTACTAATTACAGGCA
Source organism: Lissotriton helveticus (assembly GCF_964261635.1). NCBI lineage: Eukaryota > Metazoa > Chordata > Amphibia > Caudata > Salamandridae > Lissotriton > Lissotriton helveticus. The sequence continues at coordinate 595,478,097 of NC_136065.1, read as the reverse complement.
GCACTAGCAGTGACATGACCTGCTGTGCTCAAGTACCCGCCTGTTCCGCAATAAATCCAGTCATACTACACTGATAAATATATGCAAAAAAGCATTTTCATTTGGTGTGCATTTTGTTTTTGCACTCTGTGTAGAGAAGAAAGTTAAACAAGTCATCTTCCGCTTCTTTAGGAATGACAACAGGAAAACGCAGAGTTCAAAATACAAAACACAAGGGGGCAGGGTCGAAATACCCTGTCCCCTAGGCCTGGAGATGGGGACCCGCCTAGGGCAAAAATAATGTTTCCAATTTTACCATGAAAAATTTAAATCAATAAATAAGGCTGTTCAATCCAAAGGGAGGAGAGCGCACGGCTGTCTGTTGCCCACTCGACTGCGTCATCTGCAATCGCGACTCGATCTGAATTGTGAGCTCTGCTGTCCGCAGTTTACGCCGGAGGTAGCGGTCAGCAAAGGCCCACAGCCATGTGGCATTGAGTTGAGCTGCACAGTTAGTTGTACCAGAAGCATTCAGCATGTGAGCAGCCTGCGATGATGCGTGGTCCGGGCGTGCCGCACTGGTAGCAATGTCTGTTCCCTACTGGACTGCATCATCTGCAATCACGACTTGATTTGAATTGTGAGCCCTGATGTCTGCAGTGTACGTCAAAGGCAGTAGTCTGTGCAGACATAACTCTGCGGTGCTGTGCCGCTCTGTTCGCAGGGGGCTTGTGTCGAGAAGGCCGGCGGTCACGGCGGCAGCCTCATGGCAGGGTGAGGGCCGTCGCTCTGGCAGACGCGTTGGCCTTCCCAGAAGTCAACCACACCAAGAGCCCCAGCCTATTTATTCACACTCCTACGCTGGAGTGGCGTACGTTGGACTAGCCTACTCTGCTTCCGCTTATAGGGGGGGATGACACAGCTGCATCACCAAGATCTTTCCCACTGCCTGAGGTAACATGGTTGCGTACAATGTCAACAACACTACAAGTACCAGCAATATATGTCCACATGGAGAGGTATGTGCTCTGCATAGTGAGGTCTGTCCAGCACATCACCGCTACACTTGGCACATGTAAGATAAAGCCTCTTCCCTGCTTTATGTCTTTCGCACACTTCATAAACAACCTTCAGGCCCTAAGGTGGCCCCTATGCACAAAGTAATCCAGGCAAAATGACCCGCCCATACACTTGCCTACAGCATGGAAGCCCTGAAGGAGAGAGAGGTGAAATAGCTTGACAATTTACCCACAATGAAGTACAAGAGAGTTTTCCATCTACCACAATATCCTCCCCGTACAAATCTGACTAGAATTCAGTTTTTCATTAAGCAATCACCCGCAGGCGGGCTTTTTAGATATTGTGATTTAAGCTTCATCAAGCTGAGACAGCTTCACTTGATCACCTGCTATGGCTTGAAAATCCATACTAAGGAGTTAAAACATTTATAAATCGTTACTTAAAGGCGTCATTAGTCGACTTGCAAGCAGAAGGGCCAAGAAATACCCTGGTCACCTTCGTCCCTTTCAAAAAATGTCTTTCCAGGAACATCCATACACTGTCAGACAAGCAGGAACTGTCAAGATGTGCCCACCCCTGGACTGTCATTAAGAGCTACCCAGCCTTACCAGACAGGTTTATTTGAGCATGCCCCTAGAAAAACTACAAAAGCATAAACTTTTTTTGTTATATCGCTTGGGAGGACTTCCTACTTTAGAAATAACACCAAAATGGCGTAAACTCAAGGGCCTCTTTATGACCCGGGTTGCTGCACTCATGCATCACGCACCATGGTGCAAGAGCGATGCAAACCTTAAGTCAGATTTTTGAAGCAACACAAAGCCATGTTGTGTGGCTCCCAGTGGGTTAAAAAATATCGAGTAACGCAACACAGCATACATTGCTGCATTGTGTTACTCTGCTCTGGGGAGGCGTTCCATGGACGTTGTGTGGGTGTTCCCACGCAACTGCCATGGATTTTGATGCTTTCTCAGATTTACATGAACTTAGTAACGAGGATAACTACCGCTATTTCTCCATGTTTCTTCCTCTTCCTATGTATGTTGCATTCTGCAGCACACATAGAAAGGGGAATATGCCTCCCAGGATTGTTTGTGTTCAGGAAGGTGTCCCTTCCTGCATAAAAACGTCCTACATGCAATGCAGGCACACCTGCATCATGGTGCTAGGGTGCCTGCTTTGGTGTTAGTCAGCCCATTGTACGTGAGCGCATAGGAAAAGACAGGAATGTGCTTTATTACATTAAATACATAAATACAGCATTTTCTGCCCTTTCCCTGTTATGCAGTGTAGGTGACTTGCTACGCTGCACTACGTAACAAAGCTCATAAATGAGTCTCTCATTGTCTTGCAGCACTATACACTGTGCCGTTATTTCTAGTTGTGCGTTTGGCAGGGGCGATAATGCGCCCATATTTTGAGAAGGTTATTTCTAGGAAACCATAGAGCACATTTTGTGTGCCTGCCCAACATTGACAACAGTGAAGAATGTGGTTAAAACAACCCCATGGACTATTAGAAGCAAACCTCATGCCTCTTAATCTACATATTCATCCAACTAACATCAGCTCAAATTACACTCTTTCATTCATGACTCTCACCTAAACGCTAACACTGGAGTAAGTAAGTACAGGACTTTTTAAGTGCACATCAAGTAATCAATTAACTTAAAAAGTAGAACAAAACATACTCATCTACTATCTAATCACAGCTCATTTTCGGTTATGGAGGAGCATGCTATGAGACCCAAACGGCTCTCAGTTGTAGTAAGCGCTTTAAAAATGTAGTTCCAATTATATAATTACAGTTCTCTCTTTGTGGATTCACAGGGGGGTGGGGTGGCAGTCACGGGCCAGTATGATAGTGAGGGGATGGGGTCACGTGGGGGGAGGTTTAATTTTTAAAAAAAGTACCTCGACTTTCCTTTGCCGGCCCGTCCTGCGTCGTCCTTCTGAACAGGAAGCAGCCACAGGCAGCCTCCCTCCCCTACCCTAAGCCAATCACAACGCTGCAATGGCAGCGTTGTGATTGCCAGGGACGCCGACCCCACAGGTGTCTATTGGGGGGCCATTTTCTCTATGTAGGCTGCACTTAGCCTACATAGAGAAACTGAAGAGTGCGTATGACTGGTTTGGTTGGTCCTGGGCCGACCAAACATTGAGCGCACTCAGAGTGGTCAAGCCACTCCTCCCCATGACTCCTGTAGGACCGCAAACCAGGCAGACCCTTCTGCTTTTTCACAGTGCAAGAAGCAGAAACATAAAATACGAGAAGCAGAAGGATAAAATGGTATTTTATGTTTCTGCTTCTCGCACTGCGAGAAAGCAGTAGAGCGACGCTCATCTGCCCACATGGAGGAGCCGCTCAGGCCGAGTGGTTGACATCCTTGACAGGTCCAGGATAATTATCAGACGAGAGCATGCACTAATGAATTAATATGTGTGTTAACATGTGTTTTGCGCTCAGCTGACCTTAACTTGGCCTGTTCGAAGAGTATGGATTGGATCCGGTCTTCCTGCGCTAAAGCCCATGTCCTCAGGAAATTCTTCCTTCACCTTTGACGCGCACTCAGAACTGGTCCTTGAGGAAATCGCTGAAGACCTGGACGTTCTCCATCTAAATACTTTTCTGCTTTTTTTCTCTTTCCTCTAGGTCTCTCCTTACAGATGATACATTTTTAGGTCTCGCGACCTGCGTTGCACTGCGCAGCAGTGTCGTGCAGGCGAGAGTCCTTTTGTACTGGGTTCAGAAATGAACACAGGAATTTAACACGCTTGTGCATATGTTTTTCCTATGGTCTTCTCTGATTGGGCTTGGAGTGCGTATTTTTTTGTAACAGAACACGCAATAGGCCATAGGCGGTCGCATTGCTCTGTCCATGGCCTATTGGTGTCCGTTACGCGCACCAAAGCCCATATGTCTTCAATTATCGTGCCCAGACACGGGCGCGATAATTGAAAACATATGGCTCGCAGTGGCGCGCGCACCACTTGCGGGCGTTCTTTTTTTTTGTTGCAGTGGGCCCTGGGCACTAGAAGTGAACGCGCTCGGCTCCAGGCACGTGACAGGGTTGCGGGAGAGGCGGGAAAACAAGGAACGGATCTGCACCTTTTATAATGAAGGGGTTGAGACTCAGGGTTTATTCATATTATTTTCATTTATTCAGCTTCGTACCACAAAGAAGAATATTTTAACCCTTTTTATGTTAATGCCAGAAACGCATCAGCAAAGGAAGCAAGGTTTTATTGGAGTCTCCGCAAACTGAAGATAGAGGTTTAAATGTTTGAAAATATGTTAGTCATAATCCCTCAATGTCCTCGCGGCGCTGCTCATGCCTCCTGCCCGAGTCTTCACAGCGCTATTCATGCCTCGCACCTGGGCCCTTGCATTGCTGGTTATTTCACAGCCTAAGTCCTCACATCGCTGTTTATTCCACAGCCTGGGTCTTTCCAACGCTGTTGATGCCTGCTGCCTGGGTCCTCGCAGCGCTATGATGCCTCGCGCCTGGGCCTTTCGAGCGCTGTTTATTCCACAGCCTGGGTCTCTTTGCAGCGCTGTTCCCGCCTGCTGCCTCAGTCCTCGCGGCGCTATATTAATGCCTCGCTCCTGGATCTTTACGGCGCTGTTTGTTCCACAGCCTGAGTCCTCGCAGCGCGGCACTGGCCACATTATCCCCCCCTCCCCGCCTTTCAGTCACGGAATCGTTGCGCACCCTCTGTTGGCAAGTGTTCCCGGCTCGCTCCCCGCAGCGCCGTGTGATCCCGGCGCTTTCTGCACGCAGAGAAAGATTCGCCACGGTACAAGGTAACCTTGATTGATGAAGATGTCGCATTCGCCGGGAAAGGTCACATTCTCACCTACTTCCTCTGAATTATGCAGATTCCAAACTTAAGTGACTCCAATCACAAGCAGGGTGTCTGCATCTGGTGTCGTTTGAAGCCTCTAATAAGAGGACGGTGAAAGGTTACCAAAGTTCGGCGCCGCCGAGGATTCATCAGAGGCTAATAGGAAAATGGAGAGGCTGGGAGAGAATGACAGGCAGGGACGCAGAGAGCTTCTCCGTGTTCGGCGTATTAAAGTTTCCAAGCAGCTGTGAGCACCAAGAGAACACGGTGCGTCCGCTCTTGAGTCAGGCATTAGAGCTGGAGACAGGGGGTGCAGGAAATGCCCTTCTGAGATACCCCCATACTCACAGACAGAGGGCACAGGAAATGCCTTTCTTAGATACCCCCACCATTCATCCTTCCATCCACTGAGTGATCCTTCTATCCACTCACTGATCCATCCATCCACTCACTGATCCATCCACTCATGGATCCATCCAATCATCTACTGATCCATCCATCCATCCATCCACTCACTAATCCATCCATCCACTCACAGATCCATCCATCCACTCTCTGATCCATCCATCCATCCATACATCCATCCACTCACAGATCCATCCACTCCCTGATCCATCCATCCACTCACGGATCTATCCATCCACTCTCTGATCCATCCATCCACTCTCTGATCCATCCATCCATCCATACATCCATCCACTCACAGATCCATCCATCCACTCATGGATCCATCCACTCACTGATCCATCCATCCACTCACGGATCCATCCATCCACTCACGGACCCATCCAACCACTCATGGCTCCATCCATCCATCCACTCACTGATCCATCCATCCATCCATCTGTCCATGCATCCATACACTCATGGATCCATCCATCCACTCACAGATCCATCCATCCATCCACTCACTGATAGATCCCTTCATTCATCCATCCATCCTGAATGATGCTATTGCATGTGCAGCCAGTTGCGCTGGTGGTTCCCAGAGCATTTTTCAGGTACCCTGGTCATGCGCGCAGCTGGTCTGTCAGCGATAGCTCTATTCTTGAGACACTTGGAGAGTCCGATAAGACTAACCAAACAGTATCACAAAACTAATTTTAAAACAAGCATTTGCAATGCAATAGGTCTCGCATTATTACAGTTTGAGCTATTTGGTGTTGCATTATTTAGCAATGCCAATGGCTCAAACTTTAATAATACAAGACCTATTGCATTGCAAATGCTTGTTGAGATTAGCACTGGGAGGCCTGGTTGCCGAGGCAGACAGGTGCTTTACATATTTCATAACATAGTCTGTAGATGGGATTTCTGCTTAAGTGCTCTATTTGTGACACCTCACTCCTATATATATATATATATATATATATATATATATATATATATATTACCTACTGGCGGTCGCCAGTAGGTATATATAGTTAGGATTTTTTCTCTATGGGATTTTTGAAAATTCTATGTCTAATAACTTTGGCGTTTGTGGACGGAATTGGCTGAAATGTTCAGGAAAATGGCACATTTTGTTTCTGAGCAGCCCTTGAAAATTTGGGGGGGGTTCGTCAAGGGGGGGCCGAGAAAAAAGGGGGGTCCCAAAACGTGTTTTTAACATTGAGTTTTCCATAGGGCGGTTGGCCTCACTTTTAGCTCGAAGGGCTGAATGGATTTGCACGAAACTTGGCAAAATTGTAGGGACTGGTAGCCCGATGTGCCTTTTGTAGGTCTCAATATATGTGCTTCAGTGGATTTTGAGAAATTAACGTTCAAAAAAAGATATATATCTGTAACAGCGGACCGGGCAGCGCTCCAGTTCGCGTACTTTTCGCGCAACGGAGCTTTGTGAAGCGAAGCTGATTGGTTCTCCGGCGTCTGTAAACATTCCAAACAGTCCGTAGCGGCCGCCATCTTGTCTCTCGGTAGGATCGAGAGACAAGAGGAGGCCAAAGCGAAGGGGCAAATGACCATAAGGGGGCATAGTAGATCCTCGCTGACCCCCTAGGTTTGATGTGGAGGTTTTAAAAGGGCCCCGCGGGGCAAAAAAAAAAAATAATAATAATAATTGAACGGCTGAATGGATTTGCACGAAACTTGGCAAAATATTAGGGACTGGTAGCCCGATGTGCCTTTGCTAGGTCTCAATATATGTGCTCCAGTGGATTTTGAGAAATTAACGTTCAAAAAAAGATATATATCTGTAACAGCGCTCCGCTTCGCGTACTTTTCGCGTTACGGAGCTTTGCGAAGCTGATTGGTTCTCCGGCGTCTGTCAACATTCCAAACAGTCCGTAGCGGCCGCCATCTTGTCTCTCGGTAGGATTGAGAGACAAGAGGAGGCCAAAGCGAAGGGGGAAATGACCATAAGGGGGCATAGTAGATCCTTCCTGACCTCTTAGGTTTGATGTACCATTTTGCCAAGTTTGGTGTAATTCCGTTCAGCCATTCAGGCTGTAGACGTATGTAAATGTCCTATGGAAAATTGCATGGGGAAAACACATTTGAAAGTGTTGAAATTTAGAACCAAATAAAATGTTACTTTGGTTTTGTATTTGTGTGTGATGAAAGTTAATTGGTTATGTATATATGTCAAATGAGAGGAAACCACAGCCATTTTGTGATACTACTGTCTGAGGTACATTTGTGAGGAATTTTTGGTGGTGAATTTCTGGTGTTTGATTTACACAGTACTAACACTTCTTCTACTTTTAAAAAGGTGAGTTGTTAATTTGTAAGGGGAACTATGTTGTACACTTGAAGATAATTTGAAAAATGTTTTCTGTTATTTATTTGCAGTCCTTCTGTTATACTAAATACTTGATAAAGTTAGTTTTATATTATGTATTACTAAAAACGATAAATGAAAGTGATTATTTTTTTCTGCAATTTACAGCAAGCAATTTCAAAATAAATGGCTCACAATGAAGAGACCGTGGCAATTTCTTTGTAAGGGGAACTATGTTGTACACTTGAAGATAATTTGAAAAATGTTTTCTGTTATTTATTTGCAGTCCTTCTGTTATACTAAATACTTGATAAAGTTAGTTTTATATTATGTATTACTAAAAACGATAAATGAAAGTGATTATTTTTTTCTGCAATTTACAGCAAGCAATTTCAAAATAAAATGGCTCACAATGAAGAGACCGTGGCAATTTCTTTTGAATTGTCCACTACATTGATTGAAATTGAGAGCACCAATAATGAAATATTGTCACAAGGAGGAGATGACTTGTATGATTCCATTAGATTGATTGAAATGGACAGCACCAATAATGAAATATTGTCACAAGGAGATGACTTGAATGATTCCACTACATTGATTGAAATTGAGAGCACCAATAATGAAATATTGTCACAAGGAGGAGATGACTTGTATGATTCCATTAGATTGATTGAAATGGACAGCACCAATAATGAAATATTGTCACAAGGAGGAGATGACTTGAATGATTCCACTACATTGATTGAAATTGAGAGCACCAATAATGAAATATTGTCACGAGGAGATGACTTGAATGATTCCACTACATTGATTGAAATTGACAGCACCAATAATGAAATATTGTCACAAGGAGGAGATGACTTGAATGATTTTTTTGATCAATCTGTTGATGGCGAATTTATCGAATGTTTGGAGACCATAGAGTTACAAGAATCATCATTGCAGACTTTTCATGAGGAAATTGCTGATGAGGACATGTTACTAGTTCTTTCAAATTTAGAAAATTCTGAAGAATAAATTTATATTTAGAAATCAAAAATTGTTTGAGACATTATTCATTTTTATTTTTAATTTATGAGGTTGTAGCGAAGTGATTGTAGTATAAAATGAGACTTATAGTATAGAGTGCAACATTTTTATGTTACATGGTAAGTTTACTCATATTTACTTCCCTTCTGCCACTATATTATCTCCAATGTGTATTTGACATCTCTTCTTCATCTCTGGCCTCCTTTCTCTCACTGTGTGTCTCCGATGCATCTTATCGCTGCTATTTTGTGTAATTACAGAAGAGAGTAAAATAAAATAGTTCGGAACGTGAAAAGGGGGCAAAGTAGAGTACCCCTCACCCCATAGGCCTTTTTAGGCGGTCCCAAAAGGATCAGTTTCTGCTTTCCTGAGAGATTATGGTATGAGTTCCATATACCACAATAATTTGCATTACAACATGCAAGATATCTATCTCCTATTACCAACTTTTGGAGATATTCGCGCTAAGCGCGAATATCTCCAAAAAGTAACACCTGCCCTGAGCAGTTCTTAGCCATGTTATCCAATGGGAGGTGGATAACATGGCTAAGAGCATTAGCTCGGTAATGCATGAATATCGCTGACTTTTTAGCGATATTCATGCATTGCGGCCGTTTATTATCGCATTTGCGATAAACCTTGATAATAGCAAGGTTTATCTTCGATAATTTCTGACGATGCTTAGCGGTAAAAAATTTGTTGGTAAGCATCGTTAGCGATAAATATCGCTTAACTTTGGTAATATGCACCAACGTCTGTTAACGTTCGATTCGAAGGAAATGAGGAAGTGTTGAAAAACATTGTCTGCGCCATCTTGCCTTTTTTGAAATGCCACACTTTTGTCGTGCACGGCAGCCATTTTAGATGCCTTGACCAGACCCACTCTCTGCACGCTGTCGATTCGTAGCATGGCTCCCCACCCTCGCAAGCATCTTCCCCAGGCACTGGTCACCCCCGCTCTCTGTCTTATGCATCGGCAATAAACCTCCCCCCATCTGCGCTGCTCTTCCCTGAAAATCACACTCTGTGCCCGCCCGACACCTCCCTTTCGCCCTATTCACTACCGCACCCTCTGACACTCCTCTTCCTCTGTGTCCGATTGTCCAGGCTATCACCTAGCCCTGCAGATGTAGTTTATGGCCCCAGCTGTAAAGAATCACCCCTCTTCAAAGGAGTTATAGTAGATCAAGGCCCACACCCGATGAGATCCGTCACACCACACGTGTTCCTACTATCTGAAAACCATCCTGTATTGTGATTGGGGAGGGGACCGAGCCTGAAGCGGAAGATTCCAGGAATGACTCTTTGTACATCAAAGTTTTTACAATTATGTGTCATATTAAAAATATATAGCACTCCAACAAAGTAGTAGGAATATAAAACTTTAATAACATATAAATATATACAACAAAACAAAAACAGTAAAAACATTTAAACAACGAAGAGACCGTGGCAATTTCTTTTGAATTCCTGATGAGGACATGTTACTAGTTCTTTCAAATTATGAAAATTCAGAAGATGTTGCCTGGGGGTGGGTCGTCAGTAGCAGTCTGTTGTGCGAATAGTTCCAAGGCAGCAGAACGCGCTGAAATCTAGATGGCACGAAAGTGATGTCTAGTAAGTTGCCGCCCAGCAAATAACGGCGTGGGGCGCCGCGGGGGTGAGTGAGTCCAGTAGGCACCACAGCTATTCTTACCGGCATTGCAGAATTACTGCTGGGGACAATGCCTGTGCTGTAGCAGGGTCACAGCAGAAACAAAAAGGATTCTGTTGAAGATGTTGTTGGTTTTCAATTTGAAAACAGTTCTGGTGTCAACTGCTATGCTAATGTAGTGGTTAATGTTTTGTTTTCTCTAGAAAATGTAAAAGAGGGGGAGGCAGTCCAAAGTTCCGTTAAAAGGGCAAAGGAAAGGATCGGTGGTTTGAACTATCAGTCAAAAAGGGGAGGGGGTGCAACAATTTTTCCTACCGGGTCACACTGTGCTTTCACCGGAACTGAGGTCTGCAGGATTCTAGTAATTCAAAGTGAGGCTGGCGCCAGCATGGGAGCGCCGACGTCCCGCGGATACAGTTTCGTCACTCCACGGGCGATCATGGCAGTCATTCCCCATCGGGCTCGGAGACTCCCGCGGCTCCTCTAGAATCTTCAAGGTCGTGGAGGACTACGGTGGTGGAGTCAACCAGTGACCGGGCCATTTCTTTATGCTGGGCCCGCTCTTGCCAGGTCGACCGCCATTTTGAGAGTTCGGTAGCTACTGGCGATCGCGGGGTCAAATGAGCGGACGGGCTCCACCCTGCCGGGCGAGACGTTGCAGCATGGCCACAGTGGAAGAACCCTTTTCCGGGCGCCTGGAGCGCTGAGGGTGCAGCTGGGAAGCCTCCACCTGGGGAGGCGGGAGAGGCCTGTTCGCACCGTCTCTCCCTCCCAGTGCACCCCACGGCGTCTCGCTTGAGATTTGTTATGGCCGGACCAGGCGATGAGGACGAGGGGGGGGGGGTCGGAGGCATGTGCAAGACATCCCCCCCCAGTGTTGTCGCAGCCATTATTCAAGAAAGAAGAAGTGTCCCGTCCGTCTTCGGGCCGGGCTTCCGGTAGATGTCGGCCGGACGCCCCTGGCTCTGGCCCCATGAACGGGTTTCTTGGTTTATCGGCTGCAGCCGGATCCCGTCGGCCTCGGCCCCCCGACCGTTGGTGGCCGGACCGGAAGAGCATGTGGCGGGACTACCTGCAACTCTCAAGGGCCACCGCGGCCGGACTGGGAGAGAGAGGGGAGGGTCGAGGAGACATTCCCCCCCCCTGCAACTGTTCAGCGTTGTAAAGGCAATCCCCTGGCCGGGTCCCGCTGGCCTCGGCCTCTCCTCTGGCTACACCCTACGTTAGGATCTCCTGGCCGAGGCGTGGCAGCAGGACCCGCCTTATATGGGCTGCTCCCGGCTGGGCGTAGCCGCAACCCTGCCCCACCTTGGAAGTTTCCAGAGTGGGGGCGGATGTTCTACTGACTTGCATTTTCCCTAGTCTATCGATTTTTTTGGCGTGGCAGGCGGTGGGACAGCGAGGGGTGATTTGGTTTCTCTTACTGTTTTTCTGGTCTCTCACCACTGGCATATTTTAACGTTTTCTTGTTTCTAGGACATTAATAGGTTTTATCATTACGTTATGTTATCGTTTCTTTGTTCGTTGTTTAATAAAAGTTCATGTTCATCAGTGGCCTACTGATTTTCGTTTTCCTATTCTTTTCTTTCCAGGTTGTTTCATGCTAAAGTTTCTGTTAACAGGATACAGTGATCACTTCGTTATTATTGCATATGTCCTTTTCACTAGGGGTGCTCTCTGGTCGGGCCAGATGACGTATCTCTAGTAAATGGTCCGGGTGAAACAGGTGCATCAATCAGTGGGGAGTAGATAGGCATGACAGATTACAACGGGGGAGAAAGGTCCGCATTACGTACCCTTTCACTATTTGCAAAGATTTTCCTACGTATATTTGCAAACAGGGAATACCTCCAAAAAGAACCAATTCCCAAACAGTCAATGTTTGGGGAAACAATCAATCAATGAGGAACGAAATAGGCACGACGTGTTAAAGGTTTGCGTTACCTACCCTTCACTATCTGCAAAGGGAGAGAGAATATTCCTATTCTTCCTCGTTTGCAGGCAGAGAAGATTCTTAAGAGAATCAACTTCGAACAATTCAATGCTCGATTCAAACAATCAACAAGGGGTACTGTGAACACAAATGAACGCCGCTTATGTACATACACATTGGTATTATCAACAGGTTGTTCCTAATGTTTCTATTTTAGGGAGGTCAAAAAGAGATCCCATTAGTGGCCTACTGATTTTGCTCGATTCCTTTTGTTTTTTTACACGATTTTTCGCTATCTGCAAAGACTAAACAGAGTATTGCGACTCTGTGCTTGTTTGTAAATAGAGAATGAACCAAAGAGAACAATCAATCAAATGGAGAGAGAAGCAGGCACGACGGATTACAACGGGGGCAACGGGGGCAAAGGCCTGCGTTAACTACCCTTCACTATCTGCAAAGAGAGAGTACTCCTAATAGAAATGAGGGGTGGGGGGCAGCATTCAAAGCAGATCAGTGTGCATAAACACGAAAATGTTTTTACTTACCACGTACTTGACATTCGACAGCTTATGATATTTGCTATTAAAAAACCATTGAAATTCACTGAAAAAACCATAGGTTATAGACCATATATAGTTAGGAATTAGCATTTAAAAAACCTTATTTTACTCACACAAAACCATTGAAATTCCATATATAGTTAGTTGCACTAACTATATATCGCGCACCCGCAATCCACTGCTGATCATGTCACATATTACATCATTCATGACATGGTCAGTGACATCACTGATGACATCACTGATGACATCTCAAATGACATCACTGATGACATCACTGATGACATCTCATTTGACATCATTCTTGTGCTAATACGATAAACCTCTTCAGACTCTAATATAACCTTAGATACACTCAGTGTATACAGACACTCACACACTGCCACTCATCCATGGAGTTACTCACACACCCAGTCAGTCATGCAAAGAAACAATCTCACCTCCATTTCTTCAACTATACAGTTAAACACACCTTACTTATTGAAACATATACTAACACATATTTACTCTCTTATACAATCCCTGATACAAGTTCACAATGATCGATACAACCACTCACTCATTCAGTGGCTCTCATGCACAGTTATTTATATATGCCAACTCTCACATGTACTGTGTTTAACATATGTACTTACTATGACATGTAGCATTGAGATATCCATTCACTCATCAATACACTCATGCACACAGTCAACTGCCCATGTAGCTGTTTCCACATGCAGTCTTGAACTCATACACCTAGTGAATAAACTGCTCACACATCTATGCATAGAGTCACACACCTTCCAGCCACCCCCACACAAACTCAATCTCCCATAGAAATACTTGGGCAACCAATTAATAACACATATAGCCTCTCGTATTGCTAATGATCAACACATGCAGCAGTTTACATCACAACAGACATAATGATGCACAAATTAAGACAGTTTAGTCACTAACCCATGCATTCAGTGAGACACATTTAATCACTCACTCATACAGTCAGTCACGCACCTACTAAATCCTTCATCCAGACACTTATACATCCACTCATTCTTCAATATGTAAGACATATTTTAACTTTACAGAAACATACAGTCACTGGATGTTGTCATCAGTGATGTCATCAGTGATGTCATTTGAGATGTCATCAGTGATGTCATCAGTGATGTCACTGACCATGTCATGAATGATGTAATATGTGACATGATCAGCAGTGGATTGCGGGTGCGCGATATATAGTTAGTGCAACTAACTATATATGGAATTTCAATGGTTTTGTGTGAGTAAAATAAAGTTTTTTAAATGCTAATTCCTAACTATATATGGTCTATAACCTATGGTTTTTTCAGTGAATATATATATATATATATATATATATTCACTGAAAAAACCATAGGTTTCAGGAGTTATATAGTTAGGAATTAGCTTTTACAAAACCTTTGAAATTCACTCAAAAAACTATAAGTTTTAGTGGTGTTATAGTTAGCTGGACATTTTACTCATACAAAACCATTGAAATTGCTCCTATATAGTTAGTTGTACTAACTATATTTCGTGCACCCGCAATCCACTGCTGATGATGTCACATATTAGATCATTCATGACATGGTCAGTGACATCACTGATGACATCTCAAATGACATCACTGATGACATCACTGATGACATCATCCACGTGACAATCACATACACCTTTTCATACACTATTACAATTTTTCATCACTCTTTGGGGGTGTGTCTGTGAGGTGTGTGTGTGTGGGGGGGGGAGTGAGGTGTGTGTGGGTGGGGGTGTGTGGGGTGTGTGGGTGTAGGTGGGGGTGTGGGTGTGTAAGGTGGGTGTGTGGGGTGTTTGGGTGTGGGTGTGGGGGTGTGAGGTATGTGTGGGGGGTGTGTGTGGGGGGTGTGGGTGTGGGGTGTGTGTGTGTGGGGGGGGGGTATGTGTGTGGGGGGTGTGTGTGTATGAGTAAAATGTTCAGCTAACTATAACTGGTGTCAAACCTATGGTTTTTTCAGTGAATTTAATAGGTTTTTTAAATGCTAATTCCTAACTATAACTGGTGTGAAACCTATGGTTTTTTCAGTGAATTTCATAGGTTTTTTAAATGCTAATTCCTAACTATAACTGGTGTGAAACCTATGGTTTTTTCAGTGAATTTCAAAGGTTTTTTAAATGCTAATTCCTAACTATATAAGGCCTGAAACCTTTGGTTTTTTCAGTGAACTCGCAAGGTTTTTTAAATGCTAATTCTATTAGCGGATAACCTTTATATATGTTAATATCCTTGTGGGACCACCTGAAAAGCCCTAGGGTCAGTCAGGGTGTTTCTACAAGGCCCCCAAATCTTTTTTTTCTTTTAAAAAAAAGAGGTACGCGCACCGTACGCGTACGGGTACGCGTACCGTGCGCGTACGGTACGTGCACCGTAAGCGTACCGTAAGCGTACTCCGCGACTTTCCGAATTTTTTAAAAACATTTTTTTGGGCCTTGGGGGTCCTTGTGGGACCCCCTGAGCAGGCCTAGGGGGTCAGGATGCTTCTACCCTGCCCCCTTTTTGAGTTCTACACGTTTGTTTTTCTGCATTCCTGTGCCTCAGTCTACCGAGGCACAAGATGGCTGCCAACAGTTTCTGTTTTGGAGTGTTGACAGACATTGGCAGCCAATCAGAATGCAGCTCGCGCACTAGAGGTACGCGTACGGTACGCGTACGTGCTCGTACGGTACGCGTACGGTAAGCGTACCGTAAGCGTACGGGTAAGCTCACGGGTAAGCTGCCATAGATATATATTTTTTTTTTAACCTAAATTACTCAAAATCCACTGGAGCACATATCCTGAGACATAGCAAAGGCACATCGGGCTACCAGTCCCTACAATTTTGCCAAGTTTGGTGGAAAACCATTCAGCCGTTCGGGCTAAAAGTGAGTCCAACCGCCCTATGGAAATTAACATGGGGAAAACACGTTTTGGGACCCCCTTTTATCTCGGCCCCCGCTGGACGAATCCCCCCGAAACTTTCAGGGAAGGAGCGGAGCGCAGTGGGGCAAAGTTAAGGAAAATTACAGGCAGATCCCTCAACCGGCGCCAAAGTTATTCCCAATAGAATGTTGCGATTTCCCTATGGAAAACAATCCTAACTATATATACCTACTGGCTATCGCCTGTAGGTAATATATGTATATATCCACAACAAAAGGTGTCCCCTCAAAAAGAACCACACGCAGGAGGAAGGAGTATGCGCTTTAATAACAACAAGCAGCAGCAGGAAAACAGGTACTTCTCTCACAGTCTTTAGCCCTGAGCCCGATGTGTTTTGTGCTTCACGCACTTAATCATGGGCTGGCTTGAAGAAACACTCGCCGCATCTGGCATGGCACCAATTAACCTGAGGACCCGCCCCATTGGGCGTACACAGCACTGCTGCCTGCCAGTCCCTGTAGTGCCGTGTAGTAACCTCAAGTGAGTGGGGCCTGGTGAAGTCCCTTTAAAAACAAATGTCAACCCCAGTGGGTAGAGTGCAAAGTCCCAGGTCTTGCCTGCTGCTCAGTAGAACTTGTGCAGCGCTCCTCATGCCCAAACAGCCAAACTCCAACCAGGTGTCAGCCAAGGTCCACTACAGCGTGGCGGGGCTCTCTTCACGGCAGGACTGGCCGTCTTAAATCCACAACAAAAGGTGTCCCTCAAAAAGAACCACACGCAGGAGGAAGGAGTATGCGCTTTAATGGAAACAAGCAGCAGCATGAAAACAGGTACTTCTCTCAAAGTCTTTAGCCCTGAGCCCGGCGCGTTTCGTGCTTCACGCACTTAATCATGGGCTGGCTTGAAGAAACACTCGCGGCACCTGGCATGGCACCAAATACCCTGAGGACCCGCCCCAGTGGGGGTAGACAGCACTGCTGCCTGCCGGTCCCTGTGGTGCCGTGTAGTAACCTCAAGTGAGTGGTGCCTGGCGAAGTCCCTTTAGAAACAAATGTCCACTGGGGCGGGTCCTCAGAGTATTTGGTGCCATTCCAGGTGCGGCGAGTGTTTCTTCCTGCATGTGGTTCTTTTTGAGGGGACACCTTTTGATGTGGAGATATATAAATATATATATATATATATATATATATATATATATATATATATATATATATATATATTACCTACTGGCGGTCGCCAGTAGGTATATATAGTTAGGATTTTTTCTCTATGGGATTTTTGAAAATTCTATGTCTAATAACTTTGGCGTTTGTGGACGGAATTGGCTGAAATTTTCAGGAAAATGGAACATTTTGTTTCTGAGCAGCCCCTGAAAATTTGGGGTGGGTTCGTCAAGGGGGGGCCAAGAAAAAAGGGGGGTCCCCAAACGCGTTTTTCCCATGTTAATTTCCATAGGGCGGTTGGCCTCACTTTTAGCCCGAACGGCTGAATGGATTTGCACGAAACTTGGCAAAATTGTAGGGACTGGTAGCCCGATGTGCCTTTGCTAGGTCTCAATATATGTGCTCCAGTGGATTTTGAGAAATTAACGTTCAAAAAAAGATATATATCTGTGACAGCGTCCCGGGTAGCGTTCCGTTTCGCGTACTTTTCGCGTTACGGAGCTTTGCGAAGCGAAGCTGATTGGCTCTCCGGTGTCTGTAAACATTCCAAACAGTCCGTAGCAGCCACCATCTTGTCTCTCGGTAGGATCGAGAGACAAGAGGAGGCCAAAGCGAAGGGGCAAATGACCATAAGGGGGCATAGTAGATCCTCCCTGACCCCCTAGGTTTGATGTGGAGACTTTAAAAGGGCCCCGCGGGGCAAAAAAAAATAAAAAATCTTTTTTTTTCGTGGGGTGCGCCCGGTTCGCGAATCGGGAAGCGGTCTGGGGAGCGTACTACAAGGAAACAAGAATGATTGACTTTGAACTTATTGTATGTTTATAGACTTTTTTTGATTTTTTTTTTTTCTGCCGACTGACGTCTCGGCCTATCTCCACGGGATGCAGTCCCTACCATCTCGGCGTTTAAGCCCAGGGGGACCGGTAGTGTGGGAGAGATAACGTCTGTTAACGTTCGATTCGAAGGAAATCAGGAAGTGTTGATAAACATTGTCTGCGCCATCTTGCCTTTTTTCAAATGCCACACTTTTGTCGTGCACGGCAGCCATTTTAGATGCCTTGACCAGACCCACTCTCTGCACGCTGTCGATCCTTAGCATGGCTCCCCACCCTCGCAAGCATCTCCCCCAGGCACTGGTCACCCCCGCTCTCTGTCTTATGCATGGGCAATAAACCTTCCCCCATCTGCGCTGTTCTTCCCTGAGAATCACACCCTGTGCCCGCTCGACACCTCCCTTTCGCCCTATTCACTACCGCACCCTCTGACACTCCTCTTCCTCTGTGTCTGATTGTCCAGGCTATCACCTAGCCCTGCAGATGTAGTTTATGGCCCCAGCTGTAAAGAATCACCCCTCTTCAAAGGAGTTATAGTAGATCAAGGCCCACACCCGATGAGATCCGTCACACCACACGTGTTCCTACTATCTGAAAACCATCCTGTATTGTGATTGGGGAGGGGACCCAGCCTGAAGCGGAAGATTCCAGGGATGCCTCTTTGTACATCAAAGTTTTTACAATTATGTGTCACATTAAAAATATATAGCACTCCAACAAAGTAGTAGGATTATAAAACTTTAATAACTTATAAATATATACAACGCAACAAAAACAGTAAATACATTTAAACATTTTATGGAAAAAGAAGCAACAATGGTCAGTAGCTGTGTTTTGTGCGAATAGTCCCAAGGCAGCACAACGTGCTGAGTTCTGGACGGCACCCAGGGGATGTTACCTGGGTGCCGCACTGGTTTTGGGTATCCTACAATGCAGCTCCGAAAAACGGCATGGGGCGTCCCGGGGGGTGCGGAGGGAGGCCTCGTCAGTAGCGGTCTGTTGTGCGAATAGTCCCAAGGCAGCAGAACGCGCTGAGATGTGGATGGCACCCAGGTGATGTCCAGTAAGTTGCCGCACTGGTTTTGGTATCGTACAATGCAGCTCCGAAAAACGGCGTGGGGCGTCCCGGGGGAGGCATTGTCAGTAGCGGTCTGTTGTGCGAATAGTCCCAAGGCAGCAGAACGCGCTGAGATGTGGATGGCACCCAGGTGATGTCCAGTAAGTTGCCGCACTGGTTTTGGTATCCTACAATGCTGCTCCGAATAACGGCGTGGGGCGCCCCGGAAGGGGGGGGGTGAGGCGGCGTGAACGGGCCTCCACAGGTGGAGGCTTGTCTGCTGTAGTGGGGCGCCCCTTTACCGTTTCAGTTGCCATTCCGCCCGCTTATGGTACACTGTGCCAAAATCCGCCATTCAGCTGAGTTGCGCCCACTCTTGCGGTGCAGCGATAGGCGGCTGCCACAGGACTCTCAAAATGGCGGCAGGCTCTTTCCTTTTTGGGCCTGTTCCACTGAAATGGCCCTGGGACACCTTGGAACTCGGACGCTTGTCTGCTAGGTCTTGGACCCCATTCTCGAAAGCGTCCCCTCAGCCTTGAAGATTCTACAAAAGTCTTGGGGGCCCCCGACTCCTGCACGTTTCCGGTGGGGAGGGGCTGCCATGATTGCTCGCGGAATGACCACGACGGAGCCACGAGATGGTGGTGCTTTCATGCTGACGCCAGCTTCAGTCTGAAACATCCAGAAACAAGGTGGGGCTTTCATCGTTTGGGAAAAAAATGTTTTAATCCAATGAAAAGTGTTATTTTAGGTCATATGATCAAGCCTTCCTCATTAGGAAACCAAAAGTAAAATGAACCAATGAAAAGTTTTATAAACAAGTCACATGACCTGTTATGCGGCATAGGGTTATAAAAAGCGTAGAAAATCCGTTGGCACGTGAGGCGGCGTCAGTGGCGGACCGATGTGCGAATAGGCCGAAGGCAGCAGAACGCGCTGAGATGTGGATGGCACCCAGGTGATGTCCAGTAAGTTGCCGCACTGGTTTTGGTATCCTACAATGCTGCTCCGAATAACGGCGTGGGGCGCCCCGGAAGGGGGGGGGGGGGTGAGGCGGCGTGAACGGGCCTCCACAGGTGGAGGCTCGTCTGCTGTAGTGGGGCGCCCCTTTACCGTTTCAGTTGCCATTCCGCCCGCTTTTGGTACACTGTGCCAAAATCCGCCATTCAGCTGAGTTGCGCCCACTCTTGCGGTGCAGCGATAGGCGGCTGCCACAGGACTCTCAAAATGGCGGCAGGCTCTTTCCTTTTTGGGCCTGTTCCACTGAAATGGCCCTGGGACACCTTGGAACTCGGACGCTTGTCTGCTAGGTCTTGGACCCCATTCTCGAAAGCGTCCCCTCAGCCTTGAAGATTCTACAAAAGTCTTGGGGGCCCCCCGACTCCTGCACGTTTCCGGAGGGGAGCGGCTGCCATGATTACTCGCAGAATGATCACGACGGAGCCACGAGATGGTGGTGCTTTCATGCTGACGCCAGCTTCAGTCTGAAACATCCAGAAACAAGGTGGGGCTTTCATCGTTTGGGAAAAAAAAATGTTTTAATCCAATGAAAAGTGTTATTTTAGGTCATATGATCAAGCCTTCCTCATTAGGAAACCAAAAGTAAAATGAACCAATGAAAAGTTTTATAAACAAGTCACATGACCTGTTATGCGGCATAGGGTTATAAAAAGCGTAGAAAATCCGTTGGCACGTGAGGCGGCGTCAGTGGCGGACCGATGTGCGAATAGGCCGAAGGCAGCACAACGCGCCAAGATCCGGATGGCACCGAGGTGGTGTCCAGCAAGTTGCCGCACTGGTGTGGCCATCCTACAATGCTGCGCCGAAAGTCGGCGTGGGGCGCCCCGTTGGCCTGCGAGGTGGCGTCAGTAGCGGACCGATGTGCGAATAGGGCCAAAGGCAGCGCAACGCGCCAAGATCCGGATGGCACCGAGGTGGTGTCCAGCAAGTTGCCGCACTGGTGTGGCCATCCTACAATGCTGCGCCGAAAGTCGGCGTGGGGCACCCCGTTGGCCTGTGAGGTGGCGTCAGTAGCGGACCGATGTGTGAATAGGCCGGAACCAGCACAAGGCGCCAAGATCCGGATGGCACCGAGGTGGTGTCATAGTTGAGAGTTCTGAGAAGCGGGGGGGAGGCGGCGCAAACGAATCTCTCCCTCCATGTGGAGGCACTTCATCTGCAGTGGGGCGCCGAGATCCGGATGGCACCGAGGTGGTGTCTAGCAAGTTGCCGCACTGGTGTGGCCATCCTACAATGCTGTGCCGAAAGTCGGCGTGGGGTGCCCGAAGGGGGGGGGAGGCTGCGCAAACGAGCCTCTCCCGCCTCTCCAGGTTGAGGCACTTCATCTGCAGTGGAGCGCCGTCTAGCTGAGTTTCGCCCGCTCTTGCTGCTACAGCGACAGGCGGCTGCAACAGGACTCTCAAAATGGCGGCCTGTTCTCTGGATTTGGGCCTGGTCCACTAAAATGGCCCTGGGACACCTTAGAACTCGGACGCTCGAATTTTTTTTCCTTTCCTCTACATGCAAAAAAGGTAAATGCCCGGTACGTTACCTGCCTCATCTGCCACGATGTACTCTCCAGAGGAACCGAAAAAAAATATAGTTATGGTAATTATACCATGCATCGTCATATGGAGAGGTGGCACCGATTAATTATAGTGGTGCACAAAAGAGAGATTTGGAGGACAACCCCCGACCTGCCAGTACATTCACCAAAGAAGTGGCACTGACAGCATGAGAGGCAAGGGAAACGGTCCCAAATATTCAGAAGAACTTTGGAAAGATTAAAATGACATGTTTAGATTTTGGCAAATTAATTTCATGTGGACAGATGAGTGTTACTCTAATAAATACAGCATATGAACATCATCATAGTCGATGGTTGGTGGAGACATTTTGACTATATCCTGGACCTGCCCGTCCTCGCCCAAAATGGCGCCGGAATAAATGGGACTCGTAACTCCTTGTTGTGTACTGGTTGCACAACCTTGATATCACGAGATATGTATGCAGTTTTGAAGCACATGGCGGGCGGGGATGAGAATTGATTGAATATTTCAACATCCCTATTGATATTAAGTTCTGATGTGTTATTGATTACTGTACTATTGAAAGTTCGAATTAACGTCACCCATGGTACTTGCCCGCAAATGTATATCTAGATAATTTTATTGTAACTGGCCCTGTCGTATTTAATTATAAAATGTACGTCCACCGATTCCGCAACTGTTAGACACCTTAGTTCTTGCAACCTAATGGCCCGCCCGTTACGTTCCTCTACAGTGTAAATGTCTCCTCATCATATACGATTACAGTTTGCTCCGTGGCCGGCCCACGTGGTTATAGGCCCGTATTTGTATACTGACATTTTCACAATAAAGGTTTTTAAAAGAAAACATGGTAGTAGTATTTACATTGGTAAAGTTTTTAATAATAGTCACTGTTTTCGAATCAGTAAAAGGCAAGTGAAATAAAGCAGTCCAATTACATGAAGGGTAAAAGGTATAATACGCAGGAACGCAGTAAAGATAAATGGTCAAGGACTGTTGTGTTTTCTACTTCTGCAACATAAAGTGATCGATAAGAATCTGATATTCAGGCGTATCGGCGACTAAGACAGCAGGCGGAGCCTCTTTTGCTCAACGGCTCCGTCATGGGACGAAGAAACGCCCTTTTTCTCGAAAAAGGAATATATTTTACTTGCAGGACAGTTGTAAATTTTCCGGGAAAGTACGTTAGCCTGGAACATTATAACATATATGTTTAAGAAAAAATAATGTTCGAAAGCAATAAAAAGCGTAATTTTTAGGTCATATGACCAAGCCTTTCATCATTAGAATAAGAAAAGTAAAATGAAAACCAATGAAAAGTTTTATTAACAAGTCACATGACCTGTTATGCTTACGTTACGCGCTGCGCGCCGCGCCCCGGATCGCTTCCGGGTGCGCTAACGCGGCGCGTCATATGACGCATTACGCGACAACGCAGGTCCAGAATACAGTCAAAATGTCTCCACCAACCTGCGGTCGGAACACAACCCCTTTCAGCAGGCTAAATAGTTCTGTTAAATGACAACAGAAGGGACAGGCAACAAGAACCATCAGTCAAAGAGGGGAGGGCAAGTTCTTCTCTACCGGGTCACGTTGGGGCGCTACCTGAACTGATCGAATTGGTAGTCTACAGTGTTTCTGGATGTTTCAGACTGAAGCTGGCGTCAGCATGAGAGCACCATCATCTCGTAGCTCCGTCGTGGCCATTCCACGAGCAATCATGGCAGCCGCTCCCCACCAGAAGCCTGCGGGAGTCGAGGGCCCCCAAGACTTTTGTAGAATCTTCAAGGCTGAGGGGACGCTTTCGAGAATGGAGCCCAAGCCCTAGCAGACAAGCGTCCGAGTTCCAAGGTGTCGCAGGGCCATTTTAGTGGACCACGCCCAAATCTGAAGAGCCGGCCGCCATTTTGAAAGTCCCGTGGCAGCCGCCTATCGCTGCACCGCAAGAGCGGGAGCAACTCAACTACATGGTGAGCGAAACGCTGTAGTCGCAAGAGCGGGCGGTAAACAGCTGAATAGCGGAAGAGGCACAGTGTAGCAAAAGCGGGCAGAATGGCAACTGAAACGGTAAAGGGGCGCCCCACTACAGCGTGTCTTCAGGTCAAACGGATTGTGGGACAAGGTCAAGAATGGAAGAGTCACCAAAAGGCAAAAAGTTCCGCTTGACCCCGGGAGCCGGCCGCCTATGTCGGGGGCGATCTCAGGCCACACCAGGGCAACAAGACTTGGGGAGGGGGCAGGAGCCAAGCGCCCCCTCCCAGTCCGCGCCATCACACCGTCCCTCGGGGGCCTCCGTCAAGCGGTTCAGGGAGGCACCGCATCACATTGTTTTCAAATGCAGTCACGTCCTCAAACAGCCCCCACTTACATTGAGAATAGTGAAGCTGTAGCAGGTGCAAATAACCTTCAGACAGTGTAACAAGCACTCCTCAAAACGTTGAACTATCAGAGTGCATGAGTTTCATGCTCGATCGATTGAGCTAGCCGGATCGGGCAACAAAAAGTATAAAATAGTTATGTAAATAGTTATTTAATAAAATGTTTTACCCTGTTACTTTGCTGGTGTGTTGTATATATTTGTAATATTTGCATAGAGTTTATCGTTATTTTGGGCGGGGTGGGTGGCGGAGCCGAGCTGTCTTGCAGCCATCATGGTGTGGAGTTCAGTTCATCTCACTAGTTTCGTATTTCTCATGAGGGGTTGTTCCTAATGTTTTTATTTTAGAGAGGTCAAAAAGAGATCCCATTAGTGGCCTACTGATTTTGCTCGATTCCTTTTGTTTTTTTACACGATTTTTCGCTATCTGCAAAGACTAAACAGAGTATTGCGACTCTGTGCTTGTTTGTAAATAGAGAATGAACCAAAGAGAACCAATTCTAAAACAGTAAATGCTTGGATAACAATCAATCAAATGGAGAGAGAAGCAGGCACGACGGATTACAACGGGGGCAAAGGCCTGCGTTAACTACCCTTCACTATCTGCAAAGAGAGAGTACTCCTAATAGAAATGAGGTGGGGGGGCAGCATTCAAAGCAGATCAGTGTGCATAAACACGAAAATGTTTTTACTTACCACGTACTTGACATTCGATAGCTTATGATATTTGCTATTAAAAAGCCATTGAAATTCACTGAAAAAACCATAGGTTAGAGACCATATATAGTTAGGAATTAGCATTTAAAAAACCTTGAAAATTCACTGAAAAAACCATAGGTTATAGACCATATATAGTTAGGAATTAGCATTTAAAAAACCTTATTTTACTCACACAAAACTATTGAAATTCCATATATAGTTAGTTGCACTAACTATATATCGCGCACCCGCAATCCACTGCTGATGATGTCACATATTACATCATTCATGACATGGTCAGTGACATCACTGATGACATCACTGATGACATCTCAAATGACATCACTGATGACATCTCATTTGACATCATCCTTGTGCTAATACGATAAACCTCTTCAGACTCTAATATAACCTTAGATACACTCAGTGTATACAGACACTCACACACTGTCACTCATCCATGGAGTTACTCACACACCTAGTCAGTCATGCAAAGAAACAATCTCACCTCCATTTCCTCAACTATACAGTTATACACACCTTACTTATTCAAACATATACTAACACATATTTACTCTCTTATACAATCCCTGATACAAGTTCACAATGATCCATACAGCCACTCACACATTCAGTGGCTCTCATGCACAGTTATTTATATATGCCAACTCTCACATGTACTGTGTTTTACATATGTACTTACTATGACATGTAGCATTGAGATATCCATTCACTCATCAATACACTCATGCACACAGTCAACCGCCCATGTAGCTTTTTCCACATGCACTCTTGAACTCATACACCTAGTGAATCAACTGCTCACACATCTATGCACAGAGTCACACACCTCCCAGCCATCCCCACACAAACTCAATCTCCCATACAAATACTTGGGCAACCAATCAATAACACATATAGCCTCTCGTATAGCTAATGATCAACACATGCAGCAGTTTACATCACAACAGACATACTGATGTACACATTCAGACAGTTTAGTCACTAACCCATGCATTTAGTACGACACATTTATTCACTCACTCATACAGTCAGTCACGCACTTACTAAATCCTTCATCCAGACACTTATACATCCACTCATTCTTCAATATATCAAACATATTTAAACTTTACAGAAACACACAGTCACTGGATGATGTCATCAGTGATGTCATTTGAGATGTCATCAGTGACGTCATTTGAGATGTCATCAGTGATGTCATCAGTGATGTCACTGACCATGTCATGAATGATGTAATATGTGACATCATCAGCAGTGGATTGCGGGTGCGCGATATATAGTTAGTGCAACTAACTATATATGGAATTTCAATGGTTTTGTGTGAGTAAAATAAGGTTTTTTAAATGCTAATTCCTAACTATATATGGTCTATAACCTATGGTTTTTTCAGTGAATATATATGTATATATATATATTTTATATATATATATATATATATATTGAAGCTCAAAAAGCACCAAGGCTTCGCACTCTCAGGCGGGTGCTCCCGTTGCGAGGGTGCACTCGCAAAACCAGTACTGCTCTGCCTCCCAAAGCGGCAATCACCCGCAGGAAGAAGGAAGCACTCTCGGGGGTGTATATCCAATATTTTATTATTACACAGCACACTGACGCGTTTCGGTCGGAACCTTCCTCGAAGTTTACCGAACCGACAGAGGCGTCCACCATATATTTCCAAATTGGGGTCAAAACCATAAACATAGGACTAGCCTATGACGCGGGGAAGGTAACACAAAAAGCATAGGCACCATCTTGAAATGTCTAAATGTCACAGTACATCGTGACATAAGTACAAATTGAAGCCCAGGATTGGCATGGCTGACATTTCAAGA
This sequence comes from Lissotriton helveticus, assembly GCF_964261635.1. NCBI lineage: Eukaryota > Metazoa > Chordata > Amphibia > Caudata > Salamandridae > Lissotriton > Lissotriton helveticus. Next base: position 595,451,924 of record NC_136065.1, on the reverse strand, counting down.
AATATATATATGAAACACAGTTTCTCACTGTAAATACCAATGGAAAAATAAAATAAATAAGAAAAGAAATTCAAATGTACTTATCACTCCAATACATCTGCTATGCATACTCCCTCCCCCCGCGCAGTCTCAAATACGAGATCACTAGCACAAACAATCAAGCCCTGGATGGGCTAATGCATTGATAATCCATCATAGACTGTAAGGAGGACCCACACTCCTTTACATTCCTCTTAAAAGGCAAAGACAGATATTTGAGGACACAATCATGAAACTCAGAAATATGGTTGGACACAAGGAATGAAGGAGGTCTAACCCAGAGAACCATCTATATAAGTATACATATTCCTTGAGTCAAGTCAAAGAGATTCAAAACCAAACGCAAATTCCAGTCCATGCAGACATAGTTGAAAAATTAAAATCAACAGATCAACAAACCCAAGGGTGAATATCCCATCATAAATAGGTACAGTGAAAATTCAGCCCAAAAATACAGAATACAAAATACAGAATCGATAAGAGAAACCTCATCGGTGTCTCCCTACTCATCTACACCAGTACATTATATATATATATAACCTACTGGCGGTCGCCGGATCGTCGACGGATCGTCACCCCCCGGGGCTATACAATAAATGGTTGGGGGGGCTCCAAGGCCCCCCTGCAAAATTAGTGGTTGGGGACCTCAATGACCCCCCTAAGCCCTGGGGACCACCACCCCGGGGATTTCTGTATTGTGGGAGGGGGACTGCGTGGACCCCCTCCTGGAGCCCTTGAGGGCCCTGGGGACCGGCTCCTGCAGTGTCCCGGGGTGCCCACCCTTGGGACACTGTTGTTTGCTATGAGAGGGCGGGAGTCTCGCAGCTCCCGCCCTCCAGTAGCAAACTTGGTTTGGAATTTGAAAGAGAGAGCAGGGAAACCTGCTCTCTCTTTCAAAATCCAAACCATATTGCTTTTCCACATGGGGAGCTGCATGTTAGCAGCTCCTCATGTGGAAAAGCAATGCCGGCTCCCGAAGGATGCAGGGAGCCGGCGGGACCGTGGGGGCATTGGGGCTCCCCCACATTTTTTATAAGCCCCAGGGGATGGGGTCCCCAGGGGTATTAGAAATTAGTGATAGGGGCTATTTTTTTTTACAGTAAAATTAGGAGTCGCGCACCCAGCGCAGTGCTCAGTGCGGCTCCCAGATGTGCACGCGTTGGATGCGCGACTCATAAGCTGTAGGGTGAGCGACTCCAATGCGTTTGGTGCACGATTTCTATGCGTTTGGTGCACGACCCTGACGCGTTGGGTGCGCGACTCCAAGCAAAAAATCTAATAAAATGTTTTAGATATACATCAAGCTTTTGTGTTTAGTTCTTAGGTGGCTTTAAAAAGAGCCCTTGTGTTTATTGAGATATTTTGGTACCTAGAATAAGTACCTATGCAGAGTCTAAAGTTCAAGAGGAAGACTCTGTTACCTTCATCTGTAAAATGTACACCATCTCTCCTATAGATGCCATCCATATTGAAACGTAGATCGTTGTGGTAAATGGACCCCATTCTATAATCTCGGAGAAAAGCAGAAACAGATTTATTGACATGTTTCCTAGCTTTCTCAATTTGTGGACAAAATTGTTTGGACCAGTTCCATTTCTGCCTTTGGCATATGTTAGAATAGACAAAGGCAGTTTGGGGGAAAAGTGACATCAATTCTGTAAAGGTTTCCTTTATAAGCATTTCCAGACCTACCCCAGTGAAAGTGCCTAGGTAATTGCCACCACAGTGCACAATTATGAGGTCAGGGTGTTGGAGATGCAAAAAGGATTTAACCAATGGCATCAATTGGAGCCACTTTAACCCTCTCTGTCCAATCCATTTAATGTCTACATTTAGTAAAGCTAGGTATTTGTCCATGTTTCTGTTTTCTGCATACCTTTGGCTCCAGAAAATATAGCTGTGTCCTACAATTCACACTCTAAGCATCTTGAAAGGAGGTCTGGATGCACTCAGATGGTCTCTGTATGTGAAATGGCAGTTTGAGAAGTGAAATTTTTCTAAAATGGTGGATAAGATGCAGTTTTGAAAAAAGAAAAGAAATGATTGAGTGTTTGAAATCATTTTAGTCTCAAAAGTAGGGTGCATGTTTCTATTTTTGAAAGCCTGTTTTTATTGGTTTAGTAAAAGTATTTCAAAGGAACAATACATAGGATACGCTGATTTTTGGAATAGTCAAGTACACTTGCTGTTTGGAGTTGCAACATTGTGTGTTGAACTTCTGACCTATGAGTTCAGTTAAGTGTTCCATGAACTCTTTCTATGGTAATAGGCAGTGAGGAGATTGGGGGTAGGGTTCAAATGTATGTCACTTGGAAAGGGCTGAAATGTGTAACCAATAGAAATGTGTGTTAGCTTTTGAATTATTGTGGGAAGCAATGTGATTTTATATTTACATGTATATGTGTGGACAATGAGAGGGAATGCTTGCCATTTATTTTGGTTTTGCTAACAGCTGCAGAGTACAGAGATTCTGCATAAGAAAATCTGGTGTGTGACTGACATACTTCTTAATCTACAAATCAGTTTCAAAGGTAACTTATTCTTTTGTGAGAGGTTGTATTTGGTATATTTGTTTTTTAGTAATCCTTTCAGTAAAGTGCAAGGGATACTGTTATTTGTCTAGAATCGCACTTTGAGTCAGTGTGCATTTGGCAAAATTGTGAGAGAATCCTTTGCTTGCCTGATGTGTTTGTAGACACATAAGTAGATGTACTCATGCAGTGAGCCAGGCTTTAGGGCACGCAGCGCTTCAAGCTCCTATGTACTATGTATGTACAGGTATAACCAGCTTCACACTTGTGTTTCAGACCTACAATTCCACAGTTAGTATCCATACACTGCAGGAAACACCCTGTGACTGCTCTTGCAATCCCATAGTGACTCTTTTAGTACTATGTACTAATCGATTCACTAAAGTAAAACTCACAGTTCAAAAAAGGGAAGATGGATGGAAAAGATTTGTGCCAGAGAATACCATTGCAGACAGGTATCAAATATGACACAGCTTCAGAGCACCTGTCTGCAACACACATAGTATGGTATACATTAGAGAGATATGGTGGTCTTGTAGGGCCAGGGAACTTCAGAATTAAAAGAAATAAAACTCTTTAACTTAAACACATCACTGAGTGTCTTTGCACTTGTCACATTAGGCCCCACCCCTTGCCTTCAGTAATATATAAACATGTCCTATAAGTTTCTCCAAAACATAAGTACTTATAAATGTATCTTGTTCTCTGTTAGGAGTACTGACATTTTTCTACCTAGTACTCCTATAAGAATTGGCCTAGCCATGAACTCTCTTTCATATTGACAAGGAGAGGAAAAGGCACTCTGTATACCTTTTCTTTTCCATGTAAATACAATCTCATCATACACACCACTTTGCGTTGAAAGGGTGGTTTATAGGTGTTGCTGTGCGTGTTTGCACAGAACACTCATAGAACAAGGCTCATCTCCAGGTTTATTAAAAATCATAAATCTGGACATGTGTGAGAATGCTGCACCATCCTCCAATTGGTGTAGCAAGGCACAACAAGGAGAATTGTTTTCATTTCTCCTCATTTTTTCTCTTTTAATATATGCTACAATGCACAGCATACATTGAAGGAGAAAAATGCCTTCATAAATTGTATTTGTGCAGAAAGGTGTGTGTTTTTGCACAAAAACAAAGTCCATACAATACAGATATCCTTGCACCATAGTGCAAGGGTACCTGTGTTACCATATGGCTGCAGTTTAAGCAGCAGTGCAGAGGGAAGCACAGCCTTTCAACATATTTATGTACATATGTTACATCCCTGTTCTTCGGAAGTACTACAGCACGCTGTAGCTAAACACTTTACAGTGTCATGCTGCAGCACTTCCTTATAGTTCTGCACTTATATATTCACCATACAGCACAAATGCATTCTTTCAGTCAATTCTGCACTACACATACATTCATCTAAACTTTTACACAGTAGCATACAAGTTTAGCTCTTTTTTTAACCAGAGTAGGTAGTTCTGAAAATAACTTTTTTGTTTTGTAGTTTTGTAGTTTTTGTGTTTTTTTTAACTTTTTGGGGGGTTTTTAAAATGAAAAAAAAATTCAACACGACGAACAGAACAATGAACTTTACGGCAAAATAAAATCTAACAGTGATGGTTCTCCAGAGCCCTGCATACCAAAACAACAGATTGCTCCCCATAGCAATGCAACCTATTGCATTTTATGCAATGAATTTTGGCTTTAGCCAGTTGGGGCCGGATGTCCAAACTAGATGTTGAAGTGGATGCCCCAGAAGTAGTTGCAACTTGTGATGCTGGTGGTCCACTCTGTTGAAGTCTCTTGCACTCCTCTCTTGCCAGATTCAGAGGATGCAAACTATGAAGATGTTTGAACATACTTGAAGTTCCACATTAATATTTTTTTTCGGGATTTCTTCTTGAAAGAACAGCTTTGCATATTTTACACATTACCTTCGTGGCATTGACTTTCTTCATACCTTCGGGGTATGTGAAAAATTTCCAAACAATGGATTCATATCTCTTGGGGCGTGGTGGTTCAGGAACAAACCCCTTCTCATTTGAGTGCTCTGAATCTGAAGAAGGTTGATTTGAAGCCATTTTTTCAATACTAAGTGCAAACAGGTTTGGAATAAACAAAGAGAGCAGTTCTTGCTAGCAGATGTCTTCTCCTAAGGAAGGTCTAATAAGAGTGATTGAAATGGGTTAGGTCCTTGTCTCGATTAAAAGCCTGACGCGTTTCTGAGACTACGCTCGTCTTCAGAGGCTCGACTCGGGATCTATGGACATCTGCATCCCGGGGCCCATCTAGGGCTATGAAATGGCAGAACACGCACCCATACAGGGAAGAGACACGAACTACAAGTCCCACAAGGCAGTGCGTTCCAACTCACACGAGTTCGCTCATCTGAGGGCGGTTAAATAGTGGGAGTGTCAAAGCGGCTAACTCAAGTCGAGCCTCTGAAGACGCGCGTAGGCTCAGAAACGCGTCACGCTTTTAATCGAGACATGAGAAGCTGCAGACTGGGGTGCGGAGATGTCTTTACCCGTTTCAAGCAAGGGCTGCTGGATGAGTGCATCCTTAACCTGTGGGTAACTCGGAGCTTTCATTTGCACGCGGCAGCCCAGCCGCGAAGGGTGCACCCCCCCGCGGAAGATCCATGGGGGTCACGGGTCGGAAGTTGCCGAACCTGTTGTGAAGCAGCAGCCAAGGGATCTATGGACATCTGCATCCCGGGGCCCATCCAGGGCTATGAAATGGCAGAATACGCACCCATACAGGGAAGAGACACGAACTACAAGTCCCACAAGGCAGTGCGTTCCAACTCACACGAGTTCGCTCATCTGAGGGCGGTTAAATAGTGGGAGTGTCAAAGCGTCTAACTCAAGTCGAGCCTCTGACGACGAGCGTAGGTTCAGAAACGCGTCAGGCTTTTAATCGAGACATGAGAAGCTGCAGACTGGGGTGCGGAGATGTCTTTACCCGTTTGAAGCAAGGGCTGCTGGATGAGTGCATCCTTAACCTGTGGGTAACTCGGAGCTTTCATATATATATATATATATATATATATATATATATATATATATATATATATATATATATATAAGTTTTTGGACATTAACATTTTTTGTGGGAGTCGCGCTCCCACCGCATCCGATACGCATATGACATCACATGGAAGCGCACGAATGCCGCGTCGCCTAATACGTACATGTTGCGTATGCGCTACAAGTCGCGTACCAGTCGCATAGCGTCCGCGTTGGGAAAGTCGTAGTCGTCACACGCCGTACACGGATCCTACACATCAATCCTAAAATGGCAGACAAGTTCCGCACAGTGAACGAGAAGGGTGTACTTTGGGTGCGCGGCTCCCAAAAAAAATTGGAAAAAAACAATAAAAAAATAATATAAGTATATTAAAAAATATATATAATAATAAAAAAATCTTTTTATTTTTTAAGAAAATATTTATTTTAAATATGTGTAGTGTCATTTTATTTTTAAAAATATATCTAAAAATAAGTAGATTCAAAAATGTAGTTAAAGAATATTAAAAAACCTTTGAAATTCACTGAAAAAACATAGGTTTCAGACATGTTATAGTTAGGAGTTAGCATTTAAAAAACCTTTGAAATTCACTGAAAAACCATAGGTTTCAGACATGTTATAATTAGGAATTAGCATTTTAAAAAACTTAGAAATTCACTGAAAAAAACATAGGTTTTAGGGATGTTATATTTAGCTGGACATTTCACTCATACAAAATCATTGAAATTCCTACGTTATAGTTAGTTGTACTAACTATAACTCGCGCGCCCGCAATCCACTGCTGATGATGTCACATATTACATCATTCATGACATGGTCAGTGACATCACTGATGACATCACTGATGATATCTCAAATGACATCACTGATGACATCATCCATGTGACAATCAGATACAAATTGGGTCTTGGATGTCAAATTGCAGGCTCAAGTTAAACGGAGATAAAACAGAACTAATGATTCTGGGTAAAAATGCTGATCCGAGATTGGAATTTTCTGGCCACCAAGCTGGGGGCCTTCATCTTCCCCCGATACTGCCATTAAAGATCTAGGCGTTTGGCTGGACCAGAACTTAACAATGGTGGTCCAGGCCAACAAACTGGCCGGGACCTGTTTTGGAATCGTACGTCTGATTAGGAAAATCATGTCTCTGCTCCCAGTGGACGCAAGGAGAACCATAGTTCAGGGCCTAGTTACATCACGACTGGACTATGGTAACTCCCTCTTTTTGGGATCACCCAAATATGTTATAAAAAGATTACAAGTGGTTCAGAATGCCGCCGCCCGATTGTTGCTGAGCATTCCCAGACGTCAATCAGCCAGGTTAGGACTGCGGAAATTGCATTGGCTCCCGATTCATGCCAGAATTAAATTCAAGTCTCTGAGTCTGGCTCATAGGGCCATGCATGGGAGAGGCCCTGACCTCCTCCAAAAACTGATTATGCACTACTTACCACATCGGCGCCTCAGATCTAGCTCAAAATTCCTGATGAAAGCGGTCCCAGCTAAAAAAGCCAGATGGGGCGGAAGATCCTTCACTCATCTGGTTCCTATTCTTTGGAACAGCTTAGACCCAGAGATCCGTCTCATGGAAAATGAACTGGCTTTTAAAAAAAAGGTCAAGACCTGGCTTTTCCCGGTGGACTAAGTGAGAACGATCTTTACCTGTATCTGTCAGCGCTGAGATGCCCAAGGGTGGTCACGTGCTTTATAAATCCCACAAACATAAACATAAACATACACCTCATCATACACTAGCATAATCTTTCGACACTCATTATAAAATATGGAGTGCCATGTCTGAATGCATTGACACACCAATATAAGTTTCTATAAACCCACTCAGTGGTTCCTACATCTATATACACATCTAAACACTTACCTATATATTCACTCATAAATGCTAATAAAGAACAATAGAATATTATTAAATATACTTATACACCTACATCAACTTTACACACCAGCACACATCTTATTCACTTATGCAGTCATCCTACTCACTTATACAAATAATTGATTATACTTGCATTTACTTAGCTACGCACTTATACAAACACCACTTCATTTATTCATATAGATAGTAACTCATACTTAGTGGGTTATAAAATCAATATTACAAGTATACAGTTATCCATACAGTCACTTATACAATCACTGAGTCTTATGTATACTTATTTATATACAACAACTGTCACATACACTGTCTTTTATATTTCTACTTTGTTGGACATGTATCATTGAGAAATATATGTACTCATAATATTTACACCCATAAAGACATTCTCTTACCCAAACAACTGTTTACACATGCAGTCTTAACCTTATATACCTACTAAAACATCTATTTACACATCTTTGGACAGTCACACACCTTCCACCCAAACACACATACATGTCCTCTCCCATACAAATACTCACTTAAATAATCATTAACTAATAAAGACTTTCACATAGCTACTAACTAACTTATGCAGTAGTTTACACATCAAGAGACAGAGTGATACAGATATGTACACAGGTAAATCACTATTGCATATATTTAGTGACACACTTTAAATTAGTGACTTAAACGGTCAATCACAGTGCTAGTAAATCCTATATTCAGACACTTATACTTCCACTCATTCTTCAATGCAGATTGCTATATATATAATATATATTTAAATATTGAACCAAACCACATTCACTGGATGATGTCATCAGTGATGTCATTTGAGATGTCATCAGTGATGTCATCAGTGATGTCATTGACCATGTCATGAATGATGTAATATGTGACATCATCAGCAGCGGATTGCTATAACGGAGGAATTTCAATGATTTTGCATGAGCGAAATGTCCAGCTAACTATAACATCCCTAAAACCTATGGGTTTTTCAGTGAGTATGTATATATATATATATATATACATATGTATGTTCCCAAATTTAATATTTTTTCTGGCTTGCTCAAATGTTTCTCATTTCTAAATCAGTAATGGGACTTAGGATTTTCTTGGCTTTCAATTCCATTGGGAATTTAAGAATTTCTTATATATTAGGCACTTGCACTATGTAAATTGTTATGCAAAGCATCTAAGAGACAAGCTATTTGTATTCATTTGGAATTTCATTTGAAACATTATGAGCAACAAGATAATCCAATGTGTATACAAAGTTTGATTTCAAGTTTATCAAGATATATCTCTTATTATTCGCAGGTCCCGCAGGAAATAGGGCACAAACATTATAGTAATTGAAATATTTATTCTCATGAAGAGTAAACACAGTATAATTGATATTTCTTTATACATGTGTTTCATTATACTTTACCATGCACAAACACCACTATAAGATGGCCACCACACTTTGACTTTTGTCCTTTGTTGATGTTTTCATTTAGTAATCACATGTGCACTAATATGTTTTTTTGAAACTTTATTTATATGTGTTTTGAACAACACTCAACTACCCGTGATCGAGGCGACTGGTTCGCTGAAACGCGTTGGGATGTTTCATGTACCTGTGTGTGGAACCGATATGAATTAAATACCATCTTGGCAAGTACACCCGACTGCTTGAGTGATTTATGTGTCACCTGAATGGAGTGCATCGGCACAGTCTTTACAGTGCTCCGTGAACCGTAATATGGCACAGGGTGACCTCTATCCCTGAGGTGCACCGCGATCGAAGTGTTCCGGTGTTTCATGGAGGAGGTGAACCGGAAAACCGACCTAAACTTCACTGGTTGACCGCGCTGAAGAAAATATATTGAGCGGATTGTGACAAGGATTCCTTTTCGATCTTAAAAGAAAATGCCGGCATAAGAGGGGAATATTCTGACCGGAGAAGGTTTGAAGTCTCGAGACGTGCCATTGTCTGCGGTCTCCAACATTGCCTATTCCGGGTAAGAACATTTGTTTATTTTCCTGCGTTAAATGCCGAGCAACGCGCAAAAGAGAAAGCGTGATTGAACCTTTGTGCGCGCCGAACTGAGCCTGCTGGTTGTAAACGAGCTCCCGGTGCAGACAATTAGAACATTTCTATAAAGGAACAGCACACGCCGCATTGTGAAACTTCATGTATTTGATTAGCGCGATCGCCCCATGCCCTTCTTGCAGCATACGCTAAGTCTGCTAGTTTAGAGGCACGGGCTTTCAGGACTTGACACAGAGACACAAACAAAAAGCAATACATGCATTGAAGGGTGCACTAAAAAACACAATAAAATGGAAATCCAGTTGAAGAAACGAAAGTAAAAACATTGTTTCTTTGTACACAGTATCATGGATGAGGATATTGAATCTCGCAGAAGACTCAGGGCACAAACGATGTTTGTGCAGACAGCAGGACAACAAACCAGCAAAGAACTACATGCAATACCCACAACGGTACAAAATAAGTATCAGAAGTTGGAAAAATTGATTCGCAAGGATGTTTCCAAGTGGTGGGAAGCCATCACTTTGGAGAAATATCAGGAAGAAAAAAGAGTCCCAAGGGGACTGAGAATTCTGATTGCTCCCTCATATGAGGAACCTGACGTGGAGCTGGCGGAGGAGTGGGCAGAAAATCTCATGGACTGCTCGAATAGGATGCTATCAATTTTGATAAAACACGCGTGGAAGGACAGACTGGCTTTGTTAAAGTTAATATCTGATCTAAAAGATGAAATAAGCAAGGATGAAACAACTGAAGATTTCTGTAAGAAAATGGAGGAAATTAATAAGAGGATAAGTAAACATGAGGATGAAATTGTGGCTAAAAAGGAACGTACATTCCTAAGAGATAAAATAGACTATCAATCTGGGAGAGTCTTCACATTCAGTCGAAAATACGACAATCTGACCAGGAAGGGAATACAGGCCACCCTTGATAAAGTACATGCAAGTCCAGAATCGGAGGAGGAAGTTTCTGAGAGTGACGTCTCTGTGGACGGCCAAACACCAGCAACAAGCAATCCTGGAAAACCGACACATTTTTGGCAGGAATTCAAGTTAATGAATCAAACGGCACAGCAACAGAATTGGCAAATAGACAGAGGTCGCGGAAAGGGCAAAGGATTCAGAGGAAGAGGCAGAGGCAGAGGAAATCCTGGAGAAGAAACCACCAAACCCAGTCACAAACAAGGCGGGGCGGATGGTGCAAAAGGAAACTCAACCCCAATGGGAGTGGAAACACGGGGTCAGAAAAGAAGAGGAAAATGAATATCAAGAACGTGGTAAATTTATCATCTCGTACTCTTTCTAAAAGTGAATATGATGTTTTACAATTTGGCTTGTCGTTCTGCCCCACTTCTAACTTTGTTTATTCGCAGGAACGTATAGACCTTTTTAAATTCACTCGTAAACTTCGGTTACATAAATGGAATAAACTAAAGGTGAAAAATGCTGGCACAAATGTTGAACAAAGCGCACTAAATGTCAAACCTGTGAACATAAGCATTAATGAGGTGGAATCAGTAATAGCCCTCAACAGCTTGGAGCATGGCACTCCGGAGGGTGGATCTGGGAATGCAACATCTTTGGGTTATATTACCAACCTGAACTGTCCTAACCCTTTCAAACCCAAATCAACTTTCAATCCCTCCCTACCCGCATGTAGTATTGACACATTTGAGTCTTTGGTAATTGCTGATTTCAAGGATTTGGCTAAACAGAGTTATTGGCCGACTGACAACTTGCAAAAATCTGAAAGACTTGCCATCAAATCTCTGGAGGATGACCACTCCATTGTTTTAAGACGATCGGACAAAGGGGGCAATGTTCTCTTAATGGATGTACAGGATTATTTAGAGGAAGGCATGCGCCAATTGAACTGTGTAGAATGTTATGAGGTGTCATCATTAGCCATTATTGAGAGAACCAATGAATGCTACTTTGATCTCCTCAAGGAATGGAGAAGTAGGGGAATCATTGAGTGGAATGAATATGCTTATCTACTCAACAGAAATCCGAAAGTAGCGGTATTATATCTTCTGCCAAAATTACACAAAAATGCCACCTCTCCACCAGGGCGACCTATTGTGTCTTCAATGGGTTCTCTACTCGAGAACACTTCAAAGTACATTGATTTCTTTTTACGTCCATTCGTGGAAGGAGCTCCCTCCTACCTCAAGGACAGTAGAGACTTTATCAAGAAAATACAGAAATTTGTTTGGTTGGAAAGTTACATGCTGATCACCCTTGATGTGTGTAGTTTATACACATCAATAAGACATAATGACGGAATCGATGCGTGCAGCAGGTTCCTCAAGACCAGATCCATTTCTTATCTGGAACATACAGAGATGATTATCCAGATGATAACCTTTTGCCTTGAGAAAAACTTTTTTGTTTTCAACGATATTTATTACCGTCAAAAGCAGGGCACTGCGATGGGAACTTGTTTTGCTCCCAGCGTTGCTAACCTGTTCATGGCAAGCTGGGAGCACCAAGTAGCAAGGACCCATCAGTTATATCGCAGCCATGTAAAAATATGGCTGCGATATATTGATGATCTCTTCATTGTGTGGGATGGCCCTAGAGAACAAGCTGAATCATTTATACAAGACTTGAATGATAACACTCTCAATTTGAGATTAGAAGGACAAATCAGTAGCTCTGAAGCTACTTTTCTAGATCTATCCATCATGGTGGTTAACAAAACCTTGACTACAAAACTTTTCCGTAAAGAGACAGCCAGGAATACTCTGCTTCATGCAGATAGCGGACATCCTAAAACACTGATCCGCAGTATTCCATACGGCGAGTTTCTCCGGGCCCGGAGGAACTGTAGTCAGGATCAAGATTTTGCCAAAGAAAGCCAATACATGAAGGAAAGGTTTGAAGAGAGAGGCTATCGCCCTAAAGTCATCGAAGAGGCATTCCAGAAGGCTAATAAGATTAGTCATGAATCTCTAGTGAACCCTGTAGGAAAAGAGAAAGAGCAGGATAAGGAACTCATCAGGTATATATCAACTTACCATTCCAAACCATGGAAAATATAGAAAAGCCTTGCTAGACACTGGAAAGTACTCAAAACCGAATCAGCTTTGTCTGACGTTTTGGGTGATAATCCCAATATGACATACCGGAGGGCAGACTCGCTAAGAGCCAAAATAAGTCACAATGAAGTCAGCACAATAAGATCTAAGACCAGTAACATCCAAGGTTTCTTTACATGTATGAAATGTAAAGCGTGCAAATACAGCTCCAACGTGAAAAAGGTATTTTTCCCAGTAGAGGAGAGAGAAAAGAACATTGGGAAACATCTAACATGTCTCTCTGAATATTGTGTATATATTCTGGTTTGCCCCTGCTCAAAATAATACGTTGGGAGCACTATGTTCCCGGCCAAAATACGAGTGCTTCAACATATGAGGGCCATCCAGAATAAAGACCAAACCTCCCCTGTGGCGCGTCACTTTGAGGAGCATCACAAAAGCAATCGAGACCTCCTAAAATTCTTTGTCATAGACAAACTTCCACCAATGCCAAGGGGAGGAGATAAAATTCGTAAATTGAGACAGTTGGAAAATAGATATATCATCAATCTAGATACCTTGATCCCCGGAGGCCTTAACTCTGAAGAGGAAATGATATGGCATCTGGGAGACACATAGGCCATGCCCGACCATGTGGGATGTTTTCAGTATTGTCTATGTATACCTCTTTCTGCATCATGTATTATATAATGTAAATAGATTTACCTGAGTACTCTGCGAGAAATTGTTTTTTACCATTTATTAATTGATTTTTGTTGCTCACAATTATTTTCTTTTGGTGAAGATTAGGGCACTATTAGAAAGTCACTGTAGTCATCTGTAAAGGTGTGATGTACAACACATTAGCATTGACGGGTATATTTGCTTTGTCTTTTCCCCTTTTCCTGCAGAGAGCTGTGGAGGACTGTGGTTGCTGAGAAATATTCTTAAAGCTTTATTAATTTGGACATTGGCCATGATATCACCCACTGGGGTAGCTGGATGTTCCCAAATTTATTATTTTTTCTGGCTTGCTCAAATGTTTCTCCTTTCTAAATCAGTAATGGGACTTAGGATTTGCTTGGCTTTCAATTCCATTGGGAATTTAAGAATTTCTTATATATTAGGCACTTGCACTATGTAAATTGTTATGCAAAGCATCTAAGAGACAAGCTATTTGTATTCATTTGGAATTTCATTTGGAACATTATGAGCAACAAGATAATCCAATGTGTATACAAAGTTTGATTTCAAGTTTATCATGATATATCTCTTATTATTCGCAGGTCCCGCAGGAAATAGGGCACAAACATTATAGTGATTGAAATATTTATTCTCATGAAGAGTAAACACAGTATAATTGATATTTCTTTATACATGTGTTTCATTATACTTTACCATGCACAAATACCCCTATAAGATGGCCACCACACTTTGACTTTTGTCCTTTGTTGATGTTTTCATTTAGTAATCACGTGTGCACTAATACGTTTTTTTGAAATTTTATTTATATGTGTTTTGAACAACACTCAACTACCCGTGATCAAGGTGACTGGTTCGCTGAAACGCGTTGGGCTGTTTCATGTACCTGTGTGTGGAACCGATATGAATTAAATACCATCTTGGCAAGTACACCCGACTGCTTGAGTGATTTATGTGTCACCTGAATGGAGTGCATCGGCACAGTCTTTACTGTGCTCCGTGAACCGTAATATATATATATATATATATATATATATATATATATATATATATATATATATATAATAACATAACAGGGGTAATTAATTCCCAATGTAGTTGTTGAAAACGAAACGCGTCGGGCAGGACTTGATACAAAGCGAAGTTCTTTTCCACTGCCTGCAATGCTATTCTCCATTAAAGAAGTTGGCGAAAGTTACTTATCTGCGTGGGCTCCTCACTACAGGCAACTCTGTTGGTTGGATGTGTGCAGCGCAGCCTGATAGGCGATGGAGGCCCGCTGTACCGTGGGACAGTCCTGCTGTGGCGCCAACAGTTGTGACGGCGTTAGGAACAGGTATGCCCAATGGTGAATATTGATCAGCATCACTAGCGTGGGAGAGGTGACAACGCTGCCCACTGTGAAAATATGGTGAAATCCTGAGTCCAGTCACTGGCGACCCACTAGGGAAGACATCAGGACTACGAGATACAGAAAGCCACGTGAGTGGACACGCCCATTGCACAGACGCGTTTCGGAAGCTGCGCTTCCTTCCTCAATATATATATATATTACCTACTGGCGGTCACCAGTAGGTAGTTATAGTTAGGACCTAGTTTCCATAGGAAATCCGCAACATTCTATTGGGGATAACTTTGGCACCGGTGGACGAATTTTCGCGAATTTCTCAAATTAGATGGCCCGCTCCGCTCTGCTCCTTCCCTGAAAGTTTGGGGGGGATTCGTCATGCGGGGGCCGAGATAAAAGGGGGGTCCCAAAACGTGTTTTCCCATGTTAATTTCCATAGGGCGGTTGGACTCACTTTTAGCCCGAACGGCTGAATGGATTCTCACCAAATTTGGCAAAATTGTAGGGACTGGTAGCCCGATGTGCCTTTGCTATGTCTCAAGATATGTGCTCCAGTGGATTTTGAGTAATTTAGGTTCAAAAAATATATATATCTATAAGCGCGCCCCGGTACGCGCACCGGGGCGCGAACCAGCGCGCTACGCGAGTTCGCGCGCGGAAAGCTGATTGGCTCTCGGGTGTCTGTCAACATTCCAAACAGTCCGGAGTGGCCGCCATCTTGTGTCTCGGTAGGATCGAGACACAAGAGGTGGCAAAAACAAAGGTGGAAATGATCAAAAGAGGGCAGGGTAGACCCCCCTGACCCCCTAGGTTTGATGTGGGGGCCATAAAAAGGCCCCGCGGGGCAAAATTATTATTATTTTTTTTCGATTTTCGCGGGGGGAGCGCCCGGTACGCGCACCGGGGAGCTTACCATGGGGAAAAAAGAATGACAGTTTTTTTTAAATGTAGCATTTTTTTATAACTTGGAGGTAGTTCTAAAAAGAACTGTTTTTTTATTCTTTTTGTTGTTTTATATATATATTTTTTTTTGAACATTTTTTACTTTTTTGGGCTTTTATGAACAGTTTTATATTTTTTTTGTATTTTTTATGGGGACAAACAAAAAACAGGGAATTGTAAATGGCTCAACTGGAGCAAAAAAAACAGGAAAAAATTAAGGTTTTTTGGGGCACTTGTGGTTGTCACCAGCACGGTTTATAGGTTTAATGCTTTGCTCACCATAGCTAATTGTCCCTCCACAAAATATGCAAACGATTTTAAATTCGGCAAACTTGGGTTGAATGCTTGGGATCATCTCCCTTGCCTCTGGACCCGATGGAGTGGGATGTTTACTTTGGGAGGTGCTGGGAGATGATTGGGGAGGGTTTCTGGCCAGTTCCCTGACCTCTGCCCTAGCATAGTTGTTAGGGTGCCGGCGTTGCATGTGGCGAATCATGGTGTTGTTGCCAAAAGAGTATTTTTTGTTCGGGTTCCCCCTTGAAAGTTGAGTGCCACAGATTAAACAAGTCACCTTTGGCGCATTGACTTTCTTCTGGTCCTTTGGGATGGAAAAAAACTCCCAGATAATGTGCTCCTTTGGCTTATATGGGGTAGTTTGTTCAGGCAGGAACCTGCTCCTCTCCTCTTCCTCCTCCTCCTCCTCCTCTTCTTCATCTCCACCACTGTGGTGTTGTGGTGGTCCTTGTGGTGGTGGTGGTGGTGGTTGGGATGCTCCTGCTGCTGCTGCTACTGAAGCCATTTTTAGTCCAAAAAGACACAGAGAGGTCTTTCAACAGGTCGTCTTCACTCAAAGTACAAAGTGAGAATGAGGAAAATAGGTGGGGCTTTCATTATTTGTAAAACAAAACTGTCCTGAACCAATGAAAAGTGTTATTTTCAGGTCACATGACTCGGGCCTTCATCATTTGGAAACCAAAACTGTTCTGAACCAATGAAAAGTGTTATTTTCAGGTCACATGACCAGACGTGCTTACGCTACGCGACCCGGGGCGCTAACGTAGCGCGTTCGTATGCGCGTGGGTGCTTCCAGGCGCACTTACGCCATGCGTATCACGCGGACGCGGCTACGCAATACGTCACGATGATGTTTTCGTTCGCGGCAATAGCGCTAACGGGATGCTCCCCGGTACGCGCTCCGGGGCGCGCCGCAGAATTACGCTGACCGGGGCGCTCCCCGGTACGCGCCCCGGGAGCGCACCAGGGCAAAAAAAAAAAATGAAGAATATACATATAAAAAATAGTATTACATAAATATACAATATAGGATTCATTAAAAAAAATATTATATTTGATGGCAAAACAAATTTGCGTTTCAAAAAACCTATGAAATTCACTGAAAAAAACATAGGTTTCACACCAGTTATAGTTAGGAATTAGCATTTAAAAAACCTATGAAATTCACTGAAAAAACCATAGCTTTCACACCAGTTATAGTTAGCTGGAAATTTTACTCGCAGTGAGTGATGTCATGAGTGATGTCACTGACCATGTCGTGAGTGATGTAATATGTGACATCACCAGCAGTGCATTGCACGCGCAAGTTATAGTGAGTCCAACTAACTATAACGTGGGAATTTCATTGGTTTTATGCGAGTAAAATTTCCAGCTAACTATAACTGGTGTGAAACCTATGGTTTTTTCAGTGAATATATATATATATATATATATATATATATATATATATATATAGATATATTTATAATAACAGGGGTAATTAATTCCCAATGTAGCCGTTGTTACTGTAACAACCTTGAAAACATGAAAGTTTGAGTATACCTTGCTAGGATTCGATCTCGTGACCTCAGGACCAAACACGCTGCCACCGGTCTGTTAAAACATGATAAGACCATAGATTGGTTTTACTTTATGAACCTACACGCTTTGTATATAATTAAAACAACATTCACATTGTAGATCATAAGTATAAAATCTTGGACTTGCCACATAACACAGCCTAATATTATCATGATACTTAGTGTAAAACACATACAGCAAAGGAACTCTTAATTTTAAGCTAATGGCGGCACCTAATGGGCAATATTGGTATTTCCACTGGAATTTCTGCAAGGGGCATTCATAATACAAATATCAAAGAAAATTGGAAACTTCTTTTTTTTAGGTGTTGACACGGTCAACATTAAATTACAGTTAGAAATACAGAAATGCAAATATTAATTTGATGACAGTCACTTAGATTCGAATTTTCACATAATGGCTGCAGCTTTTAGTCCCATTCACCAATGAGCCTGCGCATTCTTTGATATAATGATTTACCACCAATGACCTTTTGAATGTATATATTAGTATTAATAATAAATTAGTTTTACAAAAACTGAATACTGTCGCGATGTAAATATGTGAACATATGTTTAATTGTTCAGGATAGTCGTAAAATACAGAATGGTCCGTGAAAACCCCCAAAACTGTAAGAAAAGTGTGCCAGTCTCCGAAACCACTATGGGGCCATGCTAATGATGGATGAGTGCTATACAAATGCTGATAATATTGCAAAAATGTCTCTTACAAGCTGTACTTAAAAATAAAAAAAATCACGAAAGTGCAACGTCGGGAAACGCTTTTAAAAAATCATAGGGGCATATTTACTAGGAAGTGGAGGAGCGCCGCGTTAGCCACGTTGGCTTAACGCCGCACTCCGCCACCTCCAAAATGCAGGGCTGCACCGTATTTACATGGATACGGTGCAGCCCTGAGTTTCCCCCGTGCTGACCCTAATTTTACCTGCCTAGTGCTCAAGCAGACACAGTGCAAGGGTGCCTGCGTTGTATGGGAAGATTGTTTATGTGCAGTAAGGTGTCCCTTCTTGCACATAAACAATCTGAAATGGCATTTTGAAACTTCTTTGTGTGCTGCTTAATGATTAAGGCTGCCTTGTAAATAATGCGAAGTCCATATTGCCAAAGGAACATCACTAAAAGTGACGGCCCTGTGGCGATTGGGGCTTATAAATATGACCCATGGTCCGTTATAGTAGAAAGGAAAACCGACCTCCTGTTTAGGTAGTAAAAAAAAGCCATAATTGGGGCAGTGGGCCCCTTTGTTCCTAGAAACACTGAAAAGGCACCGCTGAGGTGAGTAGCACGTGGGCATGTTTTTTAATGGATTGAGGAATAATTACATATTATTAAATTGGACCCTTCACAGATGTGACTCCATTTACCTACCGGAATGATTGAGAAATGTCAGCATTTAGTGGAGCTCCTTTGAACCTACAGTAAACTCCAGGGTGAAATTGAGACGCTGAATCCACGTAAACCCAAAAGGCAGTAAGCAAGGCAAAAAGCAGAGAAGTCTCTGCGTTAACATAGCCAGTGTGTCAAGTGCCCTAGTGCAAGGAAGGCAATGTCCCCCCTGGCTGCTGTCTGAATGATAAAATAAAGAAATACTCAGGGTTCAGTGGGCCCCTTAAGCCTCTGGGCCCTGGTGCCACTGCCCCTGCTGCACCAATGGAAGCTATGCTCCTGAGTCTCTGCACTATGATGCATGAAACCTATCAGTTTTTAGGGCTGTTTCTCACTATTCTTTCTTATGTGTATCAAAGATGTATTGAAATATTTCCAATATGCCAGTAAGATTTATGAAGTGTTGTAAGGTATAAGTTATGTTGCATCTGACACTCTGAAGTGGTTCAGCACCTCGTCAGTGGTATGAAGCTCGCAGCAGTTTGTTGGGACTACGGTGGTTGCTGCCCATTGACGACGGGACTGCGAGGACCAGCAGCCCGTGAGTGCCGTCAGCTGTGTTCTCTTCCCGCCCGCTGGTATATTTTTGTGCTTATCTCCCGCTTGGCGGGACACGTGCGGGCGCGTGCCGGGCGAAGACCGGGCCAAGGACGGGCCCGTTTAAGCCCGTTATAGCCCGGAGGAGACCGGACCGGGCTACCCCTCTTTCATCTGGCCTGCTTCCCACCGTGGCTCTTTTTGCACCCTGTAAGTACTTTTTTGAACTACTATCAGTGCCGGAAAAATGTCAGGGCGTGAAAGCAGGAGCAAGGCGGTGACCTCGGGTGGATATGTAGCAGGGACATTGGATAACTTCATCATTAGAGCCAATTCAGTTATTGACCATGAAATAATCTTGATGGAGCGTCGCCTCTCCCAAGATTTTGCAAACGCTCGTACCCCAGAGCCTGCACTGCGATCTCCCATTGCTGAACTTCCTGTGATCGTACATGGTCCTGAGATTACCCAGGACCAGGGGCACATATCTCCTGCTGGCGAGTATCAGGTATCACCAGTAATAGAGACTACCGCAGTATCACTAATTGATAGCACTCCGGAGAGACCTAACACTCGGCAGCTATGGGGGAGACGAGAAGGGGCAATACCAAAAAGGAAGCGAGGGGCTACTGCTACCGTTGGTGGCAGGAGGACCTAGCTTGCAAAGCACACCATTAATGGTGAGATTGACACTACCTCGTGCCAGGTCCCAGAGGTTTCGACAGAGGTGGATAAAAACGATACTCCATCTTTAATTGTAAATTTTCTAGGAGCGGCAAATACCATCACTGCACCAGCCACAAATGAGGATCCATTTCTTCAAAGACTGGGCGCCCTTCTGTGGTAAATAAAATATTACCCTGGCTGAATTTCTAGGCATTAACAATTAGCATGCATCAAGTGAGAAGCAGAGTCCGTGGTATCTGAGTTAAAATGGGCTTTATTCCAATAACTCGAGTCAAAGGGAGAATATGTTCCATCACCTCTGAGGTTCAGGAAGAGTCTTCTAACATTTAATAACAAAACATTATATTATATACTTTTCACTCCTTGTACATAGGAGCAGGTGCAAGACAGAAAATGAGATAAGAGCATGTGGGCGTGCATGAGGGTGTGTACTTTGATGAGTCATAGGTGTGTGATAGGTAGGTGTCATAGGTGGGTGGGTACTTAGAGGGGGAGTTTGCATGACCAGCTGGAACTCTGCCCTACTTGTGTGCAACTTTGTGCATTACGTGCAATTGACGTGTAACTGGGAGGAGGCTGACTTTCAACCTAGTAGAGGAATCTCAATTATGTCAGGGCGACCAGCACGTCTAGTACAACTGATATCTAGAGTCAAGGGATGTATTATCTGAAGCAAAGGTTGTTCGTCACTAAAAGACAGAGAGGGCATATTTATTCGTTCATTGCATGAGCTTTCTATGGGTGCAAGCACTGTAATTCACTTAAATGGAGACAGAATGGCTATCGGACGGGTCTGTTTACTTTTCCTCACCGGGCAGGGATGCCACTCTGTACAGCAGACGGATAACTGTTATTCATAATACTGTCTTGGCAGACTTCTTGCTGACGTGACTGCAGCTCAGTATGCCAAGAGTCATGAAAACATTAATTCAGAAAGTGGTTTCAGGCTCAACCAGTACGATATTTATTTAAAAGAGCACAATGCAAAATGCAAATACATGGGCCTTCATTTTAGCTTAACGTTTGGGAGACTTGATGACTGGCATTTCTAATGCAGGACATGATTGCAGAGGCCTAGTGATTCAGGCCACTACGGGAAATATGCATGGGTGACATGCACATGACATGTAACATAGGGTATATGTAGAGGACATTTTTGGTCAGGCAAAATATCATTTTCCTCATTCCCTCCTTGTCCCCTACATAACCCTTTAGGATACATCTATATTCATGAGACCGTATAGTTCATCATACAGAATCATTTGTTCATCTTTAACTCTTTGTTTACGTGGATGGGGAATACAGGCAGTGGCACACAGGCCGCAAATCGCCGGACCACACTGCAGACAGAGACAGCAACCAAATACCATAAGTAGGGCCATTCCTAGGAAGGACATAACTTTCCATCCCCATGCAGATATTACACCCCAGAACCAACTGGACCAAGTCCATGTGCCTGGGTCTTGATGTATGGCATTAGCAATTTTGTGGAGTCTTGTTATTGCTTCGTACACAGATGGTGAATTATCTGGGATGAAAATGCAACAACTAGATCGGATGACTCTACAAGCTCCGCCCCTATCCGCCAAGATGACGTCTAGAACGAGGCGGTTTTGAAGAACGACAAGTCTAATAGCAGACTGTTCCTGGGTCAAGTTCGCCAGGGCAGATGCAGTTATATTTACAACTGTTTCAAGAGTCCTTGTTAACCTGCGTATCAGTTTACTGTTTTGGACGGGACCTATGAAGAAAAAGAATCCTCTGTTGAAATCTGTATATTGCTCCCAAGCTGTTTCAGTCTGATCGATACCTGCAGAATCTGTCTCTCTCTTTTGTCTAACATGTTCTAGTCGTGAATCTCTATGATAATTTGATGGGGCTAGAAAAACGGGTGGCAATAAGAATGCTATATAACAAGTCCCACCCCAGTCTAAGGGCAGATGTACATAGGCTGTCTGACCGCAAATGAAATAGGTATGGCGTGATGTTTTGAAAGAAGATAGTCCGTTATCATCAAACTCTACTACAGTGTTACACTTGCTGTGTCCCATATGTACTGAGCCTTTCTTACTAACACATAAATCACCTTTTGCTGGCAGGACTGATATAGACGGTGGACCTGTGTTTTGCTTGGGCTGAACGTTTAACATTATAAAATTAACAGATGCATTTCCCTGTTCGTACTCTTCATTCTCTAAATCGGTTCCCTTTCTTTGGGGGAATCCGTCTTTGTCTGGAAAGCATGCTTCATTCATTACTTTATTCAGGTTTCCATATATCCAGCCACCTGGATAAGCTATGTACCTTCTATCTATTGAGGTCATTAAAGCAAACCATGCTCCACATGAACCATTGTGTGAGAACGGTAAAGGGTAGAAGGGCAAGACTCCCTTCGTTTCTTGATAAGGGGGCAGTTGGCCACATACCCAGCAGTCAGTTGCATTGCTGGTCTGGTGAGAATGGTGTAACATACGAATAAAAGTATTGTTACGTAGTGCAAGTCGTTATGACAATTCATGGGGAGGCAGGTCACTAAATGTATGCTCTATGGTACTGTTACTGGAAGAGTGTATATGTGAGGAAATGGGAAAGAAAACATGTAGCAATAAACTAACACCAATTATAACAATGCATAGAATAAAAAGGATGATCAAAGTAACTATACATCTACTGCGTAATACCTTGCAGTACTTTTCCTTCTTATCTCTCTTCTTGCTATTCTCATATGTGATCTTATACATGTCAGAATCGAGTCTAACCGATTCACCACCGGGTGGGCTTAAACAATTAAACTACGTCTGACTTACTAATTCTTAATCTAGACCTATACTCTTGCTGAGGGGTATTGTCTAGCAAAGGTCAGTGTTCTGTATTAAAAGATTCAAAGTTCCAAAGTTCCAAAGTGTCTTTTGTAGTGATGAAGGTGAGTTCGGCCTTTACGTCCTTCCACCAACTTCGGCGTCTTCCAACGTGGCTCAAGGGGACTTGAACGATCAAAGATCCTGAGGAGTCCAAATTCTCCTGGTGCTATGGCATGTTCCTTGACCTGGGTGTTGTCAGGGAAGGCGGCAGCAACCTGTGAATGAAAAGAGAGTAGTGCAGAAATCAAGGAAGCCAGGTAATCTGTCAGCATGTTACTGTCAACATCAGTAATTTTCTTTGGCATAGGCGTACCCCACATATATACTCCATAAGGAGATAGGCCTGTTCTGGAATGAGCTACCATACGCATGTAAAAGAGGGCGACCGGCAAGGCCACCATCCAATCCACGCCTTTTTCTGCACATATTTTGTCTTTCTTCAAGGCCTGCGGCTTCTGGGTGTCTGACACAATGGAATTTCCCATGTATAACCTAACAGAAGGGACACTTGTTTCATTAGTTCAGAGGAGAATGGCTGATCGTTATCTGAATAGATCACATGAGGTAATTCATATCTGGGGAAGTACTGAGCACTACTTGTCTGGCTGTTGTAACAGCAGTATAATCTGGAACTGGATATGCTTCTGTCCATCTAGACAGTGCACACACAACTACTAGGACATACTTGTTAAACCTCTACATCTGTCCATTTGGATATAATCCGTCTGGAGAACCTCAAAAGGGTGGTCAGGAGGATGAAATCCGCCTTGTTCCACCGGAATGCCTTTACCTGGACTGAACTGACAACAGATCATACATGTTCATACATGTTCGCACTTTCTGTTTCACTGCTGCACGTAGGTGCTTGTTAAACCAAATATTCTGTAAGCAGTCTATCATCATCTATCATCTTCTCTCCTACGTGTGTTGGACTATGTGCTGGGCTTATGATTACTTGTATCATAGAATCTGAAAGAAACCATGTGCTTTTTCCCTTAGTCATCCAACCTTGGTCAGTCTGGACCCCTCCTTGTTCAGTCCAATTCATTATCTCATCTGTTGTGGCATGTGTCTGTATGTCGAGTACATCTTGAGTAGGATCCCTGACTGTCATACATGTTGTCAGTAATGGTACCTCTGTCCTTGTCGTGTCTGTTGGTGTCTGTAACTTTGGTATGAGCTTTGCATTTCAGGATAGAAATGGCTGTAGGTAAATGTATGGCCTCTAACAGGGCCTGAATAGGCTGGCCATGCTGAATCATGGTCCCATGGGAGGTCTCAAGAAACCTCTCGCATTTACTGTACTTGAGGGCAAAAGCGTTGCAGGATCCAGAATATTACAACGTCTGGTCTCTATGTGTGGTTCAAATAATGTCAGTCCATATCCTGTCAGTCTCGCTACAGTCAAATGTAAAAATAAATAAAAATAAAAAAACATAAAAAGCATAAAATGTTTACTGTAACATGGTGTTGCTTAAAACTGGCGCTTGACATAATGCTCTCTTTAACTCCTCAAATGCCAAGGTGCGTTCTTGTGTCCTAGGGAGAACAGTCAAAATGGCTGCCTCCTGTGTAGTTAACTGTATGAGTGGTTTGGCTAGATATGCATACTGGGGAATCCATTGCCTACAGTAAGAAGTGAGGCCAATAAAGGCACGTACTTCCTTTTGTGTCCTGGGCTGTGAAAGGTTAGTAATGAGCTGTATGATTCTTGTGTTAGCTGTCTACCGTCTTAGCTGTCTTTAGTGTCTGACTGTAAATGCTAGGGCTCACTGTCATCAATCTAGCAAAAATAATTATATAAAAATATATAAATAAATAAAAATGAATTCTCAATTCAAAAGCACTATTTTATATTGGGGAACCTCTATCCAAAACCTCTGCAGTTTTACAATAAATCCTACCCTAAATCCTGGTAATGGTATGACCATACTACCTACAATATGTTCTCTGAATGTATTTGAATAAAACCAAAGTATTCTTGTCATAGACAGAAGGCTGGAGCCTCTGTGAGAAACAGCCCCTCCCTTTAGAAAAATGTCCGCGCTCGGAGTTTTGAATCAATTCCAAGCCGGGCTACACTGTGATCTAAAATTGAATGACTGCCAGATGCTGAACCCATCACAAGAGCAAGACTCCTGCCAATTATTCTGTTTACACTACTGGGGGAATAACTATCCATTTGCAAGCGTGACTTTATCTGAAGTCAATGAAGCTCTCAATGTTGACCGTTTCAGAGGAGCAACTTGGCCCCCCTTTACATAAACATTGTCTCCGTGGCTCGTCAAGTATTTTTATTCTGTTCGCGAAGGAAGCCTGACTTAGCTGGAGAACAGCCAATAATCGTCCGCGGAAAGGAATTGGAGGATGGCCAATATCAACAAGACAGACACTCCAAGAGAGAAAAAGCCCTCCCTTTACATAAACATTTACTGGGAGCCAGGCCATCTCGGTCTCGGACGGACTGTCTCAAGGTTAAAAAACACATTCCTTGTACGTCATAACATATCTCTTCCCAGGCCAGAGCTTTTCTAACTTTAACTGAAGCAAACTTTAAAACGTGTTAAAAAGTAAATTAATAAAGACATATATTTTTCTGTAACTAAGTGACATGCTAGCATTTTAAATAATTCTGTACTGCTACTAGCTGCAAGGGAAAAAATAAACAGAACAAAACAATCATGGCATGGAAACACACCATATTTTACTTTTTTGAAAATAACATGTCGAACTCCTTAATTCTGCATTGCATAACCAATATTTTCATAAGTAAGTGTGCAATCTTTTCTATTCTACCTATTAAAAGGGCCAGATTCATACTTTTTCAAAAGGCCATCTTTTTTAGTGGGGACTGTTCTCTGCACATATCAATTGAAGCAGCCTGTCAAAGTACATAGGTGAGCCTTGAAACTAAATGAATGCAAATCAAACTAATGTAGGGGACTCTTAGCAATGCACTAACATGGTAGTGTATTGTAGCTATCAAAAAGGGCCACGTTCATTAATTTACAAATAGCCACTTTCCTAAGTGAGTGGGATAACTGTCACACGCTAAAGGGCAGCTTGCATTGGGAAAAATAATAATTCATATTTTGTATAAACATCCCTATTTAAACAAAAAACACTGTTGCATTTCACTAATTAAAAGCACATTCTAAGATGGGTCTGTTTCATATTTTCTTTCCAACCGCGAAAACATTAAAACACTCTTCGTGGCGCAAACCCTTATCTCAATTCGACTGGTCTATTTACAACTATACCGACCTCTGAGCCAAACACATTAAATCAAGTGTCCCAAAGCAAAACCCTTACAAATACACTTCTTTACTCTCCATGCAATATTTTACCATTCAATCTGCAAACTGAATACGCCCATTGGATAACATGGCAAATCGCACCTCCACACAAAACATGCTTTTTTCACCACTTCCACAGCTCGGATCCTTTTCAAATTTGGCATCACAGTAGTCCAAGCTATTCCCTAAATCCTCACCAAAAAGCAACCAAATCCCTCTACTGGAACGGGTACGAATTTCCGCTCAAAAACACGCCCCCGCGCAAACACCAAAAAACAACGCCCAAATCCCTCAACACCTTGTTAAAACAAATACTGCCTTCTCAATAAAAGATATTAACTCTTTGGCAGCCGAAGCACAATCATTCCCCAATGACTGCAGTACATGGGAAAGTCATGAACTCATCTCTCCACGTTATCACATAACACATACGCACATCTTCAAAACATTTTCTCTAAGCACTTGAAAGAGATCCAGCTCTCTCCTGACTAACGTAACGGCTAGGGACCTGATGATAACATGCTCTGCACAAAACATAACCACATGGCGCTATTCACAAGCCATATTTACAAGAAACTCAACAAGTCAAAAAATGACACGCTATTCACAAGGCATATTTACAAGGCGCTATTTACAAGGAACTCCACAGTAAACTTATAGCTCCAACTCTAACTCTAACTAGTTCTTCTGAGAGGACGTGATTCTTTTTCTTTGGCTTTTTCCTCTGCTAGTTTATTTCTCTCTACTTTGTTGAATTCTTTCTCTGATCACCTATGTGACTCTTTGCGCCATAACTCAATGGCGTCTTTCTGAGAGGGTCTTGACTTTCTTTTTCAAATGGCGTTTAGCCCATGCTTATTATACATAACAAGACCAGGTGTGTCTCTAGGCCGGATTTTAACTGTCTATTCTAGTATACCTTTTCTGGTCCCTATCTGACGCAACTTTGAAAACAGTGGCATGTTTGAAATCAATACAATGAAAACACAATACACAAAAATAGACTGAAACAATCAACAACCATTCACACTAAACAATTTAAACACTGAAACAGATACAGATACAACCTAAACTGATACAGAGAGTTAAACATGTACTTGAAAAACAGTTTGTGCACTGAAAATACAGTACAACCATACCGGTCTCAAAAAATTGAGACACGTCTTTACCGGGCCCACGTTTAACTTAACAGTGGGCCCGTCTTGACCGTTCTCATTTAAAATGAGCCCGTCTTGAAACTAGATACATTCCCCATAGTGGTACTCACCGGGAAAGCAGAACTTGAAACTTGAAGGCCTCGGAAACTTGACTTGACTACGCTTGCGCCTTGGAACAGGTGGACCTCTGGAGACCTCGGACCTTGCTCTCTCACGGGCTGGGCCTCTGGTTGAGACGACCCGCGTTCCTCACCGCCTCACATGGATGCCTGGTCGCAGTCCGTCCTCCTCCGTGGGCCTGAGGGAGTGGCAGGAAGTCCTGCTGGAGCGCTTTGAAGTCCGTCACGGCTGTAGAAGGGGGCAAAGACTAGACCGACAACTCCGGCGAGTGGGGAAAGGGATATGTTCCTGTTCGGGCGCCAAATTATGTGGTAAATAAAATATTACCCTGGCTGAATTTCTAGGCATTAACAATTAGCATGCATCAAGTGAGAAGCAGAGTCCGTAGTATCTGAGTTAAAATGGGCTTTATTCCAATAACTCGAGTCAAAGGGAGAATATGTTCCATCACCTCTGAGGTTCAGGAAGAGTCTTCTAACATTTAATAACAAAACATTATATTATATACTTTTCACTCCTTGTACATAGGAGCAGGCGCAAGACAGAAAATGAGATAAGAGCATGTGGGCGTGCATGAGGGTGTGTACTTTGATGAGTCATAGGTGTGTGATAGGTAGGTGTCATAGGTGGGTGGGTACTTAGAGGAGGAGTTTGCATGACCAGCTGGAACTCTGCCCTACTTGTGTGCAACTTTGTGCATTACGTGCAATTGACGTGTAACTGGGAGGAGGCTGACTTTCAACCTAGTAGAGGAATCTCAATTATGTCAGGGCGACCAGCACGTCTAGTACAACTGATATCTAGAGTCAAGGGATGTATTATCTGAAGCAAAGGTTGTTCGTCACTAAAAGACAGAGAGGGCATATTTATTCGTTCATTGCATGAGCTTTCTATGGGTGCAAGCACTGTAATTCACTTAAATGGAGACAGAATGGCTATCGGACGGGTCTGTTTACTTTTCCTCACCGGGCAGGGATGCCACTCTGTACAGCAGACGGATAACTGTTATTCATAATACTGTCTTGGCAGACTTGTTGCTGACGTGACTGCAGCTCAGTATGCCAAGAGTCATGAAAACATTAATTCAGAAAGTGGTTTCAGGCTCAACCAGTACGATATTTATTTAAAAGAGCACAATGCAAAATGCAAATACATGGGCCTTCATTTTAGCTTAACGTTTGGGAGACTTGATGACTGGCATTTCTAATGCAGGACATGATTGCAGAGGCCTAGTGATTCAGGCCACTACGGGAAATATGCATGGGTGACATGCACATGACATGTAACATAGGGTATATGTAGAGGACATTTTTGGTCAGGCAAAATATCATTTTCCTCACTTCTAAGGTCATCATTTCAACCTTTCGAAACTAGACTCTCGCAGATTGAACGACGGCTGTCTAAAATTGAAAAAGCAACATCGGCGACACCGGACTGTTTAAAGTCCAATAAAGTGAATATGGATAATATACATTGTAACAAAGGTCAGGGGAGGTCACTACCGCAAAGTTCTGTACTAGCAGTCGAGTTGCCTCCTGTCAATGTGGCTAGTGTGATGCAGGTAATACCAGTGGCTTCCCTTGATAATGCACCGATGGTGGTTAATAGTGAAAAGCCAAAGGAGGATTGCCAAGACCAACATGATAGAGGCCCTTCTAATGAAATTAGAATTGACCTGCCCCCAGAATCCAGCACGTACCTTGTGGTACTAACAGGGGTCCCCGAATTAAGCGATGCTAGTAAGGAATGTTTTACTTCGTTAAAAAACAAAGTTGCTGATTGGCTTAATAAAAATAGACTGCTCCCGGATTACATTAGTAGTGAGATTTTGATGGTTCGTAGGGTGTCCTGGGTGGGGCACGGGCCAAAGGCTATAAAGGCCGATTGTATGCTGGTAAATTTTAGGGACCCGCGGACCGTGGTGCATATTTATGAGTGGATGCACCACAATCTTGGATCAGTTATTCAACTTTTCCCACTCTCATATTTTTACCCTCCGGCACACATACTAGATAGGGAATGTGATTGGACACTAGTAGAGCCAGATTACGGCCCTAACTCTAAACCATTCTATTAGGACCTGTAATGGTTGCACGCCTTCTGACACTCCAGCTAAGTGCACATTCAATAAAACTGGGCATGAGTCACGTCTCGACTACATTATGGTTGCGACACGGTTGTGGCCAAAGGTTATCGACTTTAATGTAAATATAAGAGTCGAGAGCGATCATAATGCTTTAACCCTGGAGCTGGTTTTTCCCGGCCCTAGTATGAATGGCACGACAAACTTGGAGGATCTGGGTGATAGGATTATACTAAAAAATGACAGACGCAGAGTTAGGTGGGACAAAATAGCGGCAAATCCGGAAGCACTTTGCAACGTATATAAGCTAATTGTTCCATTATTTGTGGAGGTTGATGACTTAAACATTCAACCTCCCCCTCCTGATTTTGATGTTAAAATGCAGGCTCTTCACATGGATCTAGTATCCAATCTAGCAGAGGTATTCAATCCTCGGGTGGCCAATAGGAGAAAAAGGGTTCCTGCAAGCTCATGGTATAATGCAGCATGTAGAAAAG
The DNA here is from genome assembly GCF_964261635.1 of Lissotriton helveticus. Classification (NCBI taxonomy): domain Eukaryota; kingdom Metazoa; phylum Chordata; class Amphibia; order Caudata; family Salamandridae; genus Lissotriton; species Lissotriton helveticus. The sequence continues at coordinate 595,421,896 of NC_136065.1, read as the reverse complement.
CCAAGACTGAGTTAGTGCAGGCTATAAAGTTAAGTAGCAACAAACTCCAAATTCAAGCTAGGAGACTACAGTATAAAAATATAACCAGGCACGCAAAGCAAGAAGTCATCGCTCTTGAAACTAGGGATGCACGGAGATTCTGGTCGATAGTCAATACTGGTCGCGGGGAACCAAAATCGGCAATTGAACCAAATATAGATGCCAAAGTTTGGGAAGATCATTTTCTGGCCCTATACTCTATAGAGGAAGGCACCGAAAGCACACCGGTACTCCAGGCTCCCATCCCCCACTCTGATGAGCTGGAGTTCACCACAGAGGAGGTGTGCAACGCAATTGCCAAACTTGCTGTGGGAAAAGCCCCGGGTCTTGACAAACTCCCGGGAGACCTCTTTAGACATGAACCGAGGATTTGGGGCCCGTATTTACAAATACTTTTCAATGCAGTCCTGAGGGGCATGGCAATTCCCTGTACTTGGCTGGGCGCAGAAATTGTCCCTATATTTAAGAAGGGCTCTCCTTTGCTACCAGCCAACTACAGGCCTATCAGCCTCATTGATGTCCCGCAAAAAATATTTGCTCAACTCATTTTAAATCGTCTCCAGGACTGGATCGAACAGCACACAATCCTTAGCCCGTATCAAGTGGGGTTCAGGACGAACACCTCCACCATGGACCAAATTTTTGGTCTAGCTTTACTTTTTTGGAAAACGGTGAGGATAGAGGGAGGCAGCCTCTATATGGTGTTTGTGGACCTTCGCTCTGCCTTTGACTTGGTTTCTCGGGGGAAACTGTTGTCCATGCTCCTCGATCTGGGTATACCGGCCCATCTGCTAACTATTCTGATGAGGTTACACGAGGCGAATTTTGCTCAGGTCAGATGTGGGAGGAATGGGGCGCTGTCATCTAGATTCCCTGTTGACAGGGGGGTAAGGCAGGGGTGTGTATTGGCTCCTACCCTGTTTTGCCTCTATGTCAACGGGGTAATCGCCCATCTAGATGAAGTATATCACAATGACGCCCCGAAGTTGGCAGGCAGTAGGGTGCCGGCGATTATGTTCGCAGACGACACCCTCCTGCTGTCTAAGTCTCCCATGGGGATACAGCGTATACTGGATGGCTTTGAGGAATTTTACATAGGTCGCGGTTTGGAGATAAATGCCGATAAAACTAAATTCATGATCTTCAACCCACCTGCAACTACTCGCCAAAATCCCAGCTTAGGTAGAATTAGACTAGAAAGGGTGTTGACTTTTGATTATCTGGGGGTAACCATTAATGAGAACTTGTCATGGGGCCCCCAGCAAATCAAGTCACAAATGAAATTGGCACAGCTCGCTGGGAGTATCCTCAAGCTCTCCAATTCGTCTACATTTAAACCCGTTGGTCCCCCTTTGGAGATCTATAAAACGCAAGCAAGGGCAGCAATTTTGTATGGTGGTGAATTATGGGGATATTTCTGTAGGCCTGAAATTGTCAAAACAGAGAATATATTTTTAAGACAATTGTTGGCCCTTCCACTCAGTACCCCGCTCCTTCCTCTGAGGCTTGATCTAGGACTGAGATCTATCGATGAGGAACTAGCTCTTAAACCCCTCAGGTTCTGGTGCAGGCTCTGGATTACGCCAGAGCTGCTAAATTATAGGCTAGAACTTAAAGAAATTCTAACCCATTATAGTGCAGTTAATATCCCTTGGCTTACGTTCATAAAGAATGAATGCGCAAGGTTGGGAGTACCCGCTCTATGGCATGATCCGGAGAGGAGTTGCAAAATGGTTTCGCGCAAGTCCCTTACTAGGATATTTGCTGACAATAAACTTACTGCTGCTTTGTCCAACCCTCATGTCGGCACTTTAACTGATTCTTTTTTAATGACCAAAGCCTTTTATCAATTTGAGCATTTTATGGATGATATTTATCCTATTTTAGCCAGGAAACTTTATGTGCAATGGAGATATGGTACTCTACCTTTACGAGCCTTTACTAGTAATTGGTCCGCCTCTGTTGCGAGAAACTGTCCTGGGTGTAGTTGTGAGATAGAAAATGAACTGCACGTTCTCTTCTTTTGTCCAGCTTATTGCAATCCCAGCAAGTATTGGCTCGTACCTCTGTGCAAGAATTTGGGTTTTGTACAGTGTATGCATGCTTTTAGAGTTTTAAAACCGATATGACCAGACACATTGTATTTGCAGTTTCGCAATTCCTGGCAGCTATGTGGTACAAGCGCAGGCACTTAATTGTTAATGCATGATAGTGAATAGTTTTTAGCTGATAAGATCTGCCTTACTGAAACCATGTATTATCTCTAGCATGCATGCCTTTAACTATTTAACATGTATGTAATAATGAATTGAATTATCATCTCTAAATACTGCTTTTATTTGTGTCTGCACTCTTTTATGGCAAATTGCCGAAATAAAGATTTTATGATGATGGTATGAAGCTAATGGTGCTTGAACACATTTCAGACTGAGGGTGCTGCCATCAATGCTACATCACTGAAGTCATAGGAATTGTGAAAAAGCCAAGCCTCACACAAACAACAAGTTTAGCAAATAAGCCATGCAATTCAACAGGAGAATGTTAGGGGTGTGGAATATAGCTGGTGGTGCACTTTCGAGCACACTGCCAGCTATATATTATTGAAGCATGGTGTTGTAGCTCACTGTCATTTACAGGCAGCATTGTGTCCATTGAAATGGTAACACAATTTACACTGTGTTATGATTTTACTGATACAATTATAAAGCACACACAATAGTGCTTTGAAATCGGGCTTCAGCAAACAATTACCAGTTGAACATTACCAAGTGTCTTGATTTGTTTTGATTCTAATAAAATCTTTGTTTCCATCAAACGTACAAAAAAAATGTAGATCTGTGTTTTGCTAACGGCTGATATGTTTTGAAATATTTGGACAGTTTATTAACAGGTATTTAACCCCTTGGCCGTGGCGGTAATTCCGCCGTGGCGCAAGGGGGCAGGGGGGGCCGTGCGGCGCCGCCATGCTCGTGACAGAACCACTCCGTCACGAGCCGCGGTGGTGCTGTGCTTGTGACGAATGGTTCTGTCACGGCCCCGCCCGCTCAGTAGGACGCGCTGCGCAGGCGCAAAATCAGCGACGCGCAGGCGCGGCGGCCGGGCTGTGATGGATCCATTCCGTCACCAGCACATCCCCACCGTGGCTCGTGATGGAATGGTTCCGTCACGGGCGCGCAAGGGGTTAAATGTTGTGTGTTAGAAAAATACTGACATCCTACAGCCTTTCCCATCACCGTCCAGTGTATCCCAGAAAGAGTTTCAGACAGTTCACTTTTCAAAATCCTCTAGCTTTGCTTTGAAGCTGAGAAAGGCGCAAACACCAATCTCCATGTAAAAGAATAAGCTGCAAAATGCCACAAGCCATCCCCTGACATTTGACCTCTGTCTTTGAATACAGCAATGTGATAAGATAAAAATAAAATATAAAGACACACTTATTGCTTATTCTCCTTCTGCAGTCCAGTATATTTTGGGGTGCTGCGGCACACCACACACCCCTTGGGTCAAGCATAGCGTGAACAGCAGTAGTGCAGGTTTCCTTCTCACACAGGTCAAGAATCAGCTGTACAGGCTTCCCTCCCATACAGGTCCAGTATAGCTTCAACAGCAGCAGTGCAGAGTTCCCTCTCAAAAAGGTCATGGATGGCATGAACATCATCAGCAGCTGTGCAAGCAAATACGCATGCGCCGATGCGAAGGGGAGATCATTCCGATGGGGAGATCAAACTGATGGTACACCAGCTTCACTCTCATACAAGTCAAGTATGCTATCAGCAGTGCAAGCTCCCCTCTCATACAGGTCAAGAATAGAGTGAACAGCAGCAGGGGCGGCCTTAGGCATGTGCAAGCTGTGCACCTGCACAGGGCCACCAAGCCCCAGGGGCCACCACGCCAATATATACCCTTAATACAATAATCCTCTGAGGATGGATACATATTTGCGTGGCGGACCTAAGCAGGGATTTGGTGGCCTCCGGCTCTGTTCCACTTCCAAACTCCTTCCTGAGCTCTGGAGGAGGGAGTGGGAGGGGGCTCTGCCCCGCCCACACCCCCTCTTCCGGGGCCCCCTACCTACGCTCCCTGCCCAGGGCCGCCTTGAGCCTAGAGCCGCCACTGACAGCAGCAGTGCAAGCTTCCCTCTCATACAGGGCAAGGAAAGTGTGAGCATCAGTCATGCAGGCTTCCCTCTAATACAGGCCAAGTATTGTGTGTAGCACAGCAGGCGTGCAGGCTTCCCTCTCATACAGGTAACGTATACCGTAAGCAGCAGCAGTGAACGCCACGCTCTCACACAGGTCAAGTATGGAGTCAACAGGAGCAGTGCCAGCTTATCTCTCACACAGATCAAGTATAGCGTGAACAACAGCTGTACAGGGTTCCTTCTCGTACAGGTTACGGATAGTGTGAACAGCAGCCATGCAGGCTTCCCTATTATAGAGGACAAGGATAGCATGAGCAGAAGCAGAGAAAGCTTTTCTCTCATGCAGGTCAAGGATAGTCTGAGCAGCAGCAGTGCCGGCTTCCCTCTCATGCAGGTCAAGGATAGTGTGAGCAGCACTGTAGGCTTCTCTCTCATACAAGTCAAGTATACCATCAGCAGCAGTGCAAGCTTCCATCTCATACAGGTCTAGGAAAGTGTGAGCAGCAACCATGAGGCTTCCCTCTCACACAGGTCATGTATACCTTGAGCAGCAGCCATGCCAGCTTCCCTCTCATACAGGTCAAGGATAGCGTGAGCAGAGGCAGAGAAGGCTTTTCTCTCATACAGGTCAAGGATAGTGTGACCAGCCTGCAGCTTCCTTCTCATACAGGTCAAGGATATCATCAGCTGCAGCCGTGCAGGCTTCCCTCTCCTACAGGTCAAGTATAGTGTGCACAGCAGCAGTGCAAGCTTCCCTCTCATACAGGTCAAGTATAGTGTGAACAACAGCAGTGCAAGCTTCCCTCTCATACAGGTCAAGTATAGTGTGAACAGCAGCAGTGCAGGCTTCCCTCTATTAAAGGTCAAGGGAAGCGTGAACAGCAGCAGTGCAGGCTTCACTCACATACAATGCAATTATAGTGTGAACAGCAGCAGTGCAAGCTTCTCTCTCATACAGGTCAAGTATAGTGTGAACAACAGCATGGCAAGCTTCCCTCTCATACAGGTCAAGTATAGTGTGAACAGCAGCAGTGCAAGCTTCCCTCTCATACAGGTCAAGTATAGTGTGAACAGCAGCAGTGCAAGCTTCCCTCTCATACAGGTCAAGTATAGTGTGAACAGCAGCAGTGCAAGCTTCCCTCTCATACAGGTCAAGTATAGTGTGAACAGCAGCAGTGCAAGCTTCCAGCTCAAACAGGTCAAGGATAGTGTGAGCGGCAGCTATGGAGGTTTCCCTCTTATACAGGTCATGTATACCATGAACTATGGCTGTGCAGGCTTTCCACTCTCTCCGGTCAGGGATAGCATGAGCAGGGCAGTGCAGGATTGCCTCTGATACAGGTCAAGTATAGCTTTAACACAAGCAGTACCGGCTTCCTGCTCATACTGGGCATGTGTACCATGAGCAGCAGCCATGCAGGCTTCCCTCTGTTACAGGTCAAGGATAGCGTGAACACCAGCCATCCATGCTTCAGTCTCATACAGTTCATCACAGTGAGGGATGCACACCAATTTTTAAACCGACATTATTAATTCGTCCAAGTTATTCCATCCTTCGTTTTGATTGCGTGCAAATGAGATTTATAGGCATGCCCTACTGCCATTAGTTAAACAACATATGAAAGGAGGGACTTTGCAGCCCCATATTCAAATGCACAGCTATGTGCCGCTAAATATTGCGTGCACTACTTATTCACACTCCTTAGTTCAAATATAAATTTTAACCATTTTCTTCCATATCTTGACTCTTTTTTTTGACGTTTTTGATTAGTTGTTACAATCCACAAATGGGTAAGATGCCAATTTTCAATCTTTAACATTCCAACTGTGCCATTCCAGGCCTTCATGAAAGAATGCGATAAATGCAAGAAGTCCTTCGTCAATAGTCGTTTATTCGGTAGTTAAAAACCCAATGCATTTCGGGCCTCCATGTGCCCTTCTTCGGGGGTCACTACAAATAACAATCCAATCCAATTAGTCACTTTAAAATCTGGAACATTTTGTGTTACAATGCACTTTTAACGCTACACTTAAAACAAAATAGTTGTAACATTTTTCCTAATAACTGCGTGCCCGTGTTTATTCTTCTACCTTGGTCATAAAGTGCTAGGTTGTGAAGGTACGGGGTGTGAGACCAAATGTTCACCGTAGTAATTATTCAGCCGGTTCTAACGGTTCTAATCTCTCCTGTCTGGCGTGCGCAAGCTGAAACCCTCCTGTGGCCCTATGTTTGTATAGGCGATTCCTCCATTAACTTTACGCGCTGTTAAATACCTCGGTTTTTTTTAACTGTTTGACAAGAGCTGTGCTTCAATCTCGACAACATGCTGAAAGTTACACAGTTGATATTTAACACTTCCTTATTACTAAGTTTGCCACATAAAATAAGCGCTCTGTCTCGCTAACGCTTACCCGGTTCTGCAGACTGTTAACGTCGCGCGTCCTCATCCTAATTAGTCAAGCCGCTGTACCAGATTATTCACTGCCCACGCTATTTGAAGTTCTCCACCCTCGTGTTCGCCCTCCCTATTCCCCCGTGGTCCTAGCGCCTTCTATTCCATCAAGACTACTTACTCGAAATAAAATACATTTCCCAAGGTGCACCATTTTTCTACAAAGCAAAACTGACAAAGTACATAAACATGCAAAATATTAAAGTCACTTCGATTCAATTGTAAAAACTCGCATGTTCAATATATGTATTGATGCTGTTGCGAGGGACTTCGATGTTAGATCCAATTGTGTATTTTATCAGGTTGTGTTTCACCATTCGTCACAATTCCTTAGTAGGGGTGCTATCCCTTTTTTTTGGGCTTAATTAAGACATTTCATCACAGTGAGGGATGCACACCAATTTTTAAACCGACATTATTAATTCGTCCAAGTTATTCCATCCTTCGTTTTGATTGCGTGCAAATGAGATTTATAGGCATGCCCTACTGCCATTAGTTAAACAACATATGAAAGGAGGGACTTTGCAGCCCCATATTCAAATGCACAGCTATGTGCCGCTAAATATTGCGTGCACTACTTATTCACACTCCTTAGTTCAAATATAAATTTTAACCATTTTCTTCCATATCTTGACTCTTTTTTTTGACGTTTTTGATTAGTTGTTACAATCCACAAATGGGTAAGATGCCAATTTTCAATCTTTAACATTCCAACTGTGCCATTCCAGGCCTTCATGAAAGAATGCGATAAATGCAAGAAGTCCTTCGTCAGTCTCATACAGGTCAGATATACCATGAGCTGCAGGGTTGCACGCTTCACTCTCACACAGGTAAAGTATAGCATCAACAGCAGCAGTGCTGGTTTGCCTCTCACACAGGTCAAGCATAGCTTGAACAACAGCAATGCAGGCTTCTCAGTCATACTGGGCATGCACACCATGAGCAGCGGCTGTGCAGGCTTCCATCTCACGCAAGTCAAGGATAGAGTGAACAGCAGTTCAAGCTTCCCTCTCATGCAGATCAAGTGCAGCTTGAACAACAGCAGTGCAGGCTTCTCTCTCATACATGTCAAGGCTAGTGTGAGCAGCGGCAGTCCAAGCTTCCCTCTCACACAGGTCAAGTATATGATGCAGCAGTCCAGGCCTCCCTCTTCTACAGGTCAAGTTACCAGCAGCAGCAGCAGTGCAGGCTTCCCCTCATACAGGTCAAGTATAGTGTGAACAGCAGCAGTGCAAGCTTCCCTCTCATACAGGTCAAGTTTAGTGTGAACAGCAGCAGTGCAAGCTTCCCTCTCATACAGGTCAAGAATAGTGTGAACAGCAGCAGTGCAAGCTTCCCTCTCATACAGGTCAAGTATCGTGTGAACAGCAGCAGTGCAAGTTTCCCTCTCATACAGGTCAAGTTTAGTGTGAACAGCAGCAGTGCAAGCTTCCCTCTCATACAGGTCAAGAATAGTGTGAACAGCAGCAGTGCATGCGTTCCTCTTAACCAGGGCAAGTATTCCATGACAAGCAGCAGTTCGGTCTTCCCTCTCACAAAGGTCAAGGATAGTGCAAGCAGCAGCACTGCGTGCTTTCCTCTCATACCAGTCAAATACATAGTGAAGAGTAGCAGTGCAGGCTTCCCTCTCATGCAGGTCATGTATTCTGGTGCAGAGCAGGAATATCGACGGAGAAATATCGTCTGACATAAATATCCCCGCAGAAATATCGATTTGAAGAAATATCGACAACAAAAATATAGTTTGACCAGAATATCGACTGACAGGTAAGTAATATCGATAACAATAATATAGTTGTAATAAATATCGTTTACAAAAATATAGTTTACAAAAATATCGATTTTTTAATAATGTTATGTATTTTAGTGTTTGTAATGAAAATTGTTTGTCATTTTATTATATGTTGTAGAATTTTATTAGTTATTAATGTATATTATGTTGAATTTTGTGTTATTAGTTCCGTAGCGGGTTGTGGGTTTATAGGGGAATAGGGTGGGAAGTAATTTAAATATATAAAATTAATTGATTAATTAATGTGTTAATTTATTAATAATTGTTTAATAATTATTAGTTAATTAATTTCAATTAGTCAATTATTAGTTATCTTAATTAATTAATTATGTTAATTAAATATGTTAATTGTTTAATTAATTTTAGGTGTGTGTAGTGGAGTTTATATGTGTAAATGGTGTGAAGTAATTAAATTGTTATTGATTAATTATTAAATACTTTATAAATTAATTACCATTAATTAATTAGTAATTATTAATTGTAAATGTGTAATTAATTTTAGGTTTGTGTTGTGGTGTTTATAAGTGTATATGGTGTGAAAGCTGTCAATTAAATAATTAATTAATTAATTTAAAAAAATACTTTAATTTTCATTAATTAATTAGTAAATATTAAATGTAATTGTGTAATTATTTTTAGGTGTGTGAGGTGGATATTATAGTGTTAAATAATGTGTAATTAAATATTTTTTTGTTAACTTTGTTAATAATAATATATATAAATGTATATATTAATTATGTTTATATTGGAAATAAAATGTAATAAAACATTTGATAGTTTGTTTTTTTATTGTTTTGGGTTCCAGCGCTTTCCCTACTGTTGTACCCTGTGGAGTGGGAATAGTCATTTTCACCCTTACGCTATCCAACGCTTTCCCTACTGTTGCACTCTCTGGAGTGGGAATAGTAATTTGTACCCCTACGCTATCAAACGCTTTCCCTACTGTTGCACTCACTGGAGTGGGAATAGTAATTTTTACCCCTACGCTATCCAACGCTTTCCCTACTGTTGCACCCTTTGGAGTGGGAATAGTAATTTTTACCCCTACGCTATCCAACGCTTTCCCTACTGTTGCACCCTTTGGAGTGGGAATAGTGATTTTTACCCCTACGCTATCCAACGCTTTCCCTGCTGTTGCACCCTTTGGAGTGGGAATAGTAATTTTTGCCCCTACGCTATCCAATGCTTTCCCTACTGTTGCACTCACTGGAGTGGGAATAGTAATTTTTACCACTACGCTATCCAACGCTTTCCCTACTGTTGCACCCTTTGGAGTGGGAATAGTAATTTTTACCCCTACGCTATCCAATGCTTTCCCTACTGTTGCACTCACTGGAGTGGGAATAGTAATTTTTACCCCTACGCTATCCAACGCTTTCCCTACTGTTGCACCCTTTGGAGTGGGAATAGTAATTTTTACCCCTACGCTATCCAACGCTATCCCTACTGTTGCACCCTCTGGAGTGGGAATAGTAATTTTTATCCCTATGCTATCCAGCGCTTTCCCTACTGTTGCACCCTTTGGAGTGGGAATAGTAATTTTTACCCCTACGCTATAAACGCTTTCCCTACTGTTGCACTCACTGGAGTTGGAATAGTATTTTTTACCCCTACGCTATCCAGTGCTTTCCCTACTGTTGCACCCTTTGGAGTGGGAATGGTAATTTTTACCCCTTCGCTATCAAATGTTTTAACTACTAATGTTTTAATTTTGTTATTAAATGTATGTATTATTATTTGTAAATACTTTTATGTGTTAATTAAATATAGAAAATGTAATTTTATTCAAAATGTGTTATATATGTTTTTATTTTATTTTTATATAATTATTAAAGTTTATAAATTAAATAAAGATAATAATAAAATGTATTTAAGAAAATATATGTATATGTACACATTTATTAAGTTTATATTGATTAAATTAAGTTTATTTGTTATAAATAGTTAAAATATAAATGTAATGTAATTTATTTTGTTAATAATATTAATATTATTTAATTATTTAATTAAAGTTATAATATTTTTTAAAGTCGATATTTTTTACATCTATATTTTTGAGTCGATATTATTGTACTTACCTGTTTAAGTATAGGGAGTCGATATTTTTGTAATCGATATTTTTACAACAATTTTTTTGTAAACTATATTTTTGTAATCGATATTTAAACATGGAACCATGTATTCTATGAGCAGCAGCAGTGCAGGCTTCCCTCTCATGCAGGTCATGTATTCTATGAGCAGCAGCAGTGCCTGCTTTCCTCTCATACAGGTCATGTATACTATCAGCAGCAGCAGTGCAGGCTTCACTCTCATACAGGTCATGTATACTATCAGCAGCAGCAGTGCCTGCTTTCCTCTCATACAGGTCATGTATACTATCAGCAGCAGCAGTGCAGGCTTCACTCTCATACAGGTCATGTATAATTTCATCAGCAGCAGTGCCGGCTTCACTCTCATACAGGGCATGTATAATTTCATCAGCAGCAGTGCCGGCTTCACTCTCATACAGGGCATGTATAATTTCAGCAGCAGCAGTGCCGGCTTCACTCTCATACAGGTCAAGTATAGTGTGAGCAGAAGCGGTGCAGGCTTCCCTCTGATACAGGTCATGTATAATTTCAGCAGCAGCAGTGCCGGCTTCACTCTCATACAGGTCAAGTCTAGTGTGAGCAGAAGCGGTGCAGGCTTCCCTCTCATACAGGTCATGTATAATTTCAGCAGCAGCAGTGCCGGCTTCACTCTCATACAGGGCAAGGATAGCGTCAGCAGCAGTGCAAGCTTCGAGCTCAAACAGGTCAAGGATAGTGTGAGCGGCAGCTATGGAGGTTTCCATCTCATACAGGTCATGTATACCATGAACTATAGCTGTGCAGGGTTTCCTCTCTCACCGGTCAGGGATAGCATGAGCAGGGCAGTGCAGGCTTCCCTCACATACAGGTCAAGTATAGCTTGAACAACAGCAGTGCCGGCTTCCTGCTCAAACTGGGCATGTATACCATGAGCAGCAGCCATGCAGGCTTTTCTCTCATACAGGTCAAGGATAGAGTGAACAGCAGTATAAGCTTCCCTCTCATGTAGGTCAAGTGTAGCTTGAACAACAGCAGTGCAGGCTTCCCTCTGATACAGGTAAAGTATAGCGTGAACAGCAGCAGTGCAAGCTTCCATCTCATACAGATCAACTATATGATGAGAAGCAGTCCAGGATTCCCTTTGCTACAGGCCAAGTTACCATCAGCAGAAGCCATGCAGGCTTCCCTCTCATACCGGTCATGTGTAGCACGAACAGCATCCGTGTAGGCTTCCCTCTCATAAAGGAAAAGTATAGCGTGAATAGCATCTGTGCAGCCTTCCGTCTCACACAGATCAAGTATAGCCTGAGCATCAGCAGTGCAGGCTTCCCTCTCATAAAGCGTTGGTGTAGCATGAACAGCAACAGTGCAGGCTTCACACTCATACAGATCAATGATAGCATCAACAGCAGCAGTGCAAGCTTATCTCTCATCCAGGTCAAGAATAGTGTGTGCAGCAGCAGTGCACGCTTCCCTTTCATACAGGTCAAGGATACCATTAGCAGGAGACGTGCAAGCTTCCTTCTCATACAGGTCAATGATAGTGTGAGCAGCAGTGCTGGCTTTCCGCTCATACAGGGCAAGCATTACATGAGCAGCAGCCATGCAGGCTTCCCTCTCTTACAGATCAAGTACAGTGTGAACAGCAGCAGTGCAAGCTTCCTTCTCATACAAGGCGAATATAGTGTGAGCAAAAGAAGTGCAAGCTTCCAGCTCATACAGGTCAAATATAGTGGGAACAGCAGCAGTAAAGGCTTCCTGCTCATACAGGACAAGGATAGCATGAACGGCAGCAGTGCCGGCTTTCATCTCATACTGGTGAAGGATAGTGTGAGCAGAAGCATTGCAGGCTTCCCTTTGATACAGGTCAAGGATAGCATGAACAGCAGCAGTGCAGGCTTCACTCGCATACAGGTCATGTATACGATCAGCAGCAGCAGTGCAGGCTTCCCTCTCATACAGGTCATGTATAGCATGAACAGCAGCCATGCAGACTTCCCTCTCACACAGAGCAAATACAGACTGAACAGCAGCAGTGCAAGCTTCCATCTCATACAGGTCATATATGAGTAGAAGCCATGCAGGTTTCCTTCTCATACAGGTCAAGTATAGTGTGAACAGGAGCGGTTCAGGCTTCCCTCTCTTACAGGTCATGTATACCATGAGCAGCACCCGTGAAGGCTTCACTCTCATACAGGTCACATGTACCTAAAGCAGCAGAAGTGCACACCACCCTCTCATCCAGGTCAAGCAGACCATGAGCAGCAGCACTGCACGCTTCCCTATCATACAGGTGAAGGATAGCATGGACAGCACGGTGCAGGCATCCCTCTCATACAAGTCTTGCATACCATGAGGAGCAGTCGTGCTGGCTCCGCTCCCATACAGGTCAAGAATAGCATGAACAGCAGTAGTGCAGGTTTCACACTCATTCAGGTCATGTATACCATGAATAGCCGCTGTGCAAGCTTCCCTCTCATACAGGTCAAGTATTCCGTGAACAGCAGCAGTGCAGGCTTCTGTCAATCTCATACAGGTAAGGCTCGTGAACATGACCCTCGTCTGACCTTCCTGGTACCTGTGGTTCTGTTGGGGGGGGGGCTCAGGCCAGGGGAGCAAGGGCAGAGTCTCCTTCCACGCACCAGACAGGCTGGCAGGCCCACGGCGACAACATTTGCCCTCACTTGGTTTGCTGGCTCACCGCCAGGCTTCTCCGGCACACGCACACCCAGCATGGTGCCTCTCCTAGCTGATTGCGCTGCAGATGCTCTGCCACTACTGTTTCGACAAGTAGGGTGACCAACTGTCCGTAAATTTCACGGACCATCCATAATTTGGACCTTACGTCCGTTGTCCGTTAGGATCCCTTTTACGGACGGCTTTCGTCCGTAATTTTGGCCATCACAGGGAGCCGCACTGCTCCCCTGTGAGAGGCCTCACCCCCTGATGGGGGCGCCTCACGCTCCTCCTCGAGCACAAGAGCAGCCCCACCTGCCCATTGTCATTCTGTATGCTGGGTAATTGCCACATACAGAATGACAATGGGGCTGTCTGGGCTGTTAAAGCATGTGGTGGCCTCTGTAGTAATGGCATATTCCTTTATGGAATATGATGTAGGAACGCTGTGTAAGTAGTACAGAATATTGTGTGTAGAATTCCATAATGTGTTCTCTGTTAACTGGTACCCTTAAGAATGTTATGATTGGATTATTACTCTGTAGTCAGCTCCACTTGAGCTGCATGTTTCCTTCGCTCCAGCTTGTGAAGATTTCAATAAAAGGAATATCTACTGTACCTCTGCTTGTATCTTACTACATCGTCACTACAGCCTCCTCCTGCCTCAGTGTACAGCAGGGCATTCTGTTAGATAAAACGTAAAACGCCCATGCTGTAAAGTTAGGAAACCGTTTATATAAAGAAGCCTGTGAAACAATTTAAAAAGAACGGTTTATCGTTCTTTCACTGTCTCGTCATTTTAGAACTGAAGTATTTTCAATATTATATTCAACAAAGCCATGGTTGCGGTTTTTTTATTTTAAGCAACTAACAACCATTGACAAAGCCAATAGTCCTGGCTTGTTGTTGGTGTAATGATAATTGCTGTATTATATATCTGGATGCAATGACAGAAACAACATAATACCAGTCGGGCTGAACACTATGCTAAGCGCAGATTTTTAGCCTGGGTGTTTTAAACCACGCCCTTAATTAGATCGAACACCCCCTTTGAAGAGACCCCCCAGTTGTTTTACACCACTTAAAGCCCTGGAAACAACATGTCACAGTCACCTCACATCCTGGCACTGTGCATCATGCATGACTCATGACTTCTACGTTTTCGGACTGCCTATGTGCAGGGGCATAGTGAACTCTCCCCCACCCCACCCCTTGCTTTAGGAACTACAGCGAGGTGAAGTTCTTGATGGGCCTCTTCTGTCTGCAACTCTGCAGACAAAGGCTCAGCTCATAATGTAAAAAGGTGGGTGAGTAAATAAGTGAAGGAATGTGAGAATGCCTGGATGGATTACTGAAAGGATGAATGGATGAATGAAAGGGTGAATGAATAGATAATGAAAGAAAGGATGGATGAATGAGTGAATGAGTGGAAGTATGGATGAGAGCAAAGGTAAATAGATGGATGTATGGGTGGAAGGGTAGAAGGATGGGTAAAAGGGCGGATGGGTGTGTGAAAGGATGGATGAATGGATGAGTGAAAGGGTAGATGATGGACGAGTGAATGGGTGGATGGATGAGTGAAAGGATGGATGGATTGAATTGATAAGTGAAAGGGTGAATGGATGGATGAGTGAAAGGGTGGCTGTAAGGATTGATGAGTGAGTGAAAGGGGGTAGATGGACAAAAGGATGGATAGATGAGTGAAGAGGTGAAAAGGTGGATGGATGAGAGAACGGATGGATGGATGAGTGAAAAGATAGATGAGTAATAGGCTCAATGGATGGATTCATGAATGGATGAGTATATGGGTGGGTGGGTGGGTGGGTGGATGGATGGATAAGTGAAAGGGGGATGGAGAGAGAAAGGAAGGATGAATGACTGAAAGGGTGAATGGGTGGAAGGATAAGTGACTGGGTGAATAGATGGATGGGTGGAAGAGTGGATGGATGACTGAACGGATGGATGGGGTGAAATGTTAGGTAGATGAATAATGGATGGATGAGTGAAAGGGCGGATGGAGGGATGGATGAGCGCAATGATGGATGGAAGGATATATGGTGGATAGGTTTGCAAATAGTTGAATATGTTTGGATATAGATGGGCACATAGATGGAAGGACAGAATGAATGGTGAAAGACTGAATGATAGATAAAAGAATGATTACACCTTGTAGCACCCATTATCTTAAGTATAATTTCTTATACATTGACTTTCACGTTAATATGAGTCATCGTCTCTATATAATATGCGTGTGATGTAACGCACTCAGACACCCTGCCCTACATACCTGGGATGAGTAACACTATAAAAGAAATTAAGTACACATGAGAGGCGTTCGAAGTGAAGATGAGGGGCACCATTGGAGGGTGGTAGCAAGGCCAGACTGGCCGGACCGAGCATCGAGTGTTTCCCTGGGAGTCTGGAAAGGTAGGGGGAGCGGTTTTGTTACTGGGGGCTGGCACTGCAAGGATCCTTGTATATCCAGTAGTTTTCAATCAACAATAAAAGCGGCCTCATTTATATTCAGGTGTGGTTCACCATTGTCTGGTGACTAATGTACCTGCTGGAGCGAGATGCGAATTTTGAATCGTCTAAGGTAGCAAGCTGCGGCCAACCTAATATAAACTTATTTTGACTTGTACTTAGGTGGTTGTCTATTTACTTACTTATATACTATTGCGCGACCACCTCTGATGTGTCTGTAAAACGCACCCTTTGTCCCGATGTTTTGTCCTGAATTTTGGCCTTTTGACCTGATTTTTTGTCCTGAATTGTGTCGCTTTGTCCTGAATTTTTACACTCATCGTCCTGAATTTGCACCCATGCCAGCTGGTCACCCTATCGACAGGGCCAGCCCACGCCACCTGTTTGAAGCCACCTCAGGATTGTTCCTCGCACGGCGCTACCACTGACGCTGGCTTCAGCACGCGGTGAGTATCGATCACCGCGTGATGCACATGTAGGCCCTGTAAGAGGAACCTTCCAAGTCTCTGTGCACCAGCACTGCAGACAGATGACTACACATCAGTTGGCAAGTAACATGCACTGAACCCTGAGCGGTCCAGACACCTTTTATTTAAATCGCCCAGACTCGCCCGTCCGTCCGATTGCGTGCATTAACCTACACTTACAATCAATCAATCAATCTATAATAACTTTATAGAGCGCACTACTCACCCGTGAGGGTCTCATGGCGCTGGGGGAGAGGGGGGAGGGTGTCGCTACTGCGCGAAGAGCCAGGTCTTGAGGTGTTTCCTGAAGGTGAGATGGTCCTCGGTCAGTCGTAGGTGTGTGGGGAGAGAGTTCCATGTTTTGGCTGCGAGGTAGGAAAACGATCTTCCTCCAGTGGTGGTTCTCCGGATCCGTGGGATGGTGGCGAGGGCGAGGCTGGCAGAGCATAGCTGGCGGGTGGGGGGTGTAGAACGAGAGGCGGTTGTTGAGGTATTCGAGCCATTGTCGTGGAGTGCTTTATGTGCGTAGGTGAGGAGCCTGAACATGATCCTCTTGCTGACGGGGAGCCAGTGCAGGTTTCTCAGGTGGGCGGATATGTGGCTGTGGCGGGGAATGTCGAGGATGAGTCGTGCGGAGGCGTTTCTGAAGTTTGGCTGTGGTTCCTGCGTATAGGGCGTTTCCGTAGTCCAGTCGGCTGGTGACGAGGGCCTGGGTGACGGTTTTTCTGGTTTCGGTGGGGATCCAGCGAAAGATCTTATGGAGCATGCGCAGAGTGTTGAAGCAAGATGACGAGATGGCGTTGACTTGCTTGCTCATTGAGAGGGAGGAGTCCAGAATGAATCCCAGGTTGCGTGCGTGGTCCGTGGGTTTTGGTGCGGCACCCAGTGCTGTGGGCCACCAGGAGTCGTCCCAGGTGGAAGGGGATTGTCCGAGGGTGAGGACCTCCGTCTTGTCTGAGTTCAACTTCAGGCGACTGAGTTTCATCCATTCTGCGACGTCTTTCATTCCTTCCTGGAGGTTGGTTTTGGCGGTGGCTGGGTCTTTGGTGAGGGAGAGTATCAGTTGGGTGTCATCGGCGTAGGAGATGATGTTGATGTTGTGTTTGCATGCGATGGCGGCAAGGGGGCTCATGTAGATCTTGAAGAGGGTTGGGCTGAGAGAGGAGCCTTGGGGTACACCGCAGATGATCTCGGTGGCTGTTGATCGGAAAGGAGGTAGGCGGACTCTCTGGGTTCTGTCGGAGAGGAACGAGGTAATCCAGTCCAGGGCCTTTTCTTGGATCCCTGTGTTGAAGAGGCAGGTTATCATGGTGCGGCGGCAGACGGTGTCGAAGGCAGCCGAGAGGTCTAGGAGAATGAGAGCGGTTGTTTCTCCGTTGGCCATCAGGGTCCTGATGTCGTCGGTGGCTGCGATGAGGGCGGTCTCGGTGCTGTGGTTGGCTCGAAATCCGGACTGGGACGGGTCGAGCGAGTTGCCTCGAGGAAAGCAGTCAGCTGTTTATTGACGGTCTTCTCGATGACTTTAGCTGGGAAGGGAAGAAGAGAGATGGGGCGGAAGTTCTTGAGGTCTTTGGGGTCCGCTGTGGGTTTCTTCAGAAGGGCGTTGATTTCTGCGTGCTTCCAGCTCTCAGGGAAGGAGGCTTACGTGAAGGAGTTGTTTATGATGTTCCGGAGGTGGGGTGCGATGATGATGTCTGCTTTGTTGAAGATGTGATGGGACAGGGGTCAGAAGGGGAGCCAGAGTGGATGGTGTTCATGGTGTGGGTGGTGTCGTCAGTGCTGATGGCGGTCCAGGTGCTGAGGATGGTGGTGGGGGTCGGTGGTTCGGTGACTGGAGGCGGTGTCTGGGGTCCGAAGCTGTCGTGTATGTCTGCGATTTTGCGGTGGAAGAACGTGGCGAGGGAGTTGCAGAGGTCTTGTGATGGTGTGATGTCATTGTTGCTGGCGCTGGGGTTGGAGAGCTCTTTGACGATACTGAAGAGTTCTTTGCTGTTGTGGGTTTTGCTGTCTAGCCACTCTTTGAATGATGCCCTTTGGGTGGTGCGGAGCAGCTGGTGGTGTTCGCGAGTGGCGATCTTGAGGGCAGTCATGTTTTCGGTGGTCTGATTGTACGCCAGGTTTTTTCGAGGGTTCGGCAGGATTTTTTTGAGTCTTTGAGGACGTCGGTGAACCATGAGGATTTCCTGTTGCGTGGCTCGCCTGGGGGGTTCTTCCGTGGAGCGAGGTCGTCGGCGCAGTTGGTTGATCCACTGTGCGAGGTTGTGGGCTGCGTTGTTGGTGTCCGCGGTGTCGGCTGGCAGGTTCTGACTCAATGATGAGAGGAGCTGGTCTGTGGTGATTTTGCTTCAGCATCTGCGGGGGATTTGTTGCGTGCAGAGGTGGGATGTGGTCTTATTGAAGGTGAAGTGAATGCATCTGTGGTCGGTCCAGTGTAGCCCGGTGGAGTGGCTGAAGGAGACGTGGTTGCTGGCGGAGAAGATGGGATCGAGCGTGTGGCCAGCTAGTTGGGTGGGGGTGTTCACCAGTTGCTTGAGTCCGAGGTTGGCGAGGTTGTCGAGCAGGGTGGTGGTGTTGTTGTTTTTCTCCAGGTGGAAGTTCAGGTCCCCTAGGAGGATGTATTCTGGTGAGGCTAGGGCGTGCGGGCTGATGAAGTCGGCGATGGTTTTGCTGAATTGTGTGCGCGGGCCCGAGGGTCTGTAGATAAGTGTTCCTCTAAGGGTGGTTTTGGGGTTGGTGTGAATCTGGAAGTGTAGGTGTTCGGCGGTAGAGAGTGTGCCTTCGTGGATGGTCTTGATGTTGAAGATGTTCCTGTAGATGATGGCGATTTCTCCTCTGGTTTGGTTGACGGGGTCCTTCCGGGTGATCTTGTAGTCATCTGGGATGGCAATGGCGATGTCTGGGGCCGAGGAGGCGTTCATCCAGGTTTCAGTGAGGAGGGCGACGTCTGGTGCTGTTGTGTCGAGGAGGTCCCAGAGTTCGATGGCGTGCTTGTGGACAGAGCGGGTGTTGAGGAGGATGCACTTGAGGTGGTTGTTGTTGATGTTGGGTCCGGTGGGAGGTCTGTAGGTTCGGAGGCAGGTAAATTTGCAGGCTTGACAGGTGAAGGGTCCCTGGGTTCGCTTCGGGGTTGCTCTGTAGCAGGCGGGTCGACTTCCGGTGTTGAGTGAGTTGAGGGTGAAGGAGTCGTATCTCAGTCGAGTTCCCTGGCTCCGGCGGGGGCCAGGGGATCTGGCGCTGAGAGCGGGCCAGGCGCAGACGGGCGCAGACGGGCTTGCCTTTGGTGCGCCAGCGGCGCGCCAGCAGCGCACGTCCGCCGCGCGGCCTCCATATGAGGGGTTGTGGGAGGGAGGAGCAGCTGGGAGGCGGGAGTGGGGTGGCGAATGGGAATGGTGGGGGCGGGGCCACAGGGACGCAGCGGCAGGGAGAAGGCACAGAGGGAACCGGGGGACAGGACACAGGAGGCGGTGCGGGGAAGCAAGGGGCACCGAGGCACAGAAGCCAATAAGGAACAAATAATCACACAGAATGCAATGACAGTAAAATGAAATTAAATACAGCGGGCAGCAGAGGGGACTCGCGCGGCACCAGGGGCAAGGCGACAGCGAGGTCAGCGTCACAGGAGGACCGTGTGGCGGCTGGGGAGTGACCTACCTGAGGGCAGGGTCAAAGGTCGCTCCCTTCACCGCCCCGCGGCCTCCATATGAGGGGCTGTGGGAGTGAGGAACAGCTGGGAGGTGGGAGTGGGGTGGCGAATGGGAATGCCGGGGGGCTGGGCCGCAGGGATGCAGCGGCGGGGAGAAGGCACAGAGGGAACCAGGGAAACGGGGGACAGGACACGGGAGGCGGTGCGGGGGAGCAAGGGGCACCGAGGCACAGAAGGCAATAAGGCACAAATAATGACACAGAATGCAATGACAGTAAAATGAAATTAAATACCGCGAGCAGCAGAGGGGACTCGCGCGGCACCAGGGGAAGGCGACAGCGGGGGCAGCGTCACAGGAGTACTGTGTGGCGGCTGGGGGGGCGACCTACCTGAGGGCAGGGTCAAAGGTTGCTCCCTTCACCGCCGCGCCGCCTCCATATGAGGGGCAGTGGGAGGGAGGAGCAGCTGGGAGGCGGGAGTGGGGTGGCGAATGGGAATGGCGGGGCCGGGGCCACAGCGGCGGGGAGAAGGCACAGAGGGAACTGGGGAAACGGGGGACAGGACACGGGAGGCGGTGCGGGGGAGCAAGGGGCACCGAGGCACAGAAGGCAATAAGGCAGAAATAATCACACAGAATGCAATGACAGTAAAATTAAATTAAATACCGCGAGCAGCAGAGGTGACTCGCGCGGCACCAGGGGCAAGGCGACAGCGGGGGCAGCGTCACAGGAGGACCGTGTGGTGGCTGGGGGGGCGACCTACCTGAGGGCATGGTCAAAGGCCAGGTGGCTCACTGCAGCAGAAATCTCCGTCCAGATGTTTATGTATTGCATTTTTGAATATGTAAACTATTTTAAACACTGTCTGTGCAGTACTTGTTTGAACTGATGCTAATGCAACCCATCTCTACCCCTTCTTTATTTGTGGGAGGTTCAGGAGTGATTGTGGAATAAAAAAAAAATGGGAGCACATATACAAATATTAGACTAGAAGGAACTCAGTGGTTAGCAAAGAAAATGGTATATTAGTCGAGTGGGACAGTCACAGCACCTGTGCAGATAGTCAGGCAATAATGTTCTTAACACTTTTCTTTCAAATTCTAATAGCTCATATGTACCTTGCGGAATTTAGCAGTCTAGTCGGACATTGGTGTGAAAAGCTGTCTGGTACTAATTCAGGAAACAGTGGGGAATTGGGGGGCATATTATCAAGGACCGGTGTTAAAATTATCGCCGTTTTATAGGCAGGAAATTGCCGATAAAATGGCGATAATGGTCTTGATAATACGCCCTTGTTAATTCCCCTAAAAGCCCAAGTTAACACAAGGACATGGGCTTCTATGGGAATTAACAAGGGCGTATTATCAAGCCCATTATCGCCATTTTATCGGCAGTTTCCTGCCAATAAAACGGCGATAATTTTAACACCGGTCCTTGATAATATGCCCCTTGGTGTCTAACTGAGTACTAGTGTCCTCGGGTGCCTGGCCTGTCATTGGATTGAATGGGACTGTATAAGGGGTGATGTTGTATCTTAATCTGAAAGAAACACTGAAGAAATTGGCCAAACTAGCGAAAGAATTTACTGCAAGCCCCACGCAATAACCGTCGAAACCAGCAGTGGTGCGAAATTGGCCCAGCCAGAACATGGAACTATACACATACTTTGAATATTAGGAGTTAATGCAATGTGTTATACTTCGATGACATAATATATTACGCAATAAAGAATATACACCCCCAAAGGTGTGATGAGTGAAATGGAAGTGGAACAATGTAAAATCTACAAAGCTCCCCACGTCTGAATTCTGCGCTCTGCGTGTACCTCAAAGGTAATGGGCTAAATGAAATTCAATATTTTCCTGTCTAGGCTGCTGTTGGTATACCAGATGTGAGCATTGAGTGAAAAATTGTGCTGATGGTGTATTGCTTGGCCACGAAGGGTTTCGCTTGTGGCTCAAAGATACACACTGCATTGCCCCAATTTACTTACCATTATAAAAGTTTGCAGGTGCAGGTCAAAGTTGCAAAGCCCCACATCAAGGGGCATATTACCAACAACTAGCGATAATTTTTGTCTCTAACTTGTTTAGAGACAAAAATTATCGCCGCACATCGGCGATTTTTATCGCAGATAAACCTTGCTATTAGCAAGGTTTATCGCAAATGAGATAAAAAACGGCCGCAATGCATGAATATCGCTGAAAAGTCAGCGATATTCATGCATTATCGAGCAAATGCTCTTAGCCATGTTATCCACCTCCCATTGGATAACATGGTGAAGAGCTGCTCAGGGCAGGTGTTAGCTTTTGGAGATATTCGCGCTTAGCGCGAATATCTCCAAAAGTTGGTAATAGGAGATAGCGATGTTAGCGACTGTTTCCAGTCGCTAACATCCTGGCACGCCCACTTTGCATGTCATTAGTGATAAATATCACTGACATGCAAAGCGGGGCCCAAGATGGTCGCTATCTCCTATTAGCTGTCACTAACTGGTGTTAGCGACAGCTTGGTAATAGGGAGATAATTTTATCTCCGCTTTCTTGGCTTTTAAAGCCAAAAAAGCGGAGATAAACCCCCTTGATAATATGCCCCCAAGTAACGCCCAAGATAATTTGAGAAAATACCCGGGAGAGCTAACTATCCTTTTCCAATCAAAATAACAAACTCACATGTTCACCGCTGAAATTAATTTCATATCTTCCTATTCTAGATCACCACAAATTCTTTTTGGGTTCCGGAGTAACGTGCTACTCGCTGAAAAAGTGCTTCGAAGCCTCGCATGGGGTAGTAGGCAGTATATAAATGCAATTACAATTACAATGAGAACGTATAGGGCAAGGTCGAGATATCGCTTAAGAGGCTGGATAAACATTCTCTACCAAAGTGTGTGCTGAGCTGGAAACACATCACTTTTGTATTAGAGAACAATGACAGTGTAAGTGTGCCAAACTACATATGTGTATTAAGGATCTGTGCCGAACCATGAGCTTGAGCTACTGTGAAAGAACAATAAACCCCTCATGCTTTCTTGAAAAGGTTAAGAAATGGGAGAAGAATTGAGACTAAATGGGGGCCCCTCTGTCTGTCAGGTATTAAAAGTAACAAACTGCGTTGAATATTTAGTAACCCGCAAGAGTTAGAAGAGAAAAAAAATGAGGCAATGGGGAATAGGCAGTACTCGATTTGAGCCAGTTGTTAAGGGGTCGGAGCTTATTTTTTTGTATTAGAGAGAAAAACAAACAAAATAAAAAGATGATAAAAAATAAAATAAATAAAATAAAACAAACAAAAATAAAATAAAGATGAAGGAATAGAAATACTGAAAAAACCATCATAAAGGAAGAAAACAAGAACCCACAAGAGTAAGATAAAGGGGTGTATGGTAGTGGATTAAAGAGGTATGAGGTGGAAAAAAGACTACACAGCCTTGGAATTGGGCACACCAACATTTAATTGTAATGACCATGGGCTTCTGAGCAGAGTTTTGGGCTCCAACGCTCATTCTTTTACAAATTAAGAACTGTGGGGCATATTATCAAGGGGGTTTATCTCCGCTTTTTTGGCTTTAAAAGCCAAGAAAGCGGAGATAAAAATATCTCCCTATTACCTAGCTGTCGCTATCACCAGTTAGCGACAGCTAGTAGGAGATAGCGACCATCTTGGGCCCCGCTTTGCATGTCAGTGATATTTATCACTAATGACATGCAAAGTGGGCGTGCCAAGATGTCAGCGACTGTAAACAGTCGCTAACATCGCTATCTCCTATTACCAACTTATGGAGATATTCGCGCTAAGTGCGAATATCTCCAAAAGCTAACACCTGCCCTGAGCAGTTCTTAGCCATGTTATCCAATGGGAGGTGGATAACATGGCTAAGAGCATTAGCTCGGTAATGCATGAATATCGCTGACTTTTCAGCGATATTCGTGCATTTCGGCCGATTTTTATCGCATTTGCGATAAACCTTGGTAATACCAAGGTCTATCTGCGATAAAAATCGCAGCAGCTCTGCAGTAACTTTTTGTCTCTAACCAAGCAATACCGATAATTATCGCTATTGCTTGGTAATATGCCCCTGTGTGTATGTGTAGGTTGTAAGCAAGAGGCTAGCATGTGACAGGCACACACAGCCATATTGCTAAAAGGATTTCACCCCCTGTGACCAGTGTTAGCCAGGGGTGCTGCAGCTTCCAGGACTCACACAATTTGTCAGCTGACGTGGGCTGGCCTTCCCTAAGATCGTGGCCTCAGTGACAGCCTCCTACAAAGTATTTCACAATTCATGCAGTGTTTTGAGATTTAGGGCCTTATTTAGATTTCGGTAGATGGGTTACTCCATCACAACGGTGACGGATACGATGTCCACCAAACAGGGCCGGACTGGGAACCAAAACCGGCCCTGGCAAAGTGCTCAGCTGGCCCCCCTCCCCACTCAGGGGGTTTGGAGGTGCCACTGAGCTCTTTGCCGGGGCCGGTTTTCTGCCGATTTTGGTACAGGGCTGATTTTGCAGCTATCCTGCAAAAACGGCCCTGTAACAAAAACGGCCCCCAGGGGCCCAAAACCGGCCCCCACCCATGCAACGCACCAGGGGATTGCCCGATGCCCGCTATGGCCAGTCCGGCACTGCCGGCAAAATTTAAATCCCATGATATCCTATGGGATTTATATTTCGGCAGACGGGATATCCGTCACCGTTGTGACAGAGTAACCCGCCCACTGAAATCTGACTCAGGCCCTAAGATAGCATGATGAGCTAAATTGCTGGGATGCAATTGAATGTCAGATGCCTGAGCAGTCTGCCGCCCCTCATTGATCATCTTCTTTACAAACATACTTATTGAGTGCATGCTCAAGCTAATAATCAATCAATTTAGTGCACCATGCTATCTCAATCTCTAGACTAGGTCTCATTTCCACGAAACACTAAGGGCCAGATTTAACAATCTTTCATGAAACGCAATGCAGCAAAACAACATGCTACATGATAGGGAGAGGGCAGGAAGTAATCATATTTACGAAGATATGAAACATTCCTGCTCTCTGCCTGTGCTAGCACACAATCAGCTGCCTAGAGCTAATGCAGGCACCTTTGTCCTATGGTGTTTCAGGCTGGATTGTTTTTGTACAGGAAGAGACACAACTTCCTGCTTTTTCCTGTATCTAGGTGTATGGCAGAATGCTGCACATTTAGAAAGAGGAAGCAGTGAGGAGAAATTAAGATATTTGTCCCCGTTACACCTCCTCTGGGAAAGGATAGCAGTTTGACGCATTCCATGTTTACATGTGGGAGCACCTAGTCTCCACCCATGTAACACCTTCCTGACGTACAGTAATGAAAGGCAGCGATTTGCACTGCCTTGCGTTACTCCTGATTTACCAAACAACACAAAGTCATGCGAGGTGGCCTTGGGTTGCTTAGTAAATCTGACTTTAGTATTGTCTTGCCCTTGCGACACCATGGGTGTCGCAAGGGCAATGCAATACTTTGAAAAACATGGCCTCAAGTGGTCAATTATCATTACCTTACACATTCCAGTCCTGAAGATGGCCTCAATTATTCAGTAGGGCAGAGACTGCAAAGTCAACATTGTTCCACTTCTTGTAATAATTAGGGAAACATTAAAAAAACATGCATAACTGATGGAATAGACTATTGGTACCCTTCCGCAACAGTGGATCAGCATACAGATGACCAAAACATCTGGATCTATTCAATTGGTTTGCTTCTTATAAGCCAAGTGTATGTTGTTTGCTTGTAATTGCACCCCTCACACATCTTTGTGTGTTCTTTGACTTAAAGAAAGCCTACACAGTAAATGTAGTACATATGTGTCTGGTGTTCTACTTTCCTGTAGTCTAATACTGGTTCATTGATTCCTCATTCATAGCTTATTAGGGTGTTTGGTAGCACCACCCTTTGGTTTGATGCAAACACTAAGTAATTTGTGAACATTTTACTGAATGTTCCCCTTGTTTGTTGTTTGCCTCAGTATATACTGACACCCAAGCTCACAAGGGAGATTGGGTTGCCCTCATTTCTTACTCCTCATTAAGTCTAGGAAGCACCATGTAAATACATATACAATATTTTAATCAAATTTACTTAGACCATAATTCAAGGTACAAATGGCAATGCAGATTGGAATTCTGAGTTGTGAACCAATTACCACACTGCAAGTTTCCCCTGATGTAACCAGAAAAAGCCTGAAGAATCTATTATAGTAAGATGCTAAGATATAAATACAAACCTCACAGTATTCGATGTGGTAACCACCTATTGCTAATTCTGCACCAAGATGCCATTTGGTGTTCGTTGCCCTTTATAAGTAACAACTCAACTCAAATCGTGCATGTATGATTTCTCAATATTTTTAATGGGTATCCTCAAACACTAAACTAAGAGTCAGTGGTAATTCTAGAAAGAATTGAAATCTGAAGACTGAACATATAATGTATGTATAACCAGAGGCATCTACCACCTAAAGCAAACACCTCTATGATCAGATGCTCATAGTGTATTTGAAGATTATGCGTTTACCTTGTGCATTTTTCCCAGGCATGGTATCTATGCGGAGGAAATACTCCAGCACTTCCCTGGTGTATGCATTGCATCGCTCTGTCCTGCCTCGCCAAACTGGTGTAGTTTGACAGCAAAATGCTTATAAAGCCTTATTATGCTGTCAAACTAAGCCTTGGTGTGTCTACAGCAGCATAACTCAGATATGGGTTATAACACTAATAAAAAAGAACTGCACAACGAAAATACTACTTTGTGCATTACTTGTTCCAGTATTATAACAACAAGCTGGTGACCATGTTGTCCATGAGGTCCAGTCCCTTTCACTACCAGGCAAGAAGCAGTAGGGAGCAGGCCAACACAGCAGAGCAAGTTGCAAAGTGGTTATCCCTCCTGTAGCACAGCAATCAGCAGGCCAAGACAGCAGAGGACATAGCAAAGTGGCAGCCCTTTCTACCGCACACCAGCTCTTCTTCCAGGCAGAATGTTCTTGCTTCCAGTAGAGTTCTCATTTGGTGGTGGTGTCAAGGGTCCAGTACTTATACCCAAATGTGCCTTTGAAGTGAGGGAGACATCAAAGGAGCCTTTGAAGATCACAAGGTCCCTGCCTTTCCTGCCCTGACCCAAGACACACCACAGTGGGGAGGTATGCAGCTCGTTTTGGGGGAACAAGCACAGCCCTATGCAGCTCTTTGTGGGGGAACAGGCACAGCCCTATTCAGGTGCAAGTGTCCGCTACTCCCTCCCAATCTACCTCAGGAAGGCCTATCAGCCTGGTGATGACCCATCAGGTTGCAAATGTAACACCCCAGCTCCCTTTGCGTGATTGTCCAGAGGGAATGCACAAAGCCCAGCTGTCACCCTAACCCATACGTGTTTTCAGAGACAGGCAGAGGCACAGAATGGTTAAATTAAAAAAATGGCAACTTTCTAAATGAGCGAAAAGAACAATTGAAAGTTGGAATGCTGAACAATGTCAAACATTCACCCCGAGTACAGAGATGTGGACCTAAATCCATATTTTTTTTGCCCGCCATGCCATTACAGTTTAAACCCAGCCATATGCAAATCAGTCTTGACCCTGCTCTCCATGGAAACAGTGCAACCCGAACTGCCAGGCCACATTCTCCCTGGACCAGAAACAAGTATCCTGGGACCAGTTTTGGGGTATCACGCCATATCAGTCAGGCTAGCTTGAAGCCAGAGGCATGATGAGCACTGAACTAATTTCTGGGCATACGTGTTCCACTTGGAACAGATATGCAAAAAAACTGCAAAAAGAACAATGTAAGGACGAAATGCTGAACAATCGATTCAAGCTAGCCGAGTTGATGAGGGGTGATACTTTTCTTGTCCAGAGAGGACTTGGCTTTGCAGTTCAGGATGGACTGTTCCCATGAGGAGCAGGGTCAAGACTGATTTGCATATGGCTGGGTCAAAACTGGGGTGGCATGAAGAGCAAAAGAATAATGGATTTAACCCAGACCTCTGACTGGGGGTGAATGTTTGATTTGTTCAGCATTCCGTCCATCATTTGTGTGTCTTTAACTTTCTAAAAGTGGCATTTCCAGACCTGCAATTTCAAAAACAACTTTACTAAAAGATGTGTTTTTAAATTGTGAGTCCAGAGACTCCAAACTCCAATTTTCTATCTGCTCCCAATGGAAAATGACACTTAAAGATATTTTAAAGGCAACCCCCAATGTTAACCTATGGGAGAGATAGCCCTTGCAGTAGCAAACAACACATTCAGCAGTTTTTCACTTCCAGGCATGTAAAACTTAAATGTACATGTCCTACTTTTTAATTACGCTGCACCCTGCCCATGGGGCTACCTAGGGCCAACCGTAGGAAGACATATATAAGAAAAGGGAAGGTTTGGGCCTGTCAAGTAGGTTAACTTGCCAGGTCGAAATGGCAGTTTACATGCTTTGCAGTTGCAGGCTTGAGCATTGTTTAAAGGGCTACTTGGGAGAGCTGACATAATCAATGCAGCAGGCCAGCTAGTAGCATTTACTTTACAGGCTCTGGGCACATAAGTGCACTTCACTAGAGACGTATAAGTAAATTAAGTATGCCAAACGTGAAAAACAATTATACCATGTTTTAGGGAGAGAGCACATTCACTTTAGCACTAGCTAGCAGTGGTAAAGTGCCCAGATTCCTAAAGCCCAAAAAATGAATTCAGCAAAAAGGGGAGGATGAAAGCAAAATGTTTTGGGGGTGACCTGGCAGAAAGTAGCATTTCCAACAGCTTTCTTATGAATTTGCACCAGGAATCTACTAAAGTGGCAGTTAAGTCACAAGTATCACCCTAAATCTCTGAATATCTTTGCTCTGAAATGCATATACAAATTTCTCCTCTCTTACTGAGGTAAGAGTCTTGGGTGGAATCCTCAGTGTCCTCTAATTTTAGAGGACCTGATTGATTGTTATTTTCAGCGGATGGTGAGGGAAATTTCCGGGGTGGGTGGTACATATAAAGAAAGGGTCTATTACAATGTCATGGCTAGTCGGGTCTTTTTTTAACTGCTTAAAAACTGCCCCTCCCTCAAACAGATCTAAATGTTACTCTAGTTTTGCCAATGAACAGAGTTGAGGGGCCTTTCTATAATTGATATCAAGTCTCTCAATGTTATTAGTTTTCATTTCAGAACTTGCCATTGTATTAACACATCTGTTCAA
Organism: Lissotriton helveticus; assembly: GCF_964261635.1. Lineage (NCBI taxonomy): Eukaryota > Metazoa > Chordata > Amphibia > Caudata > Salamandridae > Lissotriton > Lissotriton helveticus. The sequence goes on along the minus strand of NC_136065.1, from coordinate 595,392,927 downwards.
ACAGAAATCCACCTGATCCCTTTTTATTAAAAATCTGATATACAAGTATCTGTTTTCTTACACAATTCCTTTCTTTTTACTGATAAATTAGGACTGAATGTGTAGTCTTTCTTTGTGATTTAGTGTTAGTAATTTTCCCATTTGATCTAAATTAGTGTTGCTTCCTGTTTGAGAATTCCTTTCTTGTGGCAAGCATGCTTCCTTCCCTCCTAACAAACTGTTTAAGTCCTCCTTATAAGTAGTTTCTATCATTACTTTTTTCTTGTGAAGGCTGCTTTTTTCTATGCTGTTCTTCAGTATAATGGTACTTATAATTAAGTTGTTGCGCATTATTACTGTCTTCTTTTTACCATTCTCTCGGTTGTTCACCTTTGACATTTCTTTTATCCCGGATGAGCGTTTTTTCTTACTAGATTGCGGTGACCAATTTTTCAGGAGTTCTTCCCCACTTGTTACGGATCCGAATTTAAAGTAGCGGCCTGGGGCTCTCTTATTAGGCCCCCAATCATTTTAATTTTTTTGTGTTATTCACAGCAATAGATATCTTTCAGGATTGGCTCTCAACCAAATTAATATTGGTTGTGGCTTGGGGAATCATTGGGCCAAAAGTTGCAAGGGCTGATTACCAGCTAAATCTATCAGGGTGTGTAGGTGTTATTCTTATGTACCTCCAACTAGTTCTTAATAGTTAGCTAATACATTTGAGAATGATGGAAGGATTGGTTTTACCCCGCTCAGAATATCCTGTTCATTTACGATCTCATTATTTGATCATTTAAAAATATTTTGCATCACATACCAAGTACCTCACCCAGTGCATGTTTGAGGAATTGAATGAAAGAATTAATTACATTTTATACAGCACACTATCACCTTGATATAGAGTATCTTGGTACTGGGGAGTCAAAACTGACATGCAGGGAGAACACCAAACAGACTATTATTCAAAGAACATGATTTTAATTTAAGATCAGAAAACAGATTCTTGCGGTTGAGTGGAGTAAGTGAGGCAGGGAGGGAGTTTCAGAAATTGGATATCAGGAAAGTGAAAGATCTTCAATCAATGCAGGAGTATTTGATTGCCGGAGTACCGACCAGCTTGGCCGAGAAGGATCGAATGTGTCTCCTGAGGATGTAAGGCCTGAAACAATTCATGAGATATTTTGGCCATATGTTATTAGGATGTGGAAAACCAGACATGTTATTTTGAACAAGCTTTTTAGGTCTCGCCTAGGCAGCGTATGCACGATCTCTCGAGATATGCTTTATCCACAATATGGGCTTTTAGCACATCCATCCATTTCGATGTGTTCCTTCATGGGCCATTTGAAGTTCATTTGTTTTCATTGGTGAATAGTGTACATTTGTCCCTCCTTTTGCTGTTTTGCTCCTGCCCTGGAGACTGGCTCTGTTTCATGGATCACTTCACTATCTGCCAAATGAGTAAGTTTAGGTGCACTGCTTTTTCTTTTGCCTGGGCTTGTTTTGACTTTCCGAACATGCTCAGCCGAGGGTTGCAAATCATGTCCTTATCTTGTTTTTCATTGTCTTTGGTTTCGCAAGCATTTTTTCAGCCAGAGGCTATGTTGGTTTTTCATCTTATAAGATTTTTGGTTTCATTAGCGATAATGTCTAACCCTTAAATAATATACTTACTTAATGGAAGTGTGCTTTAGGAAGATGATCAACAGTAGGATCAACCTATTTACATTGTACTTTTGGCAGCGTGATTATTTGGATACAATTAAAGATATAAACCTTATGTTTTTTCTCCGTTTTAAGAAAATAGAAGCAGTTTTAAGTTGCGCACTTTCAACTTTTGATGCTTTCTTTTAGGTTTCAGTGTAGGTGAAATAAAACCAATATCAAGGGATGCCTCCTTGTGCTCTCCAACCGCAGCATTTAATGTGAGATTACTTAACAATATATCTGTAAGTAGACAGTGCAAAACCACTTCAGCACCACTTCAGCATCCCTCAGCACCACTTGAGCAGTACAATCTGAGCATCACTCTATGGTAAACAACGTTTACCCCGAAACTTTTACAATGCAGGGAATCACAACGTGGTCGTTACAATGACCGTGTTGTGATTCCGTTTACCATTACTCCGCAAGTCATAACAACGATTTGCGGAGGGGGGGGGGTGTTGGATTTAACATCCAACACCTTCCCTAGTGCAGGGGCGAAACACAGGCCCACGCGGTACGGGGGAGGGGGTTAGCTCCAAGGGGCCCGGAGGGGGCCCCCCTAAGTACCGTGCAGGGAGGCCCCCTCACTTTTCGTTACGCCAGTGCTCTAGTGTCCGCACAGACTGGAGTTGGAATAGTAAATTATACTTTCCAATATCCAGCGCCCCCTCCGCAAGTCGCTGTTCTGACTTGCGGAGTAATGGTATGCAAAATCACAACGCGGTCGTTACAACGACCGCGTTGTGATTTTGCATTCCCTGCTTTGTAAAAGCCATCGGAATAACAACATAGATTCCACTCAATAGCACCTGTGCACCATAACACCAGCACACCACCACCTCATCATCTCTTAGCCCCAGCGCAGCACCAATTTAGCTCCAGCGCAGCACCAGCACAGCATCGTCTCAGCTCCAGTGCTGCACCGCCTCAGCACCAGCACAGCACCACTTCAGCACCAGCACAGCACCACCTCTGCACCAGTGCAGCACCGCCTCTGTACCAGTGCAGCACCCCCTCTGCACCAGTGCAGCACCACCTCACTACCAGCGCAGCACTACCTAAGCATCAGTGCAGCAGCAGCACAGCATCACTCAGCACCACCACAGCATCACTCAGCACCACCTCAGCAGCACGAGCAGAGCAGATCCTAAGCATCACTCAACACCACCACAGCACCACCTCAGCATCAGCACAGCACCACCTCTGCATCAGTGCTCCAGCACAGCATCCCCATCAGAGCATCGGTGCAGCACGACCTCAGCACCAATGCAACACCACTTCAGCATTATTGCAGCACCACTTCAGCACCAGTGCAGCATGACTTCAGCAGCAGCGTGAGAAAAAGGACAAGGAAACCCTTACAGTCAAAATGGGACCAAGGGCAGTAGTGAATTTCAGTAGACCGCGGTCCCTTACAAGGCAATTAGTTAAATTCAAATGTACCACAATATTACAATGAAGATTGGGTCTGTACGTGTCTGAAATTATCAATTATAAAGATTTATTCAAAATACAAAAAAGCAAAACATAAATTGGTGAGTGAGTGGGACGTGACAGGGTATTGGGAAATCAGCCCATTTCCTTATCACAGGCAGGTTAATTAAAAGTGAAGTCACAATCAAAGATACATCTTGTACTCCACATATAATGGGAATTTACAGTTTAGAGTTAAGATGTGAGTGTTGACGACGTTTAGATCCCCAACATGGTCATGGGATCATCATCAGGACTAAGCAATAAAGCAAGTGCCTGGGAAGTTGCTATGTAGCTAGCGGTCGGAAGGGACCGGCGAACTGAAGTGCAGATGGTCGTCACGGAGTGATCGAAGTAGGATAAGTGAGGCTGCCGTAAGGTCGGATTGAGTGAACTAAATGAAAGGATTTCTCCAAGGGCATTGAAATTGCCCCTTATAGGAGGTCGGTGGGTGGCACAAGGAGTATGGTAATTAGTAGATTTTAAGGGCCGGGGGCAGGTCCACAATGGCGGGATAGTTGCAGCCGTCGTTAGGCTTGCATTTGGGTCAGCATGGTGATGTGCCAACCGCTGTGCTCCCCAATTTATGTTTAGTTTTGTCGTATTTTGAATACATCTTTATAATTGTCAATTTCAGACACGTACAGACCCAATCTTCATTGTAATAATGTGGTATATTTGAATTTAATGTATTACCTTGTAAAGGACCACTGTCTCTTGAAATTCAGCAGCGGTGCAGCATCAACAAAGCACCCCATGAGCATCAGCACAGCATCACCTGAGCACCACCAAAGCATTCACTAAGCTCCAACTTAGCACCACCTTAGCACCACCTCCACACAAGCACACCACCACCTCAGTATCACTCAGCACCACCTCAAAACCAGCCCATCATCATTGCAGCACCACCTAAGCATCAGTGCAGCAGCACCTCAGCATCAGGACAGTACCACCTGAGCAACAACACATAACCACCTCAGCATCAGCACAGTGCAACCTCCTCATCAGTGTACCACCCCTGCAGCATCAACTCTGTATCAGTGCAGCACCACCTCAACATCAGCATGGCAACATCTCAACATCAGCACAGCACCACCTCCGCATCAGTGCACCATCACCAGGGCAGCCCCACTTCTGCACCAGCACAGCCCCACCTCAGCAGCAATTCAGCACCAACACAGCACCACTGTAGCATCAGTGCAGCACCACCTCATCATCAGCGCAGCATTACCTCATCATCAGCGCCAACTCAGCATCACTCAGCACCACATGAGATCCAGCTCACCACCCACTTAGCCTGACTCAGCACCACCATAGCATGACTCAGCACCACCATAGCATAACTCAGCACCACCATAGCATGAGTGAGCATCACAACAGCATCCGCACCGCACCACTTGAGACCACCACACCAGCCCAGTAGCAACTCAGCACCAATGCAGCACCACTGTAGCATTAGCACAGCACCCCCTCAGCACCAGCACATCACCAACTCAGCATCACTCAGCACCACCTGAGCACCAGCACAGCACCACCTGATCACCACCAAAGCAACACTCAGTACTTCCTCTGTATCACTCAGCACTACCTGAGCACCATCTGAGCACCACCTCCACACAAGCACACCACTACCTCAGCACCAACTCAGTATCACTCAGCACCATCTCCGCATCAGGGCAGCACCACCTCAACATCAGCACAGCACCACCTAAGCATCAGCGCAGCTCCACCTCAGCATCAGCACAGCTGCACCTCAGCATCCCCACTATCTCAACATCAGCACAGCACCACCACATCTGTGCACCACCAGTGCAGGACGATCTCAGCACCAGCGCAGCACCACCTCAGCACTAGCACAGCAACACCTCAGCATCAGCACAGCATCATTTCAGCATCAGAACAGTACCACTTCAGCATCAGTACAGAACCACCTCGGGATCAGTGCACCACCACCAGCGCAGCCCTACCTCAGCACCATCGCATCTCCACCTCAGCAGCAATTCAAAACCAATGCATCACCACTTCAGTATCACACAGCACCACTCCAGCATCAGTGCATCATGTTAGCACAGCACCAACACAGCATCACTTAGCACCACTTGAGCACCACCGAGCACCAGTGCAGCACCACCACATCAGCACCATTCAGCACCACCTCAGCATCACTCAGCACCACCTCAGTATCACTCACGATCACCTGAGCACCAACACAGCACCACCTCAGCATTAGCACAGCACCACCTCCTCATCAGTGCACCACCGCCAGTGCAACAGCAATTCAGCACCAGTGCAGCACCACCTCAGCACCAGTACAGCACCACCTTGGTAGCAAAGCAGCATTACCACAGCACCAGCTCAACATACGCACAGCACCACCTACACATCAGTGCACCACCACCAGCACAGCCGCACCTAAGCACTAGGGCAGTCCCACGTCAGCAACAACTCACCACCAATGCAACTCCACTTGAGCATCGGCGCAGCACCACCTCAGCACAGCACCCACTCCGGATCACCCGGCACCACCTGAGCACCGGCACAGCACCACCACCACAGCATGACTCAGCACAGAATCCTTCAGCGCAACCACAACGTCACTTCCCACCACCTCAGAACCAGTGCAACATTTCCTCAGCATCACTCAACACCACCACAGCATCAGCAAAGCACCACCTCCGCATCAGTGCACCACCGTTAGTGCATCACCAATACGGCATCAGCACAGCACCACCTCAGCACCAGTGCAGTATCACCTCAGCACCAGTGCAGCACCAACTCAGCACCAGCTTCACCTCAACATCAGCACATCACCATCTGAGCACCTTCAAATCACCACCTATGAACCAAAGCATCACTCAGCATTATCTCACCATCACTCAGCACCACATGAGCACCACCTCCACACATGCGCAGCACCACCTCAGTATCCCTGAGCACCACCTCAGCAGCAGTGCAGCACCACCTCAGCATCAGCGTAACACATCAGTTCCACCTCAGCATCAGCACAGCACCACCTCATCATCGGTGCACAACTACCAGTGCAGTCCAACCTCAGAATCAGCACAGCACCACCTCAACATCAGCACAGCATCACCTCAGCATAGGTGCACCACCACCAGCTTAACTCCACCTCAGGACCAGTGCAACCCCACCTCAGCAGCAATTCAGCACCAATGCAACACCACCTCAGCATCAGCGTAGCATCACCTCAGCATCAGTGCAGCACCACCCCAGCCCCAGCTCAGCACCACCTCAACATCAGCACAGCACCATCTCAACATCAGCACAGCACCAGCTCCACATCAATGCTCCACCACCCGCGCAGCTCCACCTCAGCACCAGCACACCCCACCTCAATAGCAATTCTCCACCAGCGCAGCATGACCTCAGCATCAGCACAGCATCACCTCAGCACAGTACCATCTCAGCGCCCTCCCGAGCACCAGTGCAACACCACCACCGCAGCATGACTCAGAGGCGAGTCCCGTGCTCTCCATGCAACTGGAATCAAGCTATCCTGGCTGATGAGGGCTGAAAGTCCGAAACCTGTCCTAGTATGCTTGTTTCCAATCCAGGGAGGCCCTGGCTTGGCAGTTCGGCTGGACTGTTCCCATGGGGCACAGGGTCAAGACTGATTTGCATATGGCTGGGTTCAAACTGGAACGGCATGGTGAGCAAAAAAACGATGGATTTAGGCCCAGGTCTCTGTACTGGGGCGAATGCATCACATTGTTCTGCATTCTGTCCATCAACTGTTGTTTTTGCATTTGTCACCCTGAGTGGGACGGGTATGCTCAGACGTGAGTCCCGTGCTCTCCATGCCACTGGAATCAAGCTATCCTGGCTGATGAGGGCTGAAAGCCCGAAACTGGTCCTAGGATGCTTGTTTCCAGTCCAGGGAGGACCTGACTTGGCACTTCGGGCTGGAATGTTCCCATGGGGCACAGGGTCAAGGCTGATTTGCATATGGCTGGGTTCAAACTGGAATGGCATGGTGAGCAAAAAAAGATAGATTTAGGCCCAGATCTCTGTACTGGGGGGAATGCATGACATTGTTCAGCATTCTGTCCATAAACTGTTGTTTTTGCAATCAACACCCCAGCATCACTCAGCACCACCTGAGTATCACTCAGCATCACCTGAGCATCACCTCTGCACCAGCACACCACCACCTCAGCACCACCCGAGTATCATTTAGCATCACCGGAGTATCACCACCACACCAGCACAGCATTACTCAGCACCACCTCAGTCTATCCTCTGAATCTGACATCTGTTGAATCTCCCCTTGAGTCTGTCCACTGATCGTGTGGTAATTCAGGTACTATTTCCCAAACTTCACCCTCCCCATTGTTTATGTCCCACCCCATAACAAAAAAAAGCTATTAAAACAAGCATTAGATCAGACAGGAAGAAGTTGCCAACATTGCAAGGACAAATAAACTAGAAAACATTTATGGTAAATATTTTTTTTAATGGTCGTTCAGTTGTATATAATTAACCCTGGGTGGAGTATGAGTAGTGGAGCTCCGCGTAGTTCCATGTAGTAAAAAAAAATCTCTGTGGAACTACGCTTCGCTCCGCCCCGGGACCATCACCCACACAACGCAATATACATTTTTTTAAAACACCACTTACCTTGACTTTTGCCTTCCCTGCTTCTTGCCGCGGTGTCTCCCTTCTTCTCGCGTCCTCCTCCTTGCGGCCCTGCTGGGATTGCGTCTTCCGTGAACTGCGTGAACTGTGAATGCGCAGTTCACGCATTACGTAATACCTGCAGGGCGGTGTGGAGGACGATGCCGGAAGAAGGGAGAAACTGCGGCAAGGAGGCTGGAAAATAAGTGATGTTTTTGAAACACTTTTGTATATGGGGCATAGCCTCGTAATCCGCTCTGCCATGGAGGCGGAGATTTGCCCAACTTCGCGTTCCCAGCGGAGCGCGTAGTTGGTAAATCTCCACAAACTTTTCAAGATGCTGCACAGCAGCTACAATGCTCAACAAGATAGTTTAAAGACTTAAGCAAAGCCAATAGCTCTGGCTAAACACTTATAAGGTCTGAAAGGCGAGAGCTATCGGCTATGCCAATGCTTGTTTCTACTGGTAACCAGTGAAGATATTTCAGGTGCAATGATGTGAGACAATGTGAAGGTAAGTTGATAACTAAAGGGGCATCCCCGTTTTGGGTTCTCTGGAGTTTAAGTATCCTGAGTTTGGGAATGCACAGATATAGCGAGTTTCCGTAGTCCAGTTTAGATGTAACGAAGGTGTAGACCACAGTTTTCCTGTAGGATACAGGGTGCAACGGAAGCACCCTCCTAAGCATTTTAGTGAAAGAAAAAGAAAAATACTGAGATACGTCAAAACACAAAAGGATTTCAGCAAAGAGGAAGAATTGCCAATGGGAAAAATGAATCTGAAGATGTCGACCATGCACAGGGACTTCCAGGGCACATGTCTGACATCATAGAGGACAGACATAGCAACAAATGCCTACAGATGATGCCTAGGAAAATAAAAAAAAAAGAGGAAGATTGGACTACCAAAAAGATTCCGGGTCAACCACTATATGGCAGAATAAATCACAGCATGTCAATCCAGACACTCTCCAAGCTGCAAAATTACTCATACTGGTAAATAACCATTTTGTTTTGTAGCATGAATCCTTTTCTGGACTCACATGCTGTACATTGATTTAGTAGCAGCATCTCTTGTCACTCTTAGCGGCTGGGTTAAAATGAGGTTGAGCTTGCAAACAGATGTTTCAGTACTCTTTGTCCCATTTGAGACTCTTTGTTAACTTGGATGTTTACGCAATAGTATTTTATACAGGTGTGTTCAGATGACCATGTGGCTGCCATTCATATGTCACTCATTAGCAGGCTAGGGTGGCTCCTTTTTACCTTGCAGAATGTGTTCTGGGTTTTGCTTCTAAGCGCACGCCTGCTTTTTGGTAGCACAACTGGATTGTTGGTACTATCCACCTTGAGATGGTGCCTTGTGTCACTGATTTGCCTTTGTTTGAAACTGCAAATGATATGAAGAACTGGCTTCCCTTTATGGCCTACCATGTACTTCTTAGATAGTACATCACAGCTCTGGAGCTAAATTGTTTTGTTCACTTGGATCTGTAATATGACCTTGGAGAGGAAGCGTGGGTTGGTCCGCAGGACTCCTTCGTCCTAGTCTATTTGCTAGTAGAGCTTCTGTGTGGTTAGCGCCTGCATCTTGCTCATCCAGGACGGGGATGTGATCGCAATTTGAAAGGCAGTCTTTGGGGACAGGAACTATATTCCTGCCTAGTGGAGCAGTTCAAAGGGTTCTCTCATTAGTGTTAGTACCAGGGTGAGGTTCAAAACTGGTGTGTGTTAATCTGGGTGGAGCTATCCTTTTTGCTCCTGCTTGAAACCTTTAACAACTATTGTAGTGATGAAACTTCTACCTATGCGTCCTCTTGTGTAAGCTACTATAATTGCCAAGTATACTTCTAGTGAAGTTTATGTCAAACTGTTATCTAAAAAGTACTTCATGACTGTGGCATCTTCTGTTCTGTAGTACAACAGATCTGTTTCCCTGCACCACACAGTAAATCTCTGCCACTTCGCTGTGTAGTATTTTTTTTAATACTTGGTCTATTAGCTTCTTTTAAGATGTCCAAGGATTGCTTTGGAAGATCCAGATGTCCAAACTCTATGTCCTCAGGAGCCAGGCTGCTAAGCTCAGGCAGTTTGTCTCTGGGTGGTGGATTCTGCCTCCCTGCAGGAGGCTGTGCAATGTTGGTAATTTTTTTACGTTCCCTTATGCCACTGCCACAAGGTCTGAGAACCATGGGGCATATTACCAAGCAATAGCGATAATTATCGCTATTGCTTGGTTAGAGACAAAATTTTACCGCTGAGCTGCGGCGATTTTTATCGCAGATAAACCTTGGAATTACCAAGATTTATCGCAAATGCGATAAAAAACGGCCGCAATGCATGAATATCGCTGAAAAGTCAGCGATATTCATGCATTACCGAGCTAATGCTCTTATCCATGTTATCCACCTCCCATTGGATAACATGGCTAAGAACTGCTCAGGGCAGGTGTTAGCTTTTGGAGATATTCGCACTTAGCGCGAATATCTCCAAAAGTTGGTAATAGGAGATAGCGATGTTAGCGACTGTTTCCAGTCGCTAACATCTTGGCACGCCCACTTTGCATGTCATTAGTGATAAATATCACTGACATGCAAAGTGGGGCCCAAGATGGTCGCTATCTCCTACTAGCTGTCACTAACTGGTGTTAGCGACAGCTAGGTAATAGGGAGATAATTTTATCTCCGCTTTCTTGGCTTTTAAAGCCAAAAAAGCGGAGATAAACCCCCTTGATAATATGCCCCCATGTTTTTATTGCCCACTGCGGCTATCAGAGTCATTTGCGACTGCTTGCTCTTGCTTATCACTAGAGGAATTGGTGTAAAAGCATATACAAATGTTCTTGACCAGTTTATCAACAGGTCATTTACCTGGTAGCAATGGTGTCGGTGCCTGCATGCGAAGTCTTAGCTTTTCGTGTTTTCTGGAGTTGAAAACAGATTGATCTCTGGAGTGCTCCACTGCTGGGACACCTCTTGGAGGACTTGTTCATTTTGTTCCCATTCGTATGATACTGATGCTTGTCTACTTAGTCTGTCTACTTCCCAGTTTTCAATGCATGGCAGGTGTATTGTTATCAGGGTTATTCTGCTCTGTGTGACCCATTTCTAAATATCTTGGACTAGTTTTTACACCACATGCAATCTTTTCCCTCCTTTTCAGATAGAATATTGTGGTGGTATTGTCCATTCAAATCTTCACCTTCACTTGTGTCTGGAATGCCTTCAGGGTCAGGGAGATCGTTTTCAGCTCCAGAACATGTATTTGTTACATCGCCTCTTCCACTTTCCATAGTCCCCTGATTTTTATCTCTTCCACTTTAATAAAACGAGAGATCGCCAACAATAAATAAAGAACTACGGATTACAGGGCCGCGGCATCGCGTTAAAGGCACAGACAAAATGCTGCCCATCGGGGTGCTGATAGAGGACTCTAATCTAGTGCCGTGAGACTGTTTGAACTAGCAGTGTGCTCATTAGTAACTACGTGCTGTAAATAAAATTCCATGTATTCTGTTATTGTTGACGATCTCTCGTTTTATTAACATGGCATTCATAATGCTACCACTAGGAATACAGGGAATATTTGATGACAGCACGGAGTTATTAATGCAGAGCACAACACTAGTTTTAACAGTACCACAGCACTTTTTGAGCACCCTCCGACAGCACCACGACGGGCAGCATTTCTATCAACGCAATCCCGCGGCCCGTTAACCATTCAAACTTCATTTATTGTCTGTCACATAAGAACTTCCACCAGACAAACCCGAACATGTTTGATTGTTCACAAGCACATTTTGAAATGACGGAGCATTAATTATGCTGGCATTAACATTACCAGTGACACAGTAAGATCGTTTTGCTACAATTTTTAACACAACCATTATTCAATGGCAAACTATTGCAGCACAAGCTATAGGTTATTTCTATCCCCAGCTTCTTCTTACTCACTTGTAGCTGTTGTCAATTCACATTCATGCATGACACCGTCACCTTTGGCATGCCTAGAACCGTGTTGATACCTGTCACACCCCCTGTTCTCAATCGGTACCATCAACATTTGCAGATACGTTCTTCCACCTTACCCAGTCTCAACGTGACTTGGGTTCTTCGCTGGTTTTTGCTTTTCTCTCCTCCTCAGATTTAATCTCCGTCCATGCCTTTGATTGACTCGGGCCCAGACGTTCTTGATATTTTGGGATAAGTTCCATTCGGAATGGATTTAATTGAAAAGTAGGAATCTTGCGCACCACGCATACAAATGCAGTAAGTGTGCAGCTCCCTCATTATTTTTGAATGACTATCGGACCTATTTCATTTAGGGTGACTGTTACCTTTATTATTCAGGTGACGCCTCACTCTCGCCAACACATGACAAGTTGGAGAGTCACGGAGCCCCTTTTCTCCACAACTGATCTGTGAGAACCCCCCCCCCCCCTCCGCTGCTACAATCATGGTAATACTATTTGACACTGTCCAAAGCTCTGAATTTTTATTCCCATTTCAGATACATGTCAGGCACTTATCTATCATCCCCCTTTTTTCCTTCTTAGGTGTCACGCCCCCCCCCCCCCCAACTCACACTTGTTCTGAGGAAGACCCCGGAAGTAAGGTTCAAGACACCTACAAATATAGGAGTCGAAACGTCGACTTCACAGCATTTGCCAATACAGAATGGACAGTGAATAATAAACTGTGTTCCTATTTGTTATATGGCGATTATGTATATAAACTGTGGACTTAGACTCTCTGGTATATGATGTATATATACCAAAATTATATGTTATTTTTTGTCACCTTCACCCAAATTTCCCTTCCACTCACTACTTAACAACCTTCCTCCACTACCCACCTCCTCCTTCTGACACTGCACATTTTAATGTGATACCTGGTTAAGGTGTTATTTGCAAATCTGATCCAAAATGCATTTCCCAATGTGATTAAACAACATTGGTGATGCATTGTTTTTTCTCCTTTCATGTTGTTTCATGACTTGTGTTTTTTATAGAATTCTTTCTCCCCCCCCCCCACTCCCCTCCCCCCCCCACTTGAAAGCCAGTAACACACTGGGACCACTATTACACATATCGTCTTGTACCCAGGTCCCAGTGATTCCGGGTTTACCCTTTCTTGTAACTACAGATGACGCCCAGCAAAAAATAGTGTCAAACAAGAAGAATCCGGACACAACCACTAGATGGCAGAATAATGCACAGCATGTGACTCCAGAAAAGGATTTATTCTGCAAAACAGGAGGCATATATGTGTGATACTTGCGTGTTAAATGAAAGGCAGGTGTCCAACCAATAGCCCAAATTTCTGGACACTTCGATTGGATGAAGAGAAAGTCCCAATTTCACTGTCCAAAAAAGGTCTGACCAGACTGATGTACATTTTTCGACAACTAAAAGTTTGGATTTGTATCTATCTGGTTTTTGGCAGTTGTTCATCCAGACAGCAACTGCTGAAAATTAATTGCTGAAGGCCTTGAAGATGGGTGCCCAGTTGTCAGAAATGAAGATGATCAACAAGCTATCATTAACATAATATATGATTTTGAAGCCAAAAGATCTGATCAAACAGGATAACGGGTGGACATATATAGTAAATAGAGTTGGACCTAAGGAGGGGCCGGGCGGCCCACCATGGTGACTTCCTAAGTGTATGTGGGAAAGAGACACTACCTGGATTCTGTTGGAGAGAATAGGTTCCAGCAATTTGATTACGCTCCTCTAATGGCCAGATTGTGTAGCCAAGCAAGCAAACCGGGATGAGAGAGAGTGTTGATCGCTGCTTACAGACAAAAGAGACTTTTTGCCTTGTGCAAGTGCATGGAAGAGCGCTTAGTAAAACTTGGCTTGGCTGTTTTATTCTAGTTTTAGGGGGCTGCTTGTGTCAGTACTGTGTATGTGTAAAGTTTTACTGTAGGTAAGTTGCGTTTGCATACCTAAAGTTCATACCTAGAATTTGCCAACGTAACAATCCAATTATAGCGTGTCCCGGTGATGCTGCATACAAATAAACACTTGTGCAATACGTCACATACCCTTACAGTATCCAATTCGATGCCCCAACTAGCCAAAATGAGGCACTGTTGCCCTGGTGTCATTCAGTTCCCTTCAGGACTTCATCCAGTGTTGTCCTCTAGTTGGTGCATTTTTCTGTTCACCACTGTCTTACTACGAGAGCTCAGCCACGCCTCACTAGTTATCCAGCATTGTATTATCAAATTTATCACAGGACTATAATTGACCTTTGCATCCATTTTTGTGATCCCACAGCAATACTACAGCAGAGGCAGCAGCTGTCTGTGCCACACCCACTGTAAAATTCATTGCATGGGTACAAACATAGCACTAGACAATGGCACTTGGGCATTCCCACCTCTGCATGTGGAAGTGCCGCATTTTTTTTAGGTCGAAGTATACCTGACACTGCTGCTGTCTAATTACGAAAAGACGTATTGGGGACATTCTGAGGGCTTCCCTGGGAATGCATTCCACACATTGCTTACCATTGGCTTTATGGTTTGTAACTCACATTTGCTAGCTTTATTTATTTTAAGATGTCCAGTATGTCTTTGTCCCTTACCATTGATCCTTGCATTCTTCCACCAGTGCTCGCTTTCTGTAAATAGGCTTCTAAATTTGTTCTTATTTTGTCACACTTATGTGCATTCAAAGACAGAGGCCAGATGTCAGGCTCTGTCTTTGAGGGAGCATGGTGTTTACTTTTCCTTCACTAACTTCAAAGTGAGAGGATTTATGTTCCAATCCTGCTGGATACTGGTGGTGGGAAATTAATTTTTTTTAGCACACATTAACTGCACATATTTAAGAATGGCAGAATTAGGAAAGCACAAATGAAGCATATTTATTGAAATTCTGAATTGCACTGAAAACAAATATTTTAATAAGATTAAAGATGACATTTCCACACGTTATCATTTGAATGTTGTACAGTTTTAGCAGTAAAACTGTATGTGCAAATGTAATTGTCATTTCAATTGAAAATGTGTGTGTGCTACACCATCACCAATTATGCTGCTCAACTCTACGATTCTCTACTCCGCTCTACACCACTCCAATCTATGCTACTCTACTCTATGCCACTCTATGACACTGCAGTCCACTCCACTCTAAGCCACCTCACTCTAGGCCAGTCTATGCCACCACTTCACTATATGCCACTCTACACAACTTTACTCCACTCTGACACTTTACTTCATGCACCGCCACTCCACAGCACTCCACTCTACGCTACTTTACTCCACTCTTCGATCCTCCACTCTATGACACTCTACACACTCTATGCCATTCTACACCATTCCACTCTATGGGGTCCATTACGATGTCGGGCGGTTTGCCTTCGCCAGGCTGGCGGTGGCCACCGCCGGCCTGGCGGAGGCAAACCGCCCGACATCGCAAGCCCAAATCCCCTCCGCCAGATTAGGATGGCGGAGGGGAAGGCGGCGGTGAAAAACACCTGTAACATGGTGGCGGTGTCTGCAAGACACCGCCCGCCATATTACAATGGGCTGTGAGGCAAGCCTTTCCGTGGCGGCAATGCCGCCATGGAAAGGCAGGCGGTCTTCACTCTGGGGGCCCCCTGCTGGCCCCCAGAGTGAAGGACAGTAGGGGGGTGCAAATGGGGGGGTACCACAGGTACCCCCCTGCATTTGCATAATGAAAGCGACAGGCACCGCTCGGTGCCTGCCGCTTTCATTATGCAAATAGTGAAAAGCCTTTTCAGCATTGTGGCGGGCGGTGCAGAGAGCACCGCCCACCACAATGCTGTAAATACAGGATGTGCCCGCCACTGTGGCGGGCACATCCTAATCTCACCCCCGGGACCCCCGCCCTTATGGCGGGCGGTCCCATTCCCCACTATGGTGACGGGTGGACAAAGTCCGCCCGTCATCATAATGACCCCCTTAGTCTCTACTACACTCTATACCACTTCACTCAATGTCACTGTGGACACTCCCATCTATGACACTTTACACCACTCTATGCCACTCTACAATACTTTATTCTCACTCTACGCCATACCACTCCACGACAGTCAATGATACTCTATGCCCCTCCTCTCTATGACACTCTCCTCTACGGCTTCCTAACACACTGTACGCAATTTCCTCTATGCCTCTTCTTGGCACATTACTCCACTCTATGATACTCTACTCTATGCCACTCCTCTCTACAACACTTTACTCCAGTCTATGCCACTCTATGAAACCCTACTCCATTCCACGACACTACACTCTACTCCATTATATGCATCTATACTCCACTCTACGACACCCTACTCCACAACCCACTACTCTACGACACGATACTCCACTGTGCGCCACTCTATGCAACCCCACCCTACACCACTATATGCCACTCCACTCTACGACACTCCACACAACTCTCCTCTACGCCACTTTCGTCTATGCTACTAATGTTTAGCCATGCTTAACAGCAGCCACGCTGGTGTACAGCATGATTAAAACACATTGGCAAAGGCTAAAGCTCTTGCATAGGCGAGATCTATTGGCTTTGCCAATGCTAGTTTGTTATCGCAGATCATGGAGCATAGCAAGGGTGCAATGGTCCCTAATGCAAGCAAAGAAAATAAGCATGTCTGTCACTTGTGCTCCTCATGAAACTGCCCCTGCCGCATGAACGATAGCAGTCCCATGGAGTGCGTCCCCTCAATAATACCCTCAATGCGGTTTCCAGGAATCAGTTCTCTAAATGGACCCCGCTTGCCACTGCTAGACTGCTGTTGGCCTACTTGCTGCCTCTATGTTCTGTGATAAGCAACATACTTACACCTTGTAGAAAGCAAATGTTTTAACCTCCAGATTGTGATGCAGAGGGGTAAAAAAGATACTCACCAATTATCCTCTTTTGTGGCCCAATATCACTAAATGCAGAGACAAACCATGAGCGAGAATTAATTACATTAAAACAATTGAACAATACAAAAAATGAGAATGGACACATCTATTTTTTTAACATTTATTTTTTCATTAAAATATTACGGTCTGTCTATAAGAACACTTTTAAACTATCAAGCAAATAAGGCACATGTGGGAATGCCAACGTATGGAAAAATCCACAACAAATGTTTAGAGCATTTCGGGAGTCCCGTGAGCTGCCTGCCACCTCGGTGAACAGCAACAGCAAGGGAAAGCCTGACTCTGCCCACTGGTTCAGCTGTACATACAATTCTCTTAAACAAATATATATGCATAGTAATCAGAAAATAAAATATACACAATTACGAGCTGGAGCTCACCATACCTAGTGACAACAACCAGTTATAAAGCAACCCAACACTCAACATGTAAACTGGGCTAATACTTAATGCAGTTAGTTTACTATACACTGTAGTGAATGCTCCAAGGGAAAGTACGCAATATCAGCCCTTAGTTGTGAGTACTTTCGGACCTGGTCCGATACAAGTCCGCTTGCCATTGTAGAGCGGCCACGGACAGCTTTTAAAAGAAAAACTACAACTGTAAGTGTTAAATGCAGGTATAAGTACATATACACACACACTCTATAATCAAACCATGCTTCCAAAACCAAACCTGTTTATAAACGTATATTAGTATATTTCTATATTTTTGCCCTTTTTACCCTTAAAGAGAGGGTTTGCCTGCTAAAGCTTTGCTCCAGGGTGCATTGGACGTTCAGTCAATCACATTTTGCTACTTCTATTACTTGTGCAAACACCCCAAAAGGAGATCACAGAGACCCCCAAAAATGTGCAACAGAAAGGGGAGGTGTGAAAGTGGTGAGGGGAGGAGACAGTAAGAGAGAAATGAGGGAAGAAAGACTACACAATTTGGCTAACAAGCCACTGATTTGAAGACCAGCCCCTTATGCTCTGAAGGCACTATTCCTATATGGGTGTAGTGAAGAGATGTGCCTAATAGGAGCACAGTGTGTTCAGGTAGGTCTCTGAAAACCTCCTGATTTTGTATAGGGGTGAACTCTACTCCCCAAGAGAATCCACCTGAGTACATATGTAAGAGCCAAAGGTGACGCTATTCCTGCACCCAAACAGTGGGCAAGACAAAGCCATGACCCCCCCCCAGAAGAAAATAAAGTGATCGCATAATTATTGTTAATTAGAAGACTTAATTCCTTATGGACTAATCTGCCTACCGTGGTTCTGGTAGAGAAGCACCTTTTAGTGTAATGCACTAAACCAGCATACATTAAAATGTGAGTATAAGCACTCGGCTAATATATTTGTTACCTAATACTGACAACATTTTCTCCAAGAGAAAAATGCATATAAAATACATATGGCTTTAAAGACGAGCGTTTTTTCCCATCAGAAATATGCAACCCACCTTCATATAATAATCTGCATAGACATCAATATTTCCTTCTTGCTGTAGTTCTGATGCATACTTTATACAGATAAAAAGCATTGTAAAAAAATCCTTTTTTATAAATATGTTCCTTAGGATAAGCCCTTTACTTTGTAATTCTTGAGAAACTCATAGCTCTGATAGGATCCAGCCTTTTTGAAGGCGGTCCACATTGTTAAAAAAAACAAAAACGATGAAAACATTTCTCATAAAACAAAAAATAATACTCCGATGTTTTTCTTTTTTTTTAAAAAGCCCTCGAATATATACAGAATAAAAACCACATTACTGCAAAGAATTTTCGGATCAGAATAGCATAATTCAGTACTATAAGAAATATTTGTAACCATTCAAAATAAAGGACTTTTAACATCTAGAAAGGTTTTCCAAAATACACACATACATTATTATTTTTCTAAACTGAAAAAGTTACTCTATGTCAAGTATAACTGAAGATAAATACACATCTGCGAGCAAAAATGTAGAATATTTCATACATGGGTAAACATTAATATGAATGCAAATACATCCAGTAACAAATTTCATGCGATTGTCCCTTTAAACATTGTCTGAAATACAGACGCACCACGTACATACACACACAGTCACATATATACGGCAACTCTCACATTTCACATTCTCTCATACATTTCTTCTCTAGACCATTTTGAACAAAATCTCAGATGAATATGTTCTTTGCTCAAAACGTTATGGTGAATATTGCAAATGTAGATGGCCGTGTGGATGGAGCTCTTTGCCAGAAGACACTCCCATCTCCCCTTTGGCCTTTTGATCACCTCTTGTACAGTGACATGGTCTTCTCAAGCACAGTCCCTATGAATCATAATTGGACTGACCTCCAGGTCGGGCCACTTGCATTGGATGCCCTCTTAATGTCAGAGTATCTTTGGCATCCTACTGGATCGCACAAAAGAAGTGTTGCTGCAACAGGTGGGTGATATATAAATAGAACCATACAGTCACATATCCAGGGTGTGTTGTCACTTAAATCTGTAGTGGTACCAAGGACATTGTCATACTGGTAAGAAGATATTTTCTTCTATTGCCTCTGTAAACCCAACACCCCAAAAAATATTGTGTGTCCACAAAATATGATTTATTCTCTTTCACGAGGAGCATCCCACGTACCCTTCAAATGGAATAACGTAATTCGGACACAAGCGTAACTATACAAAAGTCACCCACCGTAGACAAAAAAATATATATTCTCCACTATACGGTGCAATGAGGGTATGTTAAGAGATCTTGGAATTTTCAACATCACACAACCATGGTCAAGGATTTATGGTTTAGAGACATAGTAATTGAGGTTTAGTCTCCCATTTTTTAGCATTTATGGGTTTAGGTCTATGATCGAGAGACTCCTCTTGGTACAGCAGAACCCAGCATGTATGTGCAAAAGCTAAAAGGGCATGTACTTATTTTGGGCTGGGGGAGGGAGATTTTGCTGTAAAACATTTCTGATGTACCCTAACAACTAAAAATGCCTTACAAAAATACAGCAGGGATAAAGTCTATGTAACGAATGGATGCTATTGCACGTGAGCTGCTCATGTCTTATTTGGAGGAAATGATCTTTGGGCAATGCGGTATTTGTGTCTAAGAATCTGCACTGTGACTGGGAAAGTGTGATCGCAGAGCAAAAGAAAACTGTAGGTTTCTTGAGTATTGAACACAATTCACTAAGTACCAAATCAGATCATATTTTACCATTCTTTTGTAGCTCTAGACTCACTTTTCTTTAAATACATTCAAAATATGCAATAAATACTATCCAAGTTCCATACAAGCTGATTGTTCCACTGAGCCAGTGAACATAGCATCCATAAATTAATATCACAGAGTAAGAATCCAGTCTGGATTTAATTTAAAGCCTCTTCTCTGCCAACCAATATGGTATGGCCACAGTTCTACTTCTCAGGTTGTCTCCACAGTAAAGCAGCAACACAAACTGCAGCCATCCTCACTTTGAGGAGCTGTGAGGCATAGACCAAGCCTCTTCACGTACTAAAGCCACACAAGAAAGAGCAAACATCCCTGAGTGCTTTCTGAAACCAGTGACACTACAAAC
This sequence comes from Lissotriton helveticus, assembly GCF_964261635.1. Lineage (NCBI taxonomy): Eukaryota > Metazoa > Chordata > Amphibia > Caudata > Salamandridae > Lissotriton > Lissotriton helveticus. Next base: position 595,372,661 of record NC_136065.1, on the reverse strand, counting down.
CTTGATAACTACAAAAGCGGATAGCAGCAGCTACCTTCACCACTAGTCTCACCGGTGCACATCCTTCTGTCTTGTTTTCTCGATTGCCATAAAGTAAGCATGTCATACCTACAGGTTAAGAAACCATTGGCATCCACCCCACAATCATCCCCAATCAGACTCGAGTGTCAGGGCCTTCCCGCTTCTTCCTAAGATCCATTCTGCTAAATACTGAAATATCAAATCAACTCTGAAGAAACCAATGAGAAAAGTTTGAAAGCCAGATCTATCCTCTACACCTTGATCCTCTCAGTGGCCCGTCTCAGATCCCTAATTCACATTAACAGGACAATCTCATCAGCTGTTCATGATGGGGAATATTTTTTCTTCATGCATCTTCCCATGACAGAAGACAGCTGAGCGTGGACTTACTCATACACTGACCTCTATCCTAGACCACTGGTTGCACTCTTTCTGAAGTGTCGTTATTAAGACTTCGCCATAGTGAACAAACTCTGAAAATATATTCTTCAAAAGCCGTACTGGGGATAAGGAAGTGTTAAATGTCAAACTAAGACAATGGCTCAAATAAAATTTAAAATATGTCTAACGGTATAAGGGAGATCATAGCTCTTCTAACGGTATAAGGGAGATCATAGCTCTTGGGAGGTTGGAGAGTCTACTGACAAATATGATGTCAATCGTGTGTCATAAACAGAGATCTATGAGACAAACTACCCCTATCTAGAACTGTTTGTGATGTCAGTGAGAGATTGTTATAGGCAATGAGTCAGTTTGTGACTCTTTGTGAAGTCATAAAAGGAGAGGTGTAAAAAAGCATCATGGTCTCTCGTTGTGATATTTCCAAACAGTCAGATGAACGCTCACAGAGCAGTACATGTGTAATATTTGGATAACCTTAAAGCACGATATGGGTTATTCATATGTATTTACGTGTTTAGGTGACAATGGCTCCTCATGAGTAGACGTACACTTAAATAATTTCTCTCACTCTCAATCTAGATACACTTGTTTGAGAATTAGCAACTCCAGTTATAAAAGGACCTGCACCAGAATGTCTTCGTTATAGGAGTAACATATTGTGTTTAGTGTTGGAAAAGAAAAACGTCTTCTCTCAGCATCAGAGAAGATGACTAATAATAATAAGTGCTGGGCTTAGGAGTAGAGTTTGGTATGGTGTAGTGAGGAACCTGGGACTACTGTCCCGTTTGTTCAGTTAGATCTTGACATAGTTAAGCGTTCTTTTGGTGAGTAATGTTCATAGCTGTGAACAAGTCAGGATCATAGCCGGGAATAAGTCGGGAGGGTTGGGTGAGTGGTTGCTGAAGGGAAGTGGTGCGGGTTGCCGTGGAGGAGAGATGATGCTGTGTGAAGTGTATTTAGGTAAGTGGGGTGAATGTTGCTGTGGTGGTAATGGTATCTGCAAAGTAGTGGCCGCAGACAGCTAGCAACGAGTGGCGGATTGGGTAGCTGTGGATAGGTAGAGGAAGGAGTAGTAGTAGAAGAAAGTTGCATGGTGGTTCTTAGTGTTATGTATTGTAGATATAGCCGTAGTGTGTGGATGTGGATGGTCGGTTGATGGAGAGATTCCATGCAAGTGTGATTGGGGGTCAACGGTGAATTGCTAGCCCGGGTCACTGCTTATAGGAATATGTAGGAATGGGTGGGGATTCAGAGATTAAAGTACATTAAGCGTGACTTTGTGATGGGATGACTTAGTTCTTGATGTTTAAGTGGGTGTTTAACTCTTGACACTGAGATTTATATACTTAAAAGGTATGACAACCAGTTCTAATAAAGGTAAATAGTTGTCATAAAAACAAATGGGGACACATCACCTTAGATACTGGATGTTTCCGGAATACCAAAGAAGTCTTATGTTTATAAAAAGATCACCGAACTTTAACCTCAAGTCAATGCATGTCCTATAGAAATGTTAGATAAATTAGGTCCAAAAAAGCACCAGTTGCAAACCTTTCACTTCTTGAGGCATCCAAATGTTGCTTCATTTTTTTGATGTTCGTAGGTAATGACTAATAGGAAAGATGCTCTATACCTTGAATAAACTGTGAAATTTAAGTATTTTCTTATTCTATCATGGTCGACTGAAAATTCTGAAGCTCACTCAACATAGCAAGCAATTTTTCCCTCCTCAACTGACTATTGGCATGTTAAAAATTTGAGTTGCAATTTTAAGCTCATTTTTAAATGTGAAACTTTACATTATGAGAATTGCGAACGCAAACATACTTGACATTCTTGTTAAATGTTGTACTGTGTAGCCTACTTCATGTAAAGATTGAAACATCCCAAATGTCTTTTGCAGGTCTTTTTTCTTTGCATCAAGATACAGCCTGAGGCTTTTTTTGAAAAGTGAGTAAACAAACTAGCCCTCTTTCTTGAGACCAGAGGGTGTAAGAAGATGAAGGAAGCTTAATTGTGAAGAAGCCCATCAAAATCAACTGAGATGAAGACTGCGATTTTTCTGGGAGGGCGAGAAGAATGACCGAAAGCAGCAAGAGGTCGAAAAAAAATTTTTCTCCTAGAAGATTCACACCTTTTTACATGAACAACTGAAGGCATGAAGTTTACTGTGAGTACTATAATTTGAAAGCAATGTATTGTGATACAATTGAGGTGTCTGTCACTTCTTGTACGAGAGAAATCATCTTCCACTGTGTGAAACAGGTAATTCTCAAAAGTACAACTCTACTCTTTTATAAACCATAAAAGAGACCTTTTAGGCATCAATAGTGCATATTGCTCAAAACATAGATTCCTTTGGCAAGATTAAATCTGCCAGTGTGTGTTACAGATCGTTGGGCGAAAAGAGATCTAGATCGCCCTAAAAAAAGAGTCTACTTTGGCAGGGACAGACAAGATAAAAGTTTCAATGGGAGTCTTTTGTGTTCACTGCTGATCCGAAAGGTGGGTGATGTCTTTTTCCAAAACTTGCAAATACACTCACTCAGACACAAAAACCAGCAAGCAAACAAACAAGTGTCTTGAGTATTTGAATAAAATCACACTCAAGTCAACCACATCTTCTGGAAATTACTCTGTCAAGCTCTGAAGGTATCATAAAAACTTTTTTTTTCTGACCTGGATAATTGTAACCGTGTCCCAGGACTTTACCCAGAATCTTGGCGACTGAACAATGATTCCTCCTACACCACTGTATTTGCATTTAGAGATTTAGACACATACACATATGCGCTCACGCAGACACACTTACACACACATTCCAGAAAGTGGCTTTCCAAATTAAAAAAACCTTATAAATAAATGTGTCTAGTCTCAAAATCAGGGATTCCTGGGGGGAAGGTATATTCCAAATCCCACCATGCCCCCGGTTTTTCACAGTAAAAATTTAGTGGCCTAATAAACTATGTGAGTTAGAAACAATATACACACACAGCTCTATTGACGAAAACTCATAATAAAATCACGAATCGCCACATAGCCAGCGTGTAGGAACCGTGTAAACAAGACCTCAGACGGCGTGCCGTTGTCCATAACACTGTAATGGTAAGAAAGTATCTCTCTCTAGAGAGGGAGAGAGGCCCTCACACTATATAAATAATATATCTTGCAGTTATACATACACATAGGCAGTGTGTTACACTCTAGTGATAAGGCATATTATTAGGTTGCAGGTGGGTAGGTAACATTGGCGGGGATTTCATCCCAACACGGACTGCTCCGGTTGTCGGCAATGGCAGCTGGTGGGAAGATTCCCAGGGCCCCTGCGGAGACCCTGCCATCATGTCCAGTCAACACTTGCACTGTTTTATTGAACCCGCCGGCAGTAGTAGCCGAGCACTTTGCACTTTTCACACAGGTGCTGCGGGTGCTCCTTGCTCTGGTCCGATACATCTAGGCCGTCCGGTTTTTCCAGGGGTCTCTGTAGAAGATATCAAATGAAGAAAAATTAGATTGTATGCGATCTCCAAGAAATAGGTCATGCAACAGAACAAGCGACAGGAGGATCAGAGTACTGCCTGAGATAGATCACACCTTCATACTGGTTTCATAATGCTTTGTCCTCACTTGTTGGAGACTATGGGCTGGATAATACATTATTTTACTGACATCTCTACCCATAGCTGTTTACATGGCATTGTTAATAGATTTATTAAAGTAAACATGATATACAGAATACAGAACCACAGAATTGTATAAAGCGGTCTGCCAAGAGGCGGGAAGTTGTCCTGATAATTCAAAGTACTCATTGAATCAATATATGACCATGCCTTGGATGCCTGAATGTCAGCAGTCTTTTGAGCAATTAAAAGTTGTGCTTTGCTCTGCTCCTGTGCTTTGCACGCCTGACTATGTGAATCCATTATTGCTGTATGTACACAAGATGGCTGGTTGTGTGCTTTCTGTTTTAACACAGGCCTTTGGAGATGAGCAACAGCTGGGTGCTTATTTTTCTGTGTTGCTTGATCCAGTCGCCAGAGCCCTCCCGAGCTGTCTAAGAGCGGTCGCGGCTGTGGCCAGCTCTATAAGGAAATCAGCTGGGCTCGTACTTGAAACTGACCTCACAGTCATGGTGCCCCATGCTGTGGATACCCTATTGAATAAGACCAATACACAGCACCTCACCAGTGCACGTCTGACGGGTTATGAGCTAACTCTCTTTGCACCACAGGTCACGATTAAAAGGTGTGCCACTCTAAACCCAGCCATGTTACCACCCCTCCCTTCTGAGTGTGAGGAAATTGATATACTTGATTTTCTTTTTTGAACAGAGGAAGAGATGAAGGGACGGGTAGACCTGGCTGATGTTCCCTTATCCGACCACCAAGGGGAACTATATGTCGATGGCTCTTTTTTCAAATTACCAAATGGCACCACCACCGCAGCATATGCGCTTATTACATTGCACACGGTAGTTGAGACATCACGTATTCCTTATCAGTCCGCTCAGGCAGCTGAACTGGTCGCCTTTATTAGAGCTTGTGAATTGAGCGAAGGGCTGGCTGATGATATTTATACTGACAGCTATTACGCCTTCGGTCACCCATCATTTTGGGCGGCTCTGGGTAGAGAGAGGGTTCCTTACTTCCTGTGGGACGCGTATCAGACATGGTCCTCTTATTCATAAGCTTCTGTCTGCCTTGACACTTCCTAAGAAATTGGCTATAGTAAAGTGCAGTGCCCACAAGGTAATTAATAAGGATGTGGGAAGAGGGAATGCATTTGCAGACCAGACAGCTAAGGAGACAGCTTGACAAAAATGAAGAGGATGTTTGTAGCGGGTCTCGCTAGGTGGGTGCCCATGGTCATTTTGTTTGAGGATACTCTAGACAATGTGAAAGAAATCCAAAGTGAGGCAATGATTGAGGAGTTAGCAGTATGCCAGGAAAGCACAGCACACTTAGACGAGGATGGATGTTGGACGGACAATTCAGAAAAACAGAGATGGATGTTGCTAGATAAAATATGTCCTCCCTGAGGTTACTATGGTGCACGGGCCCGCCCACATTAGTTCACAAGGTATTTGTAAACTGTTAGATCCTGTATGGCAGAATGACAACATTCCCAAGGTTGCTGCTCATTTAGTAAAGTACTGTATGGTATGAATGATGTATAATCCTGGAAAAGGCACCCCTACACCCCCTGGAAATTTTGCACCGCCTTCCTTCCCTTTCGAGGTCCTTCAGATTGATTTCATCGAAATGGAATGAGTCAACAATCTGAAACATGTGTTAATGGTTGTTTGTGCATTTGGTGAATGGGTTGAGGCTTACCCCACTAAAGAGAACACAGCTATGGCAACAGTGAAGGTACTCCTGAAGGAGTTATTCCTGTGTTTTGGCTTGCCCCGTTTGATTAGGAGTGAGAGCGGAAGTCACTTCAATTCAATGGTTAATCAGCTAGTCTGCACATCAAGCAGAAATGTTATGCTGCAAACCACCCCCAGTCAGCAGGTCTGGTTGAGAAGTACAACAGTACTCTCAAACTGAAATTGGCAAAGATTCAGGAGAGCACAGGATTGGAGTGACCAGATGCTTTACCATTAGGGGGACAACGCAGGAGAACACTTGCCATTTCCTAACGCCGCCACCGGAGCTAAGAGTCACATACCTCTGAGGCTCCCTTGCTGGGAGGACGCCGCCACCGGGGCCAAGAGTCATCAACCCTCGAGGCTCCCTTGCTGGGAGGACGCCGCCACCGGGGCCAAGAGTCATCAACCCTCGAGGCTCCCTTGCTGGGAGAACGCCGCCACCGGGGCCAAGAGTCATCTGCAGCCAGAATCGCGCCGCCGCTCCGGGACCACAGATCCCGGCAGGCACCGCGGCGGCACGCAATTGTGACGTCGCGCCAGGAGGCGCTCATTAACAGCGCTTGAACCGGCGGAGAGGGGGACAACGCAGGAGAACACTTGCCATTTCCTAACGCCGCCACCGGAGCTAAGAGTCACATACCTCTGAGGCTCCCCTGCTGGGAGGACGCCGCCACCGGGGCCAAGAGTCATCAACCCTCGAGGCTCCCTTGCTGGGAGGACGCCGCCACCGGGGCCAAGAGTCATCAACCCTCGAGGCTCCCTTGCTGGGAGAACGCCGCCACCGGGGCCAAGAGTCATCTGCAGCCAGAATCGCGCCGCCGCTCCGGGACCACAGATCCCGGCAGGCACCGCGGCGGTGCGCAATTGTGACGTCGCGCCAGGAGGCGCTCATTAACAGCGCTTGAACCAGCTACACCCAGCTCCTCTACCCTTTCAGCTCCCTTGGCCCCAAAGTCAAGGAGAACTTTGCTGAGGGTATGAGGGCGGTGTCACATTGGATGACGGTGAACTGCCTCCAATGCAATGTGACAAAAACAGAGGTCATGCTCTTTGGCAAAGCAAGCATCCTTTGGTCCCCTGACTGGTGGCCAATAGATCTCGGCCCAGCACCTACATCTAAACCTCATGTAAAGAACCTTGGGGTGAAGTTGGACCAAAAGCTGACCCTGAAGGAACACACCAACTACATTGCTGGGCTGTGTTTCCACACCATTGGCCTACTTAGACGTGTCTTCCCATATCTCCCTGCCACCTACAGAAAGACACTTGTACAGGCCTTGGTGACCAGTCGCCTGGACTACTGTAACGGCCTGCTGACATTAGCAAATGCTGATGCAGTAGGTCGTCTGCAGGTAGTCCAGAACACGGCAGCAAGACTGGTCATGGGTGCACCAGCCAGGACTCCTTCCAAGCCCTTGCTGAAAGAACTGCATTGGCTCCCTGTAAGGCAGCGCATTAACTTTAAAATCTGCTGCACGGTTCACAAATGCCTTTATGGAGTAAGTCCTAAATATCTATCTCAATCCCTAGAGCTGTATCAACCCAGTAGGTCTCTTCGCTCAAGCAACCAAGCCCTTCTAAAACCCCCGGCCACAAAGAAATCTAGACAAGGAGACCGGGCCTTCTCCTCTGTTGGACCTGCTCTGTGGAACAAACTTCCCATTGATGTAAGAACAACCATCAATCACTTATCCTTCAGAAAGACATTAAAAACCCTCCTCTATCAAGAAGCATTTTTGTCCACCTAACTTTTTAGGATGCACCACCTGTTAACCCAATAGCTGGCAAAGCGCGGAGATACCCTTACGGGATTGATTCCAGCGCTATAAAAGAAATTAAAATAAAATAAAATAAATACGCGGGACGCCCGGGGCGAATCCCGGGCAAAGGGCGGGCCCTCTACGGCCCTCATCGGCAGGAAGAGGCAGGGGCAGGGCCAGAAACGCTGCTGGACACACATGCAAGTAAGATACATATTCGAATATATATGTACACTCATTATTTTATTTTGTAAAGTAAGGCTGCGAGTACATTGTAATCATGCCTACGAAATTGAAGGAAGCCCCACAGAACACCCTTGACAATTACCTTGTCCAGACAGTGAGGAAAATAAATACGCAAAGGAGAGACTCTCTTGGGCTAAGCCAATCCCCAGACCTTCGCTGTTTGTCCCCGACTGCATCTATCCTGATTGACGACACTATTCTGCAGGAAACCAATCAGGAGAATGCAATTAGTGGCCCCATTCTTCTAGAATTAAGTAGTGCACCTGATAATGCAGTCCCGGCCACTGAGACTTCCAACTTACAGGCCGAAGGTGACATTGACATTGGCTCTGATCAAGAGAGACATGTACGAGTTTTACCTGATGAGATGACACCTAAAGGGCGTGTAACAAGGCCGAGACGTTTATGTACTAAGAATCCTCCTAAGTTGAGTGGCCCACGCCCGGGGACAAGAAGGAAAAGGGTTACTACCCCAAAGATAAAGCAAGTAAATGTATTGGAGGATAATGAAAACCATACTTTCGAGGATGCTTTTTTTGAAAGGATTGCTGACTTTCTTGAACTAAAAATTAATGCCATTGTAAAACCTTTAATTTCTAAACTTGACAAATTGCATGCAGAGATTAAGAGGTTGGGTGGTCTCAACACTACGGTTGCGGATGGGGTAGAAAACATCACTAAGATGGTCACAAATTTGCCTAATAATATAGGGGGAAATGTGAATTGTGAAGTCATTCGTGATAGTGAAGGGATTCAGTTGCCTGTTGAAAATTTATTGCCCCAACCATTAACACCATTGACCACCATCACTGAGGGCTCTCTTTTAGTTAACATCCCAACAGATGATATCCCCTCTGTCAGTTTACCCCCAGTAACTACCCATACTACGGACCCCCTACAATTTCTAGTCGAGGCCACACCAGTGGTTCTTGTGCTAGCAAATGTACCTCCCTTGGAAGGGGGAACAGTGGAAAGCCCTACCTCCCTTACAAGTAAGGCTCTGCATTGGCTAACCAGTAACATGCGGTTAGCCCCAGGGGGGGAAACATCAATTGGCAAATGTTATTAAGTCTGCAACCAGGGTCCCCTGGCTGGGAAACCGGCCGAAAAAGTTTAAAGGGGACTGTGAGGCAGTGAGCCTCTCGAATCAAGATGTCCTTCCTAACATACTGGCTAACTTATTCCCTCCCCAACGCAGACAAGGTACTGTTGTTCCTCTAACCCTGAAGTTTTTTTATGGGGAGCAACAGAACGTCACTTATCCAAGGACTCCTGCGACAGGGTGGGATAGATTCTGGGATTCTGACCCTAGACGGGGGCAGGATATAAGGCATAATGCAGTGGCCCATTATCCCATTCTACCACAGCAAAATTCTTTTGTAGAACCTCTTCAGTTATTTAATCGCTATGCCCCATTGTCTTTCATGGATCAGAACGATTGACCTTCTTTTACAGAAGACACCAATAATGAGGGTCCTTTGCCTGCTCTCGTATCTCTAGATCCAAAATCCACAGGTAACAGGGTCTGCAGAATCTTGAGCTGGAATGTCGCTGGTATCAGATCTAAATTCAACAATGAGAACTGGTTGGAGATGGTCAGATCCAACGACATTCTTGTGTTTCAAGAAACTTGGGAGACGTCTGACAGTCTTGTTCTAGACGGCTTTTCCCATTTTTCTGTACCTGCAGTACCTAGCAAATCTGGAAGGGCAAAGGGAGGCTTGGCTATATATATCTCTTTAGATGTCCAAGGAAAGCCAAGACAGATTAAAACTAACTCGACAAACATATTAGCGGTTGAACTAACAATACAAAACTCACAGCCTATCTTATTAGTTAATTTTTATAATTCCCCTGTCAGTCAAATCTTGAACGAACATCTGGTAACTCTAGAGGATTTCTTGTCCACCTACAGTGAGAACAGTGCTCACGGTTTTGATGTGATTCTCATGGGAGATTATAATATTCACCCATGTAACATGGATTGCCGTGTGGAATATGAGGATTTTCCCCCCTACCTCTCTATCCCGCACTTTGAACATTCATCACGTGGAGAGGCCTTGGAATCACTCTTAGCAACTTTTAACCTTTATGAATTTTTTAGTAGTAATATATGCTTGAGGTTACCAACATACGTGGGTAACAACACCGGCACAATTGTAGACTATATTTTTTTATCGTCTAGCATCTTGTCTGAAGTTTCAACCTATAAGGTAGAAACTTCAGTCTTCAGTGACCATAACCCAGTAATTTTAGAGATCGTATCTCAGGGAGTATTGGGAAAGAGAGAGACTGAAGTTTTATGTGCGACTAATTTAGTCCTGGGAGATCAGAATCGCAGGCTGAAATGGGACCAAGTCACCCCAATTACCTTTATACAGGATACCCTGTCTAAAGTTGAGAGAGAGGTTGCAATCTGCCTGGATAATAATAATCCTGTTATTACCCTGATAGAAGCATTTAATGCTATTTGCTGCCAGGTCAACCTAGACCTGACTGTAAGGAAAAAGCCTCACATATGTAGGGGCCCAAAATGGTTTGATTCAAACTGTTCCAAGGCTCACTCAATCCTCTTGAAGGCTTTAAAAAATAGACTAAGAGATAAAGCACAGATAGCGTCGCTAAGAAAAAAATATAATGACGCTATCAGGAAGAGGAAATCAGAGATTAAAAAGGAGGCCTGGAACGATTTGTTGTCGCCCGACATACAGAGAGACAGTTCAAGATTCTGGGCGATAATAAACCATCCTTTTTTTGTGGGTCTAGACAAACAGAGAGCAGATTGCATTATACCAGACGAACAGTGGGTCAAACACTTCAGTAATATTTATAGCTGTCCTGAAAATATCCCAGGCTGTAGAATACAATCTACACAAGCAGCAGCTCTTATTCCCCCTTTTAGTATAGAAGAGGTAAAAAAAGCGATCAGCGACACACACTCTAAAAAGGCGCCGGGCCCCGACGGGGTTCCCGCAGACTTTTTTAAGAGTGCTCCTGAATTAAGTGCCAAAATCCTCACTAACATCTTTAATGCTACAAGAGACTTTGTTTTTCCTATTAGCTGGTCAAAGTCTACCATAATACCGATTTTTAAAAAGGGACAAAGAACAGATCCGGCCTGTTATAGGCCAATTTCCCTAATCGATTCTAGTGTTAAGATCTTGGGAAGAGTCCTTTTAGGAAGACTGACTCAGCTTCTAGAAGGGAAGGGTATTTTATCAAATGCACAATATGGCTTTAGAGCCAAAAGAGGAACTTTAGATCAGTGCTTAAATTTAGAACTGATCATAAGTAAATATGTAACTGCCAAGGGGGGCTCTCTGTACATGGCCTTTATGGACCTCTCCTCAGCTTTTGACCTGGTTAACAGGGCTAAGCTGTGGGGGGTTCTCTTGTCCATGGGCATCGATGCACCCCTGGTAGGGTATCTGGCAGAGCTACACAGAGACCTCAAGACCTCGGTCAGAGTGACTAGGGAAGGAAGATGCACCTGTCACTTTGACTCAGAGAGGGGGGTTAGGCAAGGATGTATCCTTGCCCCCCTCCTTTTTACTCTTTATATAAATGGCCTTGAGGCAGCTCTAGCAGAATCCCACATTGACATCCCGCGTGCAGGAGAGATAAAGATACCTGTCCTCCTGTACGCGGATGATGCTGTCCTCTTAGCACGCTCTGGAGTGGCACTGAATAAACTCCTCTTATCCTTTGGGGATTTCATGTCCTCGTTGGACATGAAAACTAATGTAGAAAAATCCCACATAATGATAGCAGGAGCCGCAGGCAGGAAAAGAAAGACTAAAACTTTTTTTTGTGCTGGGAAAGAGGTTAGGAGAGTCCCATCCTTCCCTTACCTAGGCGTGATCTTTGACGAAAAAGGCAAGTGGGGCCCCCAGCTTTTGGCTAAAAGCAAAGCAGTAGCAAGAGCGGCTGCTGGGTTGCTTGGTTTTGCTAAAAAACTCGGAGCCCGCCCCATGGAAAGCATTATAAAGGTCTACAAAGCCAAATGTCTGTCGGTTGCTCAATACGGCTCTGTTATTTGGGGGCACACTAATCATGAACATGACAAAATTCAGAAAGTAGAAAATAAATTTCTGAGAACTCTGCTTTCTGTCCCCCAATCGACCTCTACATATATAATACACACAGAGCTTGGACTGGGCTACATTACCGACATTTTAAAGTCAGCCCCAGTTATTGGATGGTTGAAAGTGTGGCTCAATCAGGAGCTTACTCTAAACCATCACATCCTTAAAGATTGCTTAGCCCTGGATAAAGTATACAACATTCCATGGTTAAAATATGTTAAGACGCAGTTAACTCTAGTTGGCCGACCTGAACTTTTTTCTTCCCCACATTTGATAAATCAGGAAGACATAAAGACAGTCAAAAACCTTTTGACTGACTGTTATGTCTCGGAGAGGGAAGCCACAGAGTTAAACAAACCTACGGTTAGGAAACATTGCATGTTAACATCTGTCCCAGGTATGGAACCGTATCTCTTTTTGGTACACAAACCATACCATCGTTTCCTTCTAACAAGATTTCGTCTTGATCTGATTCCTTTTATTCTGGGTAATTTTAAAAACTGGACTAGACCTGAAAATGCTGATCCATGTGACTGCGATTATTTTTCTATTCAAGACACGACTCATTTTATCCTGTTCTGCGGTCATTATAAAGAGAGTAGGAAAAAATACTTGCTGCCTATACTGTGCAATATGGGTTTTACACAGGTAAAACCAGCTATGCTGTTCTTGCAACTTCTATCGAACTTAAAAGTGGCATTTCATGTTGCTAGTTTTTTGGTTGCTGGTGCACGTATAAATTAGCATCGATTTAGTATTAGGCACCCTGTCCCTGATTAATGTGTACCCTCTACATTTTATTGATTTTACTCTTTTTAAACATTATTGTATATTTTATTCTGTATAACGTGTTTTTAGGGTTTTTTTTTAATCAAAATTCAGATCTATATTATTATGTGTCATGATGAAATGTTCTCGTGTATTGCTCGCTCTTTTATGATTTTAAATAATCGAATAAAGATATTTGACTGACTGGCTTTACCATTAGCTCTTTGGTCTACAAGAGCTACGGCTCACTGTAGGACAGGGTTGTCACCATACGACCTCGACGGTTTTCAGAAATTGAAAACCCTTTGCTAGTGGATTACCTGTATGAGTTGACTAAAAGCTTGCGTTCTATTCACCGACAGATCCACAAAGTCCTACCACCAGCACCTGAGGGGCCAGGACACGATATTCGGCCTGAGGACTTTACGCTGACCTGGCATTTTCAGCGGAAAGGCAGTTTGGAGCCGCACTGGAAGGGGCCAACACAGGTGCTCCTCGCTACCCGGACTGCTGTGAAGGTGGCCGGCTTGAAGAATTTGATTCATTCCCAATACTGCCGTAAGGTGCCTCTCCCTTACCCTATGACCAGTGGGTGCTTGACGGAGTAGGTGACTCCAAAATAGAGCAGGTGCCCCGTTTCATTCCTTTTTCGGATTCCTGCCTGACGTGGGCAAAATCGGAGGCTGGAAATAATGCAGTGTTGAACAAGGCAGTGCCTCCTGAGATCAGGGTCATCCAGGAGCCTCAATCTGCTGGCCCATCTGTGCTTGAACCCCAGTCTATTGGCCCCTCTGTGTCTAAGCCCCTTTTTGCAGACCCCTCTGTCCCTGGAGTAGCTATGTATAATATGCGCCCCCAACAGAGGAACAGTGAACCAAAGGAAAAGTCAGATTAGTAAGTTACTCATTTTGGTATTCACATAAGGCACTTACTCATCAATAAGTAAGTGCCTTCTGTGTATACAAAAATTAGTAAGTGCCTTCTGTGAATACCAAAATGAGTAAGTGCCTTCTGTGAATACCAAAATGGTAGTACGTTTAGGACTTTGTCTTAACTTAGTTCTGTGAATCGGGCCCATACTATCCAAATTCTTCCCTCATGCCTATTAGAATGTTTCTCACTGTCTGTGCCACTAGACTCCATCCAACAGTTACCATAATCTGGTACAAAAGTCCCTTCAGATTTCACAGTCCATTATTAAAAACTCCAGGAAAATCCCCCTTCTCCTATCCATTCTTCATACTATTCTCATAACAGGTTTGGACCTCAGATGAACCACTAAGGTTCATTTTTATTCCTAAGGGTTTCTGCTGCAGCCACCCTGACAAATCATCACCTTAAATTCTGACATAGAACCTACCACCAAATCATTTATTTCTAAAGTCTGTCTTTGCCCCAAAATACACATCAAAGGGAAATCCACAGTACATCCCTGGCCTTATAGTGAGTTATCTGAAGTCCACCACACACATAAGCAGGTAATGACAACGCTTTTTGGCTAAAGAGGCACATTTTGATCCCTAATCTTTCACTATTATAACGTTGCACCTTTTATGTTACACCTCATCCCTAGGGCTGTCATAACCACATTCACCAATGCAAGGACAATTTCTTCAAAGTCCTCCTTCAACTCACAACTACCCTCGGATTCGACCTCTGACTACTTTTGCAACACTTCAATCAATTACTTTTACCGCCATACTTATTGCAGTTTCGCATACAGGCACCCTGTAAAACAAGTCAAATGTATTTCACTTCTACACCTAAAACAACATTTTGTTTCCACCATTTCATTTTTTTCTGTTCTGTTTTCCACCTTCGCTTCCTAGAAAATCACCCTCTTTACTGACAATTCAGTATTGCTTTCCTTTCTATCATGATCACGTTCAATCTCCATTACACTCAATCTCTTTTACTCTTTTACAGATTCCATGGATTGAGTTATCCCTTTAGAAATGTCCATCCTTTAGCCACAGTGCTTCAAACAATTGAGAAATATTGTAATTAACATGAACTGATCTCTCGGTCTCTGGTCATCCTTTGCCTAAAATGTGCATGTCTTGGTCAACTTGCTTATGCTGTAATATAATCCTCTGCTTTGTGAATAAATTGGCTATTCCTCTACTGTGATCATTTCCTGGTTGCCTGCAGCCTAAGAAGCTGCTTTTCGAGGAGGAGGGGCTGCCGTGACCCAGCCATAAACTCTCCCACTGCCCAATTCTAGTTATGGTCTCCTGCAGTGTGGGGCTGATTTGAACATTTATGGTTTCCCGTATGGCTTGGTCCAGGGTTTCTCGTGATTCTTATTTTCATACTGAAATGATGTCTTTGCAAGTCGGTGCCCCCTTTTTGGTGTATACACACACAACATCCCACTGCCCTTAAGGCTAGGCTAGTGCTTGTTAGCTGACCATAAGTTTAGTCTTTATCACAAATATAGTTTAACAGTCTATCACATACTCTCAACACAACACGCCATCAGGTGCAGAATCCCATATTATGCCGACATCATGCATGACATGGAAACACATCCCATAGGCTGAAAAGAAAAACACCACACATGGTGTAGCTTGCTATCCATGTGGGAAGGCTTTTCAGCAACTAACCTAGGGGTAGTAACCAGTTTATTCTGAAATGAAATGAGAAGATAATGTGTTAAGCGCAATAGCTACCTCAGGCGTCCTAGCGCTACAGACAACGCGTGCAGGTGAACAATTGGAGACTATTCAGATTTATTAAAAAACAGGGTTTTTAGATGTTTACGGAAGGGGAGTAAGTTGGGCTCTGATCGCAGAGGAAGGGGGAGGGAGTTCCAAAGTTTGGCCTAGTTATATGAGAACGAACGGCCCCCATATCTGGCTCTCTTAATCCTGGGTACCGTGGCGAGGAGAGAAGATGCTGATCTGAGCTTTCTATTCGGGTGGTAGGGGGTGATCAGTGATTGATTGACGAATACGAAGAATTCGATGGTTTTCTTGAAGAATTTACATTTCTCTTTATGGAGGGTCACTCCGTGGTCTGCGAGTCGCTGGAGAGTGGCTCGCAGCTGACGGTGATGGTCTTCTATCATTGCTGAATGTATCAAATGTAATCGCTGACGTTTAAGACACCTTGAAGCCCCAACAGAACTTTCCTCACAGCATTTTGGAATATTTCTGCAGCTGACGATATTCCAAAGTGCAGCCTCTTGTAGCGTCGAAGCCCCAGATACGTCTAAAACGTGGCGATATACTTACTTTCTTCTGCTAGCTTCAGCTGAGGATAGCCAGCGTTTAAAGTCCAGTTTAGAAAGCCATTGAGAGCCATTGAGTTAGGCTAAGGTGTCATCGACCGTTGTCATCAGATGTCTCTCTCTCTGTATTGCTTGGTTGGGCATTCGCATGTCAATGCAAATTCTGATTTGTCCTGGTTGCTTTGGCTTATCAGCTATGACCTTGGGAGAGACCCAAGGGGTGGGTCCTGTTACCTTTTCTATTACCCCTTGCTGCTCGAGCTTTTGTAGTTCCTGTTCCACCAACGGCCGTAGGTGGAATGGTATGCGTCGATGCCTCAAAGCAATGGGCTTTACTGCTGTGTCGATGTGTAACTTTACGGCGGGTCTTTTTATGCTTCCTAGACCTTTGAATAATTGTGGGAATAATTAAAGGATGTCTTCTGTTTGTAATGTTTTCACAGCATTCACAAATGTCATTAGGCCCAGGTCTTCGGCAGTGTGACTCCTTACTAATATGTCTGCTTCTCTGCCGACCACGTGGAACGTTGTCGTGATTTCGTGGTTTTCAGATTTCACATGGACTGACATTTTTCCTTTTAGTGGAAGCGGCGTTTGGCTCCCATACGTGAGGGGTTTGACTTTGGACGGTGTAAGTGCTGGTCTTGGTTTTAGCCTTTTTTTTCTGCTGGCACCCCATGACATTCACCGATGCCCCTGTGTCAATGAGTGCCGTGACTGGCGATCCTGCTATCTCTATGGCACACGCTGGTTGAGGGCGCCGTCTTCGCTTGAGGTTGCTTGCAAAAGATATGAGGTAGCACTCTTCTTCATCATCTGTGGATGAGTCTTCGAGACATTGTTTTCGGTGTGTCTGAGTTGTTGATGTTCTTGCTACTGCGGGCTCTTCTAATGAGAGGTGTCTTACTGCTTTGAAAGGGAGTCCCTCTGCTTCATAGTCCTCCTAGGCATGCACTTGCGAAGTGATTGGGTATTCCGCATTTTGCACACGTTTTTCCTCTAGCGGGGCATTCGTCTTGAGGGTGTTCCTCTTTTCCACAATATTCGCACTGTGATCGTCGCGAACTCCTACTAGGCCATCGCCCTCCTCCACTGCGAGTGGGTGTTTAAGCTGCATCTACTCGCTCTGTCTTAACTGTCACCGCTTGCCCTGTTGGGTTGGTGAGCACTGCTTCCATGGCTGTTGAGCTAGCATCCGACAATTCGTGTGAACGTGCTAGGATGAGTATATTCTCCAGGGTAATACGAGCTTGCCGAAGGATCAGGGTTTGTAGAGTCTTGTTACGGCACCCTTGAATGGCGTGTGCTCTCACTTCTTTGGCTTGATCCTCTTTGGTACACGTGCTGGCTAACTCACGTAAGCGTGCATGAAAAGCATCCATAGAGTCCCCCTCTCTCTGACAGGCTTGTCGGAGTTTGAAGCGTTCGTAATCAGGATTGAGTTGTGGGTCAAAGTGAGCGTTGAGCTCTCGGACTGCAGCGTCATAGTCTGTGGGAGCGCCGATATTTGGTAAGTGAGCGAACAGCTAGTATATTTCGTCTCCTGCGATATGTAATAATAACGGCCTTTTACAGCACCATCTGTTTCCCTTGTGGCTATAAAGTAGTTGTCAAGTCGGGCAATCCACGCGTTCGACCTCGGTGAGGCAGAAGCAGGATCAGTTAGTTCACTGAATGGTGAAAGTGCGTTGACTTGGGAGTGTAGATGTGAAGTTAGTGCTGCAGGGGGTGCTGGCTGTACAACTGCAGGGGCTGCGGCCTGGTCTGTCATGGCTGAGTGTTCTCTATGGTCTCTTTCTGCTATCTTGTAATGCCTTTCCCCTTCTTGTATGCTTTGTGGAGTATTTGATTTTGCCAATCTTTTTTTTCCCAATGTATTTGCCAATGTTTGTTGTACTTACTTGTTGCAGATCGTGTTCCTCTGCCTTACTGATTCCTACTTATGCGCGTCCTGGAGCGCTTGTGTGGGATTTCAGCACTGCCTTTTTTTTTCCTCTTACAGTCCTGATGCTGGGTGTGTCAGGCAACTGCTGGGCATGCGCATTCAGTCCCCATTAATGTATGCTCGACCGGGGCGTCGCTGAGAGCATTAGCGCGTCGTCGCGCCCATACTTTGCATTGTTCACAGTCTATTGTGTGCAGGCGCATGGTGCCTTACTTGCGTCTCTGATCACCGGCCGGTGATCGTGGTGTCTTCTTACTGCAGGTGGGCGGGCGATCCCTTATTACTCAGCGGCTTCGCTCGTTAGTTCAGGGGTCAGCGCCTCCGCAGCTCCGATGTCGCGCTGGCAGACACGACTGGGCAGCTTCGATTTTGAACCGGTGGAGTCCTGGTCATCCCACCCTTGTCGTCAGTGTCAAGATGTCCACAGGTCAGTTGACATATAGGAATACGATGATTGTGACACACAGCGGCTAACAATTAAGAGACACACACACCGTGGTACTGTTGGTGAGCCGGAAGTCCCGAGTGACTCCGGCTCATTTATTTAAGCTCCCTGGCCACGCCTGGCCAGAGAGTGATACAAAGTGTGGGAGTGCTTCCTGCCTGGGGGTTTCGTGGTTGGCGAGCAAATAAACTAGACTGCTACAACACGGTATAAGCTGCATCAATCCATTCTCATTTCCTCCTCCTATGACATCACCGCCTTTCAAGTGGAAACGACCCCCAACATGCTCCAACCTAAAACAATGGAACATTGTGCTACATAGTAAGATCTGAGTGTTTATCCCTCCCGACAGAGGGATTGCAGAACTGAGCGAAGATGTATTGCCTTCACGGACCGCTTTCAAACAAATTAACTGTAAAGGAAATTCCATGCACTCTGGGGCATCCAGTATGGGGAACTACACTTGAATTTTTCATGCTGTTTTTCTTCTTTGTGACTTTTAATAATCAGTACTGCCAGGCGCATTTCAACAAGGAATTGGAGCTGGTCCCAGTTTTCGACACCCATATGTACCTCTTTCGCATTTTAGCAGCCCAGAATTCTGTGCGTGTGGAAATCTGAGATCCTCAAGTGTCAATTGGCTCCACTAGGAACTATGAGTTTCTTCTCGAAAAAAAGCAAGACGGTAAGAGAAATGTGCATCAGCCCAAAAATGATTTTTCTTTAAAAAAAACATAATCCCTGAGTGCCTTTGAATTATCAGCATTTTGCTTTAACACGTGAACGCCTTTTGTTCCTGTGGTAAAACTTGTTGATTAAGGCCTGAAGAAATTGGTGTGATGCGCCTTTTCGGAAGAAAAGCATTTTTTTAAATTTACTTTACAATATATGTTTTTTTCTCCTTTTTACTTGCCACGAACGTACATGTTTTCCATCACAATGCGTGTTTGTTAGGGTTTGTCATGCTTCAGGCTTGGCGATCTTTCTTTGAGAAGTGCGCGAGCAGGCAGAGGCGGGCTCATTTTACAGTCCGTCCAAGAGAAGAGAACCCCCGAGAGCCCCCGTTATCCTGTGCTTATTGATATAAACCAGCTTTATTACCTAAGGCCCTGGGAATCATTTTTTTCCTAGAAATGCCGCAGAGGTCGCTGGGAAAAGCCAGCCAGGCGCCAGCAGCTCCTTGGATCGTGGTCAGAAACAATACCTCGGAGTAGTCCCGCGTGCAAGGCGCTGACCTCGGTGTTCTGGCCCTCAGGCCGTGCGGTTCAATGGGGGCGCTGAGTGGCTGGTGGTTATTGTTGCATGACGTGGTACTCATGGCGGATCCACTTTGCTCCAAGGTCATTTCACAAGGTCAAGGGACATTTGGCTATTTCATCGACTTTTGTACCTTCGCCGCTGTAGAGTCCTGCTGGACACGTCATGCAGCAGCCCCCTCCTTGGGGGCAGTCCTAACACCCACCCCCAACCCATCCATCCATCACAGGTGTCACCAGTCAGCTGTCCCTGCCAATAAAAGGGGTGGGCAGTGCCCTGGGCCAGTTATACCCATCAATTCGTAGTGTGAGAGTAGTACTCATCCACTACCGGAGGGGTTTCACTCTTCTGTCACTCAGAACACTGATGGTGGGTTGGACCACTCTACATGGGCTGGGGGGGGATTGGGTCGGGGGGGCAACAGAGTGGGGCAAAAAAGTATTATAAAAATGAGGAGGCAAGACAAACTGTTTTTAATGGAGACTTACATAGAAGAATGTAATATTACATGTGGGATAGAAGGCTCAGGCTGGGGGCGATCTCTCCTCTAGATCCTTCCATGGTGTTTAGGTGATCTCATCATCTAGGCTATGGCTAAGCATCATATCAGTTAATATTCGAGTACTAAATGACAGGTCTAAACACACCTGGTAAAATGTATTTGTTCAGTCACAGATGCCTTCCTAGCCAAGTCCAGCCATTGGGTGAGGACAAACTAGAAGTAGCATGACACCAGCTGTCAACTCCCATGGAGATTATTGACCATAGTGAATTACTTCCCTTTCCAATAAACTCTATACAGCCAAAATATTGAAGGTTAAGTTTCAGGCATGGACAACTAAACCCCCCCCCCCCACCCGAGATAGATAAAACCAGTGCCACTGAACTGCCTGTACCCAGGGCATGTGATTGAATATGTCTTTAGAGCAACTGGACTATGGATCGACAGGGGCGAATCTATTGCTAGGACGTAGATGATTCAACATAGCATATGAGCAAGTCCAAGCCTACTATGAATGTGCAAGTCCACATCCAATACTATGGGGCCGATTAGGATGGCGGTTTTTCCGCATCCTCCGGGCCGGCGGAAGTGTCCGCCGGCCTGGAGGATGCGGAAAAACCACGGCGGAGACTCCAAAGACCCACCGCCAAATTAGGATGGCTGGTGGGTCTGGAATTCCGTCCGCCGCTTTTCCGCCGCGGTCGGCTTCCGACCGCGGCGGAAAAGCTATAACATGGCAGGCGGTGTCTATGAGACACCGTCCGCCATATTATGATGTTTGTGTAAATATGCTTTTCCACGGCGGCTTTTCCGCCATGGAAAAGCATACGGACATTCACTTTGGGGGCCCGTTGCGGGCCCCCTGGGTGAATGGGGGGTGGGGGGTGCACATGGGGGGTACCTATGGTACCCCCCTGCATTTGCGTACACAAAGCAGCAGGCACCGTGCGGTGCCTGCCGCTTTGTGCATGTAAATGCAACACATGCATTTTTAACATTGCGGCGGGTGCAGCTTGAAGCTGCACCCGCCGCAATGTTAATAATAGAGGATGTGACCGCCACCCTGGTAGTCACATCCTAATTGCCATGGAGGGACCGCCGCTGCCCATGCGGACGGTCCCTCCTACTCAGGTGTGGCGGACGGACGCAAGTCCGTCCGACATCCTAATCGGCCCCAAAGTGTGGTAAGCAATACACAACATGCAATATAATGGGCTGGCATATACGGCCCAACAAACAGGAGTACAGACTTTTTTGTCCTACCAGGGAAGGTTCTTCTTTTGCGTAACTGGCTCCAGGTCTCAACCAGCACCACTTGCCATGGTTTTACACTCCAACTTTCCCTCCATAAGCTCAAGAAACTCTACTGCACCGGCCCAGGAGATACCAACCCCAAAGTAGACGTAACAAACACATTTGACTCATGTGGCAATCAGGTACCACTCAGAGAGTCTAGACACACAAGCAAAGCTTACTTGCCCTCTCCTTCTGAAGCAGTGGCCGCATGAGTGATCGGCGAGTTCAGCTAGCTCGGAGTGGTGTTTGTTTATATGACCGGAAGTGGGCGGAAAGATCGGTAAGGGAAAAAAACTAAAACAAAATCACACAGAAAATGATAAAAAAGTAACTTAACAAGCCAGGAGTGAATATTTCAACTAACACTTTAAAAAACAATCTATGTCTTCTACTAACCATCATTGGTTTGAAAGGGGAAAACTACAATACCCAGAATGCACCAAAAAAAAAACAAGCTAAGCTATTTAGAACTGGCATGGGAGGGCAGGGTCGCGGATGGAGCTCACAGAGCCATGAGAAGACCATGGGAAACCTCTGTAGATGTAACAAAGTTCATTTTCATACGCAGCGTGACCCACTCAGGTTACAAACTATGGTTGAAGCTAGTGGGTGGGCCCAGAGCACGGCATTACACTTCATGGGTTTAAGGCACGTTTGTTACGACTGGGCGGGTGAGGCTGCACAGGGTCACAGTTCACATTGCTGTTACCCTTTTCAGTAGCCGTCTCGCTGGACTCGTAGATGGGCTGTTTCTGCTGCACACAGGACACCTTCTGCAGCCCCATGCTGCCACCCATGGGGTTGAGGGGAATCACCAGAATACCACAACTGGTCTGATCAAAAAACCACCCAAAACCCATTTGCCCAGGAGGAGAGGAGAGGATTAGAGGAACCGAGCAGAAAAAAGGAAGAAAGTTCCCTCATTCTGCTTCCACATCACAAAGGAGTGGAGGGATCATAGTAGGACACCTTGATGATGAGGGGAAACCCACCAAGTGTCACTCCCTTAAGAGACCGAGAACCCCAGAAACACCACATTGTTTGCCCAATCCTGCCAGATGGACACAGCCCAAGGTAGGAGAAGGTCCAAGGAAAGTGAGACAGGACCAGAAGGTGGACAGAAGCACACAGGGCCACAACTGGGATCCAGACACTAGGACCACATCATTATGCAATCTTGAAGCACACCGTGCCACACCCCATCAACCACCTTGATCCCGGTGACAAGAGTGAGTCTTGACTAAAACCCATCTACCACTGCAGTTGCATGAGAGACTAGGCAGCGGCTCGTCAGCGGTCTTGCAGTGGCCCAGACGCAGCACACATGCAGCCCCAGCAAAGACCACACGTAGTCATGTGGCAACTCATCCAATGGGCCTCCAGAAGAGCAAGAGATGGCCTCAACACTGCCCCACCGATGGATTCCAGGAGTTAGCAAGGTCTTGCAGTGGAAATTTCAACAGATTGCAGCATACCAAGACCGTCTTCGAAGAGTCCAGCAACACCACCAATGCAATCTGCGCAATGAATTCTGACAATGCTCCTGACACACCCTGTTTTTGAATTTTTGACACCAACAATAAATCATCCAGAGTATCAGCAGAGTGGACCAACTCTTGTGGACATGATTCCATCAGGTATGTTTCCAGAAGGTCCCTGATGTCTCTGAACCAGCGTTCATGTCCTGAGCCAAACTGGTTAAATTATGAATGCAAGTGGGGATGTCCTATTGCAGCCAGTGTCACCGACCCATACGTCCAAAGCTGTCCTGCTGATTGACTCTAGATACTGATGGAGTATGTGGTATCCAGTTTGTTTGTTTTGTTTCTACAGGTTGGACTCATTGTCCTTTTCATTTGGAAGGAATGTAGTATCCTTCTGGACACATCATACAGCAGCCACCGTCTTGGGGGAAGGTGTAGCACCCACCCTCCCTCCCACCCACCCATCCATCCATCCATCCATCCATCCATCTCAGGCATCAACAGTCAGGTGACCCTGCCAATAAAAGGAGGCAGGTGTACGTGCCCTGGGCTAGTTATACCCACCAATGCCTAGTGTGTGTGCCATCACTTTAGTAGCATGTGGGAGGATGGCCCACAAATCTATAGCCTTCATGTAAAGCCATATACTTTGAGCATGGATCCTCCCAAAACACAACTTTGCTGCACAGAACGAAGGGTACCTTTGCCATAAAGAGAAGCGCAGGACGCTTTCACCGCACTTAGGGCTGAGGGCTGTCAGCCAGGCGATGCGTACAAACTCGCCCTCACACACGCTTCAGGGAGACCAGTTAGTTTCTTCTCGTTGCCAAGCAGAGATGTA
This sequence comes from Lissotriton helveticus, assembly GCF_964261635.1. Classification (NCBI taxonomy): domain Eukaryota; kingdom Metazoa; phylum Chordata; class Amphibia; order Caudata; family Salamandridae; genus Lissotriton; species Lissotriton helveticus. Next base: position 595,349,006 of record NC_136065.1, on the reverse strand, counting down.
TGCTGGGCCTTTGGCAGGATCAGCACAATCAAAGACAGGCGCCAAGTATTGTGGAAAAAGCTGCTTTCATGAGCTAGTCCTGTGCTCTACAACAAAATTCCAGCAAATGGCAGAACACCCAATTGAACAAACAAGAATGACCAAAAGTGGTTGCATGTTACATTCCCACTTCTTTAACTCTGCCCCAGACCAGCAGCTACAACTTGACACTTGTATGAATGTACCACCCATCCTCTCAAAACGCGCATGAAGATTTTATTTTCACTGGATCTGTTTAAGAAGATCAACCGACAGTTACAACATTCTTAAGCAGAACATGCATTCAACCTCACTGTCACCTTGATCAGAATTGAGGGTAACATTTGAGCACGGCCTAACATTCCAAGATGTTTTTGTGAGTGCTACTGGAACTCACTCAGAAAAGGCTGAACCTCTCCAGTAGATGAGAACAGACACCAGTACAAGTATATTTATGTATTTCAATTATATTCACTATTTCTGTTTTGTAGTCAAATGCACATGATGTGAAAGGGTTGCTTCACCTATTGAAACCCAACCATTGGAGTCTTGTGCACCATACAAGCATCAACATTCAGAGACAAAAGGGCAATTACTTTGAGCGCAAATTTATCACTTTAACTAACCTTCCGCACTTACCCGCTATCATGCTATACTCGCAACGAATTTAAGAAGTTCCAACTTTATTTTGCTTTTCAGCAAGTATCAGATATTAATCTCCCTTAGTTCATAGAATGGGTTTCAGAGGTGTGTTTTACTGAGATGACACATCAGGTCTCTGTTTTCCGAAGCTATGTATTGGATGGATGGCTACCATATTGTATGTTCATGAATTCCTTGGAGTGAGGAAAGTGGCTTATTATATGGGACGGATGTGCGATCTCACCCTTTTATAAAGTCAGAAATTCATATCTGGTCCAGCCAGGTTAGTTTGAAAAAAATAGCTCAATCCGGGGTAGCTGTGGGTCTGAGCAGTAAGGCTTCATCAAAAAATAAATGTAAAGCATTAAGAAGTACCAAAACTGTTGAATAGTAACAAAATGTAACACAATTAAATTCTGACACCAATTTATACAAATGGATTTAGTTTTCTCTTTAAATAGACACCTCCGCAACAAAAATTCACTGGACGGTCCAAAATATATTATATTTTTTAAACCACCAATAAATCACAGATTTTTTCTCAGCACAATAAATCACTGTCATCTACCGTGACTTACCGTTTAGGGTTAGCCACAGCATATAACTTGAAAACAGATATAAAGGCACTCTTGCAGCGACCAGTTCTGGCAAGGAGCAAGTCACTGGGACCAACGAGGTCTAGTAAAACCATTACCGTACAGTCAAAGCAGTCTCCAGACCAGTTCCAGCTCTATGAGCAAAGTGGCATTGACTTTAATAGAGTGGTCCTGATGCAAGGGTTATCTGATGCTGAAGATGCTCAAGGATGCTGAGCAGTGACGGGGGTCTTGCTGTTGCCACTCCTTGGTCTACGAACATGATGGAGTGACGTTGGCCACAGGGGTCAATGCCCCTCGTAGTCCAGGTGAAGTTGAGCCAAAAACCGACTGCCACTGGTCTACTTGTCTCCAGTTGCAGCGAAACCAATGGTTCTCTTTAACTGGTGGTAACTTTCTCACAGAGTGACCACACATCATTCTGACTGCTCACCTGGGTCCAGCAGACCTGGGTGCAACTTTTGAGGGCTGGGTCTTGGTTTCCCAGGCTGCGTTTGGGCAGTCAGTGGCAAGTAGGCATTCTTGGCCACCAACTCACAAAGGCAGACTTCTTCATTTTTTGTGGCCCTGTGGCTGTAACAGAAAGTTAGCTATCTGAGTCTTAGAGTCACTTCTTCTGTCTGCGTCTCTGGGATTACTTTTCCTTGAGCAGGCCACTACAGGCATAGTCCTCTCTTTGATAGTCCAAGAATCAGCAGGTGCAGCCCAGTTTTGGTGCAGCCTTTCTTTGCCGGATTCAAGGAACACCTGGGCAGTCCTACGCTCCTCTCTCCAGAGCAGATGTGATTTGAGGTCTGGGTGCCAGGAGTGCCACTTTAATGCAAATAACTTGCCCTCTGGGAACCACTGACTATTAGCTAATGAGCTACCATGCAGCCCCGATGACGACCTCCTGCAAAGCGAGGCATCCAGCTGCCCCAGAAGTGAATATTCTGCCCACTCCCAAGATGGTAGGTCCATTCTCTCAGTGTGTGAAGCATGGTTGCCCACCCTAGAGGTGTAGCTATCTAAGGGCTATACGGACGAGGGAAAACTGGATTGGAAACTGTTGTGATGTATTCCTATAGGTTCTGTATCGATCCCCCTATTCCTGACCCTATTCTGGTTAACAAGTTAACTAGCAGCCATCCCATGATGCAGAAACCGTTATCTGATTACGCCAGACCACGGCACAGGAGCGCGTTATCTGATTAGGTCATAACGCTTGCCATCTAATTAGGCAAAGCAATATTCCTCCAGCCCCTGATAAGGCATACGGAGTTCTCAAAACAAATCAAACCTATGACAACCTGGGAAAAACCCTGCGGCCATTGTTTTGATTTCACCTAGAACTTCAGTAAAAGAATGTGCTAACGACCAGCTCGTATGACATCCTTATTGACGTATCTATGTCCATCCTTACGTCAATCTCGGCACCTTACAGGTATAAATATTACCGACATTGCCTTAAGCAAACACACGCGGTGGTGACGAGATCGGAGCAGCGAGACTTGCCAAAGCCCACTGACGCTGCCCCGCCTTCCTGACGCGCTGAGAACGAGACGCTGCCTTTCTCCTGCCGAGAAATCCAGCTCCGGCGCTTCCGAGCAGCCCTTGCAGGCAGCCTGGAATATCGAGACCAAAGATGAGAGATACCATCCCTCAATCATCCTAGATTCAAGGTACGGAACTGAATAACCCCTTGCAGAGAATTCTTGAATCAGTCACTTGGCAAAACAAACTTAACTTAGACTGCTACTTTCTATCCCCGCCCACGTATTAGGCTTAGGTCAGGTACACTGGGGTAGGCGTGGTTAGAAGCACCAGTTGAGTACGATTAGTCAAATGTTTATATGTATGTATCTATTTTATCCATTTTAAACCACCATATGGCTTAGAAACCATATAAATGTTTTTACAGTATTATTTTATACTTCTGCTTTTATTGTATGCACTTTACTTAACCATAAGTATTGCAATAATATCGATTCATTTCTCTTGTACGAGAAAAGAGACTGATCAATAAATAACATCTTTTATTGAACACGCCCGTCTCTTCCTTTTCTCTACAATCTGGTGAAACTAAGAATGCACGTACTGACTGAGTAAAATAAGTTGTCTTTTGTTTTCACACGACTCTAGAGATACACTCTTGATTAGGGGAGAGCAAAGTTGTCATGTTCTATGGTTGTCAGAAACTAAATCCCTTCTTGTCTATCCAGGGAGGTTCAACTCCTCCTTGCCTATTCGAGAAAGTTTCTAGTGAACTCTGAGCTAGCTGGCAAACCCAAAACTTTAAGTCTAATATCGACAGTAGAAGACCTAGTTAACGTCTGGTCTAGGTCTATACTATTGGAGGTATTATTCCAATGCGCAGAGCCTATTGGGATAATAGGAACTACACTACATGGCGCCCAACGTGTTTGGATAGGCGATAAAACTAACGCAAGACTTTAGAGTAACTCAGTCGTGCTCTTTCACTCAGACCCCTTTTTCCCCATAATACTCCAAAGACGTCTGGAGTGGGTGAAAGGTAATATCCGACAAACCTCGCAGGAGGAAACTCCTATGTATGGTTTTTGGTTCAATCAACGTTGAAGGATATACTGTTCCAAAATGTTGTGCATCTAATCTTTGTTTCCATAAGAAACCTGATCTGCAAACAAACATAATAACCATCCTGACAGTAAAATGTCAGAAAGTGATGATGAAAGAGAGAGAGCTAGATTAGCAGCTGAAGTAATAGAAGCTGATAATACTAAGCAAGAAGCAGACCCGGATATAAAACTCATCCCGGTCAACATAAGAAGATCTATAACGTTAAAACTTATAAACAATGGACTGACACCAAGAGGTGGTACAGTCATATTCGTAATTGAGGCACACGAATATCGGCAGACAGAGGTATTCTATTCATGGATAAACTTTCCAGCAGCAAATGCTGTAACAAAGGAGTTCCACTGTTATAAAATAGAGGAACCACCGGATACCTACACTCCTTTCGAGGAAGTGGAAGTACCACTTAAATTCCAAGAGCACCTGCTCTTGTTTAATGGCGCCCTAAAACATAATAATCACATCACCAGGCTCGGTCCACTAGGTAGACCAGGAGCAACGTGGCCGGTCCTAGCCGGATACACACCACATCCAGACATCGAAAGAATGTCTGCAGCAGATGTTTTAGTACAACTAAACCAATTAATTAAAATATATAGACAACTAGTCCAATATGTAATGCGGACTTCAACCATCCAACCTGTAGCTAAAATCCCACAGCTGACCCCTCATCAGGGGAACACAAATAAAATTACACCACAGAACATACAGTCCTGCCTAGGTAAAGTACCAGCTAAACGGGAACAAATACCATTCTGGTTAGCACAAAAAATCACCCAAATAGAGGCGGTGTTTCCAGACACCACCCCTGTGGATAAACACAGGATTCTGACTATCTGTCTTCCAATGGGAATCGCACCACACGTGGAGGACTGTGACACTTGGGGTACAGTCTTTGCTTCCATTTACACAAAAACACATGGAGTTCCATCCATGTCAGTAATACCAGATGTGCTAAAACAAATTCAAGACGAATACGGTCCAGAACCCGCTTTAACTCTTGGTATGAAATTACTAAAAGACTTCAAGCAGGTCTCGGCAATATTACTAGCCAACATAAAAGGAGAAGCAGCGAATGTGGCGATCCGCCAGAGGTTAAAAGAGACAGATATAGCAGACCAACCAGCTGAAATTGCCAGAATTATAGAAAAATCCTATGAAGAACTAGGTAGAGATAGTTTGGGTGGAATACCAGTGAAGCCCCAACTAATTGAAAGTCCTGAAAAAATATTTATTAAAAATAATCTAAACAGTCAAAAGAAGAACTGGGATGGAAACAAACAATCCAATCCAAAAGAAAAGAGATTCCAGTCCACAGGAAGGTCTCCTCGGCGGAGAGAAAGATCTCCGGACCAAGGACCCAAGTCTCCCCAAAGGGAGCCCTCTGTGAAAAAATACAACCTTAGAAATAGGGATAACATAAAGAAACCGGATAGATATCAAGATTTTGATACACGTCCCTCTCAATCTTTTCAGACTTCCTCGCAGAAATCGGAAAGAAGAGGACGATCGGAACCCAGGGAAGGGCACGTCAAGTCCAAAGACAAGGAACCTGCTCATCCAAATAAAAAATTACAGTTTCCCAAGAAGAAGGTAGCCAGCATTAAAGTATTCAACAATGCCGAGAATACTGAGGACACAGCTGAAAAACGGAGAGTGGGCTCAGACAATGCTAGACAGCGCAGCAGAAGTGAGCATAGCACGCAAAGTCCTTATGAATCATCTGGAGACAGTGGACACAAATGAATACATTCAGGTGGAAACTGCAGACACCAGAGTTAGCAAACCTCACAAAATATATGAAATAACTTTACATATAGAAGGGGATAAGACTAGAAAAATAAGGGGCCTTTTTTGGGATAATCTCTCCAAGGGCTATGACATCCTTCTAGCTGAAAAAGATTGGCCACCAGAGTTTGTCAGGGAGTGCCCACATGGTGAAGAAATAATTATGCCTGCCTTCTCAAATCATATTCCAATTCATAAAAAATATACACTTGCAAGAAAGTGGGCAGTAGCTCAAGCTCCTGCTTTATATAAAAATCATGTAGGATGGGATGAGGACTCTCCTCCTCACAAAATCCAGTTCAAATCACAACCTACTGCACAAAGGCAGTATCCAATCAAGCAAGAAGCTAAAAAACAGGTCAAAGAAATTCTAGATCAACTAGAATACCAGGGGGTGATTGAAACTTGCACCTCACAAATGAACAACCCTTTGTTTCCTGTCTCCAAACCAGACAATTCATATCGTCTAGTTTTGGATTACAGACACCTTAACTCATGTTGCAAAACATTTGCAGTACAAAACTCGCATAGTGCTGCACTAATGAATAACATAGTGCGCAAAAAATATAAAACAACATTAGACATCTCTAATGGATTCTTTTGTCAAAATATAGCACCAGAGAGCAGATACTTATCAGCGTTCTCAATAAATGGCGCTCAAAAAGAATTCTGTTGGTTACCCCAGGGGTACAAGAACAGCCCAGGATTATTCTCAGCGAGAGTAACAGAGTTACTACAAACATATGATGACGAAGCATTATCGTATGTCGACGACATATACCTAACAGACGATGACTTGGATACTCACTTGAAGAGAGTGAACACCATAATACTTGGGTTCGCAGCAGAGGGTTACAAATTCAACTTTAAAAAATCTAGAATTGCCCATCTAACAGTCCTGTTCTTAGGATATGAATTATCAAGTGAAGGCAAAAGCCTGGCTGACAATTTCCTAGAGAAATGTGCCGTACTCCAAGCACCTAGAACACTAAAAAACCTACACTCAATTCTAGGCTTCCTAAATTTCGGAAGAACATACATTGCAAATTACGCAGAAAGGGTCAAACCCCTTTATGATCTAATAAAACCAGATTTAAAAAAATCAAATTGGACTCAAAAACACACAGAAATTCTGAGATCCTTACAAACAGATATGTTAATTAAAACAAAATTAGAAACACGTGATAACACACGCAACCTTGTGATTCGAGTCATCCCAGGAAGATGCGGATTCACATACCTGACCTCTAACGAGGGAGAAAAGGTACCAATTGCATTCAAATCACACTTGTACACAGAAGCTGAAAAGAAATTCAGCATTAAAGAAAACATTGTTCATGCAGTTCAAACCGCAATAGCTAGAGAAAAAGATAAAGCTGACGGTAGACACATCACAGTCAGAACAGCAGAATCAGCATTTGAGGCATTAACAACCCCGTGTAATTTACCAACAACAGCATTGAATCCGGAATGGATACAATGGGTGAATTCCATTACAATGGACAAAGTAAAATACTACTTTGATCCAGAACTAGAGGAACTAAAATATCTAGAATATGAAAGAATATTCCCTCTGCCAATCGACATTCTGCCATTACGACAATACGCTTGTGTAATCTATACAGACGGACATGCTCAACCATCCGTTTGGGGGGAACAAGCATACAACCCCACATGTGAGATTACAAAAGAAGTGTGGCGCGGAGGTATACTAAGACCTCTATTAACAAAAACACACTCAGTAGAAACTAATTCAGAACAACAGACTGAAATAATAGCATTGAAAATGGCGCTAGATAATGCAGATCGCGAATTCCCGACACTCATAGTGTCCGATTCGTATTACTGTGTCAAATCATATAACAGCGATTTACAGAAATGGATTCAAAACGGTTACAAAGATGACACAGGTGCAACAATAAAGCAAAAACTGCTTTGGGAACAAATAGTTCTGTTAAAAGAAGAACTACCAAAGACTCACGTGATACACTCACTGAGTCATCAGCGTGATGGCGTTCACGTTGCAGGGAATTCATTGGCTGAGAAAGCCACAGCGGTAGCAACTGAATCGGCTTCCGTAGCTAGAAAAAAGCGTGCAGTAAAATACATTGACGGTGAAACAATGCTGGCGGTGAAAACGTCATCAAAAGGCGACTGCTCAGCGTTACCGATCAGTTACCCACTCAAATATACATACATAATCGATGCGAACTCCGTTCCTTTTGCTCGAATCCCTGGAGTGGGGGATAGAGTAATTCCAAACAAGGACAGGAGAACTTTGTTAATAGCAGACGCACATATGGGCGAGGGTCTCAGACACCTCAAACTAAAAGATTCTCTGGAAGAACTACAATCAGTGTACTGATGGCCAGGCATGAGCCTGCATCATCACATCTTTGTAAAAAAATGCCCGGGCTGCAACAGAGATCGCAGCGGCGAGAGGAACGGGGTAATACCATGGCGTTTCACTCAATAAGGGCTAAACAATAATCAGTGAAACAAGTGTAAATAATGCGTCCCGTTAACAAATAAAGACTAGTTTCCACGTATAAATGTAGACCCCAGCACTCGGCTGACGTCGGGACTGTTATACAAAGATTTGCGAGTCTAAATGGCATATACGCTAGGAGCATGCTACGTTTGACCAATGTTTTCACTTTAGCCCTCAAGCTTGTGGGAAAGCACGGCCAAATGAGCATGGCGAAGCGGGATTCTTCTCACTTCCTTCCTGAGGGATACGGGATGGTGTAAAGGAAAAACCAAGGCATAAAGCAATCTATAACAGCAAAGGTATTAGGTTCGGGAGCTGGGTGGGTCAAACATCTATAAGTGTCCAACGTAGTCTAAACAACTTGCCAAGAAATTCTCTGAAGGGATTCAGTCCGTACGAATTGTTGTTTGGAACTAGGATGTTAGTCTTAGATCTTGACAGTCAGACTTCAGTGGTAAAAGAAAAAGGCTTTGATATCAAAGACCGTTTGGCTATTTTGCAGGACTTAAACGAAACAAGAAAAGACCTGAGCAACATAAAGTTGAAACAGCAGCCAACAACCACTGAAGAACCACCACCTGTCCCAGCAAGACCTGTCTGGATTCCAAAAGTCGGGGATCTAGTCAGAGAAAAGATCGCGGTAAAGAAGGAATTTGGGCCTTCTTACAGAAAAGCAGTTCCTGTCTTGTCCATCAACGGGACAAGATCAGTCGTACTACCGCCGCTTGCTGGTAAAAAGGAGAACCGAGTTGTATCCATCGACCTGGTAAAACCACAATCATGTGGCCGATAACAAACAGTAGGCCAAGTGGACTCCCGATAAGTAGTAGAACACCGAGGTTTGCTACAAGTACAGAGGTGCTAACTAAAAGGCTAATCACATTCGAAACGCCTACAGAACAACTACAAGGACTATGCAACAATGCAATGGAACTCACACCTCTGAAAACCCAAATAAAAACATTTAGTAGAGACACACCAACCTACAATGAAGTAACAAATGAATATGCTGAAGCTGCAAGAAACAGTAATCCTGAAGCAATTGGAACAATAGACAGAACGGCATCCGGCTACTTCATCAACTTTGAAGATTCTTCTGAAGATCTAAGTGAATCAAAGACACAGCCATCAACAAAAACTTTTAAAGATAAAGCTAAGGAACTTTTGAAACAGCTGAAAGAAACCTATCTGATTTCTCCATGGATTGAATTTTGGGTGTCCTTTGGTGTATTTATCCTGATACTTTGGCTCATCATGATACTATGTTTGGGACGCTTCATTGAGGGAAAATATGCTAAAATGGACACAGCAAGCCAGAAAATCAACTTGATCCTCAAGCCACACACGTCTTCACACGTCAAGAAAAGAGAACTTTCTTCAGTCAATTTCACAGCCAATCCTATACCGGGTGGGGTAGCATGGGACAATACTGACTATGAAATATATGGTCCGGTCGAAATCCTCAAATATCCACACCAAATCAAGATCTCGTTGAGTGACTTTGTAAAACCAAACTCATTTGCTGATGATTGGGACTTTGAAAGTATCAATGACATGATGTCTGACCTAGTGATGTCTGCTAAATTTACCAAACATGATTATTTGCAGGGTTCATCTAATTATGATAGTATGTACTGCTACAACCACTATGGTAACCATTTTTTACATAAATCAGCACAACCTAGAAATGTTTTAAATTATAATCAATGGGAACATTGTGCAACCCCTCCAAAAGGAAGCTCAAGAACCTTTTATGACAAATATTCATACTTTTCAGGGTTCAACACAAGTAATGCTGAAACATTTTATTTCAAATTGTCAAATAAGACAGGAACAAAAACCATGCTTACAAACACAAAATTGATATATTCGGACTCATTTTTTGAACAAATGAGTACATTTGGTTTTGATTATTGGGACAAAAATGTTGAAGTAAAAAGTGTTTGGGGTACAAAAGAATGGCAAGTACAAGGTATAGAATCATTGTTTAGAGCCTGCATGATCCCAGAACAAATTATATTCTTGAATGAAACTATTCAACAAACTACCTGTCTTGGATTAGCCAAAATCAAAGACTTAAATAAACCGTCTATTCCAAAACCAACAATGAAGAGCAATAACTCTGCAGATGAAGAGATAGACGTAAACTATGTATTAAACCAAAACAGAACAAATCCTGATTGGAAACAATGGTTAATCTGGCCCACAGATACTAATAACTGTTAAGACAGATTCCTGAACAAAACACAGGGGTTCAAATTGACCAGGCCAGACCCTAGATATTCCCAAAGACAACACCCAGGGATAATCACCACCTACAGTGTGGGCAAACTCTGCCTTCAATGGCTAAAAACTTTCACACTGACAGAAATTAAGCAACACCTAACTTTACTTACTGATGGTGCTGACTTGCGTGATTTCATTATGGGACCGCGCAAACAGCGTCAAAAACGCTTCATAGCAGCCTCTATATATGCAGCTTACAACGAGGCCTGGAAGATAACTCAAATTTTGACAGCAGAAAGTATACGGGAAATTGACCGTATTAATTTGGAAAAATCGCTTTCTGTAGTGGACAATGGGTTAATGACTCTGTCTTCCAGAATCTTTTCACTGGACAGCATTGTGTCATCAGCAATCGACATAATATCGCAAGACTTACTGTTGTTACAACACGGTCAGTCTCAATTGCGTTCTATTGTACAGCTTGGCTGGACGTTACAAAACCTGCGTTCAGGCTATGTGCCTTGGCGTTTAATCAACACAACGTCACTATTCAATATCTTTAACCTTACTGATAAACAAATCAGTATGGCACAAAAGGGTGCTGATTATACAATCCTGAGCATTGAGAAACTCGAGAGATTACGGCTGACAATGTCAGAACGACCTGTCATTGAATGGATAATACATGGGATAATTAATATTCCGATATCTACTTTCAGGTTTCAATACTGCCAAAAATATATACAGGCTGGCATGTACGAAAAATTGGGAAAAGGGTACATTAAGACAACATGGAACTTGCCCTATTCACATGCATGTGTCAGTAATAAAGGACAGAAAGTGTTTCTTAGTGGCAATAATTGTGCGATGTCACTAAGCGGTACACTTCTGTGTAATGGAATTAGTTTGCATGGAGCCTGTGAAGGGAACTCAAATAACCTTTCATGTCACCAGCTAGGCACACCTGCTACAGAGATAGAACCATTCTTTCAAAGACTCTATAATGGGAGTTACATTCTAATTGTGGACCGCAGATGTTGTAATCTACTGCCCGGGGTTCCTTATCTCGTTAGTACGACTGCGAAGGTCATGTGCTGTGGACGCTTGTTGTTCCCCAGCTCTTTTCCAGACAGGGAGGCAAGGGCATGGCCTAACTTGAAAATTACTTCTATTCGAGTTGATACTTCAAGCAGAATGAAAACAGTGCTTCTTCAGACGCCGACCAGGCTCACGTCATCAAAAGAAACGTATGATCTCCTAGTCGCAAGGACGACTGCAGAGATTCACTCATTGTTATCAACTAATTCCCCCATACATTTCGCATAAATCCTGAATGAAATCTTAAATATTTCTGATACCAGTGGAGTCTCAAATGTATTTAAGACAGTATTTTCGATGGCATTAACACCATTCAAAGCCATACTGGGTATTTTTCCAGACTTCGTCCATTCGATTTTTGGAGGATTTCCCCTCATTTTGGGACTAATTGCAGGAATCCTATTGTTAGTCCTTATATTTCGTTATGGCAAACCATGTCACAGACAAAACACCTGCGACAAGGGAAGAAACAATCCGAGCCATTGGATACCGGGACCGGATATCAAAAATCCTGGGACTAACCCGGCTTAGAGACCTGAACATGACTGGGTTTCTTTCATTTCGGCCGATATGGCAAAGATGTGTTTTACCTGTATTAAGGTGCATGCTGTGTGGAGAAGAATGCGTGTTGGACACCTGTCTGACGCTACAATCGGATGCGCCAATGGATGCAGAAACATTGTTGGGTCCGGTAAAGGCTCATGCATTGTGCTGCCCTCAACGGCTGCCAATCCTGATGACGGCATTCGTGGAAACTTCACCACTACGATTAAGGGGTAGTGAAGATCAAGATGAAAGCAGCATCGATCAGGTACGACCTTCTGTCAGCAATACTACTCAAAACGCCAATGGAGACAATCATGCACATGAATGCATGGTTACATCTTTTTCCGAGTTAGTGGAACTCTCACAGGAAGCTGTTGACAGCTTTTTCAGCAGTCTCAATGATATGATGTTCTCACCAGAGCAGAAATAATGACTCTTGAACAAGCTAGCACACGGCGTTCCCGACACCTTGAATTTGGCCTTCAACTTTAATAATAAAGTAGCAAGATCAACTTTTCCTCCAGTTCACGGACAGCAATTTTTTAGCAGCCCCAAAATATTTTTTTAAATTTTACGGGACACTTTTCTTCTGCTTAAAGTAGGAACTATTCTTAGAGAACTAATTTCTGTTTTTAGCAACTTCATAGACATTAGCTGCCCGCTGGTATGCTCATAAATAATTTTGAACTGTGATGAAGTGGTCTCGAACTTTTCTTCTGTATTAAGAGCCATTTCATGTGTAATTCTCATATTCGATTACTAATAATGTATACATGCGTCATTAATTTAGCATTAGTCTACTGCTTAAGTGCATATAGTACATATGGCTATTTTATTTTCCCGTACATTACATAATTTCGAAATGCATTATATGTATTTTGGGGTGGTAAGGTATACACGATACTCTACAGTATGTTTTACTATGCCTAGATTCGTAAATATGGCCATAGTTAGCGTGGAGTGGGTGTGATGTATTCCTATAGGTTCTGTATCGATCCCCCTATTCCTGACCCTATTCTGGTTAACAAGTTAACTAGCAGCCATCCCATGATGCAGAAACCGTTATCTGATTACGCCAGACCACGGCACAGGAGCGCGTTATCTGATTAGGTCATAACGCTTGCCATCTAATTAGGCAAAGCAATATTCCTCCAGCCCCTGATAAGGCATACGGAGTTCTCAAAACAAATCAAACCTATGACAACCTGGGAAAAACCCTGCGGCCATTGTTTTGATTTCACCGAGAACTTCAGTAAAAGAATGTGCTAACGACCAGCTCGTATGACATCCTTATTGACGTATCTATGTCCATCCTTACGTCAATCTCGGCACCTTACAGGTATAAATATTACCGACATTGCCTTAAGCAAACATACGCGGTGGTGACGAGATCGGAGCAGCGAGACTTGCCGAAGCCCACTGACGCTGCCCTGCCTTCCTGACGCGCTGAGAACGAGACGCTGCCTTTCTCCTGCCGAGAAATCCAGCTCCGGCGCTTCCGAGCAGCCCTTGCAGGCAGCCTGGAATATCAAGACCAAAGATGAGAGATACCATCCCTCAATCATCCTAGATTCAAGGTACGGAACTGAATAACCCCTTGCAGAGAATTCTTGAATCAGTCACTTGGCAAAACAACCTTAACTTAGACTGCTACTTTCTATCCCCACCCACGTATTAGGCTTAGGTCAGGTACACTGGGGTAGGCGTGGTTAGAAGCACCAGTTGAGTACGATTAGTCAAATGTTTATATGTATGTATCTATTTTATCCATTTTAAACCACCATATGGCTTAGAAACCATATAAATGTTTTTACAGTATTATTTTATACTTCTGCTTTTATTGTATGCACTTTACTTAACCATAAGTATTGCAATAATATCGATTCATTTCTCTTGTACGAGAAAAGAGACTGATCAATAAATAACATCTTTTATTGAACACGCCCGTCTCTTCCTTTTCTCTACAATCTGGTGAAACTAAGAATGCACGTACTGACTGAGTAAAATAAGTTGTCTTTTGTTTTCACACGACTCTAGAGATACACTCTTGATTAGGGGAGAGCAAAGTTGTCATGTTCTATGGTTGTCAGAAACTAAATCCCTTCTTGTCTATCCAGGGAGGTTCAACTCCTCCTTGCCTATTCGAGAAAGTTTCTAGTGAACTCTGAGCTAGCTGGCAAACCCAAAACTTTAAGTCTAATATCGACAGTAGAAGACCTAGTTAACGTCTGGTCTAGGTCTATACTATTGGAGGTATTATTCCAATGCGCAGAGCCTATTGGGATAATAGGAACTACACTACACTGTTGCTCCTCTCAGTCCCTGATGCCAACCTGTTTACCAGAATAAAGGAACAACCACACTTGTGTGTCCACCATGTGCCCTTCAAAGGTGGATTCCCCTTTGAAGCTCGCCTTTTGGGTTCACAACCTGTCTTGCCTTCCTGCTAGAGAGAGGCCTCACTTCTTCCAATTTAGAAAAGCACCGCTTTTATAAATCAATCCAATCCAAATGGAAACGCTAGATAACTCTCTTATTGTCTTTGTATACAGACGCTGAGTCTTGATGTACATTTTCAATGCTTGTTTAATATTCAGTTTTGGGGGAAAAAAAACAGCCAACGCGTTTCGTTCTGAAAACAGAACTTCTTCAGTCCCAAGCGATAAGCGATAGCAGGGACGGCGGTTTTTCGAAACTGCAGAACGCTGCGTTGTTGATTATCATCATGATCAACACACTAGGTGACTACCGGTACAATACTTATCGCTTGGGACTGTGGAACACGGAAAATATATATATTCCCCCGAACAGGACAGATTCGTATTTTAAGATCTTTGTATCTATATAAACAATTGCTTTGGAGTTAACTGTGTCGAGACATACTCGGGACCTAACGAATGACTACTATTCGAGCAAAGTAAATACATTACTCTTAATATGGAGCTCTGTTTGGGGAATTTGGATTAACAGGAATAAAAAGGATTGACAGGATTTAAAGGACTTTCCCCTCCCCATGTTGGATAATATCGTGCTTTGGAACAACCATTTCGCCCAGAAGAAGGTCTGTTTTCAGAACGAAACGCGTTGGCTGGCTTTTTTTCCCAAAACGGAATATTAAACAAGCATTGAAAATTTACATCAAGACTCAGCGTCTGTATACAAAGACAATAAGAGAGTTATCTAGCGTTTCCATTTGGATTGGATTGATTTATAAAGCGGTGCTTTTCTAAATTGGACAAAAAATTTACATTTTACGCCAGGTTTGGGTGGTGCTCTTAGGACAGAGGGCATTTGGAAATAGCACGCTAAAGGTTGAAGACTAACTTGATTGGTAAACATAGGATTGGTGCCTTTCTTTTCGCTGATAGGTCGGTCCACTGTCCAAAGTGTTGTTGTACAAATCACTTCTTCCAATGGCAAGCTCTTTTTGTTCCTTCATAAAAGTTGTTCACACATCCCCCCAGGAAGGCAGACTGCTGTCTTGTGGCCAGCAACCATAAGCAGTTACTAGAAATCTTTGGAACACAAAGTGACAAATTCCTGAAGTTGTCATCTGTGCAAAAGTTACATAAAATTCGACTAGGGTATCATAATGCAACTGAATATGATACAATTTAGTATCATATTTAGAAGTTCCATTCAAAAGTTAGCATTGCTGAATTGTCAGTGTATAACACTGTACATAGCAATGGGGCCAGTGGTTTCCGGTGCTTGGCACACGCACTTAATTGTCAACATTGATGCTTGTGACAGTCTGCCACAAGGCGGGGCTGTCTGGCTAATTTAGAGGTGACTACAACAAAAGTTAATATTAGTTCAATATACATTCAAAATGACTATTATCTGCCACCCAAGCCGTTCTTATGGCTTTGGGCACCTGAAACAGTCTGAATTGTCACACTTGTAGATGTGTGATGGTTAGTAGTTGTGTTGTTACTATCGTTGGCAGCATTGCAGGGGCAATGTGTGGTGCAAGCTGCAGTGGCCTCCTGACGAGATCCCTAGCACTTATTTCTTTGCAAATTAGGCACTGGTTGAAATTATTGATACACTTGGTTTATCCTTTGAACTTCCATGTGTTGTCTGATCATTTCTCTTCACAGATATCTACACTCATAACAACTTTGGTACCAAAAACATTCAAACAGATTCAGGTCCATGTAAACAAATGAGTTTAAATAACCTAAAGCCAAGGGTGGAAGTACCAGTCAACTAACCGCAAACTGGAATATAATTGAATATGAGAAAAAAAAGAAATTAATTCTCCTGGTAAGAAGGGGGTTGCATAATTATCACTCGTGTACCACTGTCCTAAAAGACCAAACCCCCTGCCTGGCCTGTCAAGAAGCATCAGCAGGTGATCATACAGCAAAGAGGAATGTGTCACTATTTGGGACGGCTGGAGTACGGCTTACCTCATATATTACAAGAGCTCTATGAGGTTGTCTTTGCCCGTCGTAAAAGGTGGGCTTCTGCTTTTCTGTTAGAACAAATGCTGCATTAGCTAGAGGTATGCAACCTACATGGCTCAAGGATGGACTTTTCTAACCTTATGAACTCATTCGCAGTCGAACATCTCTTGAAGCTCCTTTGAAGTCCAGCCATCTTGAAACCCTGATACAGTTGTGTTGTCGGAGCCAGGGCAGGACTGTGTGTGATGGCTGCTTGGGAATCTTTGAAGAGAGTGACATTATGGGTTGTTTCGATTCCGTCTGTTCCTGCTTTCGGTAAATTCGACAATCCTTCACTGCTGGGTTGCCATAACGTCTATAGTGCCCGGGCAGAGAGTCCCATTGGTGCTACATTACTGTGCATTGTTCATGGGCAGCAAGACCCCTTATGTGAGTTGTGAGGTTGCTGTCACTCTTATCAGTGGCGGGTGGCATGTACCAATGGTGTGGAGTTGTGGGAGGGACACACAAAAAAATAATGAAGAAAATAAACTTACCTTCCTTGCTTGCAGCGCGACGTCCTCCTCCCTCGGGTGTCTTCCAGGCAGCTCCTGATGCAAGAAACTGCACCACCTAATCCTGGCACTGCTTTCACAGCATAAAAGCAGCACTAGGATTGGATAGAACAGACTTTCCCAGTGCTCTTAAGAGCTATGGAGGCCTGAGCTTTCTCTTATCCAGCTGTCTAAGACAAGCTAGGTTAGAGAACTTAAAAATGCGCATGTCTGGCTGGCCGGCCCATGAACACCGGCCAAAGCGACATGAGCATTTTAAGGCGCATAGCTCTCTGTTGCTGCTACTCGGCAGCACAGTTCCTGACCTACCCTGGCACTTACTTCAGGACGGGTTGCTGAAAAACAAAACAGTAATAAAGAAACGTTATTACTATTTTATTTTTCAGCTCTGGGCTTGTGGGGTGACGATCCTCTGCTCAACTGGAGGAGCTGCCCCTGCCTTTTATCCTGATTCACGTCTCACCCCTAGGTTCTTACAAGGTTCTCCTGTTAGCGTTATTTATTATTAACTGCTGCACAAGCCCCTCCTAACAGAGTTTGAAGAATGTTGGTTGAGCATGCCATCCAAAAGCAAAACACAGCTGAAAAATAACAAACACTAAGAGAGAATATGATCAGGTTGGGTTGGTATATGTGGAGGTATGGAGGTTTTATAATAGAGTGATAAGTGGAGACACAGAAATCACCATTTCACACAGAGGATACACCCATTGTATACCCAGAACTATTCGAGTACTATGCGGGGCAGAGATGGGAGAATGGGTCACGATGATTAGCTAGTATTGGGAAAGCCAAAAGGTCTGCTTTGCATTTTGAGTCCTGACTGAAATATTTATAATAAAAAGCGTCCTGAAGTGAAAAAACAATAAAAAAAACAAGTATTTTCTGCATACAATATATCTATTAGATAAGGAATTAGGTGTAAGATAATTCCGCAACTTTGAGATTTGAAATAGTTTTTTATGCATTGCAATGCAAGCACCTCTTAGGAGGCCGAGCGATACACTAAATAGCCAAAAGAATGAGGTGAGAGCTTTTTTATCCTCCATCTGCAGTCAAATCCCACACTGTGTATATTATAAAAAATTGCTTACAATAGATCATTCGGACAGGTAAGACAAGTCAAACCTAAAAATGATACAAGGTGTGGGAGGCAGAGGGAGTGGTATAAAGAACTATGTCAAACCAGGTTATATATTATGGCACCTGCCCACCAATTCTTTATCTCAGGAACACACCACTGCCTGCATTCTCGCAACAACATGCGGTTGCGTACCTGTTTGTGAGGGTAAACATTGATGTGGCACTTGATACATTCTTGTCCCATGTTGGCCCAGGAATTGCCGCTCATCCATTTTCTCTTGCACTTGGGGCACTTGTATTCGCCAAAGCAGCGCTTCTTGCCCTGATAAGGTGTGAGGCCCTCTCCTTTGGGTCGAGCCTGAAACAAAAAATAGGGGAAAACTGGATTATTACCTAAACCAAATCCAGAAAAAGTCACAGCTTGGAGGAGAGCAATCTTGAAGACAGTCAGTACGCGCTTACTAAAGAGTGCGTCATTGGCAGATAGGCTATTAATGCAAAAATGCCTATATTACTTAATAACAAATGTAACAGGAGTGGTAGTGGTCCAACACGTTCATCTATCTCACTCCCAACATTATTTAAGAACACAGGGAATGGTGTACAGGTCCTTAAGTAACATTTAATGTTGTAATTACAATTGCATTGATATAGAGCTTACAACCCCAGACGAGGCGTCAAAGCGCTTTTTCAGCGAGTAGCCTCATAAAGGATTAGTGGTGAATTAGTATAGTGAAATATGAAAGTAATTTGAGTGGTGGACATGTTAGTCTGTTATTTGGATTGAGAAGGATAGTAGAAGGGTAGAAGAAGCAAAAAGGTTTACATTTATATAGCGCTTGCTACACCTGATGAGGTGTTGAAGCACATTTTGGTGAGTATCATGCTGTGAGCTGAACTGTGCAATAGCTATTCCTGGGTGCCTTTGAATGATGCCCCTGGCCCCACCACAGAGTCAATGATCTCCTGGTACTATAGCAATAGGTGTTACACGAAAGGGTCATCAATTCTATTAGCAACCTACTAATTTTATAGCTGGATAACCTTACAACTTCATTACTTATGTTCTAAAGATAACTTGGATGCTGAGGAGTAGCCAACTACCAACCTTAAGAAGCACGACAAGAAGTGAGTGGACAATGTCACATGGTATGGCTGCAATTTATTACACCGTATGTAACGGGAAGTAAAAAAACACAGATTTACACACAAAACAGAACAAGCATTGGCATAGCCAATAGGTCTCGCTTTTGGGACCTTCTAAGTATTTAGTTATGTAGCACAATATTCTTGGTGCAACAACAACTGTTGCATGGCTAAACACTTAAAAGCTTCCAAAGGCGAGACCTATTGTAAATTGATACTTGTATAGCGCACTACTCACCCGCAAGGGTCTCAAGGCGCTTGTACGAATACCGCTGTGGAACCCATCCTGGCTTTCCCTGTGAGGTGTCCACTCCTGGGCACCCCCAAGGTGGAGGCCAGGCATCCTTAGCGTTGTGGGGGCTGTTGTGGAGATTAAGCAAGCTATTGCCCAGAGTTGCAGAGTGGGACTCCATGATTGGAATAGGCACCGAGGCGAGAATTATCAGGTCCGTGGAATTTTTGAGCCCAAGACCCGCCGAGGCGGGGAATTGAACCCTGGTCCCGGGCTAGACCTCTGCATCAGGGTCTGCCGCTCTAACCATTGAGCCACACTTCTCCACCTATTGGCTATGCCAATGCTTGTTTTATTAGCTCATGCAATGAAACACCGCATGTTGCAGGGCTTCTGGGAGCAGTTTGGAAACTGATTAAGTCTGGCTATGATTTCAAAACTGAGTTAAGGTACATGTCACTCCACTGCCAGACAACACTTTGAGCGAAGTTAGCGGTGTAGTTATCCCTGAAACTCTGGCACGCTCCTGGCATTGTCGCTGAGCTCACTCGTGCGGTCCCTCAGAGTCCAGCGCTTGCAGATCACTGGTTCGACTCGCCCAGTAAATCTGTTCACTCCCCCAGCTCCATAGAGAAGTACGGGGGGCAGGCGGTGTGCATGAGAGTTGACAGGGTAATATCAGGGGGAAAGTGTCTGAAAGACAAAGTTAGGCTGGAGGCAAAGGACTTTACAGAAACAAGGCAGTGATATCGAGGAGGGCAGGCAAAAGTAGACAGAATTAGAGCAGCAAGTTAGAGGACAGGAAAAGTCACTACAGAAGAGGAATGAGGGCACGAGACTGCACAGGGTAGGAAAGAGAGAGAGAGCCACAGAACAGTAGAGCATGTGTGAGAGTAAAGAGAGACAACAGGAAAAGTTGGACAAATGTATTCCCATATACAAACCAGTGAGGTGGGGAGGTGCAGTGGGGGAGAAAATTGAGGTAGGGTGAGTAAACATAATGATGGAAGATAAGCGTGACTGGGATGGCAAAGTTCATAGAGGCTGCTGTAGGGTGGTGGTGGTAGGGAGGGGGGGAGGGATTAGAACGGGGACGCCACACAAGAGAAATATGGGGCACAGGTGTTAAAAACGTAACTTGAGAAAACAGGAGAACCCAGAGAGAAGTAAGGGAACGTGGGGTGGAAAGAACAAGAAGAAAGCGATGTGGAACGCGAAAAGAAATAAGAATACAAATGTGAAAGAAAGAAATATACTGAAAGAAGATGTAAACGGGTGAGAAGTATGGGCCTAGATGGAACGGGGAAAAGGGCAACAAGAACATGATAAAAAAAAGCTAGGCGGTAGAAAACTATGTAGAGATATAAGTAAACGTAGATTAAGATTCTGACTCACATGTAGAGGGGAAAGAGAAGTAAAGGTGACCACGGGGAAACGGCGAAGCGTCTGGGAAAGAGGTCGAAAGAGAATTACAGAAAAAAGGTAATAAGGCGTCAGGACTTTTAAAGGCAAGTGAACATATAAGGTTTGAGGAAAGTTAAGAAACACAAACAAGCATTGGCCGCGCGTGCGTGTGTGCGCGCGCAGTCTGCTTTTTTTCAAAGCATGCACTCGTGCTTGTGGCACATCGCGGCGCACTCCTGCAAACTGTATGCCGCCACAAGCACGAGTTTGTGCTTGGAAAAAGAGCTGTACGACGGCTAAAGCTCTCCTATGCAGCGTATGCCTGCTGCGTAGGCGAGACCTAAAAATATCGAGTTATTGGATCAGATCACCTCACTTCAGACAGACACAAATGTGCGACAGTGCACATGATCCCATACTCATTTGGGGATAGGCATAGGCAAACAAACCCTGCGCCTCTTCCTCTTCCACCAAAGGTTACTCCAAAAGAATCAATGTCTAAAGGCAACTCTTTGCTGATACTGAGCCCTGGCCAACAATCATGGGAAAATTGCCATGAAATCATCATCATTTAGTCAACATGACTACTGGCAACTCCAGTAAGCAGCAATAGCTTCTGCAATGATGTTGCAACAGAATGAAAATGCTAACAGGTTTGATCACTAAGAAAGACCTCTTATTCACTCTACATGGTCAACAGAAGCGCCTATATTGTTAAGCCTGGACCATATGGAATATCAAATTAATCCAGCATGCTTCCATATGGAATATGAAATCAGTCTAGGATACTTCCATATGGAATATGAAATCAATCCAGGAAACTTAGATAACTCAGGCGTGTCGGAAGCTTTTGCGGGCCTGGGTTAAAAACGTAATCTCTGCAAAGATGGTTTCCCTTTATCTAGCATCTAGCGTCATTGAGTCGTGCAGCTGCCGTTAGCTGGCCAGGCCTGATTTTTCATTTATAAAACATTTTTGACAGTTAACAGCACCCTGAAAAGCTTGAGAACAATGGCAAACGGGGCTCTTCTGCCCCTCACTGGTGAAGGACCTGAAATAACTTGATTCAAAACAGTCAGCCAGACACCACTAGTCATTTCATAGGGAGCTGCTGATATACCTAGCTGAGTGGGAGTGATGGACCCCCCCCAAACACACACACACATTTACACCATTCTTGATAGTTTGCAGGCACAGGAAAACCCCAAATGGAAACATAGAGAAAAACATCACATCTTAATAAAATCTATTGAAAAAAATACCTCTTTAGGAAGGAGAATTGGCAAAATTAAGTATACCTGTATTCTAAGAAAAACATGTGGGCAACTCCTCTCATTCCATTTGCCAAGTAAATGGCAAACATCAAATTCCTGGTAGATCTTCAAAGAAAACAATTAGATGTGCAATTTTATAGGGTTTAAGGCACAGCCTTAGCCTTTCAGAATGTTCTACTCCATACATTGTGATTAGTCTGTGGCCAGTGAACTGGCACAATTTGTTCTTTGGCATTCTCAAGTGCCTCTTGCATTCACTCTACTGGTAAGCTCAGTGTGCGGATTCAATTCAAGCCGGGCCTAGATACCCAGCAGTCTCCTGCAGTATTGTAGTGATTCACATGGGCTGATTGTATTCATTCTTTCATTTATTCCTTATCAAGCGGATTCAGGCCTAACTCGCTTCTCCACCCTTACCTCCAATATTCTGTATGTAGAATTTCAGAGATCAAATATTTCCAGATCAACCAACCCCAACAATGAAAATGCCCTTTCACCCTGATATTTTTCTGCATTTTCTCCACTGTTCCTGGCATCATTGGAAGGTGAGGCCTCTAGATAATCTCAACACAAAAGCCAAAAAGCTAGACCAAACCTTCATTGAAAACACCATCCACCCTCAAACCACCTCTGTAGTCACTGGATGAGGCAAAAATACACGCACAAGAATGAAAGCCGGATAATGCCTGTTTTAATTTTTAGAGGCCTTGAAAGATTGTATTCATCTATCAAGCTACAGCACATATTCATATCTAGCCTTGGGGCATGTGACAATCTTTATCTGAAGAAAATCAATACGGCTGGTGGTGCAGCAACAAACCACCTCAGGTTCAAATTTCAATTGCCGTGTTGACCATGGGAACCTGGCAAGCGAAAAACAAGTGTAAGGTTCCTCCAGCTCTATCCAACTGCTGATGAAATGTAAGCGTTCTACATCTTTTCTAAAGTGGACTAAAAATGTTTTCAGTTGCTGATCAATGCTGACATATCCCCAAAGTAAGCATAGAAAATAAGCAATCTTGACCCGTTGTTGGTTATTAAACTACAGCCATAAACGAGATACAGGGGGGGGCCCTCACACCTATGGTTCCTGGCTTCCTCCCAACTGGCTGAACTTATGATAGCTACGCCCCTGTAGATTCCACCAGGTTTGGCAGTATCCTACTATTCTGCAAATATCTGACTCAATTTGGCAGAGTGGTTGGTTTGTAAGGAGGATCATGCCACAATGCGAAGCGACTTGGGAATGAGGTAAGCATAGATATTGTTTAACACTCTCGTATATGCACGTTCACCGCAAAGGATACTCCGTCCTCTTGCAAGGTCATTTCATTCTGCAACCTCACCCAACTCCTTGAACCCATTACCAACTATGATTAAATGTTATTTTATGGGTGTGTTCATGACTTGGCTACGCCTCGCTACATGCTTTTCCGTTTACGTCAACAATCCACCCAGCACTCTAGAAAGGAGCTTGTCTACCCTCCCACTGGTATAAAATTGAACCTCAACTTGGCTGTAGCAGGCTGGCTCAGAACACAACTTTCTGATGAGGTACAGCACAGCATCACAATTTCCAAAGTCAGAGAAGTCTATTTACGCCTTGAGGCTTCGGCTGGGGTTTTTGCTGCAACCAAAAGATTAATGACAATCTTTAACCACCAGACAAAGCAAATGTTAACTCTTTTCCCCAGTAGAAAGTAGCACTGCCTGAAAAATAAAAATAAAAAAAAATCCCTCGCGGGAGGCACTTGGTGGAAGTGTTGCAGGACGGCCCGTCAGTGCGTGCTTCACTCCAGCAAGAGGTGGAGTCCCACTGCACCAGAGCCAGAAATACCACAGCGCAGAAGTCATCGCTTCCAGCTGGGCTCGCCCTGAAGGGACCTATAGAAAAATGGATAGGAAATGGAGACCAGATGAACCGGCCAATACCCCTCCCATCCCGCTGCATGCATTACCATTCCATTTCATAAAGGTCTGGACAATGCTCGGTTAGCGAGTCAAGACTGTGTGCACCACAACAAAGCTTGGTTTGTAGGCCTCCTCTAAGCTAGCCTTACTCAGTCTGCTTTCAAAAAGGGCCTAGTTTTCAGTTCTGCTGTAAATGGGCTTCGTTTTCAGGTCTGCTGCTGCATCAAAGCAATAATTTGTTAATCGCCATTCTCCAAAATCAATGCCATATTTTCAGATGTTCCTTGGATTATTATCGTACTATCAGACCTGCTTAAACTCGATACTACTGATTCACGCTTTCCAAAAAAAGTCATGATAAAAACACATACATGCAGGGGTCTTTTCGTTTGACCCCGTCATCCACTGCTCACTTCAAGTGTTGTCTACATTTTTCTTCCACCCACCACATCATGGGGCAATAGATCCACCCACTGCATCCATTGTCTTCCTTGATCTGTGAATATATTAATTCCTTTTACCTTTTACCTTTTCACATACCCATGCTCACCTAAAATATTGATTATTGTATAAGATTGCAAAAAAGAAAAAAAAGCAGACTTGCCAAGGCAGACACATTAGCTTTTTACAGTGTTTATTTAAAGTATGTTTTAAACTAATTCAATATCTGGAGTTTTTATTTTTCACATTAATGCATCAACTTTGTCAACCCAAAAATGAAGGTGGTAGTTGCGACCTCGTGAAGGAGACTCCTAAAATAGCACTTTAACTGGCACATGCATCAACGTTGGAGTTTACGATTCCTTAATTGCGAAAAATAAGGAATCGCAATTAAGGAATGGCAAACTGCAATGCATCAAGAAATCGCTAAATAAATTGCGATTTCTTAAAATTCCTTAATTGCGATTCTCAATTTAAGAGTCACAATTAAGGAATCCCTTCCCATTCATTCCTATGGGCCTAGAGGCCCTTAGGAATGAATGGGAAGACATTCTCATTTTGCGAATCGCAATTAAGGAATCGCAAAATGAGAATGCAATTTCAAGGGTGCAGGGGGGGTCCAAAGGACACCCTGTTGCACCCCTGAAATTTGCCATTAAGTAAATTTTTCACACACACATGCCCCAAGGGCATGTGTGTGTGTAAAATGGCACTTTGTAAAATGCACTTTTGTGCATTTTTCAAAGTTTTCGCAAATTATCATGAAGGTCAACTTCATGGTAATTTGCACCCCTTATTTGCGAATTTGCAAATTTTAAAAGTTTGATGCATTGCATTTAAGGAATCTCAATTTGAGATTCCTTAAATGCAATCGCAATTTAAGAAATCGCTATTTTGCGATTTCTTAAATTGCGAGAACAACAAAATGCATAATGCATCCCAAAAATGGAAATTGCAGTCGCAAACAGCCGAATTTTGAGATTCGCACCGTTTGCGAATGCAATTTCCTTTGATGCATGTGCCCGTAAGTTTCCTTTTTCCATGTCTTCTTTGTAGCTAAGTATAAAATATTATTGAAAAATGGCGCTCGTAGTCGTGAACAAGGCTGTGTGTGGCAGCCGGAATGCGTGGATGTTTTCATTTTATGGTGCTTTAAAAAATCTTTGTACGAAGAATTGGCTTGCCTGTATTGTTTTGTATAGTTACGGACAAGCTATGGGACTTACACACACACCCAAACACACACAAACACACACACACACACACACACACACACACACACACACACACACACACAATATATATATATATATATATATACATATTTTTCCTCTCAAATGCCCTGAGCTTTGCAAAGGTCACACAAAGCAGCTCTTTACCATCCGGTTTAGAAGCCTCGAGGCTGCTTGCAATTTTTTGGATCCATTTCTTTTCTGGGTTCCTTGCTTGATTCCCCGACGCGTTTCGAGGCAGAGCGCCTCTTCCTCTTGGGGGCTGCACAGAAAAAATGAATGCCTCACCAGTTTTGTCTCACTGATTATTTTATTGAGAACATCGCCTCCATGGGCGTGGCACACAGTTTCCCAATGGCACGATGGTCCGTGTAGTTCTTGGGGTGCGTATTATATAAAAATTCATTTGAAAGTTCATTGTCTCTGTGTTTTTGTTGAAGCTTGTTATATCCTTTAGTAGGCTGGATTTCAAAAACTGCAGGCTTCGTTTTGCCTAGACCTACATGCTTTTACGGAAAGAAAGGGTTTCCTTCCTAGCCTTTCCATATAGTTATCGGAAATGGTGCTCCTCTGCCACGGCCAGGACTGCCGTGTGCTTAATCTTCCTCTCAAATGCCCTGAGCTTTGCAAAGGTCACACAAAGCAGCTCTTTACCATCCGGTTTAGAAGCCTCGAGGCTGCTTGCAATTTTTTGGATCCATTTCTTTTCTGGATTCCTTGCTTGATTCCCCGACGCGTTTCGAGGCAGAACGCCTCTTCCTCTTGGGGGCTGCACAGAAAAAATTAATGCCTCACCAGTTTTGTCTCACTGATTATTTTATTGAGAACATCGCCTCCATGGGCGTGGCACACAGTTGCCCAATGGCATGATGGTCCGTGTAGTTCTTGGGGTGAGTATTATATAAAGATTCATTTGAAAGTTCATTGTCTCTGTGTTTTTGTTGAAGCTTATTATATCCTTTAGTAGGCTGGATTTCAAAAACTGCAGGCTTCGTTTTGCCTAGAGCTACATGCTTTTACGGAAAGAAAGGGTTTCCTTCCTAGCCTTTCCATATAGTTATCGGAAATGGTGCTCCTCTGCCATGGCCAGGACTGCCGGTTTAGAAGCCTCGAGGCTGCTTGCAATTTTTTGGATCCATTTCTTTTCTGGATTCCTTGCTTGATTCCCTGACGCGTTTTGAGGCAGAACGCCTCTTCCTCTTGGGGGTTGCACAGAAAAAATGAATGCCTCACCAGTTTTGTCTCACTGATTATTTTATTGAGAACATCGCCTCCATGGGCGTGGCACACAGTTGCCCAATGGCATGATGGTCCGTGTAGTTCTTGGGGTGAGTATTATATAAAAATTCATTTGAAAGTTCATTGTCTCTGTGTTTTTGTTGAAGCTTATTATATCCTTTAGTAGGCTGGATTTCAAAAACTGCAGGCTTTGTTTTGCCTAGAGCCACATGCTTTTACGGAAAGAAAGGGTTTCCTTCCTAGCCTTTCCATATAGTTATCGGAAATGGTGCTCCTCTGCCACGGCCAGGACTGCCGTGTGCTTAATCTTCCTCTCAAATGCCCTGAGCTTTGCAAAGGTCACACAAAGCAGCTCTTTACCATCCGGTATAGAAGCCTCGAGGCTGCTTGCAATTTTTTGGATCCATTTCTTTTCTGGGTTCCTTGCTTGATTCCCCGACGCGTTTCGAGGCAGAACGCCTCTTCCTCTTGGGGGCTGCACAGAAAAAATGAATGCCTCACCAGTTTTGTCTCACTGATTATTTTATTGAGAACATCGCCTCCATGGGCGTGGCACACAGTTTCCCAATGGCACGATGGTCCGTGTAGTTCTTGGGGTGAGTATTATATAAAAATTCATTTGAAAGTTCATTGTCTCTGTGTTTTTGTTGAAGCTTGTTATATCCTTTAGTAGGCTGGATTTCAAAAACTGCAGGCTTCGTTTTGCCTAGAGCTACATGCTTTTACGGAAAGAAAGGGTTTCCTTCCTAGCCTTTCCATATAGTTATCGGAAATGGTGCTCCTCTGCCACGGCCAGGACTGCCGTGTGCTTAATCTTCCTCTCAAATGCCCTGAGCTTTGCAAGGGTCACACAAAGCAACTCTTTACCATCCGGTTTAGGAGCCGCGAGGCTGCTTGCAATTTTTTGGATCCATTTCTTTTCTGGGTTCCTTGCTTGATTCCCCGACGCGTTTCGAGGCAGAACGCCTCTTCCTCTTGGGGCCTGCACAGAAAAAATGAATGCCTCACCAGTTTTGTCTCACTGATTATTTTATTGAGAACATCGCCTCCATGGGCGTGGCACACAGTTGCCCAATGGCATGATGGTCCGTGTAGTTCTTGGGGTGAGTATTATATAAAAATTCATTTGAAAGTTCATTGGCTCTGTGTTTTTGTTGAAGCTTATTATATCCTTTAGTAGGCTGGATTTCAAAAACTGCAGGCTTCGTTTTGCCTAGAGCTACATGCTTTTACGGAAAGAAAGGGTTTCCTTCCTAGCCTTTCCATATAGTTATCGGAAATGGTGCTCCTCTGCCACGGCCAGGACTGCCATGTGCTTAATCTTCCTCTCAAATGCCCTGAGCTTTGCAAAGGTCACACAAAGAAGCTCTTTACCATCCGGTTTAGAAGCCTCGAGGCTGCTTGCAATTTTTTGGATCCATTTCTTTTCTGGGTTCCTTGCTTGATTCCCCGACGCGTTTCGAGGCAGAACCCTCTTCCTCTTGGGGGCTGCACAGAAAAAATGAATGCCTCAACAGTTTTGTCTCACTGATTATTTTATTGAGAACATCGCCTCCATGGGCGTGGCACACAGTTGCCCAATGGCATGATGGTCCGTGTAGTTTTTGGGGTGAGTATTATATAAAAATTCATTTGAAAGTTCATTGTCTCTGTGTTTTTGTTGAAGCTTATTATATCCTTTAGTAGGCTGGATTTAAAAAACTGCAGGCTTCGTTTTGCCTAGAGCTACATGCTTTTACGGAAGGCTTCTAAACCGGATGGTAAAGAGCTGCTTTGTGTGACCTTTGCAAAGCTCAGGGCATTTGAGAGGAAGATTAAGCACACGGCAGTCCTGGCCAGAGGAGCACCATTTCCGATAACTATATGGAAAGGCTAGGAAGAAACCCTTTCTTTCCGTAAAAGCATGTAGCTCTAGGCAAAACGAAGCCTGCAGTTTTTGAAATCCAGCCTACTAAAGGATATAATAAGCTTCAACAAAAACACAGAGACAATGAACTTTCAAATGAATTTTTATATAATACTCACCCCAAGAACTACATGGACCATCATGCCATTGGGCAACTGTGTGCCACACACACGAAGGATAACAAGGGTCTGTCAAGAACCTATACTAAACACTCAATAGTAGTGCCTGTAGAGAGCTGAACCGAACATATTACCTAAAGAACACACAATCCCTCAAGAGAAAAGTGAAGACAGTAGAAACAGTGAAGAAAATGCCCATCAGCCCACCCATTGGCGGAACTTCGTCATCTGGGTCTTTATAAATTGAAGACTGGTATCCTCTAGACACCTCATCTCATTTTATGAGGGTTACTAGAATCGGATCCTCCAGTGTAGATACGAGCCAACAGATAGAAGTAGTGGGCTGAAGAAGCAAGTTGCAGTGCACAAAAAGTGGTATAGAAAAAAGAAGAAAACTTAAAAATGCCTGTTCTGATGCCTAAGAAAACTTTATTGGGTTTGAACAGCAAAACGGCAAGATTAAAACACAGAGTGAGGATAGTATGTAAATAATTACTATCTATCATAGATTTCAATGGTCGACATGTTTCAGCCCTCACAGGCTTTCATCAGGACCTACGATAAACACTACTGCAACAAAACAATATGCTATATGTCGTGATATGATTATGTAGACCTACCAGTAATATTGACTTCAAGGTAGTCTCATATCTTAATGTCAAAAAAATTCTCCTGAGGAAAAGAAAAAGGGTTATTCAATTACACAGAACAGAGCCATCATCAAACCTATTGACACATAGTATATTCTGCTAAAAATTGCTTCATTGTTATATATAACTCACCCTTGATTTGTAGGGAATAAGACCGCACCTCACCTGGCACTCGCTCAGGGTAGTAGAGGCCACGCTCTAAATTGGTGTACAAAAAGGGGGATAATTGTAATATGTATCTATTTTGACAAAGATCAAAAATCGGTTATTAATATTGCTCTTAAGGATGACTATGGAGGGTAAAGGCAACACACGGCAGACACTTGTTTGTACTAGGAAACTAGATAGTAATTATTTACATACTATCCTCACTCTGTGTTTTGATCTTGCCGTTTTGCTGTTCAAACCCAATAAAGTTTTCTTAGGCATCAGAACAGGCATTTTTAAGTTTTCTTCTTTTTTCTATACCACTTTTTGTGCACTGCAACTTGCTTCTTCAGCCCACTTCTTCTATCTGTTGGCTCGTATCTACACTGGAGGATCCGATTCTAGTAACCCTCATAAAATGAGATGAGGTGTCTAGAGGATACCAGTCTTCAATTTATAAAGACCCAGATGACGAAGTTCCGCAAATGGGTGGGCGGATGGGCATTTTCTTCACTGTTTCTACTGCCTTCACTTTTCTCTTGAGGGATTGTGTGTTCTTTAGGTAATATGTTCGGTTCAGCTCTGTACAGGCACTACTATTGAGTGTTTAGTATAGGTTCTTGACAGACCCTTGTTATCCTTCGTGTGTGTGGTATCTGTTCAGTTGGGGGACAGGATACGAGTTGGTCTATAAATACTCTTCCCCTTAGACCCTCCTCAAGTTTGTTTTTAAGAACAACTGTGTGCCACGCCCATGGAGGCGATGTTCTCAATAAAATAATCAGTGAGACAAAACTGGTGAGGCATTCATTTTTTCTGTGCAGCCCCCAAGAGGAAGAGGCGTTCTGCCTCGCAAGGAACCCAGAAAAGAAATGGATCCAAAAAATTGCAAGCAGCCTCGAGGCTTCTAAACCGGATGGTAAAGAGCTGCTTTGTGTGAACTTTGCAAAGCTCAGGGCATTTGAGAGGAAGATATATATACATATATATATATACACCCACACACACACTGGAAATTATTGTTCTTGATATGTACATATATATTTATATACACACATATACACACACACACACATATAGATACACACACACATACACACACAATCATATGTAATAATAACAAACGCTAACAGAAAGCTACTCTACTAAAAACACTTAACAAAAACAATACTACTAAAAAAAACAACAGCAATAATCAGGAGGGGGAGCCTGTTGTATTTCATGAATTCACTGTTTTTTCATGAGCTCGGATTAGTCACAAAATCATATTTAGTCTCCCCACTTCTAAACTGTGTCTTGAGGTGCAGTCTTTTTGTTGGGTTAAATGATTTGATGTACTTGACTAGAATGGATCAATTTTCGGAGTGACGGCGGCGTTTTGTTTGTATCGCAGGGTCACTCTGCTTTGTTAATCTGTCCATCTGCACCACATCCTTCCTAAATGTGGATCTAGGAAAAGCACCATGTTTGTGCGTTTGCTTTACACTGACAACTTGGCACTGTTTGTTGTTTAGGTGCTTGACACTTCTTTCGGGGTCGAAGGCTTAATGGCCAAGATGGAATCAGGTCCTTTGGTGTGGGAAACTCTGTTGCTCTTTGCTTGTTCCTGCCTCCATTCTATCCTTAAAGCAGTTTTCAGTGAGGATTTGAGACGTTTCCTGATCTCACCTTACTAAGAACTGTAGCAAAGTTGGCACATACAGAAAATGATTTGACTCCAAACACCCCAAAACAAATTACGGAACCAATCCATTTTCAAAAATAACTACATCATTTCGCATATGAACCCCTTTTGTTGTGGATTCCTAAAGAAAATGGTCCTGGGATGTCATATCTATTTTAAATATTGAATCACCTACAAACTTGATGCAATGACATTTTAAGTGTTTTTATTCATGAATACAGTTTTTATTTTTTGTTTGAGATGTGTAATGTGTAATATTGTAATATTTTAAATAATCACCACAATAAACTATTTGTATTTGTATTTGGTCCTGAAATGCAACATCGGGTCTGCTCACCAGTTGTGATCGATCTACACCTAAAATCCTATACATTCCTCCTGTGTGACTGACTCAAGAGCAGAAGAAGTAATCTGAAGATGGCGCCCACACACAAGGACGTCTGCAGCTGTGGTCCACGTTACACTGAGGTATTTTATATGGACCTTACAGCATGCTTGATCCACTGAGTCTACTTTTGTGCAGCTACCTCGGGTATCTGCTGGCCGAGCTTAAGGGGAGCAGAGGTCATTGAGAAAGCCTGGTTACCAATGAACTGGTACAAGCTCGGGAGCTAATAGAGCGGTAAACAGGGAAACACACAACGTCTTATGCGAATCAACTGATTTCATTTTCCTTGTAGAGAATCGTGAGCACTGAGCTCCGGGTATACTTATACCTGGGCACCCCTTCCTTCTTTTGACTGGCGCTGTGGCACAAAATAGCACATGCCCAGGAGCCATCTTAACTCAATGAAAGTGTAAGTTCAATTAAAAAATGGCATTGCTGGGACTAACTTAAAATGTGTACAGAAATGCAGGGATCGCACTTGCGCATTGAGGGGCAGATTTACAAGCCCCTTGTACCACCCGCACGTCACTTTTCTCATGTTAAAAATTACGCAAAAGTGGCGCAAGGGACTTGTAAATAAGCCCCTAAGAGTTTCCGTGGTATCCCAGCAGATCTAATGCAAAGAATCTCAGCAGTACCTCCATTCTGTGGCACTTTAGTGATGAACTCATTTTCAGTTCTATCAGATATTAACACATTAGCTGCTTACACACTGTACACCCTGACAACGTTGGCAGTTTGTGTACCTGGCACTTCTGCGGAAAAAATGGCCAGGAACACCAGACAACAACATATTCCAACTCTCACTGCTCCTGGTAAATAAGGCTTTTTAAAAATAAATTCTGTGTACTTCACCCTGCACTCGAGCACACTGTGCCTTTTTGTACTAGCCACGCCCATAGGGATGTCATCTTTCTTAGAAAAATCATAGGTCATTTGTTTACGTTTTGCTATTCTGGGACAGCCAAGAGATGGTAGGTGAACAGCAAACAGGCAGCTAAAAAATAATTTGAGTAAAATTGCCAGGATCTTTTTTTAATGTGCCAATTAACCCTCTGTTTGCTTTACAAGTCATTTTGAAACAATTTAGACAGCTCTCGAAAACTTTAATTTCGTTATGTGTTTGCTGTTCTAGGTTTATGTTTCAGAAGGTAAAAATACAGGATGTCCCTGTTTTTCACAATATTTTTACCAGCTTGGACTTAAAATTAAAGGTGAGGCGGAAAAAAAACCTGCCAGTTTGCAACCCTATTCCATATGAAGTCTTATTTCTTAATAGTATTTGTTTGCTACAGTGCAATGGTGTAAAATCCAAGTAAACAGGCACAGGTATTGAAAGAATAAGAGATAGTTTTATTCTTCAAAGAAGATCTCAGCCACAGATCATCAAGGCATCCACCAGTACACCAACTGTTCTTCCAGTCCTTTTCACATTTCAAAGGATGCTATGACCTACCAACATTCTAAGCATAGAAACATAAGAAGGCTAGAATGTTTTAAAGAAGAACCATAGAGACTAAGATAAAGACAAATCAAGTACAGGATATCACAAATGGCTACTGTATTTTTTACTATGCTAATGTGGCTGGCCAGTGAACATACACAGATCATAGTAGTACAATAAGTGGTTAGGTTCTGGATTAGAGAGGAAGATAAATTACTCCTTTTCTATGTACACAACTTGAACATGTATTTATGTTCTGTCTAAAGGGAGGGGAAACCCTCTGGTGTGATGCCTGACTCTTTACGTTACATATAGATCCTTGGAGGATGTCTAAGGCTGTATGTTCTGTTTTCAGAGAATTAGCACTAATGTCTACAGTTAGAACCTATGTGGCCAGTGTAACCTTTAGTATACATCTGCTATGTAAGACTTAAGAACGTTTATTTTGTCTCACAATATTACATCTATTATTTGAGTGTCAGGACTCTCACTTGCAAATATAACAGTTATGACCCACAATAACACTAAGATCATAATACACAGCAGTCAGCATCAAATGTTATCGTATACCTCTGAAATGCACATAAGAGAAATCTGCTATGAGGTGTGTCCATCACCAACACTGTACACCCCAAAAAAAAAAAAAAAGAATGGCAAATGAATAGGCATGAAATAACTGAAGAGATCTGTTACATCATGATGAACGATTTGGAGGACTTTAATATAGTCCCTCGCTGCAGGTCTTTAATATCTATACAATCTGACTGCTTCTCGCAAAGACATCCAGATATGGGATGGCAATTAAAATGTCTTTCACAAAAGATCTCTCGACTTCTCTCTCCCTTCTACCATGGCAGCTCATGACCATAACTATACGCAGACTCTTAGATCGGAGAACCCAGTGCAGTAACCAGCTAAACAGACTATATCATAAAACAAGTATTGGGAAAACCAATAGTTCTCGCTTATGGAA
Organism: Lissotriton helveticus; assembly: GCF_964261635.1. Taxonomy (NCBI): domain Eukaryota; kingdom Metazoa; phylum Chordata; class Amphibia; order Caudata; family Salamandridae; genus Lissotriton; species Lissotriton helveticus. The sequence goes on along the minus strand of NC_136065.1, from coordinate 595,314,767 downwards.
GAGCTTTTGACTTTGCCAATATGTGTTAGTCATGTTCGACACCAGCTTTGTAGCTGTTCAGCATAGCTAAACATTAGTGGCTTAAAGGAGAGGGACATGGAATGTTGTGGAGTAGCGTGGGGAGTTATGGAGTGGAATAGAGAATCGTGGAGTGGTGTAGAGATGTGTAGAGTGAAGTGGAGTGGAATGTCATGGAGTGGAGTGGCATAGTGCTGTGGAGAGTCGTGGAGGTAAGAGTGTCGTAGAGTAGAAGGCTATAGAGTGGAGTAAAGTGTCATAGAGTGGAGTGGCAAAGAGTGTTGTGGAGTGGTGTAGAGTGGTGTATTGCATACTGGAGTGGCTTAGAGGGTGTTGGGTAGAGTAGAGTGTTGTAGAGTAGAGGGGTGCAGAGCGGAGTAGATTGTCATAGAGTAGAGTGGCATTGTGAGTAGTAGAGTGGAATGGCATAGAGTGGTATCGGGCCCTCCATTATCCAGCTCAGGATGGCAACAATAGGACCGGTTGGTTGATTTATTTGCATCATTTAAATATTCGCTGGGTCGCTTCAGAGATAAACATCCAGTTCCCAGTTATCCATGAGAAGTGGAGATGGTCATTTACCCGACAGTTCTGAGGGGCTTCATTTCTTGTAAGATTGTTCCTCACTTTCAGAACCTTCACATTACTTACACACCCAATGTATTTGGTGTGTCCATTCATTTAGCTCCATTTGATTGGAACCAAATCTGTAGTAGTTTCAATTAGTGAACTCCTTGGTCCCCCTTTCTAATACCTCCCCACGCCCCTCCCCATTGATATTATTGTTATTCAGTCCATCTGCACCCTGAGGAAGGCAGACTTCAGAGATAAGTCTATACCAAAACTCAAGTCGGGGCTACTTCACAACCATTCAGACCAGGACATTTATTTAGCTTGAGCACCATTGAACTAAGACATTGTATTATGGTTCATTTGAAATCCTGGAATATGTCAAACAGTGATATGTTTCTATCAAACATATTTCTTCCTGGTCTATAGACTGGTCATTTTGGAAGTTTCTTTTACTGATTTTTTATATTGATGCTTGGATGACTTGAAGTGTGGGATTGGGTCAGTATGCCTGTTTTGCATGAGTGTGAGCTATGATTGAGTGAGCTTGGGAGTTGTTGGTATCTGGGGGTTCTTAGAGATCTCGCCATATATTAATGTATATATTCTGGATTATTCTCTGTTTTCGAACAATGTATAAAAATGAATACAACTGTTTATGTGTTAACAAAAATGAAAAAATACGAAATATTCCATTCCATAAGAACAATTGAGATATGAGATTTGTAGGGATTTGTAGTCTTAAAGTTGGGATTTTTCTCAATCAATTTAGTAGTAGTAAAATTAGGACTCCTAACTTTAAGACTCCTAAACTGAGAAAAATCCTAACTTTAAGACTCTCGGTATTCACAGAAGGCATTTAGGAGTCCTAAAGTTAGGACTCCTAACTTCTGTGAATACCGAAATGAGTAAGTGCCTTCTGGGAATACCAAAATAAGTAAGTGCCTTCTGTGAATACCAAAATGGTAGTAAGTTTAGGATTTTGTCTTAAGTTAGTTTTGTGAATCGGCCCGTAGAGCGTCACTGAGTGGAGTGTTGTAAAGTGGAAAAGAGTGGCCTAGAGTGAAATGGCATACACTACAGTGGTGCAGAGTAGATTGGCATAGATTGCAGTGGTTTAGAGTGCAGGGGCTTAGAGCGCATTGGTTTAGAATAAAGAAGTGTAGAGGGCATTGTCATAGTTTGCAGTGCCGTTGAGTGGCGTAGAGCTGAGTGGCACAGAGTACAGTGGTGCAGAGTACAGTGGCGCAGAGTAGAGTGGCGCAGAGTAGACTGCAGTGGCTTAGAGTTGAGTGACATAGTGTGGAGTGGTGCAGAGTGGAGTAGAGTTGCATCGAGTGTAGTGGTGCAGAGTAGATTAGAGTGGCATAGAGTGCATGGGCATAGAGATGAGTGGTGCAGAGTATGGTGCAGTGGCATAGAGTGCAGTGTTGCAAATTAGTGCAAAGTTCAGTGGCAGAGATTGCAGTCTTGAAGAGTATAGTGTCTTAGAGTGCAGTAGTGTATAGTGCAGTTGTGTAGAGTGCAGTGCATAGACTGCAGTGGTGTAAACTGCAGTGGCATAGAGTGTTGCAGAGAAGAGTGCTGTAGAGAGCAGTGGCATACAGTAAAGTAGTGCAGAGTAAAACAGAGTGGCATAGAGTGCAATGATGTAAACCACAATGGTGGAGAGTAGTGTAGTGTGCAGTGGCGGGGAGCGTTGTAGAGTAAAGTGCTGTAGAGCGCAGTGGCATAGAGTACTGTGGTACAGAGCAGAACAGAGTGACAGAGTGCAGTGACGTAGAGCACAATGGTGTAGAGTGGCATAGTGTGCAGTGGCTTAGAGTGCAGTGGAGCAAAGTATTGCAGAGTAGAGTATAGTGGCATAGAGTGCACTGGTGCAGAGTAGATAACAGAGTACAGTGGCATGGAGTGCACTGCTTTGAGTAAAGTGGTGTAGGGTACATTGGATAGAGTGCAGTGGTTAAGAGGAGAGTGGCGTAGCATGGCACAGCACAGAGAAGAGTGGCATAGAGTGCAGTGGTGTAGAGTATATTGTTTGAAATTATAGTGAAGTTGTGTAGAGTGGAGTGTTGCTGGTTAGAGTGGAGTGGGATAGAGTAGTGGCATTGAGTGCACTGGCGCAGAGCAGAATAGTGCAGGGTAGAGTGGAGTGGCCAAGACTGGAGTGGTGTAGAGTGCAGTGGTGAATAGTAGAGTGCACTGGCATACAAAAGAGTGGTGCAGAGTAGAGAGGAGTAGAGTGCAGTGGATTAGAGTAGCACAGAGTGGTGCAGTGGCATATTGTGCATTGACATAGTGTGCATTGGCATTGAGTGCAGTGGCGTAGAGGAGAGTGGCGCAGAGGAGAGTGGTACAGAGGAGAGCGGCATAGTGTGCAGTGGTGTAGACTACAGTGGTGTAGAGTGCAGTGGTAAAAATGTTCTGTGGCGTAGAGTACCGTGGTGCAGGGTAGAATAGAGTGGCGTAGAATTTAGTGCCTTAGACTGCAGTGGCCTACAGTGCAGTGGCCTAGAGTAGAGTGTTGCAGAGAAGGGTTTAGTGGGGTACAGTAAAGTGGCATAGAGTGTATTGATTTTGAGTAAAGTGCTTTAGAGTGCAGTGGCGTAGATTTGAAAAGTGCAGAGTGGAATACAGTGGCATAGAGTAAATTGTTTCAGAGAAGAGTGAAACAGCGTAGAGTGCAGTGGCATAGAGTAAAGTGCAATATCGTGGAGTGCAGTGGGGCAGAGTAGATTAGAGTGGCTTCAAGTAGATTGGTGTAGAATGAAGTGGCATAGAATGGAGCAGTCCAGAGTGGAGTGGTGCAGAGTGGAGTTCGGCAGGGTAGAGTGCAGTGGCATAGAGTGGAGTTATGCAGAGTAGAGTGGCGTAGAGTGCATTGGCATACAGTAGGGCAGAGTAGTCTGCAGTGGCAGAGTAGAGTGGCATGGAGTTCACTGGTAATGCCCCCACTATCTGGAATGCACTACCCAAAGACCTTCGCTGCAACCCCTCCTACCCTCTCTTCAAAAGGAGACTCAAAGCCCTTCTCCTCAATAAATACTAGGGCACTTAATTTTTTATCGATCCTGAACTTGCTCATCACCCTTCTATCACTCTCTCTCTGTCACCCTACCTTCTCCCCCTCCATCTCACCCTCCCCCCACCTCACCCACTTCCTTAGCACTACTTTCAACTCCCCCTGCACTGCCTCTACTCTGCTCTACTAACCCCTGCCACTAACTTACCGCTTTGCACTTTTCATTTTCTTTTATTTTCTTTTAATTTCTCCTGCTCATTTCCAATTGTTTATTTTTTTAAATTTTGTTTTACTTAATATGTAATTGCTTTGTTCTTGTATCTCACTATGTAAAGCGCTCTGATACTCTCCGGTCCAGCAGCGCTATATAAAACTTTTTAAATAAATGAATAAATAAATAAAAAGTGCAGTGTTGCAGAGTAGACTGTCAGAGTGCAGTGGTGTATAGTAGAGTGGTGTAGAGGGCAGTTACAAAGAGTGTAGTAGAGTATAGTAATGTAGACAACAGTGGTGCAGAGTAGATGGACATAGAGTGCAGTGGCGTAGGGTGCAGTGATTAGAGTAAAGTGCAATGGCAAAGAGTAGAGTAGTACAGTGTAGATTGATGCAGAGTGGAGTTGTGCAGCATAGACTGCAGTGGTGTAGAGTGGAGTGGCGCAGAGTAGATTGTTTTAGAGCAAAGTGAAGTGGCGTTGAGTGGAATGTGCACGGTAGAGAGGAGTAGTGCGGGATGGAGTGCAGTGGAATAGAGTGCAGTGGTGTAGAGTGGATAGCACAGAGTGCACTGGCGTTGAGTAGAGTTTTACATAGAAGAGTTTATTGGCGTAGATTTCAGTAGCAGAGAGTGCAGAGTTGCAGAGCAGAGTGGCATAGAGAGAAGTAGCGACGAGTGCAGTGGTGCATAATGGAGTGGTATAGAGTGCATTGTCATAGAGTGATACAGAGTAGAGAGGTATAGACTGAAGTGGCGTAGATCAGAATGGTGCAGAATAGAGGGCAGTGACCCAGTTTGGAGAGTGGAGTAGCTTAGTGTGACTAGTGCAGAGTAGAGTGCAGTGGCGTGCAGGTGCAGTGGTGCAGAGTAGAGTGGAGTGGTGTAAAGCGGAGTATGCATGGTGTGGTAGTGCACTGCCATTACAGACAACACATCTTCAATTTAAATTACCATTACATTTGCACAATACATTTTACTGTTAAAAATATACAGCATATAACCTATAATGTGTGAAAATGTTATCAGTGTATTGATGAGTTTTGATGATATTAAAATATCTATTTCCACCACACTTCAGAATTACCCTCAGTAGCCAGAATGAATGTCACATAAATACTTTCACTTTGAAGTCAGAGAAGGAAACGTAAACACCAAGCTCCCTGGAAGATGGAGCCTGATATTTGACCTCTGTCTTTGAATGCACAGTAAAAGTGATAAGATAACAACAAGATTTAAAGACCTATTTACAGAAAGGGAGCACTTGGAAGGACACTATAAATAAGGTTTGGGCAACTCAAGGGAGGAGCTCAAGGTGGACAGCCTGAAACAAATAAAGCCAGCAAATATAAAGCATAGAAATGCGAGTAAAAAACCCAAAAAGTCAATGGTAAGCAATGGGCACAATGCATTCCCAGGGAACCTTTCCGAATGTCCTCAAGATATCGTTAGTAAACCAGACAGCTGTGCTATCTGGTAGGCTATGGCCTAAAGTACAGGGACCTTAAAAGCTGTCCAAAACTACCAGCACACTAAAAACAATAAAACTGCACATCTGTCTCTCACACTTCATCATCCACATAATTTGCTGTGCGCTGCGTCCTATTTCACGATAATAGCAGCTCGTTGGCCCTCATACTTGACTTGAAAACATTTTCCATTTAGAATCAAAAAACAAAGGCAACAGCCTTCCAACTACACACCCTATACAGTGTAGCATGCTACCCACGTAGGCAAGCGCTACAGGGCCCACATAGGGGTAGTAGGCGCAATATAAATGCTGCAATACAATGCAAAACAATATACAGACGCCTCAGAGTGTATTTTCCCGGAACGCCTGACTAACTCGCAGCATCATCTCCTTATTTACATGTGGGTTTATTTTATCCCAAATGTAAAATGGCTGACTGTTTTATGAGGTTTGTTTAATAAACTGATTATTAATTAAAGATGCCTTCTGCTGAAGTTTTTTTTTCCAGCGCATCCTTCCTTCTCAGTTTCAGCCCTGGCGGCTGTGGACTAAGACTTCTTGGGCATACAACAAAGCCTTTCATAGTAGCACAGAGGTTACTCCAGGGCATGGTGTGAATTGAAAACTCCTTCCGGTGTGTGCGGTGGAACCGCTGCACACGTCTCAATAAGCACAGCTGCCTCTTTGAACCAATACACAAAGCGACAGCTGAGCTGACCGGATCCGGAACTCAAATTCCGTGGAACGGAGGTCGCCATGGAGAAACAGGTGCATCGGGAAAGGGCGTTCCAAAGCAGACATGGGCACGCGACACACGGGCCGGGCACGCGCGGCCAGGCTCTTTCTAGATCTCCTCAAGGGCTTCCTTGTGCCGGCAGCCGGCATTTGCTGGCAGCCTCAGTTCATCCGACCACCTCTTCCTCCGTTCATTGTGCAAGGGACGAAAGAGATGCAGCTCTGTCCGGAATAGGACCTTCCACGCCATGGACGTGCTCAAAGTGGCATGTGCCATCTAGCCCCTTCCACTGTCACAGTCGTTGTATCTGTGAAGGAGGCGCCGTCACTTTCCTTCTTGACAGGGTCGGCCTTAACACTGGTGGCGACCTGTGCAAAAATGTCTTTTGGTGCCCCCCTACGATCACCTCTGCAGTATTCCCTCACTAGCACCCTTTAACCTCTTCCATGCTGGAGACGGAACTGCTCCGTCACCAGCCTCGGTCGCGCTGTGCTGGTGACGGAGCGGTTCGTCACGGCCCGCTCGGCGCGCCTGCGCGGCGCGTTCTATTGAACGGGCGGGGCAGTGACGGAACCGCTCAGTCACAAGCACAGCGTGCCCGAGGCTCGTGACGGAAGGGTTCCGTCACGAGCATGGGAGCGCCGCGCGGCCCCCCTCCCCCCTAGCGCTGCGGCATAATTGCCGCCGCAGCGAAGGTGTTAACCGCGCCCCCTCAAGTCTCTGTAACCACTGACTCTCAGATTCATTTAATTTTATAGCACCACTCATACCAGTGTAAGGTGTTTGAGCACTTTACATCACACACCCATTGCACAATCATATTTGTGTAAATCGGTGTATAGGAAATGTTAAATCAGACAGGACTACAAAGTTTAGTGTAGGGGTGCCTTTTCATTGATACTGGTAGGCAATATAGTTTAAGAGTCTATTCTGGTAAGGCGCTAATTCAGAATGTAAAACATAATTTCATTGTTAGGGGTTCTCTTTAATCATAAGAATTGTGTTCTAACCAAATGAACCCATTTGGCAAGAATTGGATAATGAAAGACGGGGCAAAAAAAGCATATAGCTTTAACATATACCTTGCAGTTTGCATGCAGCTCTTTGATGACAGTTAATAGCTCAATGTTCTATATCAGAATTTTGACTTATAAACGACAAGCAACAAAATGAGCTCTAACAAAAGCAGGAACCCACTGATCTATTTACATTATATGCACTTTGTTATCTCTATGGTACGCCTTCTTAGCAGCAGGCATTTTAACCCTCTGAGCTACCTTAATACAATTCAAAACTTCCACTGGTCAAACCTCCAGTCTCTTTCCAAGAAGATGATTAATCACCAGAGTTCCCTTGACATTGTAATTGATTCCTCAAAATTGCTGGAGGCCACGACGCAACAGCAGGTGCTTTCAAAATGATAATATACTTGAGCAAATGATGCCTCCACACCAAGTCAGCGCCGGTGCGGTGGCACCAATCGCACCGCCCTAAAACCGGCCCTGCTTCTTGATGCAAGATGACACAGAAACAAGCCCCTGGTCCAAAACAGGAGAAAGGATGCTTGAAAAAGGCGTTGTGTTTCTAGAATTCTTATACAGGGCGGAGACCATGTAATGGCAATCGCAAGCAGGCCTGGGATACCGGACCCTCGGCCATTGCCCGAGTGCCCACCTTACCAATCTGACCCTGGCACAGAAGCATAGGCCGCGGCCTGCTTGCGTTTGCCATTACCTGTTCCCCGCCTAAATAATATTGGCCAGCAACACCCCGCCCTACTGACCGATATGCTGGTCACGCATGTCTGCGTTAGCTCGTTAAGTGGCCCAAATTTCGTAAAAAAAGGCAATAGAAGCACAATGAAGTAATAAGGTCATTGGTTCAGAATCACACAAGTTGATCAAGTCCGAATTAAATTTACTTTACATTAAAAGTTGGCTATTAAACTTCCACCGTCAACTATTGAGCCATATAGCACCTAAGGTAAAATGAAAGATGCTATAACATCACATTTTCATGCTATTCACATAAGCAAACACACATTTTCGATTTTCATTTTCGAGATTAGAATGTTTTCACTGCAAGCAAACGGTCACAGAAATAATAAGAATTGTATGCAACATGAGGATCAAACAAACATTGGTTATGCCAATAGGTCTGGCTTTAAAGGAATCTTTTTTTATGCGAATGTGAGGCATTACAGTTACATAGCATGGGAATAAATATGTATTTGTGTGAAAGCAAAGAACTGTAGAATAATATTGATGGAGGTTAAAAGGTCGGGTGACAACTGTCAAGAAAGACCTGAAAATTCATCTTGGTTAGTTAATGACTGCCCTCCTTACATCTCTGCTGCTGCCAGAGAAAAAACATACACTATCTAGTTATCTAAGACACTTTAATAGCATTCCAATGTCATGTGTTTGCCCCAGAAAGTTCAAGCTTAGGCAGCTCGATAAATGAACAAAAATGATTACAGCTGAGTAGTGGGCAAGCACTTTTCTTTGGTGGACGCACACAACTTCTACTCAATCAAAACATGTACTTCTGGATCCCAAAATGTGGGCGGCGCCAAAGCCCATCTCTAGTGATGGTTACATAATTGTCTTGCGACAGCTGCGCTGTCAAGCTAGACCATAACTAGTTATGCTCACATCATTGCCTTGTGACAGCTTAGCTGGAAAGCCAGATCATAAAAAGGTGAAACGTATATTTACCGATAAACAATACTTATCAAGTCTCCGCTCTCCATTCTCATGTACATCAAATACACCCTTGAAGATAATATGGGAACCAGATCTTGACCAAGGCTTGGCCCTTTGGGGGATATTTCATAGAAGCATTACTTGGCTTTTGGCAAAGTTTGAAATGTTTGATCTGTGCTCCTGGATATAGGTAATGGTGTACAAGACATGCAATATTGGTAGTACATCATTTAATATCAATCATTTACGTAATACATACTACATTGTCTATTGGCCCTTGGCTAGTTAATGTTAGCATATCATTAATGGCCATAGAGGCATTGGGAAACATTTATTCTAATTTATTATAGTCACATAATGCAATAAAAGTTGTGTAGAAAATCTGGTTCAGTGCAGAACATAAACCGGTTTGCTTTCTTGTCTGAAAGGCCACACAGAAATCTCATCTATCACGGTCAAACAAAGAATCAGCGTCCAGTTCACTGCTCTCTCATAACTCATAACCATTTCACTTACAGAGACTGTAAATCTGTGCTTTAAATGGACATAGTGAAGTAAGACTACTCACTCTGCAGAGCACCTGCTGGATCCTAAGAAGTGCAGGTACTCTCCCACAAAAAGTATTGCAGAAATGCTGAGAAGTGCATGTACTCTCCCTTTCAAATGAAACAAGTGCAGGTACTCAGTACTGGACAATATCTTCCCAGTTAAAGCACTAATGGACATGGAAAAAAGTAAAGTAAAGTCCACATTTGTAAAGCGCACAATCACCCGTAAGGGTCTCTAGGCGCTGGGGGCCGTCGGGAAGATTAAGCGAGCTATTGCCCAGAGTCACATGGTGCTGGGCTAATCTGCCGCCGGAGCCGGGGATCGAACCGTGGTCCCCAGATTCCAACATCAGTCGCCCTGGCCGCGGCGCCACACCTCTCCCAGAGGCTGATTCAAACCCCCCAAAAACATCCTTTTCTGAAAATGAGCTTGTGAAACCTTTGTGAACGTGTGTTAGGCTGAAAGTCGTCAGGCGCCTGCATTTTCTCAGTTACTTCAAACTAAGGACCATAATATAACCATGTTTGCATCCCTAAGTTAAACAAAAACAGAAGCTGAAAGGATTTTCTTTCCTCCCAGTTACAGAAAAGAAAGATATAATTTTTTCCTGAAGCGAGCTCCGAGAGCTGTAAATAACAGGGGTGCTAGCAGGGCTCGAGTCGGGGTACCACGCAGGTGGACGGCGTCCCCCCACTTATTTAAATTTATTTTATCGGGTGGACGCCGTCCCCCCTGCAAAGATGCCCTTGCTGAGGAATTAAGTGTTTTCTTGCCATTAACTGCATGCAAAAACATAACCAATTTAAAGACGGAGAGGGAACGCCCCGCGGTCCCACCTCTGACTGTTCCCGATAGAAGCTGTAGCTACGAGCATAGAAGGCACATGGGAAGCTATTCACAAAAAAACGCTACATCCCCCCTCCCCACCCTCCGCCTGCGAAGGGCTCTTTGAACAGCCTACAGGTACGGCTTTTTACGTTTTTAACTGACTCCCTAATGTGACAGGCGTAGGTGATGTATGTAATGCCATGTTAACAGAGATGTGTTTAGGACTGCTCAAATAACATTGCAAGAGTTGATTCTACACCCTGCAAAAAACCCTTGGGTCCACAGTGCTAGGCTGCCTGTGAAATTACATAAACATTTTTTGTTTTTTATTCTTGTTCAAAATACATTTTCAAATCAAAGCTCTCTTTCTTCAACATATATGTACTGCACTATAGGACTAATTTACATAAATGTGTTTTGGAAGTGCAGATGTGTGAGAAAGGAGTGCTCTAATTTTAATCTTTCGTGACGTCACTTCCGTTTGTGACGTCACTCCATGTCTTTGAGCGTCCCCCCACTTCTATGTTTTTACCTTTCGTGACGTCACGACTGGAAGTGACGTCACTTCCTGTCTTTGAGCGTCCCCCCTTCTTTATTTAGGACTTGTGCCCTGGGTGCTAGATATCAGACGCGGCTAAAGACTAACCCCGGCGGTGAACTCCGCTCTGTTCGCAGAGTTTTCTGCACTCCGTGCTCCCTGGAGAACACGGAGTTTCCAAAAACACCGCCATAGTTTTTTCTTCACTCCTCAACGTCAAGTTGGCGAGTGAGGAAAATACACATTACGACCAGGTTATTCCTCGCTCGCACTTGCCAAGGTCTAGTTGGTGAGCGCGAGTGAGGAAAATCAACCTCCTGGCGAGATTTTTCAACATGGGCAGTTGAATTTCTCAATGCGAATGGGCGCTGCAGGTCTAGGCCACCCCGTTGAGAAACCTTCTGTATGCGTTGAGAAAGCTGCCACTCGTGTAGAAAATCTACTCCAGCAGCAGAAACGACGATACACCCTCTTGCGCTGCGCATGGTGCAGTTTGCAATGATTTGACATCATAGGACATACACCAGGCACTCAAAATCACGGCATGACCCTAATGCACGCTGGAACTAGCGGAACTCCACATAGCACAGCGGTTTTTTTTTGTCACTTCGCGGAGTTCCGCGGAAACTCAGAGAACTCCGTCCAGGCTTACTAATGACCCTAAGCAAGGTGAAAGTGTATGTCAGATGGCCATGACTCACCATAGACTTACAGGCACACAGGCCTCGGTCCTCCCTCAGAACTAAGGGGCATATTACCAACCAATAGAGAGAATTTTTGTCTCTAACTTGTTTAGAGACAAAAATTATCACCGCAAATCGGCGATTTTTATCGCAGATAAACCTTGCTATTAGCAAGGTTTATCGCAAATGTGATAAAAAACGGCCGCAATGCATGAATATCGCTGAAAAGTCAGCGATATTCATGCATTATCGAGCAAATGCTCTTAGCCATGTTATCCACCTCCCATTGGATAACATGGCTAAGAACTGCTCCTGGGCAGGTGTTAGCTTTTGGAGATATTCGCGCTTAGCGCGAATATCTCCAAAAGTTGGTAATAGGAGATAGCGATGTTAGCGACTGTTTCCAGTCGCTAACATCGTGGCACGCCCACTTTGCATGTCATTAGTGATAAATATCACTGACATGCAAAGCGGGGCCCAAGATGGTCACTATCTCCTATTAGCTGTCGCTAACTGGAATAGGGAGATAATTTTATCTCCGCTTTCTTGGCTTTTAAAGCCAAAAATGCGGAGATAAAGCCCCTTGATAATATGCCCCTAAGTTACCTAAATGTTTTTGAGGACCCACAGCAGCCGTTTACCACAATGTTTGTTAAATCTTTCCTGCCAACTAATGTCCTTGAGGATCACACATGAGAGCTCTCAGTCCAGGCCCATAGTGCAGAGGGAAGGGGTGGGGCCAAAGAAAGAGAATGCAAAGGTTTCCCGAGCAGAGCCTAGCGGGGTGCTAGGGGTACTGATGCAAGCAAGGTTGGGGAGAAGACGTCGGCCACATCTTAGGACGCAATCCGCTCTCAGGGCCAGAATCCCAGAGCCTGCTGCCCTAATGGCAACTACGCCTGGCACCTAGAGAAACTGAAGTGCACATTTGTAAAGAACTTCGAGGGCGCCAGTAAACATGACAAGGAGGACGACAGATGCGAGACTGATCTGTAAGGGACCTTCAGCCAGATGCCTCAACCTAAAAACCGGTCGCAAACGGGCAGATTCTCAGAATCTGCCCCTTTGCGACCGGTATTTTTGCATTTGGGATGCATCATCCCAAAAGCAAACATCGCAATTTAAGGAATCTCTAAATTGAGATTCCTTAAATTGCGATTGCATTTAAGGAATCCAAAATTGAGATTCCTTAAATGCAATGCATCAAAGTAAAAAAATTAGCGATTTCGCTGATAGGAGTAGCAAATTACCATGAAGTTGAACTTCATGGTAATTTGCAAAAACTTTGAAAAATGCACTTTTGTGCATTTTTCAAAGTTTCATGTTGCGCACACACATGCCCTGAGGGCATGTGTGTGTGCAACATATGTGCACAGATCAATTTCAAGGGTGCAGCAGGGTGTCATTTTGACACCCTTGCACCCTTGAAATTGCATGAGCAATTTGCGAGTACCTACTGGTACTCGCACATTGCTCATGCAATCTCCAATTCATTCCTATGGGCCTGGAGGCCCATAGGAATGAATGGTACAGCATTCCTTAATTGCGACTCGCAATTTGCGAGTCGCAATTAAGGAAAGTGTAGGAATCGCTATTTTTATAGCGATTCCTACATGCATAGGCTTTTGCGATTCCTTAAAAATCGCTATTTAGGAATCGCAATTCCATCTGTTGATGCATCTGGCTGCTTGTCTCTATAACTTAGCCCCTAGAGTCCTCCCTTGATGATAAAAATTTGCCAGCGCTGTACCAGGCCTTCCCAAACAATATTCTGCTACAGTTGAGACCACACAAATACCAGGATAAATGTCTAGAAATGTTTTAAACAACTCTATTTGATCTTTTATTTTCCATGTAGCCGTTGCCCAACTGGGCTGCTCGCCAATAACATGCGTCTAGAACTCAAACATACTGAGTGGTTTGAGAGCACTCCAAAAACTAATGCATTTAAATGGAGCAGCAAATTAAGTACAGTGATTGCCTAGTGTGTTAGCTTTCAGGACCACACAGATCTCTTATTTAGAGAGTCTCTTTGGAGGCAAAATGTGGCACCCGAGATGACATTGGTGAGTAAATTGAATGAATAAATAACTTTTTCGGGGTGGTGGGCTGCTTGATGCACCCTTGTGGGCTGGGCCTGGAAGCTCACACTGGGTCAAGGACTTTAGGCATCAGTGTACATTTTTCAGGCATTACATGAAAATAAACAGCTGGAAGCTAATCACTTCCCAGGGTATCCATTATGCATAGGGGCAAACTACCTCTACCCGTTTAGGTTATAAGGGCTGTGTCAACAGCAGTGCTTACTTTGTAAAAGAATAAAAGCCGGGGCTCTAGTTGGGAGGCCACTGCAGCTTGCGCCACACATTGCACTGTCATTGGGCGGCAGGGAGGAGCAAACACAGCTACAAGTGGCAATTTATACTATTCCAGGCCCCCAAAGTTGTGCTCATAACTAAATTAGCCAGACAGCGCCACCATGTGGCAGACTGTCATAAGCCCCAGTACTGGAAATTAGGTGCTGATGCCGAGCACAAGAAACCACTGTCTCAAATTAAGCACTGGTCCAGTCCACAAACTTGCTACCCCTCCCATTGCTTGTGACTTTATGCTAGTCTTTGTCCCAGTACAGCGCTCCTCTGCCTCTTGGCTAGGTTCAGGCTATAGAAATACCACATACATGCAGAGAGAGACTGCTATTTGTACAATACTGATGAAAGAGCGACAGCTAACAAACATACTGTCTATGTTCTGAAATCACATTGCTCTGAATGATGTTGTGTTCTTTAACCCCTTCGGTACTGCGGACGGCCGGGGGCCGTCCCCCGTGACGGTGGGCGTGTGTGCGGAGGACGGCGGGGGGCCGTCCGAACCCCGGCCACTGATTGAAACGCCCGCACTGTGGCGGAATTCGCGCCGCGGTCAACGGGTTAAAGAGGTACGCCTTAAGTACTTTCCTATACAGGAGCAGGGCTGGAGTGGGCCTGCAGCACACAGGGTTGTCGTTCCCTATCCTGAGTGCATAGAAGGAGATGGCCTGGTGCCTGCAGTTTGTTCTAATCAACAGTGCTGTAAATGGGCCGGTACTGCCCGGTACTGAGTACCAGCAGTTTTTATTATTTTGAAAGGGAGAGTACCTGCACTTCTCAAGTGAGACGTAATACTTTTAATTAGAGAGTGCCAGCACTTCTCAGAAACAAGCAGGTACTCTGGTAGAGGGTACCTGCACTTCTATCTTTCAATGTCAAGCACTGCTAATCAACAACTACAAATTTCAAGTTTAAAACATGCAGAGCACTGCGCCCGTGAGAGATGTACTGTGAGATTCCTTTCACTGTTTATTGGCTTTCATCAGTACTAAAATATCTCAAAATATGCAGAACTCATTTACACAATAACCACTATGATAAGAACAGCTAAAGTTAAAGAAAGTTTGATCAGGTGATTGGTCTTGGCTTCAGTATGGTTAAAGCGGTTTAGTGTTGCCCTAGAGACATCTTATCCTGGTCCCATATACACTCTACGTTTAGGGTCCACTGTGCTATCTCTCACCAGGTGAAAAGCTGGGAGAGTCCATTGACCATGAATTACACATCCAACTCAAACCTTTCCTTTACATGCTTGCTTATAAATGGCTGATAAACAATTAGTATCAGGATTTGCCAAAGCCTATAGGCCTGGTCTTGTCAAGCGTGTGATGTATATATTTTTTAAAGTAGTAAAATGTAAAAAAAAAATAGCAACAATATAAAATGGAGAAGTTCCTCAGCAGACCAAGCGCAGAACCCTGGCACTAAAGCGTACTTATGTTCAGACTGCAGCGCACATATCCTTGGGTAAAATGCTGTCACTCACAATGCAAGACAGCCAATGGGTGCAGTGGGCTGACCTATTGTCCAATGCTGCATACCCTGATGGGTGAAAGCAAAATGTGAATGGCACTTTGAAAAGACCAAAGGACGAAGAACAAAAACGAAAAGCTCCTGTTTTGTATGTTTATGCGTATGTGCTTTTTAAAGATGATTTATTTGTAAAACATTATGTTTGGGTGAGCAAAATATGTCCCTATTCAAAACCTGAAAAGGTGGTCCTTTCCTAAGACAAAAAGGGTAAAATTAGGCCATGTCACAAATGCAGATTACCTGAAAGCTATGTATGAGGGTATGTCAGTATTGCTTAAATTACAACGAAGTCCCAGATTATGAGTGGGAGGCAGTGGCGGCTTGCAGTGGGAGTGCTGCGGGCAGTGAGGCGGGGGAGGGGGAAGGGCAGGGTCGGGGGGTAGTGGAGTCAGACATATGACTGCCACGAGTAAAGTAAGTAAAGAAATAAATACAACTATTTACCTTGCGCTCACTGCATCACTGAGTTCCTGCCCCTCCCCTCCCCCGTCCAGTCCCACCGCCCGCAACACTCTCACCGCGAGCTGCCACTGGTGGGAGGATGAGGGTGAAGTGTTTATTGGACTCTGTAAACAAAGATACCTCAGGTGCTGTGTATACTGATTGTGGCAAGTACCTAATATTCCAAGTTATGGCCACAGAGAATGGGGATTACATGCCCAAATGATACGTATACAGCACATTATTCCGCAGCATTTTCCCCAATATATTCCGGCATGGTTCACATGCAGAAATGTTTCCGGGAAACATTGGTGCAGTGCGTCAATTACTGCATAACGTAAAGAACTTAGCCGATGTAAATGTCCTATGCTGGGTCTAGTGTCTCAGTGGACTAATGTATCCATTTCAGGGACCTGTTTTCAGCTGCGGCCGGTAGTGGGAGTACCTGCTGGGCGGTGACGTGGGGAGGGGGAGGGGCAAGGTAGGGGGTAGTAATGTATGGATTACGGACCTTAACAGGTAAGTAAGCATTTAAATAAATAAAACAAATTTCGTTGCGTGCACTGCATCACCAAATGCTATGCAGTGCGTGCAACGAAATTCGTTTTATTTATTTAAATGTTTACTTACCTGTTAAGGTCCGTAATCCATACAGTACTACCCCCCACCCTGTCCGTCCCCCTCCCCACGTCACTGCCCGGCAGGTACTCCAACTACCGGCCGCGGCTGCCTGTTTTGGATTTAATAATCACAGGATCATATCGCGCCAGGATCATGCAGCCTTTCATCTTTCCAAGGTAGGTCAAATGAGTACCTTTGAACTGCATAACAAAACACACATGTTCAGCCTCAAGGTGCCCATGGGTGAACATGCCCTTCAGAAAGGCACCTTATGTCGGAAATCGGAATTATAGCCTTACTCATAATTTGGATCCCTGTGGAAACTCCGATTGGCGCCTGGTTCCTAGTTTAGCCCCGCGCTCATAGTAGGGGCCTTGGAGATTGTCTTGTGCGGAGAAACACTGACTCAAGCAGAAGGAGCTGTGGGACTGCCCTGTGATGCCCTCTCAGTACAATGGTGTCCAGAGGGAGGAGTGGTTAATCCTTGGTCCAATGAGGAGCTTGCACTGCTGAGGCTGGGGATCCGGAGGAGTGGGCACTGATGGGCAGAATGAGGAGTGGACAGTGATGGGTAGGTTGAGGAGAGGGCACAGGTGCTCAGTGTGACGAGCACGAAACGGTAGGCAGTGAGCAGTCAGCTTTGACGGCAGTGTGAGGAGCTTGGATTGGTTGGCAGTGTGAGGAGCTTGGATTGGTTGGCACTGTGAGGAGCTGGGATTGGTTGGCAGTTTGAGGATCTGGGACGGTTGGCAATGTGTAGAGCTTCCTGTGGTGTATTGCCGACATTGGTGGGCAGGGTGAGCTGGCACTGTTGGGCAAAACGAGTCTACAAGGGCATGGTTCCTTAGCAGCCGCGGCGGTAGTGGGAGTACCGGCCGGGCGGTGATGTGGGCAGGGGGAGGGGCAGGGTGGGGGGTAGTAACGTATGGATTACGGACTTTAAAATGTAAGTACACATAAAAATAAATAAAACGAATTTCGTTGCACACACTGCATCACCAAATGCGATGCAGTGTGTGCAACGAAATTCGTTTTTTAATTTTTTTATGTCTACTTACCGTTTAACCCTTCACTGCGGCGGCTATTCCGCCGCAGTGCTAAGGGGGCGGGGCGGCTGCGCGGCGGGCGCATGCTGGTGACGGAACCGCTCCGTCACCAGCCGCGGTTGCGCTGTGCTCATGACGGAGCGGTTCCGTCATGGCCCCGCCCGCTCAATGGAACACTCAGCACAGGCGCGAAATCCGCGCCGCGCAGGCGTGCCGAGCGAGCCGTGACTGAACCGCTCCGTCATCAGCACAGCGCGACCGCAGCTGATGACGGAGTGGTTCCGTCACCAGCAGGGGAGGGGTTAAAGTCCGTAATCCATACATTACTACCCCCCACCCTGCCCCTCCCCCTCCCCACATCACCGCCCGGCCGGTACTCCCACTACCGGCCGCGGCTGTTCCTTAGCAGAACTCTTGGAGTGCTGAAGCAGTGACAGGTGAAAGGAGCAGGACAGCATGATTACAAGAGTTAGGCAGAGCGCCTTGGGCACTGGAGAACTGGCACCTGTATGAGCTCTTTCAGGCACATGATTATTTATATTACCCACTAACTAGCTCACGGTAGTTAATTTGTGCCAGTCATTGCTTGTGATTGGCACTGGTTCTTATTTCTAAACACTAACACATATAAGAGCTCACCACATGGTGGTGCTGTGTATCTATTTTCTTTTTAGCAGAATACATCAGTGGAGCGTGAACTGATCTAAAAAACAGTATACAACTAGCACTTCCACGCCACCCCAATAGTGTGAGGGGACAGTAGCGGCTGCTACTGAACAGTGGTGGTGAGGCAGCGGGGAGGACAAAAGTAAGGGGTGGGAAATGATTAAAATAAAATAAAAAGCACTTACCTATACCTCCGACTTCTTCTTCCCTCCTTCTTCCACAAGAAGCACACAGACTCCCAGAATCCCCTTACCAATCACAATTCTGCCTTAGCAGCGTTGTGATTGGTCTGAGCGTCGTGGTTAAGCACTCAGACAGGGGCTGGCAGGCTGTGCACGTTCTCCTCGCGGGCTGTATTACAACCTGCGTGGAGAACATGCAGACGGCGCATGACGCTTTGGCCGGCCTGAGACGCTGCCACCACTCCTCCCCCTGTGATGTGGAGAATCCAGCACAGCCCCCTGGCTTCAGGTGCTAGCTGAATATAGAAAACAAAATGATAATAACAAACGTTATTATCATTTTATTTTTTCTATTCAACTTGGAGTTCAAGCAGTGAGCCAACGCCACCACTGGAGAGGGACCCGGAATAAATAGTTCACAAGGACACACTGTTTGAGTGAGATCATTAGCAGGTAGGATTGTCTTAACAGCATTATAGGACCCTGGGGCCAAGCAGTGCACTGGGCCCTGCCTACACAACCACTTGCAGGAATAAAAATGTTTAATGGGAAATAGGGGGTCCCTTTATTCATGGGGACCCCGGGCGTGCCCATGCGTGAAGACGGCATGGTTAGTAGGTAATGCTGGCACTGGCACTCTCCAGCAAAGGCAGGAGCTGTATGCGGTTCCAGCAGCATTGGACTCCTGGGAAAAACCTTTAGACTCCTGGGGGGGGGGGGGATAAACAGTGGCACTGGCATTTTTTTCTTTTTAAATTAAGCACTGAATTCTCACACCTGTAATTTGAGCTGCACACTGCAGAGCACCCAGCAAGAGAATGCAAAAAGCTGCTCACCCTAAGTGCACCGGGTATGCCCAGACGTGGGTCTCGGGCTCATTGTGCCACTGGATTCAAGCTATCCTGGCTGATGAGGCGTGAAACCTCGAAACCGGTCCTAGGATGCTTGTTTCCGGTCCAGGGCGGACCTGGCTTGGCAGTTTGGGCTGGACTGTTCTCATGAGGCACAGAGTAAAGACTGATTTGCATATGGCCAGGTCTAAACTGGGGTGGCATGGTGCGCAAAAGAATGATGGATTTAACCCAGATCTCTTGACTGGGGTGAATGTTCTGAAATTGCTCTGGATTCCGTCCATCAATTGTGAGTGTTTTGCTTCTGTGAGTGACAGGCACACTCTTGAAGGAAGTGGCTGAAAACCCATCTTTTCATGGATGCCTGCAGCAAAGAGGGGGTTCAGCTTCACAGCAATGCATCAGCGTGACCACACGAGCCACGGTACATTTCCTCCATAGGGAATTTGCTTGCATTCTCCTGCACTGAACGTTATATTATTTTACTGAGCAGAGAGGGCCTAAAAAACATGTACACGTTTTCATGAAATAATATCAATAATTAAATAATATGTATGCTTCATAAAGTGAAAAAGGCACGCCTTCAATATTTAGAATTCAATTCTCCATTTTAAGACAACACTATAATGTGATCACACGACTCCAACTCATCAGTTTTTATTTTATTTTTGATTTTTACAGAGTTTATATAGCGCAAACTTGACCCAAATCGGGTATCAGAGCGCTTTACATAGCACCAGATGCATTACATGAGGACACATTCATTTTTTGTTAGGCACCGGGGAGATTAAGGGGCAGATGTATCAACCGTTTTGCGACTCGCAAAGGCCGAAATTCGCAGAATTTCGGCCTTTGTGACTCGCAAATGGTCATTTTGCATTATTTTGAATGTATCAAAAATTCGCAATTTAAGAAATCGCACAGATTTGTGATTCCTTAATTTGCCATAGCATTTAAGGAATCGCAAATTTTGCGATTCCTTAAATGCTATGTATGAAGCATTTTTCCTTAGCGAATTTTGGTTAAGGAATCGCAAATTACCACCAACTTGTAGTTGATGGTAATTTGCGAAGTCCTCAACAAATGCACAATTTTGCATTTTTTAAGGTGGCATGTGACGCGCACACATGCCCATGGGGCATGTATGTGCACCATATGCACACATATGTACATTTCAGGGGTGCAGCAGGGTGTCTTTAAGACACCCCTGCACCCTTGGAATAATTCTCAAATTGCGATTAGCAAATTGAGAATTTGCAATTTGAGAATTAGTTCAAAATCATTCCTATGGGCCTCCTTGCCCATAGGAATGCATGGGAAATTATTCCTAAAATAGCGATTTTGTTCATACATTCCATTTTGCGATTTCTAAATAGCGATTCCTTAAAAATCGCTATTTAGGAATCGCAAAATTTATTCTTGATACATCTGCCCCAAAGTGATTTGCCCAGAATCACAGGATGTTCAGCGTCAATGCCGAGACTCAAACACAGTTCCTCAGATTCAAGGTCGACCGCCCCACCCATTAGGCCAACTCCTCTCCCCATTTTACATCATGTTCCAGTACTGGGCTAACATTTTAAAAGAGTGCATTCTGGGAGCTGTAGTCCTGGTTTATTACAATGGAACCAAATGGACTAAAGTTTTAGATTACCATTTCTAAATATGAAAACTTGGTCTGGAGTATAGTGTCCTGGCTGACATGGACTAATTGGGTAACCATTGACAGCAGCTCCAGTTCTTTTTTAAATCAACGAGTAAGATTTTTTACACAATTACTGTAATTACATAGATAGAATTCTTACCTGTTTTAATATATTTTTGCAACCCAATAGTCCGATAAATCACAATGACAAATCAATCGTGAAATCAAATGGCCATGGTTCACATAAGGAGGCATGAATAAAGTGCGGCAATCACAAATTCAGGACAAATTAAAAAGATTTCAGGATTCTCCTCATTTACAGAACAGGTTTCCTGATCTCTGAACATATTTTACATTTCTGCTTTCTAAGGGCACCTTTCTGATTGGAAAAGTATGAGGAGGTTTTTTTTATTTTACTTTTTGCTGCCGAATTATGGGCAGATACTTCCAGAATGTCTTTTCAGAGGCCAAAAAGGAAGAATTCAGCCTGTCCTCAGAGGAACCCGGCCCCATCCAGTCCTTTTTGAACAGTTTTACTTCAGCTGAGGAAGAATGAGCTGCCCTGTACTCAATGTCTGTGTTGGAAAAGTGCCCAAGATCAGACTGAGCGCCCGGAGTGGACACAAGAACAACTGACGGACTGGAAATGCTGCCTTTAATGCTACAAAATAGGCCCTGATTCCACGCGCGGGGCGGTGATGGGTCGGTATATGATAAATGCTGACACCTCTGGGTGCCATATTTACCGGGTGCGGTAAGTACCTCATATTCAACGAATCCCATCGGAAAATTGGTAATTAAAGGTGGAAATGGTGTCTTCTGCACCAAATGTTCATGGATCACAATTTACCACGCAAATTCCTGAGGTACATTTTGCCACGTTTGCCACAAATTTCTACATTCCTTAGAAGTCCGAACCCTGCGCAAACTCCTCTTGGTGTTGGGACGGGATATTCATTCACCTGCACTCGTATTTGGGACCTTAGTATCCTAACGTGAATGCATCTTGCTATTGTATATAAACATGTATTTTTAAGATGATTCAGCTCATCGTGGCTGATCCACGATTGAATGAGTGATTGAATGAATGAATGAATGAATGAATGAGAAGCTTAATTGAGTGCAAACAAATACCTGGAGACGAATTTCGTTGCATGCACTGCATCCCCAAATGCGATGCAGTGCACGCAACGAAATTCGTTTTATTCATTTATATGTTTACTTAAACCTGCAAACCTCCGTAATCCATAGTTTACTACACCCCACCCTGCCCCTCCCCACGTCACCGCCCAGCAGGTACTCCCACTACCGGCAGTGGCTGAATAAAAGGCATTGTCGTTTACAATGCTAATAGCTTCAACTTTTGCAAATGAGAGACCTATTTAATTCCAAATCCTTGAAGGCATCGCGAGCTTCCCCCTTCTGTCTCCCACGGCATCTGAAGAGCTCCCGTTTGCTAAGAGTCAAATAAACAAGCCGTGGTCACAACTGTGCATGAGAGACCCTCCTGCAGTTAGAGAAACTCATTAAAGAAAATAGTGCCTAAAGACTAAAGATGACGTACTGTGAAACAACCGAAGTAAAAGTGCCAGTCCTCATGGGAGGTTACAAATGAACCGAAAAACAATAGGAGAGCAAGGGTATTGAGGGGGCGCGTCCTGGTCCCCTGGAGCTTATGATACGTAAACAATGTGGACGAGCCCACTATGTGTATGTGAAAAGAGTGAAAAAAAATTCAATGCCATCAGAGTAGGTCCCTGCAGTCCCGTCCGGGACCGCGGGGACCAGACATAGGTTAAGTAGCAGAGGACTCCACTCTTCCAAATCGGATGCAGCCGAGCCTCTCCCCCCGAGTCCTGATACTCGTTACTAATCCGATGGCATTGAATTTTTTTGCCTCATTGACGTGTCAGTAAGTACGCCGACACACCCTCCTTTTTTTTCACTCTTTTTCACCTCACACCTTAGCGAGTGTGTAGGTACCGCATTGGTTTTATCAAGTGGCTCTATTCATTTTCGCCACTCACTAATTCACCTGCCCGGTCCTGAAGAAAGCCCCATTTAACTATGCACAGGGGCTGAAACATGTAGACCATCACACATAGCCAACTGATAGGTAATTATTCCTTACTAGTTGCATCACACAGATTTTAATTCATATCCTGAGCCACCAATAATAAAGCTAAGGAAAGGATCCTCAGAGATATTTTTTAACAGGAGAACTTCACATCACACTTCACAACACCTGCTCCGCTGTAATCAGGCGTCGTAGCACAACCGGGGGCATTCGGCCACCCGGTTGGGACCCCGATGATGAAGCATGACACCAACCAGGTTGGTGTGTGAGGGGTCTTTTAAATACCCAATGGGTCTCAACTCATGCCACAAACAGTGACAAGTATTCACATACACACAGTGGGCTCGTCCACATTGTTTACGTATCATAGGTTACAAATGAAAACAATGCGGTACTAAGGAGAGACTAACAAGCCTAATAAAGAATTAGAAGCAACGTTTACGAAGGACAATGACACAAGCCAATGACACAAGCAAATATGGGTAGAGAGTGGGCGAGGCTTCAAGTACATACTCCAATACAGCATGGTTCGCAGAGGAGCAGGCGTGCTGCCCAGGCTCGACCTAAAAAAAATGGACTTGATTGATGCTTCACTCAGGCGTGGACCTGGGAAGCTCATGAGCTCTAAAATCTGTGTTTCCCTCGTCAGACTGCAAGGTTTGTGTGACGTGCGCTAAGGGCCCCCAGGCATTAAAACCATCAAGCCTTGCACCATTCGTGCCATATGCAATGCAAAACACAGATGGGTTGGCTTCCAGCCCACGTGCTGGAGTAAATACTCTCTCGGACAACCAAATTGCATGAATCACTCTAAAAATATTTCCTGCTGGTGCCCGCTTCCTCTTCTCCCCACTGCGCACGCGGCCGGGGCCGAGAGTTTGTGTAGCTTAGAAAGGACTTTATCTCTCAGTGTAAACATGTTCGCATAAACAACGCCTAACAGCACATGGGGCACAGAGACTCTGCCAAGGAAGTCGGGGCGACCTCGCCTGGGGGTGCCTGCTGACTGCCTGACAGCGTCCGGGTCACAGGGAAAGCACGCCACAAGCTGAGGACGCAAAAATATGAGCCAAGGCCGGATTGGACAACTCTGTTATTGGTCATTGGTAAAGGAAGGCCCTGGGACCGGGCAGTGGGGTACTGTTTTTTCACAGTCAGCACCACCCTACCACTCTCTCCTGCTTCCCGTGTGTTAGGGTGGGGGTCGAAAATGTTGCCAGGGCTGCTTTAGGTTCCCAGAGCGCCCGTCACACCATGGGCGTAGGAAGTGTGGGGGACGCAGGGGATATATCCCCCCAGATTTTGGAGAGGGGGGACACGGGGGACAAGGATGGGGGTGAGGAGGTGACAAAAGAATTTCCCCTCTCCCTTCTGTTAATCACAGGGCCATTAGCGCGCGAAAGCGCTACCTAATGACCCTGTACTTGACTTGTGACTAACCTGCAGTCAAAGAGGCCACCCGCCCTCTTTGTCATGCTGCAATAAGGCTTGGCCGGTCTGGGGGGGCAGAGAAGGAAAACAAACTCTTTTCCTTCATGCCCAGAGAAGGCAAGAACAGTGTCTGCTTCTGCGCTGCCTCTAGCAGCTGTCTCGTCCCCTCTCTCCATCTCTTTCTGTCTCTGTCTAGCTCCTCCTTAAGTGCTGATTTCAAGAGACAGCTGTTACGTACTCTCTCTTGACTCTCCTTTTCTTTATTTGTTCCCTGTTAAATGGATCCAAAAACGAGAAACACTTTGCCTGGAAATGTCCCCATTTTCTGACCGTTTTCTGTTCCAAAGTACAACCTGGGGACGGAGAGAAAAATAGTATCAAAATATGAAAAATAATTAAATATCCAAATAAAGCACTAAAGAGTGCTCGCAGACAGGCCAGATTGGTGTTATTCGCACCCACACACATTAGCACCACGTTAAATAGTTTGCCAGTGAAGCGCTACTTTCTTTTTATCTTCTTTCTTTGACTAACATTGTTTTCCCAGGGTGGGGAAGTGCACCATTCCTAAAGGGACTGCAATGCCTTGTTGATGGGTGGAGTGGAAAGCGTTTAATATTGTCGTTTTCAACTGTTTTAATGATTTTAGCATATAAAATCTGTACCGCAGCTCTGTTTAGAAATGTGGTCTTTTTTAATCCAAACTGCTTACATTTTGTAAGGATATAAGCAATCGACATTGAAACAGGTCCGTTCCTGGTTCTGTAGTCATGTCCAGAACTTATCAGGTAAAATCACTTACTGATTTCTGAATAATGAGTTTAAAACTCTTACGGTAACCATGTTGTTCCTGCTTACATTTCACATGCTTTGCTCATCCTTTCATTCGCTATGCGTGTTTGCTTTTTTCAGGGTGTTATAACTTTTTTCAGGCAGCATTTTACTCTTGTCTAATGCATAAATTGAATTGAGTTGCAGCACAATTGGGTTGTAGCTGAAGGCAGTGCGAGTTTCTCCCAGTTGGGCAGTATGGTGTTCAGTGTGGGAGTGGATGTGGCACTCTGGCCAGAGCTGCCAAATGGAGAACCATGTTCAGCCTTCATGACCAGTCCACCAGACCACCGTAATAACAGAGTACATTACGATGCTACACCTTAGAAGGCCCGCTAGACCTTAGAAGCCCTGGTGTCTTCGCACCAGCAGGTGGACCCTAACGGTGGCAAGTGTGAGTTAACCTTGAAGGCCTGTCCACCACAATCCATGCAGCTCACCTCCAGTCTTGCGGGCAGGCATACAAAGAAGCACACACTAGAGTGACAATGACTGTCACTGAAGTCACAAGACCTTTTAGGCCAGTCCACCTTACCCATTGGTGCCTCCATTGGCCTTTTTCAGCACTAGTAGTGCAACTTACCAGAGGTTGGCAATGTAGGATTTGCATGCACACCAGACTTAGGGGGTGATTATAATGGAGGTGGAACTGCTACATCACACGTCAGTGACGGTCCCATCGCCATCAGTGATTGTATCACCGCCCGCCATATTACAATGGCAGGTGGTTCCCTGGCAGTCGGCACAACGGATCACCACGCACCGAACGGGCTACTTGAGCCCTCCTGTGTGGCAGAGGGGCTCGTAGTTCCTACAATGCTGGTAGTGCCTACCAGGCACCGCAGTAGGGATTATGATGTCCTTTACCCACCAGCCTATCCATGGTGGTTCGCCCGCCATAGAAAAGCTGGTGGAAAAGGACATTGGGGGCCCGTAGCAGACCCCTTTACCCCCGGCACCCAGACATGGGACCTGAGGGGCACCTATGGTGCCCCCCTACATATCACTGCACCATGTGGCACTGCCACGTAATGCAGTGATATACGTAAGATGTCCCATTTTTTACACTGCGACGGGTGATGCAGCCAGCAGCGCCTGCCCCAATGTAAAAGATAGGCATTGCGATCGCCATAGCAGCAGTCGCATTGAAATGCCTATCGTGAGGCCTCCATTTTGTAGGCGAGCGGTCCCATTCCCCAATTCGATTGCGGGTGGACTGAGGTCCGACTATCGTAATCAGTCCCTAAGTTTTCGGTAGAAAGAGGTCAGGGACTTTGAAATGAGGTTGACCATGTGGCCCTTATTTTGGTCATATGTAATGTTTCTGTGCTACGTCATGGGGAAGGAAGAAGGCTTGGGTCCTTGTGTCTTGCAGAAAGGAGAGAAAATGTTGTATCTGCTTTTCAGGAAGGATATACAATGCAGAAAGGACTAGACTAGCCACTCTGGCATTTCCTTTGTGGGCTGCAAGCTAATGAAGCGTAATTTAAGTTGGTGTCTGCAGGTGAGGCCCAACTGCATTCTTTGTTAGAGACCGGTACATTATTTAAACCATCAGACTGTAAAACCAAACAAGAGAGAGCAAGGCATCAAGAGTTGTGGGCAGAAGGAGGAAGGGAAATATGGAAAACAGAGAAAAGGGAGAAAGCAAAGATAAGAAAGAACCTGGAAGATTGAGATAATGTGGAGTGAGAGTATGTTGGTGGCTGAAGGAGGCAGGAGCTGAAATCAAATAGACAGCCTTGGTACTCAACAACCCAGCTCCGCCACAGATTCCCTCGCTACTACTCTTTTATAGTGCTGCTCAAGTCTCCATAACCACTCTCTCAGATGCATTTAATTCGTTATATAGCGCCACTCATACCAGTGCAGGGTGTCAGCACTTTACATCACTCACACTACACAGAGGCAGTCAATCATAGGTGTGTAAATCTGTGTATAGGAAATGTTACATAAATCTACAGGGTGTAGGAGTCACATGTCATCCATACTTGTAGACAGTATTGTTTGAGTGTTTGGTCTGGATGTTGGAAAGTGGGTTAATAGTAGGGGCAAATGTATATCTGTCCCCAGAAATAAGGCCACTACCTCGGCTCAGTACCTGTCTTCGAAAATTATTCCCATGCTCAACCCGTGGTTGCTTGGCTGTGAGTAGGCGGGCTTAACTTCAAAGACAGGTATGTAAAGCATTTAAAAACACACATTCAGTAAATAATTAAGACACAACACACAATAAAATCCAACACCAATTTATAAAAATAGGAAATATTTTTCTCTTTAAAAGGAAAAAAATCCAATGTAGGGAACCTGGGATGTGACTTTTTAAAGAGTTAGCGCAATATAACACATAGAAACTTATAGCCCCTTTTGGTACATCTGGTCACGCTAGACCTGCTCAAAGTCAAAGTTTCAGGCTCATCGCGATGACGCCCTGCGGGTCTACTCCTTGCGGTAGGTCTCGGTCAAAGTTTTTACCTTCTGAATTAGAAACTTTTCTGGAGCTTTTCTTCCCGGGGTCCCACGTAGCTCTCACCCAGCCCTGATTCGGTGAGGGTTCGCCGGCTTGCCTTGTGACGAGCTACCAGTCAAACTTCTGGAAGTCCAACCTCCGAAGCTTTCCAGCGGTATGAGCCAGGGATCCAGGCTGGCACACAGTTGATGGTGGGTGGCTTGGCTCTTGTGGTTGGTCCCGGTCACCTTTCCTACGTTCGGAATTAGAAACTTTTACAGAGCTTTTTCTTGCGGGTCCCTCAAGGCTTTTCACTAGGCTGGATTCGGTGAGGGTTCGCCAGCTTGGGTTTCCGCCTAAGCTTGATCAAACTCTGGAAGTCAGACCCCTGGAGCTTTTCAGCAGAAGGAACCTGGACGGCAGGCCAACTCATGGTTGATGGTTGCCGGCTTGGCTGGCCAGGGTGAGCCGGTCCACTTATGGAGCTTTTTTCCAAAGTTGCTCCAAACTTCTCCAAACCTCTGGAACTTCTTCCTGAAGTTTTCCAAAGGGTCTCAAAGTGTCCAAAACTTACTCCAAGGGTCTAGAATCTCCAAGATGGTCATTGAAAGGGACTTCCATTCCCACAATCCACTTGGACAAAACTCTTAAAAATTCACTTGTAGTTCTCCAGGCTGGGGATTCTTGGTGGTGGTGGTTCAGGTGAGATCTGTTAACCTTCAACTTGCAGGGAGTTCACTCTTTAATCCTTTTGAAGCCAGGTAGTCCACAGGGCTGTAATTCCAGATTGTGCAACAGGTACAATCTTCAGAGTCCAGGGCCTGGTTGGTGCAAATCAAACTCCTCAGCAGGGACCCTTCTTCTCCCAAGTTTGAAGCAGCATCATCTGAGAGGCTCTGTCCCTCTAAGATACTTATTCCAAGTTCTCTGGGTCAAGAAGGAGGTCACTCCTGTCCAATGAGGTGCAGGGCAATGCTCCAGGGTATGACCACATCCTTAAATGTGTGGCATTATTTTCTCACAGAGAGCACAATTTCTCCAAAATGTTATCATGGCTGATTTTCCAGCAGAGGGAGCAGAACTAACTAAACCAGCCTACAGGTTGGCTTCATCTACCTAGGTCCACCCCCCTTACATCTGGGAATACCTCCTTAATCCCCCTATCCGGCTGTGGGGCCGGGAGAAGAGGTGTAAATGAAAGTGATTTCTCCAGCTTGTCTCCTCCATCCCTTGAAGAGCATTATTTACTACCCCTCCTCCTGGCTCTGGCATTCCCATGTCCAGCAACCTCTCCTCCCAGAAAGGCTCCCTAACTCTAGGGGTCATTTATCACCTCTTCAAACAGCCATTTTAATCCACTTACCTCCGACCAATCAAGGCAGAGCACTAGAGGGCTGAATTGTGGCTTACAGACAAGAAAGTCTTCTAACTTCTTGTCTGTACATTTTAGAATAAATTCAACAATACCACATTGTTGCATTTATAATTAACATTCTTCTGAGTCCTTTAATCCTAGTTTTATGGCTTTCCTTTCTCCTGTTATTAATTAATAACCTCTTGCAATTTTAACCTATGGGCTGGAGAGCTGCAATGGAAAAATGACCCGGCCAATTTCTCCAATACCAGGGCCTATGTAAGGACCCTGCTTATACATAGAGAACCCCCCACCCCTGGAATACCCAAGAAAGACTTTAGGGGTTCTAGTTATATCAAAATGTTGCAGAGCCTCACTTCACAGTGCTCCTAGCACAAAAGTCAATTTTGGGAAGCACTTTACTACAATGTAGGCAGTGAAATGTACAATTTCACTAAACCCAGAGCATATAAAACTCATTTAATAAGGGTCCTCCTTGTAGATACCCGACCCCCACCCCTGGGACACCTGAGGGAAACCCTGGGGATACCTAATATGCCCCAACATTGTAGTTTATCAATTTGTAAGTGCCCCACACCCAGAAGTCAAGTTTGGGCACAATTTCATTTTAAAAGCAGTCCTGCAACACAGGCCTGTTTGTAAACTGACCTCAGGTTTCAGCAGTGCACACATGCAAGTGCAGGAAGGGCTGCTGGCATCTACATTGCCATGCCCTAATATATACTAGGGACTTAAAGGTAGTTTCAATCCCCATGCCCTATTATGTACTAGTGCCTTGTAGGAGAGGTCATGCCAATCATAGGGGTAACCTAACCCATGGTGTACCCTAGTGTATGTAGGTGTTTTCACTGTATTTGTAAGTGTCTCTGTCACCATAGCACTGGCCCTGGCCCTGGGCCTGGTTAGGCAGAGCCCAGGGTCAGTCAGAGTCAGGTACCACCAGTACCGGGCAACAAAAGGTTGGGGAGTGCCCAGGACACAGGATGGCTTTGCAACACTAGAGAAGCAAAAAGTCAGAATTTAAAACATAACACCAAGGTTGGGGGTTCTCTAATAATCAGAATTATTTCCATCCTAATGAACCCAATTTCCAACATTAGGATAATGAAATACTGGGGAAAAAGCATAATGTTCTAATCTATACCTTGCATTTTTCATGCTGCTCTTTGGTGACGTAATAGCTCACTGTTCAATGTTAGGATTTTAACTGATAAACTGCAAATAGCAAAAGAACCTCTCAGACAAAAGCAGTAACTCACTGACCTATTTACAATCCTATGCATTTTGTGATCTGCATGGTACACGTTCTTTGCAGCAGGCTTATTAACACACGGTGGCTACCTTACCATGAGTCAAAACTTCCACTAGCCAAACCTCTGATCTCTCTCAGTAAGGAACATTAATCACCGAAGTTATCTTCACATTTTTATTGTTGCCTGAAAATTGCTGGTGACCAGAAATGCAGCAGCAGGAACTTTTCAAACCATAATGCACTTGCAAACATGACGCCCTCACCCGAAGTCGGAACCTTTGTTTGCTTGGTGCATGAAAATGGGAGATTCATATACATGTTTTCTTAACATTTGGTCTGATTACTATGTGAATGTAAATAACAATAAAGCATACATGCAAACTGTGACTACAGGCCTGCTTATCTCAATATTTCACTTCATATATATGCGATTGTATTTGTTTAACGGGCGGTGATTTGTATAGGGTCACTTGAAAGTCCACAAGGTTGTCCCTGTCCCCCCCAGAATTTTAGTGTGTCCTACGCCCCTGCGTCACACACACACAGTACCTTGCAGCTGGGAAAGCCCAATTACTTGATGAAGCCTATAAAATGGGCGAGGCGCGACCAATCAGAGGGTT
Organism: Lissotriton helveticus; assembly: GCF_964261635.1. Classification (NCBI taxonomy): domain Eukaryota; kingdom Metazoa; phylum Chordata; class Amphibia; order Caudata; family Salamandridae; genus Lissotriton; species Lissotriton helveticus. Next base: position 595,284,047 of record NC_136065.1, on the reverse strand, counting down.
ATAGGCTGGGCTGTGAGCAAGCGACCTCCCAGCTCCACATAAGCAACAGAGTCCTGTGGAACATCCAAACAAACACATTACAAAGATGCTAGCAGGATAAAATTAATTTTATCTTCAGGTTAACCAACACTAACCCTTATTAATCTAGAACAGGCTTCTCCAACCAGTAGCTCAGGAGCTACCAGTAGCACCCCAGCTCCAATAAAGTGGCTGTACTTTGTGCAGTCCCACCTAATAAATGAGAGTCTTTTGCTTGGTTGAATTTATATATGTATACCAAAATTGAAAAATGTTGCATTTGAGACAACAATATGTGTATTTTAGAACTCATAAGCTAATGTTTGGGGAAAAAATGGTTGCACTTCTGAAATGTATTTAAAGCTGACATTTGAGTGATAAATCAATTGGCATGACACACAGGAGGGTGTCATGTTGTGTTTTCACTCATGGTTTGAATCATGTCACGCAGTCTGCACTGGCAGTCTGGGTTGCATTTGCATGTGGGTCTCTTAGGGTGGCATAAGATATACTGCATCCCTTACGGAACCTCTTTAGTACCCCTGCCCATGGTACCATTTACTAAGGACTTACAGGAGTGCTAAAGTCCTCAGCCAATTGTAGCACATTTAGGCTTTACCTTGTTTTAGGGAAGGAGTACTGGCACTGATGTCAGGTTAGCAGGCCTCAGTGCACTGTCAGAGTCGAAAATCAGCATCTAGTAGCTAAAAAGGGGCATAAGGGGGTAGGTAACTGCAACAAAAGCCCAGTGCCATACACCTTATTTGGAGGAGTCCAGATTAGGGGTTGGCAGAGCTCACGGAGTTGTACTCCACAGAATTTTGTGGAGTTGCAAGAAAACAAATTGAAATTCCGCAGATTTCCGCTCACCCGTATGGAGTGGTTACGCACTTTCACTCGATACTAAAGTAGTCTAGGGATGCCAAGATTCAGAGAATGGTTTCCTGATGGAGGACAACCACTGAATTCTGACTCCATGGCTAGCTCACTGGGTATCTCAGACCTATTAATGGAGTTGGCTGCACTTGCTGCCACCTGGCCACTATCAAATGTATCCCTCTTATAAGAGACAGCAACATTATCAACCTTTGATGTTCAAGTGAAGGAGGAAATAAATTCGCCAACGTATCAAGTTTTGTTTGTGCTGTATGCATCCTGTAGGCAAATACTGTCCCGCTATGCATCAATTGAATTTTGTTTATAAACACGGTTACTAGGATACCTCTTTCTGGGTTATGGACTGGAAATAGTTTATCCTCTCCCAATCATTGCCCTGCTCGCTGTATTCGCCCTCTCATACCTGTGGGGCTGGGAGCGAAGCGCACCCGAGACTCATAGGTATGGCGTCTCCGGCACCCACTGCAGTCCTCTGGGTAACATCTACAATTGCTCTCAGCATTTCTGCACGCCAAAGGAAGTTGTTAGACAGCTTAAAGGCAAAGCACCAAGGGTTGCCCACTATGTAATGTGCATCACTTAGGTCCAGTAAAGAACTAGAGTGCTGACTTCACTATTATAAGTGCTAGCAGGCTAATGGCATGAAATCATGTACCCCTTTGTTCACTATCTGGCATTGTCTGCGAGAATCCTCATTTAGCTTACTAGTTAGTAATAGATGCCTAATTGCTTCCTCCCACTCCCACCAGGTTCAAACCCACACCAGTGTAATCACTTTCATTCACACGGTTGTTGTAATCATTATAGACACTGAGTTCATGGCCTTCTGTTGGCACCCCCCTTTTTCTTTCACCCAACCCAAATCCATTCACTTATTTTTATAGTCTTTGTCTTCACTTCCAGCAGATCCCCTTGCCTTTACTTCAGCTAATAGACTAAGAAAAATGTTTTTTTTGCCAAACTCCGTGCTTCAAGTGAAGTGCGGAGTGGGTAAAACTCAGGGAACTCCGCGGGCAGAGTGGAGTTTACCACCCATCACTGGTCCAGATGCTGTACTGGTACACTTGGGCTCCTTCAGCAGCTATCCATAGGTGAACACCTAATCGTGATTCTGGCAACAATCGCAATGCTGGTCTCTGCCACTTGCATCAAAAATTATTGGCTCTTTCCCTTCAGAGTGCCCACTATAATCAGAGCAAGGATCCTTAGATGTTCCATTCTAATATTCGGGAACCTATGGAAAATTATTTAAGATGTTCGGAGATCACATCCAAGCATAGGTGTAGTCTTTAAATAAAAGGCGAAAAAACACTACTTTGCGTCTTTCTTCGCAGCCGCTTTCCGCATAGGCCAAGAACGGAAAGAGCATTTAGTGTGAATTACTGTCTCTGTTACGAATGTATGTTTGTTAAAGTCAGTAGCCAGTTTGATAAACATGCCTTGCTGTGGCTGGGTGTAGTGTCCAGTGCTGTCAACCTGACACATTATCTGTAGGACCAAGGTAACAAGCATTGGCAAAGCCAATAGGTCATACCTATACAAGAGCTATTGGCTTTGCCAATATGTTTTAGCCATGTTGTACACCAGCGTAGCTACTGTTCAGCATGGCCAAAAGGTAGTGCGGTAACGGAGAGTGGTATGGAGTGCCATGCCATAAAGTAGAGTAGAGTGGGGAGTTGTGTTATGGAGTGCCACAGAGTGGCATAGAGTAGAGTTGAGTGGCGTAGATTGGGTAAGAGCAAATTTCTATAGAGTGGAGTGGCATAAAGTGGAGTAGTACAGGAGAGTGGACTGACACAGAGTAGAGTAGTGTTGTAGAGCTGAGTGGCATAGAGCGGGGTGGCGTGGAGTGGCATAGAGTAGTGTGGGATAGAGTAGTGTGGCGTAGAGTGGCATAGAGTAGAGTGGCACAGAGTAGAGTGGCATAGAGTAGAGTGCCATAGAGTAGAATGGCTTTGAAAAGAGTGAAGTGGCACTGAGTGGCATATAGGGAGTAGCATGAGTGCAATAGTGTGGCATAGAGTGCAGAGGAGTATCTTAGAGTGGAGTATCATAGAGTGCAGTGTCGTAGAGTGGAGGGGAGAGTCAGAGCAAAGTAGATTGGCATAGAGTGCAGTGGCATACAAAGCACTGGTTTTGAGTAAAGTGGTGTACAGTACATTGGTGTAGAATGTAGTGACGTAGAGTAGCATAGAGTGCAGTGGTATAGAGGAGAGCGGTGCTGAGTAGATTGCAGTGGCATAGAGTGCAATAATGTAGAGTGGAGTAGAGTGGCGCAGAGTCGAGTAGAGTAAAGTGGCATAGAGTGGAGTGGTGCAGGGTAGAATGCAGAGATTTAGGGTAGATTGGCGTAGAGTAAAGTGTTGTAGAGTGCCGTAGTGTGGTGCAGAGTAGAGTGCAGTCACATAGAGTGCAGTGACACAGTTCAGTCATGCAGAGTCGAATGGTGCAGAGTACAGTTGTACAGAGTAGAAAAGAGAAGCATAGAGTGCAGTGATGTAGAGTGCAGTGGTGCAGAGTGACGTAGTGTGCAGTGGCATAGAGTAGAATGTTGTAGAGTATACTGGTATAAGGTGCAGTGGTGTGAAATAGTTGCCATAAGTGCATTGGTGTAGGGTGTATAGTTTTTGAGTAAAGTGGTGTAGAGTGCATTAGTGTAGAGTGGAGTGGTTAAGAGTACAGTGGCATAGTGTAGACTGCAGCGGAGTAGAGTGGCATAGAGTGCAGTGGCGGAGAGTTCAGTGGCTCAGAGTTCAGTGGTAGAGAGTGCAGTGCTGCAGAGTAGAGTGGCAGAGTGTAGTGGAGTAGAGTGGTTCAGAGTGCATTGGTGTTGAACACAGTGGCACACAGTGGTGCAGAGTAAAGTGACATACAGTGAAATGGTGTAAAGTGGTGTACAGTGCAATGGGTGCAGTGGTACAGAGAAGATTGTCAGACTGGAGTAGAGTGTATTGGTTTTGAGTGTACTGTTGTAGAGTGCAGTGGCGTAGAGTGCAGGGGGCATACAGTTGCACAGAGTGCAAGTGAGCGGCATAGACTGCAGCAGCAGAGTCAATTGCTTCACAGTTGAGTGAAATGGTGTACAGAGCAGTGGTTCAGAGTAGATTGCATTAGAGTGCAGTGGTGCTGAGTAGATTAGAGTGGTATAGAATGGATTGGCATAGAGTGGACTGGGGTAGAGTTCAGTGGCATAGAGTTCAATGGCATACAGTGTATAAAGTAGAGTGGCAGAGAGTGCAGTGCTGCAGAGTATACTGTTGTAGAGTGCAGTGGTGTATGGTAGAGTGGTGTGGCGTGCATTGGCATAGAGTGAAGTGGCGCAGTGTAAAGTGTCGTAGAGTGAAGTGGCACAGGGTAAAGTGGCGTAGAGAGCAGTGTTATATTATACAGTGGTGCAGAGTAGAATAAAGTGGCGTACAGTGCAGTGATGCTGAATAGAATAGAGTGGCATAGAGAGCAGTAGCATAGAGTATAGTGGTGTAGTGTGATTTGGTGGAGAGTAGATTGGCGTAGAGTGCATTGGTTTTGAGTACAGTGGTGTGGAATGCATTGGCATAGAGTGTCGTTTTGCAGAGTAGGGTGGCCTAGAGAGGCGCGGTGTGGTTTAGAGAGCAGTGGCGAAGAGTCTAGTGGTGCATAATAGAGTAGTGTGGCGTAGAGTGCATAAAGTAGAGTGGCAGAGAGTGCAGTGTTGCAGAGTATTCTGTTGTAGAGTGCAGTAGTGTACAGTAGAGTGGTGTGAAGTGCATTGGCACAGAGTGAAGTGGCGCAGTGTAAAGTGTTGTAGAGTGAAGTGGCACAGGGTAAAGTGGCGTAGAGAGCAGTGTTATATTATACAGTGGTGCAGAGTAGAATAAAGTGGCGTACAGTGCAGTGATGCTGAATGGGATAGAGTGGCATAGAGTGCAGTAGCATAGAGTACAGTGGTGTAGAGTGATTTGGTGCAGAGTAGATTGGCGTAGAGTGCATTGGTTTTGAGTACAGTGGTGTGGAGTGCATTGGAATAGAGTGCCGTTTTGCAGAATAGGGTGGCCTAGGGGGAGAGGCACAGTGTGGTTTGGAGAGCAGTGGAAAAGAATGCAGTGGTGCATAGTAGAGTAGTGTGGGGTAGAGTGCATTGGTCGAGAGTGGAGTAGTGTAGAGCAGAGAGGCTTAGAGTAGAGTGGTATCGAGAAAAGTGCAATGAAGCAGTGTGGGGTGAAGTGGTGTAGTGTAGAGTGGTGTGGAGTAGAGTGCAGTGGCGTAGAGTGGTGCAGAGTGGAGTGGGCTAACGTGGAGTATGCATGGTATGGTAGCATACTGATATTACACACAACACATCTTCAATTAAAGTGACTATTACGTTTGCACTCACATAGTTTTACTGATAAAAGTATACAGCGCACAAACGATAATGTGTGGAAATGTCATTACCCACTGTATTGATTTGATCATCAACACAGTGCATTTACATACATTTAAATGTTGCTGTGTGCTAGGAAAAGAATAACATCCCTACAGCCTTCCTCAAGCCGCCCCCATTAGCTAGCATGATTGTCACATAAATCCTCTCACATTGAAGTCAGAGAAAGAACAAGCATTTACAATGCAATGGTTTCGCCTTTGGAAAAGTTAGAGCTATTGGCATTGTCTCAGAGCCACACACACACCCACACACTAAAAGCCACACACACCCACACCCAGAGCCACACACACACCCACACACCCAGAGCTACACACACCCACACACCCAGAGCCACACACAAACCCACACACCCAGATCCACACACACACACACTCAGCCACACACCCACACACCCAGAGCCACACACACCCACACACCCAGAGCCACAGAACAAGACGTTTGAAGCAGCACCGATATCCTGTTTTTAGAAACTTTATCGCTTGTTATTTTAAAAGTACAGCTAACATGTTGGCAACGTCATACCGGTACCCGACACCAATCCCGCTCGATCACAAATGACAAATACATTTACATTTATCCTTCATGTACTACATTTGCACCTCTGTATCCACGCTATTCCAGTTTAATCCAAAAAATGAACAGTAAAGTAACTATCGTGCACCGTTTGCCTTATTTGTGGCTCTTTCTATGTCCTATTGTAAAACACTTCTCCGTACGTTTGAAATACATTAGCATCGCCAAACAGGGAATGCTGGAGCCGTTTCCTGAATCTCAGTTAGATAAACATATACATCAGTCAAGGCTCTTTGAATTGGAAGCAAGGAGTTAGCTGAATTTTGCCACAAAGACAAACATCACTTGATAGACTTTCAGGTAGTGTGGTTTCCGCAGTCTACGGTTTAAATAAAAACTTCAACAACACTGGAGAATTCATTTAAAGAGAAGGCGAGTCTTGGCTGCTGCGTTGCATAATTTAGCTACACATCATGATAAAGGCCCTTTAAGGGGTGATTGTCTATGCTCGATGCATGGGCAGCATGGCTCCTAAACAGGCCCTACAAAAGGAAGCATGACTATGGTTCATGAAGGGCACACTTTCATTTATTAACATACATCACTGGACAGGACAGGGGGGCGAAGTGATGTTTCTATTGCAGCGTTTAGCTGAAGCACACGAACACATTTCAAGACATACTCTTTAAAAGGAACAATGAAGGTACATCACAGATGGCAGTGCTTGTTGAAAACACATGGAGGTCTCCTGACATCTTTAAAATGGAAGCATGGGGGTGCTTACCGCCTTGCACAATTTAGCTAACCTCTGAAAAAATGAAACAAGCCATGCAAGCATAAGGCGGGGTGTTGATCGTACATTTCACAGTTTAGAGAATAAATTAGCATAATGAGACGGACAATTTAAATGGAAGGGTGAACGTGTATTGTGCCATGCAGAGAACACCCTAACACGTGAACATCAGCAAACAGACCCTTTAGGCGAACAGAAGCTGCAAGAATTGGCTGCAATGAACACTTTTCTAGCTGAAGTTAAGGCGACAATAGTGAAGTGAAACACGGCAGACACAGAGGAACTGTTGTAATGAGAGGAGGGTAAAAGTGGAGACCATACAGTGTCTGTGACTAAAGAGCTGACAGGAAACATGCAGCTGTGCGCGCTTATCGGCTCTCCCAGGCTCGGCGTGTGGTTGGTGCTCACTCCTTCGCCCCCATCTGAGCGGAGCTCTGAAATATTTCTGCTCTGTCCTCAGATGTTTGTAGATGAGGCTTCCTGTGTGAGGTTGCGGAGACCGCGCACCGAAAACACCCATGGAGATGGTGCTGTCAAATAATAAAAAACATGAACTCGCCCCCGCCTTCTTTAATAACACAATCTGGTCTTTCAACACATCACCCTGCGTCCTTCCTGGTCAGCCCATTTCTTTTGCACATCTCCATATCGTTTATATCCTGTAGTTGCTCCCCGCTTGTCCATAGCCCCAGCCATAGAACTCACCTCTCGTTCCCGTTCCTCAAACCCTTGACGCCCTCATTCCATATTTGTCCATGCAACCCCTGCTTTGCCCACCCCTTCAGACTTATTTTCACAAGCCCCCACTCCCTACTCACCCCTTCTCCTCTGCGCCGCCCGTCTCTTTCAGCGCTCTGAGGTAGCTTCAAGGCGCAGTGCCTACGGCCATTAACTACGATAAATAAACCCTCTCCGCTCAGAGCGAGAACAGCCCCCACAGGAAACGACGGCACGGAGCCCCTCCCCCTCCCAGGACTGCAGCTTCCATCTTGGAAAGGTAGTCTGGGAAACAGCGTTCGAGGCTAAAGGGACCTCGCTGGGCGCTACTATACACACATGCCCCTACTGCGTGCGTCCACAGGACGACACTTTTGTATCCACCAACGCGCAACGCATCATTGAGAACTTCCTAAATAGTTTATATAAATATGAAGAGCTGCTAGTCTGTATGGCTAGCCTAGTAACAGTTGCTCCTTCTGTGAAGTCTCCAGGAGCAACAGCTTCCAGTTCCTGCAAGGTAGTCGGTCCCAAAAGACGAACAGGAATTTAACACCTGTGCATGAAGGATTGTAATCTGTTGCACTGGCAGAAGGATAGGAGATATTAAAAGCCAATTCGTACCCTTAACACAACTACGATCGGTTCGCTAAATATATTTTCCAAAATTAAATTAACCCATACAGGACGAACTGCAGAGTTGATTACGTTCTGCAACAACAACGTAGTTTTCCGGCTATGAGTATGTTACAAATTCCCCGTACGTGAACACTGCGAGACGGCGACATAACAAACCCCTCGTTGTACCGCGACACCAAGCGCGAGTGACTAATGATAATAAATGCAGAACAACGCAAAATTTAGCGGGGTCAACAAAAACGTGGTGATGTTAGACGATCCCCTGCGAGTTCAACTCGGTCTAACCTTGAGTCTGCGTTACAAAACAAGGAAGAAAAGCTCAGACAATAGTTAGGAGTTGAGCTTTACTAAAGATCTATTAGTAGTGCACTACTAACATGAAGTGTTTTATTTGCACTTGCATGAACAATAACGCGGAGCGACAGCTGTTCACAAAAGAAATCCTGGCTTGTTGAAATACTAAATATCCAAAGTAGTACAAGTACTAAAAGTGGGCCATTAACGTTGAGTAACTGATTATGTAGAGTTGGAAAAATAAGGACCACGCAAACTAAAAACAATTTGGCAACCATAGCTGTGTGAACCAGGAAAGGGGTGGGGGTAATGCGAATGTCTCTTTTCCGTGGGACACACTAGCTAAAACACTACCCCGTTCCCAGATCCCAAACAAGTTGAATCTCGCATGGAAAGTTCCATAGCAAAAGGTCGTTCGTATAGGGGGCTGGGGGGGGGAAGCTCTCCGACGCCCTGGAACTCTGTAGTCCTTTCCTATCAATACCTCCTGGTGCTCCCCAAATACCTGCAGATCGGCTGCTACCCCAGCCGCCATTTTGTGTTTCCACGTGTTGGGGGCCAGTTCCCAACATCAACAGGCAAAGGGATATCACCCCAATCACTTGTACGGCGGAAACACGCCCGTACCCACTGCCAGAAATCAGGCACTTGGGCCTAAAAAGCAGATTGATAGAGCACCGTCTTCTGGGGAAACACGCCTCGATAATAGTAGAGTTTGATACTTTAGGAGCGGCTCAAGCCGGCAGGAGCACAATCAAGGGACACTAAGAGGTGCATAGGCACAAGTTAGAAAGCAAACAAACAGGCCAAGGGAGCCCTTCCGTTACTTACCGGTAGACGCCATCTTTCCCTCTCCAAATGCTCGTCCTCCCAACGTCCACACTGACTGCACACGGTCGCGCAAGCGCACACCTCACAAGACCCGGCGAGTCCACTTCATGCAGGGCAGAGGGAGATGCGGTAGTAACAAACAAACCAGAGTCGCCAGCCTCGCTGTCCCCTCTACAGAATGCACATTTTCGGGGGTCAGAAGATATGCACGGGTGGATATGCTTGGTTTGCAGACAGTGGTTTAGTCTAGCAAAGTCAGGGATCGACTTTCATAACACGCATCGGTGTGAAACGTAGACTCTGAATAGGCGGGTCTTCTATGACGTCAGCACAAGGAGACGGCAGGCATTGCAAGGTGAGATGGTTTCCTCCAGCGCTGATTGTCGTCTCTATGTTTATTTAGTCAAAAGTTTTTGTAGTGATTCTTCAAATGTGTCAAAGCAGGTATAAATACACTTTTGTAGGGAGTAAACAAAATGCGCTTATATAGTTTGTTAAAGAGCCTACGAGCGGTTCATGCAGGGAGGAGGGCGGGAGAGGACACGGTCGGCGGGAGGAGGGCGGGAGAGGACACGGACGGCGGGAGGAGGGCGGGAGAGGACACGGTCGGCGGGAGGAGGGCGGGAGAGGACACGGAGGGCGGGAGGAGGGCGGGAGAGGACACGGAGGGCGGGAGAGGACACGGACGGCGGGAGGAGGGCGGGAGAGGACACGGACGGCGGGAGGGAGGCGGAAAACGTGCACAGGACAGCGAGGGGGCGGGGAGGCACACGGAGGGGGCGGGAGGGGAGGGAACGGGAAAAAACGTAACTCCGCCCTGGGAAAAAATCTCGGGAACGCCCCCGAATCTGGTCCGGCCTTGACGGACAGATCCGGCACTCAATGGCTAGCCTCCATTTATGGAGCTAGCCAATGAGAGCCGGGGGACGTTCCCGAAGTGCTTAGTGTCGACATAGGATTTCACCTGCGCTGAAAAGCTGCGCAGAGCGCAGCCTTTCGGCAGGCGAAACCCAAAAATACATACCAAGCTCCCTGGAAGACTCAGCCCGACATTTGACCTCTATCTGAATGCACAGCAAATGTGGCATGATAATAACAAGATTTAAAGGCCTGTTTACAGAACGCGAGTTTGTGGAAGAATACAGGAAATACGCGTTTGGGCAACAGAGGCACGAACTTGAGCTGGGCAGCCTAAAGCAAATAAAGCCAGAAAATAGAAAGCCAGAAAATGTGAGTTTCAAACCACAAAGACAATGATAATCTGAGGGCGGAATGCATTCCTAGGTCAACTTTCTGAATGTCCCCAATATGTCTTTAGCAAACCAGACAGCTGCGCTGTCTGGTTATACTATGACCTAAAAGCCAAGAAAGGCACATTGTCAAGCAGACAATTGGCCCGATTTTTCATTTACCATCAATCAATCAAGGGGGTTTATAAAGTGTGCTACTCACCCGTGAGGGTCTCAAGGCACTGCCCACTTAGCATTGAGGGAGAACCATTGGCTGTTCTCCTCCTTTAAAAGAGCATTGCTGTGCCGTTTCATGTGTTTTCCTTCTTGAAAATATGAAAAATCTCACCCACAGTGTTCAAAAGAAAGCCCCTTGCATAGTAAGGTCTGCCTGGAATGGTATTCACCATCAGGCCCTTCTGGCTGGGTTTGCACTAAATAGACCAGTCACAGTGGAAGCGATTTCAATCACTCACCACCAAAAAGATTAAACACAAAATGAAAAACCGGCAAAAGCACACATTAGATGGAACATCAGACGCACATGCAACACACTTATACCCATTTAGTCAGTTATCAAGTTGCTCCTAAGAGCACTTATAACCAGGAAAAACCACCTCAAATCAGCAGAACACATCAGACAGAAAATCACACACAAACAACTTCAAGATGCCATAAAGGCAAAAACTCCAGGCCTACCCTATACAATCATAGGGTAAAGGATGTGCTACCATTTTAAGAGATGTGCAAGGAACTGGCAATGCTCCCGGGCAAACCAGAGACTACCATAACACAATACTAACAACATATCACATGAGAAACCGGACTCTAGTCTACAAATGGGAGCCAGGGATGACTAGCAGATGCACAAGCACCAAGATTATGAACTATACAAACCAGCAACATAACATATCAGGTGGGACAGCACCACTGAACTGTTGAACAATGTCTAACATAAAATATAAAAACATCTGGGGCCTCATTTATGAGAAATGACGCATCGCTGCGTGAAAGCAGTGATGCGTCACTTCTCTGTGCGCACTCCTTGCGACATGATTGATGCGTCATATTTATAATATGATGCATCATGTCGCAAGGAGTTACAGATACGTCAGTATTGCTGACGTATCTGTAGGCGCAAAAGTGCGCATTGCTGGAGTGTGTCACAAAAGTGATGCAACTCCAGCAATGTGTACTTTCACATGGGCAAGTCCCATGTTGTTAGTGCCTGCGTCAGTCTTACGCCTGCCATGAAGCAGGCATAAGATTTTGACGCATTAGCGGCCAAGAAATGGCGCAGTGAAATCTTATAGATTTCACTGCGTCACTTTCATGACCCTTCATTGCGTCAAAATGCCCCCCTTGCATACATTATACCTGGCGCAGGTATAATGTGGCGCAGGGGTTTACAAAGTGACGCATCTACCTAGATGCGTCACTTTGTAAATATGGCGCAACAAGGTGCTTTTTTTACGCCACTGGTGCGCCGGCGGCGTAAAAGTGCCGCACAGCCTCATAAATGAGGCCCCTAGTGGGTTTTTTTGGATTTTTTTTTTACAATAAGAATGTATTCATTTAATGGCAATGATTCTGAATGGACATCATGATTTAAATAGTCAGTGGCTGTCCCAGCAATCACTGGCTTTTCCACAGATCTTGAGATAAACCTGCTGGCTTTGCCAAAGATTGTTGCTTTGGCGTGCGAGGTCGTTCATGGTGAAACTGCAGCTTGGCTTCACCGGGGCAGGGCACAGCCAGGCCTGTGCCAAGCCAAACAGAGGGTACGACGCACCTCCAGGCCTATGCGGTTTGAAGTCATTAGCCACAGGGGGTCCCGGTCCCCTTCGTTCTTGTGTTCTCCTCAGCCCGATCCCGGAAGGGGGCTGAGGTAGGCGGGCTCCAGTTCCGAGCGCGCGCCATTGTTTATGCTGATGAATTCCAGATGCAGCGAGTGGCGCCAAAAACCCTTGTTCTGCTTGTGAGCGAGATCTGGGGAACTGAAGACGACATTAACCGAGCTGAGCGACACCGGCAGATGCCCATTAGATCAGCCTTTCAATCAGGGCTTAATTTGGGCAGGTGGTGGGCACGGGGGATCATTTTCGGGGAAGAGGAGTTCTTTTACAGAATTAGTCTTTGACCTGTAGCAAATGGGAGAGGGTGGAAAGGGAAAACGAAGGATTAAGAGACAGGGAAACGGCGACGAAGAGAGAAATCAGAGAGATAAAATACACTTCAAGATTGAGATAAAGAGACAGGAAGTCCCTTTAGGGTGGAGGAAGAAAAAAGCACGTGGAGGAATCAAGGATAGACAACACCAATATTGAAGAATAATGGCGGCCAGCTTGAGAGGAAAACTTTGGATCCGTGCACTTATTTATTTAGTCATATATTAATTTGTACAAATTAAGCACTGCCTTTCATCCTTCAAGGGTCGATTAAATGAATTCCACAAAACTGCCATTTAAATACTAACAAATCTTCAGAAGGAATGCTTTCTCTATAAAAGTAAACACAACAAGATGATGAACGGAGTGCTGAAACATTTCAACCACTCACCCACAGTCAACAGATCTTGGTTGAATCCATTGTTCCTTTGCTCACTATGCCACCCCAGTTTGGACCCAGCCATATGCAAATCAGTCGTGACCCTGCTCCTCATGGGAAAAGTACAGCCAGCACTGCCAGGCCAGGTCCTCCTGGACCAGAAACAAACATCCTGGGACCGGTTTTGGAGTATCACCCCTCATCAGCCAGGCTAGCTTGAATCCAGTGGCACAGCGAGCAAGTGACCCACGTCTGGGCATACCCTGGCCACTTAAGGTGAACATAGCAAACACAATCAGGTGATGGACAGAGTGCTGAAACTTTACAACTACTCACCCCCAGTCAACAGATCTGGGTTGAATCAATTGCTCTTTTTCTCACTATGTCAACCCAGTTTGGACCCAGCCTTATGCAAATCAGTCCTGACCCTGCTCCTCATAAAATTAGCAAGACATTTGAACTGAGGCCACTGAAAGCAAGGGTGGCCCCCATGGAAAGGGATGGTTAGAGAAATAGTTAAAAAACAGTTCATTATTTTTAGAGGTTGTGGGAAGCCCTAGACCAGCTCTTGGCTCCGTATCCAACGCAGCTTTAATAATGGAAATAAAAGCCTAAAGTCCAGTATCCAGGCACTGCAGCTGAGTGTACAAAACACTGCGTGGGCCAAGAGAGCCCGAGGAGGGTCACGTTCATAAATTAGGTCTTTCCAGGCATGGTGAGAACACACACTTCCCCTTGGAAATGAGGAGGGCAGGTAGAGGCGAGGAGGAGGGAGAGGAGAGACTGTTCGTCCAAGGGGTTCGGAGGTAAAGACAAAACTCGCAGGACAGACAGTGTGGCTGAGTTAATCAGGGACACATGATCATCCGCTGCTGGAAATGGAAAAATTGAAGGGCAGTACTCGCCAATTAAAAGTATTATACCTCTGCTGAGAAGTGCAGGTACTCTATCAAAACAAAGTGCAGGTACACTCTCTCTCTCTTTCTCTCTCTCTCTATCAAAATAAAGAAAGGCAGGTACTCACAGTAGCGGTTCCTCCACTAAGACAGAGAAGCATCGCCCCACTGCTTTTCTGCCTGTGAAATGTGGTGAAATTCATTCCCTTTACACCAGTGTCACAAAATATTTTGGCATTCCTTTACGGGCAAAATTTGACAATATTCTCCCTCATGAAATTGGCTCGAGCTGAAAAGGTTTGCAACAGGACAAGAGACGTTTTCTCCTCAAACATGTCCTCTGTCATTACCTTGTATGACTTTTGGACATTTACTATGCCCTCATGTTCAAATACAACACTGTTAGACCTGTAACCTTAGAGTGGTCCTCCCCCAAACATTTTGCCTGCTTACCTCCACTATTTGGTGTATCTTTTGGTTGGCCTTCGGACTCTGCGCGCTTAACCACTGCTAACCAGTGCTAAAGTGCATGTGCTTCACACCTAAGCATGGTGACATTGTAATGTTACAATGATCGGCAAATTTAGTTTACTTATATGTCCCTTGTGAAGTGGCATGCCATATACCCATGGCTTGTAATCTAAATGCTACTAGTACGTCTGCAGCACTGACTGTGACCCTCACACAAGTAGTCTTTCAAGCCTGTCTTGGGCCTGCCATTGCAGGGACTGTGTGTGCAGTTTACTGCCACTTTGACTTGGCATTTAAAACCACTTGACAAGCTTCAAACACCCCTTTTATTACACATAATTCACCCCTCAGGTACGTCCCTCAGGTACGTCCTAGGTAGACATAAGGGCACCTATTGTGTGTGCGTGTTGCACACATACTTTACACATTGCCTCTTTAGATAAGCCTGATTGCTCTGCCAAGCTACCAGATGGTAAGCACAGGTTATCTTTTAGTGTGTATCAAGCTTACCCTAACTAGGGTTTTAGTCCCTACTTGGACACGGTGCATACCTCTGTCAACTAAAGACCCAATTTCTAACACTGACTATATATCAGCCATGGACTGTTTTGTGAATTCTACCTAATTGCATGTATTTATCACAAAAATATGTGTTTTGTTTAAAAAAAAATGTGACTTCCCCCATGTAAGACCAGGTAATTAATGTCTAAGAGTAGAAAATGTGTGGGCCCCTTTCATTTTAGGATAGACCTTAATTTGGAAAATCTAGGCACTGATTACGACAAGAATGAAACAACTTGCCCATATCAGACAGGTTATAGAACAGCTCTGAATGCATCAAATGTATTCACTTCGCTCATTGTTCATGACGAAATGTACATTAAGCGACCTCGATGGGCTCCAATACAGAGTATTAATTGACGCTAGATACAATGCACATTCTACCCATTTTGGTTCCTGTATTTCCATTGCTTTCACTTTAATTAAACTTATTTAAGTAAAATATGGTATTATATGAATAACCACAGAGAGAGGACAATTCTTCTGAAGTAGTCAGCAAAGTACAATGTATATGTGTGGACTACAGATACTAAAATGCATCTCCTCAGTTAGGATTTTTACTATGTTGGAGCTCATCAGAGAGGTGCCTGGAGCAGTGTCGATGCTGGGCTATTCAGTTTTACTCTGCCACATCACCAGGGTAGAGCGCGCCAAGACACAGTCAGAGATATTGTGGGGACACAGAGTGAGCATGAAATAGAATACCTGCTGCCCTGAACTTCTTGCAAGGCCAACAGCTTTCTGAAAAAAACATGCATCGCATTTCACCGGTAAGTGCTGACTTACTGGCGTTGCTAGTGCTTCTTTTTTTGGTGTTCTAACATAATAAACCATAAGATCAAAAGAAAAAGCTAAAATGGCTGTCTTGCGAGAAGAAGCATGCCCCATGTTTTTATCGCAGCATAGCCGCCGTGTGCTCATATGCATGCAAACGTGTCCTAATGCATGACCCAACATGCATCACAACACGTGAGCACGAAGCATGTGTTGCATCTACGTGAATCACCACACATGTATGATGCACGTGTCCCAATGCACAGTAGCCATTTTGGATTACATTAATTTTGCTTTCCCAGCATTGCCAACATATTCAAATGCATTTTTTTAAAGCAACAAACTTAGTAGCATTTAGCAGTTACCGGGAGCTCAAAAAACATAATAATTAAAGAAACCTAAAAAATAGGGAAATTATGGGCAATGGGCAGGGTTTAGGTAAGGACAAGGAACAATGGATCATGAGTTGGGGAGGGGGAGAAGAAGCAATTAGCTTGCTGACAGGGAGATGGGGTGGGAGCAGAGTTGGTGGCCTGGCCCATCGCATAAAAAAAAAAATGTAATTAATATTAACAGAATTGTTTCTGTGAAATGCTTGAAATACTTTTCAAGTAGTTTACATCTGTGAAATGTCATGTGCTGTCCCTCAGTGGAAAAAGGGCCTTATCAAACAGTGCATAGCAAGACCCTGTATGTGAAGGCAAGGCCGCTACTGATTAATTACACCCGCCTTCCTCAAAATTTCCACTATATACAGTGGAAAATGCTGG
Organism: Lissotriton helveticus; assembly: GCF_964261635.1. Classification (NCBI taxonomy): domain Eukaryota; kingdom Metazoa; phylum Chordata; class Amphibia; order Caudata; family Salamandridae; genus Lissotriton; species Lissotriton helveticus. The sequence goes on along the minus strand of NC_136065.1, from coordinate 595,267,692 downwards.
GAAGAAGTGTCCTTGCTAATAAAATATGACTGCGCTCAAGGACAGCTTTCGGCACTCGCTGTAATGGAAGCTGCGTGAATGAGATACACTAAGATGAAACCTCAGGAGGGAATTTAGATGTATCTGGACTTGATAGAGCCCACCCAAGATTCGCTGTCATCGAGTATCAGCAAAAAGATGGACACAAAGTTTGGTTGGCCGACATTTGAAGGGCGGGAGACCGCCAGTGTACTGCCAGTGTACAGGGGTGGTCTTGATTCCCGATGGGTGGACGGCCATTTTGCCTTCTTCGACCCGTGTACTATTTAAACGTTTGGTTGGAGGTTTTAGGACAATCAGGAGTTAGAAAAGAGATTTTCAACTTTGTGTTTCTAACTATATAGCGACAAGGGTGACTCGCCGGTTCACACTATGTAGATCGTACGTTCTGAAAAAAAGAAATAAAGAGGAGAGTTTGAAGAATCTAGTGTGTTCACTTTTGGATGAGGGTTTAATTGTGAAGTGTAATTATAATAATTATTTATACTCTTTTATATGCAGGTATATTTTATACAAATTGGATGTAGTGATGCATTCTCATCTATTATGTTTGGTGTATAGTACCATCTAAATTGAAATTAGAATTAAGTACATTTTGAGATAACCTCCACTGGTGTGTACCAGAGTTACAAGAGCATGGATTTTCCACAGTCTAGTCATTTGATGGAAATTAAGGGCTCTACCTCTTCTTCCTAAAAAGTAACTCTTTTTTTTGCTTCCTCACTCTCTTGTGCACTAGATTGTGGGGAGCCTTTAGAACACTGTGTGCTCCACCGGTTTTGGAACACGACACAAAATCGATTAATTGAAAATTGAACCTCCTGTCCATCAATGACTGAGAACAATATGCTTTGTGTGTGGGATCGTGCACCGCTTTTTTTCTGTTGAGTTTCTGGTTTTCGTGCTCTCAGGGCTCGCTCCCCGTCTGGAGCGATATGTATAAACGTGTAGTAGCCTCTATACCTGATTGGGTATAGTTGTCCCCCTGGGCACTGATTCGCTCACAATTTTTGTTAATAAAGATTACCCCATGATGCTTTGTTTAAAGAATAAATCCATTATTCCATAAGTGCTTGTATTACATTTATTTTCAAGATTTCCAATGCATTTCGGCAGTTGCCTTCATCAGGGAAATATTAGATCTACAAACGTCAAAATAAACATGCATCACTTTAATTTTCATTACATTACGGTTTACTTTTCTATTTAAAGAAACTTTTTCGACATTCTTATTTTATGCCTTATTCATATAACAATAGTTGGCTTGTTTCCGCCTGTTTGTAACATATCTGCTCGATGCTTAGACTTCAAGTACCGTTCAACTTAAATGACTACACCCGTGTGATTAATGGCGGTCTTTGTTACCATTAAACTAACCTTAAACAATATTATTGTGAAGGCGCTGGTCTGCGCTTTTTACATTTAATCAAGGTTCAGTATTTCTCAAGGGCTGAGAATGTTTACGCGCTTTTAAATCACATTGCTATTGCGCTACACGCTGCTCACCTTGGCGTTTACTCTGCCCGTCTCTAACTGCATTTGCTTCCGGTGTAACAGGTTATGCGCTTGCGCATTTACTTATCCTAATCGCGGCATCTTTTTTTTCCAATTGAACTTTATTGTTATGCTAGTGTGAGGCGAATTTAACTTCGAAGCGCGCTACTACGTGGAAAAAATACCGTTATGCACATGTTGACTTGAATAAACGGCGAATATTCACATATATGCATATTGAGATTACGGGCTTCTTTACAAATAACACAAAAATTCAGTCCTTTCATTCAGCCCGCCTGGCTTCAAGCTTCCCAAGCTGTAAATCCAATAGTTTTCCTGTTTCAGTAATTTTGTTTTGTTGAAACTTCCTTCTGTTTTGGTTATGGTTTCTAACACGCATACTCTCAACTGACTTACATTATGTTGTTTTTTCGTGAAGTGTTCCGCTAATGAGGTTTTTGTTGATTTTAGTCTTATAGTGCTTTTATGCTCATTAATTCGCACTTTCAATTTTCTTTCTGTGTGGCCTACATACACGTCTCCACAAGGGCATTTAATCATGTAAATAAGGTTGCTTGTATCACATGTTGCGTTTACTTTCAACTTGATGGGATGACCCTTCTGTGGATGAGTTATGATGGAGCCTTTCATAATATTGTTGCACGTGTTGCAGTTATAACAAGGTGTTGTTCCTCGATAAGACTTATTGGAAGTCACTTCTTCTGTAGTTTTTAACAACTCTCCTATGTTTTTTGCACGTGTGTGAGCAAAAATTGGTTCCTCTGAAAAGATATCATTAAAGTCTGGTTCCATTTTTAACATTTGCCAATGTTTTTTTATTATCCGCTTAAATGGTGTACTAACTGTTGAGAATTTGCTCACGCATGTGATGCGGTTACTAGATTGGATTACTTTTCGTGTTAGTAATTCTTGTCTGGATTTTTGTTGAGTTCTCGTTAAAGCCTGTTGTGTAATCTCTGGGGGGTAACCCCTGTCTTTGAATCTTTGGATCATGTCGCTCATTTGTTCTCTGCATTGTGAGGCCTCTGAAACTACTCTCTTCACCCGTAGCATCTGGGAGTATGGCAGATGTTTCTTGAGAGCAGGGGGATGGTGGCTTCTGAATTGTAAAAGATTGTTTCTATCAGTGTCTTTTCGATATAGGTTTGTAGAGAACTTTGTGCTTTGTTTGGTGATTTCAACATCTAGGTACTGGATTAGCCTTTCGTTTATGTTCCATGTGAATCCTATTTGATCAAGTTTTGTATCCAAGGTTTCTAGTTGTTGTTCTAACAATGATCTAGGTCCTTTCCATATTGTGAAGATATCGTCAATGAAACGAACATACATAGCGGTGTTGTTCATCCAAATGGGGTTCTGATATATATGTTCTTCTTCGAACGCTGACATAAATAAATTCGCATATGCCGGTGCGGCGCAGTTTCCCATGGATGTTCCACTCTGTTGCATGTACCATTTTTTGTCCTGTTCGAAATAGCTGTTTACTAACGTGAATTGCATGAGTTCTAATATGAATAGTTGTTGTTCTTGTGAGTAATGGCTATCTAAAAGGGCTCTTTCGATAGCTTCCAGTCCTTGTTGGTGTGGTATTGAAGTATAAAGTGATTTTACATCAATAGTTGTCATGATCATGGCATCTGTTGGTTCTATGGACGACAATTTGAGAAGAAAGTCTGTGGTATCTTTCACGTATGATTTGGTTTGTAATACCAACGGTTGTAGGTATCTGTCCAGGTACTTTCCTACTGGCTCGTGAATGCTCTGTTTAGTTGATACTATCGGCCTGCAAGGCGGTTTATGTAAATTTTTATGTACCTTGGGTACTAGATAGATGGTTGGTGCTTTGAGATTTTCTTGGATTAGATATTTGCGGGTTCTGTCTGTGATGATTCCCTGATCATGTGCTTTATTAACTATGGTTTGCAAGATTTTTTTGATTTCCGTGGTTGGATCTGTGTCAATTTCCATGTACAAATTGGCATCTCCAAGGTGTTCTCTCAAGGTTTCCTGATAGTATGTTCTATTCAAAATCACTAGTGCTCCCCCTTTATCCGCTTTTTGACATATGATGTTTTGGTTGGTTGCCATCGATTTTAAGACTCCCATTTCTTTTTTTGTCATATTCCTTCTGTGTTGGTTCTGTTTGGTGTTTAATTGGCGTAGTTCCTTGCTGCACTATTGTTCATAAAGATCGATTGTTTTATGACTGGTAGGTGGCATAAATGTACTCCGAGTCTTGAGTCCCATCAGTTCTTTGGGTTCAGTTGTGGGTTGTTTTTCCACTACATTTTCGAAAAAGTGTCTTAGTCGCAACTTTCTTGTGAGTTTGAACAAACTCACTTCCAGCTGTAGTGTGTTGGTATGAGCGGTTGGGACAAACGATAATCCTTTCTGTAATGTTGATATTTGTATGTCACTGAATGTATAATCTGAGATATTTAACACTAAGTTTTGGTGGTCTGTTGTTGTTGTTTCTTCTTCTCCTTTTTGGTTAATGTGGACCGTGTTTGAGGTTGATTTACTTCTGTTTCTTTTTCCACGTCCCCTCCGGAGTCTTCTGTTTCTATTCGGCCTTCCTCTAAAAAAGATACCGCTGTTGAAGTTGTTGCTTGCACTTTTGCTTGCATTTCTCTTTGTGGTTTGCTTTTGGTTTGGGTTGTTCTATCACTATCTGTGGAAGAAGTGTCTGTGTGTGAGGTATATCCTCTGGTTTGTCGTTTTTTCGCATAGACTTCTGCCCATGTATAGACTTCTTGTAACTTGTAGTCTAAAGTGTCCCTTTTATATTTACGAAGTTTGCGCTCGTTCACTTCTTGAGTGTGTTTTATGAGCTGATTATTTATATCCTCTATGATGGTTGTCAATTCTTCCGGAGTGATTAGTTTGCCTATTTCTGCCTTTGTTTGTTCAATGTCTTGTTTTAATTCTTCCAATATTTGTGCGAGCTCCTCTATGATTAATAGGATCAGGTCCAAACTGCACTTATTTAGGATGGCGAACCATTTATCCGTGAAATTTTTTGAATTTTTACATAGGCTGGGTTTGAGTGCTATTCTGAGGCCTCTTGGTATCCTCTGAGCTTTGTGGTATTTTATCATTGTAGACGCGTGCATTCTTTGGTTAATTTCTTTTCTCGTCAGGTATAATAAGTGTTTTATATGCTGTTCTTTGTTTTTGGAGTACACTTGTTCTTTGGTTGTTGTTTGAATTAAAGAGTAGATTTTCTCACTCGCATCCGTTGCATATGCGAATGTTTCCGCTCTTCTATCTGTTGAGCCTGTGATCTCTTCGTACTGCATCTTATTGTTTGCGTGCTACTTTCCGTAGTGGCGGGTAAATCAAATATTCTTTGTGTGTGGGATCGTGCACCGCTTTTTTTCTGTTGAGTTTCTGGTTTTCGTGCTCTCAGGGCTCGCTCCCCGTCTGGAGCGATATGTATAAACGTGTAGTAGCCTCTATACCTGATTGGGTATAGTTGTCCCCCTGGGCACTGATTTGTGCTGAGTCCAGCTTGGTAGTTCGCTCACAATTTTTGTTAATAAAGATTACCCCATGATGCTTTGTTTAAAGAATAAATCCATTATTCCATAAGTGCTTGTATTACATTTATTTTCAAGATTTCCAATGCATTTCGGCAGTTGCCTTCATCAGGGAAATATTAGATCTACAAACGTCAAAATAAACATGCATCACTTTAATTTTCATTACATTACGGTTTACTTTTCTATTTAAAGAAACTTTTTCGACATTCTTATTTTATGCCTTATTCATATAACAATAGTTGGCTTGTTTCCGCCTGTTTGTAACATATCTGCTCGATGCTTAGACTTCAAGTACCGTTCAACTTAAATGACTACACCCGTGTGATTAATGGCGGTCTTTGTTACCATTAAACTAACCTTAAACAATATTATTGTGAATATTATTGTGAATATTATTGTGAAGGCGCTGGTCTGCGCTTTTTACATTTAATCAAGGTTCAGTATTTCTCAAGGGCTGACCTGTTACACCGGAAGCAAATGCAGTTAGAGACGGGCAGAGTAAACGCCAAGGTGAGCAGCGTGTAGCGCAATAGCAATGTGATTTAAAAGCGCGTAAACATTCTCAGCCCTTGAGAAATACTGAACCTTGATTAAATGTAAAAAGCGCAGACCAGCGCCTTCACAATAATATTGTTTAAGGTTAGTTTAATGGTAACAAAGACCGCCATTAATCACACGGGTGTAGTCATTTAAGTTGAACGGTACTTGAAGTCTAAGCATCGAGCAGATATGTTACAAACAGGCGGAAACAAGCCAACTATTGTTATATGAATAAGGCATAAAATAAGAATGTCGAAAAAGTTTCTTTAAATAGAAAAGTAAACCGTAATGTAATGAAAATTAAAGTGATGCATGTTTATTTTGACGTTTGTAGATCTAATATTTCCCTGATGAAGGCAACTGCCGAAATGCATTGGAAATCTTGAAAATAAATGTAATACAAGCACTTATGGAATAATGGATTTATTCTTTAAACAAAGCATCATGGGGTAATCTTTATTAACAAAAATTGTGAGCGAACTACCAAGCTGGACTCAGCACAAATCAGTGCCCAGGGGGACAACTATACCCAATCAGGTATAGAGGCTACTACACGTTTATACATATCGCTCCAGACGTGGAGCGAGCCCTGAGAGCACGAAAACCAGAAACTCAACAGAAAAAAAGCGGTGCACGATCCCACACACAAAGAATATTTGATTTACCCGCCACTACGGAAAGTAGCACGCAAACAATAAGATGCAGTACGAAGAGATCACAGGCTCAACAGATAGAAGAGCGGAAACATTCGCATATGCAACGGATGCGAGTGAGAAAATCTACTCTTTAATTCAAACAACAACCAAAGAACAAGTGTACTCCAAAAACAAAGAACAGCATATAAAACACTTATTATACCTGACGAGAAAAGAAATTAACCAAAGAATGCACGCGTCTACAATGATAAAATACCACAAAGCTCAGAGGATACCAAGAGGCCTCAGAATAGCACTCAAACCCAGCCTATGTAAAAATTCAAAAAATTTCACGGATAAATGGTTCGCCATCCTAAATAAGTGCAGTTTGGACCTGATCCTATTAATCATAGAGGAGCTCGCACAAATATTGGAAGAATTAAAACAAGACATTGAACAAACAAAGGCAGAAATAGGCAAACTAATCACTCCGGAAGAATTGACAACCATCATAGAGGATATAAATAATCAGCTCATAAAACACACTCAAGAAGTGAACGAGCGCAAACTTCGTAAATATAAAAGGGACACTTTAGACTACAAGTTACAAGAAGTCTATACATGGGCAGAAGTCTATGCGAAAAAACGACAAACCAGAGGATATACCTCACACACAGACACTTCTTCCACAGATAGTGATAGAACAACCCAAACCAAAAGCAAACCACAAAGAGAAATGCAAGCAAAAGTACAAGCAACAACTTCAACAGCGGTATCTTTTTTAGAGGAAGGCCGAATAGAAACAGAAGACTCCGGAGGGGACGTGGAAAAAGAAACAGAAGTAAATCAACCTCAAACACGGTCCACATTAACCAAAAAGGAGAAGAAGAAACAACAACAACAGACCACCAAAACTTAGTGTTAAATATCTCAGATTATACATTCAGTGACATACAAATATCAACATTACAGAAAGGATTATCGTTTGTCCCAACCGCTCATACCAACACACTAGAGCTGGAAGTGAGTTTGTTCAAACTCACAAGAAAGTTGCGACTAAGACACTTTTTCGAAAATGTAGTGGAAAAACAACCCACAACTGAACCCAAAGAACTGATGGGACTCAAGACTCGGAGTACATTTATGCCACCTACCAGTCATAAAACAATCGATCTTTATGAACAATTGTGCAGCAAGGAACTACGCCAATTAAACACCAAACAGAACCAACACAGAAGGAATATGACAAAAAAAGAAATGGGAGTCTTAAAATCGATGGCAACCAACCAAAACATCATATGTCAAAAAGCGGATAAAGGGGGAGCACTAGTGATTTTGAATAGAACATACTATCAGGAAACCTTGAGAGAACACCTTGGAGATGCCAATTTGTACATGGAAATTGACACAGATCCAACCACGGAAATCAAAAAAATCTTGCAAACCATAGTTAATAAAGCACATGATCAGGGAATCATCACAGACAGAACCCGCAAATATCTAATCCAAGAAAATCTCAAAGCACCAACCATCTATCTAGTACCCAAGGTACATAAAAATTTACATAAACCGCCTTGCAGGCCGATAGTATCAACTAAACAGAGCATTCACGAGCCAGTAGGAAAGTACCTGGACAGATACCTACAACCGTTGGTATTACAAACCAAATCATACGTGAAAGATACCACAGACTTTCTTCTCAAATTGTCGTCCATAGAACCAACAGATGCCATGATCATGACAACTATTGATGTAAAATCACTTTATACTTCAATACCACACCAACAAGGACTGGAAGCTATCGAAAGAGCCCTTTTAGATAGCCATTACTCACAAGAACAACAACTATTCATATTAGAACTCATGCAATTCACGTTAGTAAACAGCTATTTCGAACAGGACAAAAAATGGTACATGCAACAGAGTGGAACATCCATGGGAAACTGCGCCGCACCGGCATATGCGAATTTATTTATGTCAGCGTTCGAAGAAGAACATATATATCAGAACCCCATTTGGATGAACAACACCGCTATGTATGTTCGTTTCATTGACGATATCTTCACAATATGGAAAGGACCTAGATCATTGTTAGAACAACAACTAGAAACCTTGGATACAAAACTTGATCAAATAGGATTCACATGGAACATAAACGAAAGGCTAATCCAGTACCTAGATGTTGAAATCACCAAACAAAGCACAAAGTTCTCTACAAACCTATATCGAAAAGACACTGATAGAAACAATCTTTTACAATTCAGAAGCCACCATCCCCCTGCTCTCAAGAAACATCTGCCATACTCCCAGATGCTACGGGTGAAGAGAGTAGTTTCAGAGGCCTCACAATGCAGAGAACAAATGAGCGACATGATCCAAAGATTCAAAGACAGGGGTTACCCCCCAGAGATTACACAACAGGCTTTAACGAGAACTCAACAAAAATCCAGACAAGAATTACTAACACGAAAAGTAATCCAATCTAGTAACCGCATCACATGCGTGAGCAAATTCTCAACAGTTAGTACACCATTTAAGCGGATAATAAAAAAACATTGGCAAATGTTAAAAATGGAACCAGACTTTAATGATATCTTTTCAGAGGAACCAATTTTTGCTCACACACGTGCAAAAAACATAGGAGAGTTGTTAAAAACTACAGAAGAAGTGACTTCCAATAAGTCTTATCGAGGAACAACACCTTGTTATAACTGCAACACGTGCAACAATATTATGAAAGGCTCCATCATAACTCATCCACAGAAGGGTCATCCCATCAAGTTGAAAGTAAACGCAACATGTGATACAAGCAACCTTATTTACATGATTAAATGCCCTTGTGGAGACGTGTATGTAGGCCACACAGAAAGAAAATTGAAAGTGCGAATTAATGAGCATAAAAGCACTATAAGACTAAAATCAACAAAAACCTCATTAGCGGAACACTTCACGAAAAAACAACATAATGTAAGTCAGTTGAGAGTATGCATGTTAGAAACCATAACCAAAACAGAAGGTAGTTTCAACAAAACAAAATTACTGAAACAGGAAAACTATTGGATTTACAGCTTGGGAAGCTTGAAGCCAGGCGGGCTGAATGAAAGGACTGAATTTTTGTGTTATTTGTAAAGAAGCCCGTAATCTCAATATGCATATATGTGAATATTCGCCGTTTATTCAAGTCAACATGTGCATAACGGTATTTTTTCCACGTAGTAGCGCGCTTCGAAGTTAAATTCGCCTCACACTAGCATAACAATAAAGTTCAATTGGAAAAAAAAGATGCCGCGATTAGGATAAGTAAATGCGCAAGCGCATAACCTGTTACACCGGAAGCAAATGCAGTTAGAGACGGGCAGAGTAAACGCCAAGGTGAGCAGCGTGTAGCGCAATAGCAATGTGATTTAAAAGCGCGTAAACATTCTCAGCCCTTGAGAAATACTGAACCTTGATTAAATGTAAAAAGCGCAGACCAGCGCCTTCACAATAATATTGTTTAAGGTTAGTTTAATGGTAACAAAGACCGCCATTAATCACACGGGTGTAGTCATTTAAGTTGAACGGTACTTGAAGTCTAAGCATCGAGCAGATATGTTACAAACAGGCGGAAACAAGCCAACTATTGTTATATGAATAAGGCATAAAATAAGAATGTCGAAAAAGTTTCTTTAAATAGAAAAGTAAACCGTAATGTAATGAAAATTAAAGTGATGCATGTTTATTTTGACGTTTGTAGATCTAATATTTCCCTGATGAAGGCAACTGCTGAAATGCATTGGAAATCTTGAAAATAAATGTAATACAAGCACTTATGGAATAATGGATTTATTCTTTAAACAAAGCATCATGGGGTAATCTTTATTAACAAAAATTGTGAGCGAACTACCAAGCTGGACTCAGCACAAATCAGTGCCCAGGGGGACAACTATACCCAATCAGGTATAGAGGCTACTACACGTGAGAACAATATGCTCCATTAGTGGCAAGATCAAAGCTGTCACATTACTGTCTAGGGCGCTACGTGAACTCACAAAATGCTCGTTAGACACATTTTGCGACAAATTGTAGGCTGAACTAGGTACCAGCTTAGTTAGGGTGAATGGACAAGCGCACTGAGAGCAGCCCTAAAATATACAGAAATACAAGATGTATGAGAATGGATGTATGACGTTATAACGCATACTTTTACTCCGCAGACCATTACAACGCGACTTTTACTCCGCATACCGTTACAACGCATAGCGCCTTGGGGCGCTGGATAGTGGTAAGTATAATTTACTATTCTAACTCCAGTCCCCGTGGACCCTAGGGAAGGTGTTGGATAGTAAATTATACTTATCCCCTATCCTAGAGCGCCCCCCAGCGCAATGCGTTGTAATGGTATGCGGAGTAATGGTCGCGTTGTAATGGGTCTGCGGAGTAAAAGATCCGTTGTAACGGGTGTATACCATGAGAATCCACTTCTTCTACTTCCATAGAGGGCACATGTTCCTCAAGAGGATCAACAGGATGTACTCTGGAGTGAGTGTGCAATGCACTAGACGCAAAGATTCAGATTTCTTCCGCTTGGTATGGAGATGCATAGTACTGAGAGAATTCTGGGATCAAAAGGTAGAGGTCCTAAGTGCAGCGATTGACAGAAATATCCAGCATGAGCCAGTTGCCTGCATACTGGGTCTGTTTCCCAGATCGAATTCTAACGAGGTAACAAGTAGACTTATTTACTGTGCTTTGATACTGGCGAAATGTAACATTACAATGCATTGGAACGATGCAGGACTAGCCAGGCTCCAACTCTGGAGACAGGGAATTACTAAAATAGACAGAGAGTGGAAGTAGATCTCTACACAAGGAGGTGCCAACAAGGCTTACACAAAGAGATGGGTCCTGAGGATGGGACTCCATAATCCCAGCAATGATGAGCAATCGGATGACAGGAACGAACCAATAGAATAAATGCATGCCATCCATGCTTCAGAGCAGATATCATATCTACCCCACATGTAGGTTGGAACCACGCCTGAGGAGTTGGAATTGATGTAGATTACTCTTACACCATCTCCGTTTCCTTCACCAAACCCTCCCCTCCTTTTTGTAGTCTCTCCTATTCCTTTTCCCAGCTTAGCCATGCCTGGATTTCAGTATCCTGTTGATGTCTATCCTCTATTTGCTGACAAAATTCTAGAAGAGATCGCTAGTTTATCTATTCATTTTATTGTTTGCCTTAATTTTCAGTTGTATTCTTCTCTTTCTTGATACTTCAGTTAGCTAATATGGCTGCAAATGGTAGCTGTAACTCCTTGTGGGCTAGGTAGTGCCCTGACTGCACAATAATTTCATCCTTAATAAACTGGGTCTGCATCAGGCTTTGCTCCATGTGCTGGCTGGAGACCACCCATGTTACACATTATGCCATGCCACCTATGTTAGTGTTTATCAAACCATTTTTTTTCATACGGCAATATTCCTAGAAAACCTGATGCCTCAAAGTGGCCCACGCATACAAAATAAACCAATACAGTTAAAGCATATGTAAAAAGATGTACACATACCACTGAGCGGGATGGGAAGAAAACTCACGTAGAAGTGCCCCAAATGCGACGAAGATCTACTGCGCATCCCCAATGGGTAAAATAACCTAAGAAACTGATGAACTGTTCAAATCCTTTCATGAGGGAACCAAATCATAAGCAACCAATAACTCTCCTTATGCTACCACTGAATACTCTAACAATGTACCCCTTCTCTGATAAGATTGGGAAAATGCAGGAGTGCCTCAATGTCAGGTTTAAAAACTCACTATTCTACCACTCGTCACCGTCTAAACCCAAGCAACTTTCTTCACTTTCTCTACAACAGCTAAAGGATTCAAAGCCTCAATTCACCACAGAGAAAGGTGACCAGCATCCACACTAAAATCACATTGACATCCTACTGGTCCATAACAAACTAACCAAACTAACACTGATCACCCCTCCTTCAATTTGGCATAGTATCAAAGGCCCTGAAATGGACAATCATTCCCATCCTGTTGGAAAAGGAACCTACAGCTGATTCAGGAAACCTGACAAACTATGGTCACATCTCCAGCCTCCGCTTCCGAAGTAAGTCATATAGGGCAATACTACATGCCAAAACCAAGACTGCGTGGTGGCAAATTACTTCTTCCATGACGATCCATCACGTTTTAACCATTCAGGAGCCCTGAATCAGCTGTAGCAACTTTTGAGATGACTAGCTCACTTGAAACTGAAGAATGGGGAAACCCTGATCTTTCTGGTTTCTTTGGTTAAGTTATGATCTTGTTGACATCAAAATCCTGCTGCATTGCTCGGAAAAGTGCACAAACTCAAATTGCCTTGAACACGTCCTGAGGAAGCTACCAAGGCTACTCGCCTTCCCGAAATCTTATCAAGTGCCTCTTCAAAGAGGCCTTCATCCTAACGCAGTCAGCTTCTGGACCACCCTCCGGCCCCTGAAAAAAGGGACTCCTATCTTCCAAAAGTAGGTACCACCAGGCAATTTTCACTCAAAAGTCCTTCACACTGTGAAATGGCTACAAGGTAACATGCCAGCATCCTATCAACTAATAACTGAGTTGTTTGTGCTGCAATGGACCTAGTCAGAACCTACAATGCCTCCCTTATTACCGCACTTTGCAAACAGCTCTTCAGTAACCAGTAAAGTCCTCTAAGACCTTAGTTTCAATGCTTCCCTATGATTTGCTTTCCAGTCTACACCACTGTTCCCAAGGGTTGGGCTCTTGGTGTTAGCTCCTCCACTGCCTAGCAGTCCCACCAGTACTGCCACGCTTTTTTCATTATGCCTACCAGCCCTACCGGGACAGGACTAGGATTGAAAGCGGAAACTACTAAATTAAAAGTAGCCCTATTATTGAATCCATTAGCTAAAAAAAATGGCCCTCGTTTGCAACTCAGGTCAACTTAAAAACAAGACAATATAGGTGTTTTGGATGGTATGGGCGACTGTGCATTTATGCTTGCTGTAGGCAATTTTTTGGGTAATATGAAAGAAATCAACCTTAAAAACCAGCCCACCATAAAACAGGCCCTCAAAGAGCTCAAAGTTGGACCCCAAGTCCTACGCAGTGAGCATCACAGAACTGTGAGGAGTCCAGGTCACAGATGAGAGACCCAATCTTCATCTGACACTCCTGGTTCTGCAGGCATCCCCAAATGTAACCACAGATCAGTTCGGCTGCTCTGTAATGGCGGAGAAGCATCGCCTCACTGGTCAGCCAGTTAGCGGTGAAGCAAAAAATAAAAGGACCTATGACTGACTGAGCCAATGCAAGCAGTGTAGGAAGGGGCAGGGCTGGGCCTGGCAGGGAGGAGTGGTAGGCGCACAGTAGGTGCGCATGCCTGTTTGACTGTCTGTCTTAGACCGGCCGAATAGACATGCACACTTAGGTTTCTCCAACCCAGCTGTGTTGCACAGCCAGGTTGGAGAAACGTCACAGGCTTCTAGGCACTGTCTGAGCGGAAACTCACGCCTCTCAGACCAATCCTGGCGCTCCTCATATGCTAGGTGTAGTATGAGAGACGCGCCAGGATTGGGTGGGGAGCCTGTGCCCCAGTGCATGCTGGGAGGAGAGTCGGAGAAGAGGACCGAGGTGGCCGCTTTATCAGGTAAGTTAAAAAATATATATTATTCCCCATCCTGCACCCCCCCACTAAAGTATTGTGGCAGCCGCCACTGCCAAAGATGCTCAAACATTTCCATTCTGAGGCTGACGAAGTGTCAACACACAATTTTTTACGAACTTCTGCAGGTTTCTCACGAGTTCAGGACAAGCTCATAGAGCGGTCTGTGATATGTGACGGAGACCTGGCCTCAAGTGAGGGTTCACAGGCCTAACCTCCAGAGACATTTGTGCTTTGGATAAAACCTCCCATAGAGACGCCAGAGCAGCAACAGGAAGTACAGGTTGGGTAAGTGCCCTGTTCATCAGCCAGGAAAATCAATTTTCTCTTTCAACTCCAAGCTTGCGTTGGCTGCTCAGCTGCTGCCTTTGTCAAAGGAAACACAGAGAACCCCCCCAAAACATGAATTATCTCAGCTTCCTGTGCATAGTTCATGACTGAATCCCGCCTAGGACTGAGTCATACCCACCCTGGGTGCTGGAATGAATCAACAGGGGGAAGCAGTCGTTAACCCTGTTGTAACAACCGGAATGGATTACAATACTTGGAACGTGCAGGAGAGTTCCTTTCATTAGAACTGTTGTTTGTGTGTAAGGTATCCATTGAGTGCCAGCGGTAAGTCACAATGGAATAAGATAATTTATATACGCCCAGCCGTCTTAATACTTACCCACCACATGGAATGAGCAACAGGTGAGGCATTTCTTAAGAATTTAAATGCATGTAATTCTCTAAAGCAAAGCCAAGGTGCATGCTGTAATGAGTTCAGGTCTATAGTTTTGGCCTAATTTCACAAATGGCTAATATATTGAAAACCATTTAGCGTGCACTGAAAGACGGGGTGTGCGTGAAATAAATATGCATACAGACAAAACTAAAGGCGTGTTTTTCATTGACAACACATTACTAGCATAGCGGACTAATAAGCTCTTCTTAAATGCTTGCCAAAATAGCAACCTTTGACCTGACCAGGAAGCATGTCTAGCACTTCCCACTGTGGTGCTGCTCTGGGCACCAGCTTCAGGCCACCAAGATTTCAGAGGCCACAACTCTTCAGTGTGTGTGCCACTCAGCCCAAGGCCAATGAACATCTGTGACATATGAGTGACTCAGGGACCCCTTTATCATATTCTGCAGGGGAGCCTCATCAATGTGGGTTATTCCACTGGCTACAGGTGATGATACATTAAATTCCGGCTCGCTCATTGAGGACATATAGGGGGGGGGACGGAGTGTTGGTGTGTATGCGTGTGAGTGTGAGTGATGAGTAGGGTTCTGGAAGCAATGAATGCTCTTATGTGTAGGATGGTGAGTCTTGGTCTGTGTGGTTGTCTAAAGGCATGTTAGAGTATGTGGTTGTGGTATGCATAAGTAGGGCACCTCACATTTTTATGCAAAGGCGTATTTGTATGGGTAGGTGGTGTTACCACTGATGTGGAGGTAATTGTAGGCAGGAGAAAGTTAAGGTAATGCCATATTTGGCATTGAAATCGGAAGTTCCCCACCTGAATTGATAACGCCATTTTCTGTATTAAAATTGGAAGTTTCCCACCTGAATTGAGCATGTTGGACTTATACGGTTTCCTGTGCGTGTGTGTTTGAGTGTGTGGTGGATGAGTTGGGCCACTGTGCATTAATCTGGAAGCTGATCTGTATTTATAGATGGTTTGTTGGTAGGGGGGGTCCTATCTGAGGGAGACTGTGTGTGCGTTTATATATAGAGGGGGAAGTGTGAACCTCTACTTCCTTGGAGAGAGTCATTTTGACCTACAAGTGATTGGTTCCATTTCTCAATTGGACACTTTAATTCTAATTTCTCAATAAATAGAAAAAGAAAATTGCAGTTTTATACTTAAATCGATCGATAAGCAAGAAGGTGATCCCAAACATTGCAACGATGCAGTGCAAGTGAAAATAAGTGAATGTAAAAGTGCCCTGCTGCTGTTCAATCTAATAGTGACTGATCCAGGATGCTTAACCTCTTCGATGCTGATGACGGAACCGCTCCGTCATCAGCCGCGGTGGCGCTGTGCTGATGACGGAGCGGTTCCATCATGGCTGATTTCGCGCATGCGCGGCGCGTTCTATTGAGCGTGCGGGGCAATGACGGAACCGCTCCGTCATCAGCACAGCTCACCCGAGGCTGGTGACGGAGCGGTTCCGTCACCAGCGTGAGAGCGCTGCGCGCTCCCCCCGCCCCCTTAGCGCTGCGGCGGAATAGCAGCCGAACGAAGGTGTTAAGTAGTTTGTACACACTCAATCAAAGAGTGAAATGCTCCAGAATCAATATAAAAACAGTACACTATTATTGTGTCAAGCCAACGTTTCAACCCAGTAAGCTGTTTTACTTTATTACTAGATTACCCAGGTCCCAGGGTTACTAGGTTGCCCCTTTTACACACCCATGTGTTTATATAAAGGACATTGAAAATGGTAAAATGTTCCCTGACTCTAAAGAAATTTGACATTGAAAACTAAAATCTTAATTGGTATCATTACCTTAACATGTGGAGGCGGCGCTAGTATGGCAAACAGAATCTAGTGTGACTAAATCACTCGATTGAAAGGAACACTGTTTTGGCTGAATAAAAAAAGGGCGTGCCTTAGGAGCAAAACAGACAAAGTAATATGCTACAATCTAGCATAGTGCTTGGTCTTTCAGAAATAAAGCACCACTTTTGAAATGCTCCAACCTTCCCTTTAAAATTTGATGCATATTTTTGGTTTGTGAACTAAAGAAAAGAGCTCATATTTTGTGCATTATTTGACATATACGTGTTTTGCATTTTTGCGTTTTACTTTGGGGGTCTTACCATAAATGAAATGAAATGAAAATTGCATTTATATAGAAATGAATGAAATGAAAATTGCATTTATATAGCGCATAAACTGCCCTGAGGCCTCGCAGCGCTTTGTCTGAGACTGAAGGACACAGAAATTTCGTGCTAGCAAGATGTACCAAATAAATGGGTTTTTAGAAGTTTCCTGAATGCCAGCAGGTTATTGGTCCTTCTAAGCGAGAGGGGGAGGGAGTTCCACAGCTTTACAGCATTAAATGCAAATGAGCGGCCTCCCCAACGAGCTTTGTATATCTTGTTTGAGGTAGCCAGATGGAGTGAGCTAGAGAGCAAGGCTCTATGGGGGAGGTATAGAGTAATCAAAGAATGCATTATGGTAGGGCCGGTCCTCCAGATTGCTCTCTGCGTAATACACATGGCTTTAAACTGAATCCTAGCTGTTATGGGCAACCAGTGTAACTTCTTACGGGCAGGCTTCACAGATTGCCTCCGTGGGATTTGATAAAGCAGTAGGGCGGCACAATTCTGTGTGACCTGAAGTTTATTAATTGTGGCCTTTGGAGCTCCCAGATAGAGAGCATTGCCGTAGTCCAGGCGGGAAATGAAAGGAAAAGCCCTTGCTCAGATTGTGGGCCTTACCTTCCAGTAGTGATGCACTGGAGGCCCACAGAAATGAAAAGGTTAATAACCACTAGACCAGATGAAGTCCTTATATGAAACAGGGTCCACTACTGGGAGTACCGCAGGGTATGGGGACTACCAACATTATATCACTGCAGACCTACAAGCAGCCTATATGATGAAATATTGTTGCAAAAATGTGAAAGGTACCATAAAACTGCAAATATAGGAAGCCTTTCATCTATACTAATATAATCAAGAGAGAGCCCAAACCTTTGAGGCAGGTAATCTCAGGAACCACAGCACCAATCACAACACCCAATACAGCGTTGGAAAGGTCAGTTGTAGCAGAAGGACATAGGCTATGCAGACGCCCACCATATACATTTAAAAGGTAAAAGAACCGAGCCAGCAAAGTAGTCCCTTGTGGGCGTGTCTGCGTTGTGCTGTGGGCGTGACAAACGCTGGGGGCATGTGGTACGTTCCGCCCTTCATGTCATGTCTCATATCGCGTGCTGGGGGCGTGGGCGTGTGCTGGGCGCGGGATTACGGAAAAAAAAGCGAGCGTTGTGCCCAATATTTCATTGTTTTTTCTTCCCAGGTTCTGTACATTCCAGCTCCGGGTGTCCACCCTGCTCCCTTTAAATACCCCTGCACCCCATAATCATAATCCACCCTTACTCCTTAAAATACCCCAACACCCTTAAGCACTAACCCATCTTAACCCTATAAATATACCCTGTACCCCAAAACCCAAACCTATCCCTAACCCCTAAAAATACCCCTGTACCCCAAAACCCAAACCTAGCCCTGAACCCTATAGATACCCCTGTACCTCAAAACCCAAACCTAGCCCTGAACCCTAAAAATACCCCTGTACCGCAAAACCCAAACCTACCCCTGAACCCTAAAATACCCCTGTACCCCAAAACCCAAACCTAGCCCTGAACCCTTAAAATAACCCTGTACCCAAACCCAAACCTACCCCTGAACCCTAAAAATACCCCTGTACCCCAAAACCCAAACCTAGCCCTGAACCATAAAAATAACCCTGTACCCCAAAACCCAAACCTACTCCTGAACCCTAAAATACCCCTGTACCCCAAAACTCAAACCTAGCCCTGAACCCTAAAAATAGCCCTGTACCCCAAAACCCAAACCTAGCCCTAAACCCTTAAAATACCCCTGTACCCCAAAACCCAAACCTACCCCTGAACCCTAAAAATACCCCTATACCCCAAAACCCAAACCTAGCCCTGAACCCTAAAAATAACCCTGTACCCCAAAACCCATACCTATCCCTAAACCCTAAAACTAACCCTGTACCCCATAACCCAAAACTATATCTGAACCCTTAAAATACCCAAACACCCCAAAACATATACCTCAGTACCCCAAAACATATACCCCTATACCCATACTTACCATATCCAAACATTAAAAAAACAACATGCTTTTACCATTCATGCATTTACAACGAATTTCGTAAATGTATGCGTGGTAAAAGCATATAAAATGCAATGCCATGCGTTATAATGGCATTGCGGAGTCATGGTACTTTTGTAATGAAAGTATGCGGAGTGATGGTATGCTGAAAGAAAGTTGCAGAATAATGGGTGTTTACCCTCCCCCGGTAAGTACATTGGTGGCACGGCGGCCCACATCTCCAGCAACATACTCATATTTTTTCACCACCGATTTGAAAAATGCACAGGTCTCTCTCATTGATGGCCAGCACCGACATACACTTTTAGACACACCGCCCACCACAAGTTCTAGAATTGCGAACTTTAGAGCTGGGGAGCTATGTTCGAATCTCGGCATCAGCTCAACATCCTGTGATTCCAGGCAAATCGCTTTGTCTCCCCGTGCCTACCACAAATGAATGTGTTCTTCTGTAATGTAAATTGTGCTCATGCCATGTTGTCGAGTTCGCGCTATATAATATTGCAAGGAAAAATAAAGTAGGGAAACTCGAGTTCACACACTACTGAACGCGCACTCTTAAGTGCATCAGCAGTGCACTGTGAATCGGAGCGTTTCACAGGCCTGTCACAGATAAGAAATGCTATGAAAACAAAATCCTACAAAACAATATACTACTGGCTGGCAGCAATTCATACCCGGACAACGTCGGGACGGGCTGCTAGTGTATCATATAGACTCCGGTATTTCGTCACAGTGGAACCTGAAGATTTCAGCTCTATCAGCAAATGATTCTTACGTCTGTTTTCATACCTGATAAAATTGTTTATGCGTTGCAACCGGCTAATGCCTGTTTTTCAGCATCATGGAAAGCTGGATTTTAGAACTGGAAAATTAATGGACAGAACAAAGTTTTAAGGTATTTTAACAACTTCGGAGCAATAACAAACTATTCCTACCATGGGAAGAATCAATTTATGAGGTGTATGAAGCATGGTGCACAGAGGCCTGTCAATTGAAGGAAGAATCGTGCCAACGGCTTAAGTTGTAAAGGTTGGCCGTCCTCTTATTTCGGGTAAAATATAAATACATGTCCTGCCCCTGGAGAAGGCAGAGGAAATGCTTTACACCATTTTGTAGAATACTATGGCGAACTGGACACGTTTCTTTCACGCATAACCTATTTACATGCAAGCATGTCCTAAAGAATTGTGTAAAGTTAAGGACATTTAACCAGCATACATACGAGTGTACGAATCTCACGTCTTATCACAAAGACGTTATCACAAAGCAAACCATGGATAAACTGGAAAGGCTTTCAAAGGGAGACAGATTACGCTCATCGTGGGACCGTCCACTAAAGAAGTGTGGGGGGAGCTCCGAGGAGAGGGAGAGATAAGGGACAGACTGCAGACGAGGGGGAGAGGTGCTGGAAAGCTTTACAAGACCACATAATGCCACTCTTTAGTTGTTTTTGGGTAACCCTCACTAGCCCGATTACAGCACTAGGGGCTGCGGGAAAACAGCCAACACTACCAGCACCTCCCCATGGCTACACAACATGGCCCCTCCCTCATGGCCACACAACATGAGCTGCCGTCAAATAAACAAAATGGCCGACGCCACTGAACCAAGAAACCTCAAACGCTGGCAGTGGCACCAAACACTAGTGCTGAGTAAGAGTTTGGGGGCATATCAGCAGTGTTGGGGTACATCTTTAATTTAATGTCTTTTATGCATTGCCCTTATACCGCGTTTGAAGGAAGAAAGTCATTGAATGGCAACGAGATCTGTGCCAGCCTGCTGTGGGAAATGCAATTTGCATGTCTGACAAAGTCAAACTTGATAATATTGAGTCCTCTAAAGTGCCCTGCAATTATACGGTCATCTACTTACTCGGAGCTGCACCCGTAGAATGTTTAGACTAATTTGAAGGTGGATACTACCCAGGTTCCAGTTTAAAGGGACTCTAAAGGCTGATAGCAGTACATTCTAAATGCAGGGGCAAATTATTTTTTACCTCTACACCAGAAGGGGAGAAAGCCTATCCAATGTCCTGGACAATGCCCATAAGTGGGGTCCCCACTTTTACCGTAATTATGAGTTTACAGTTTTATGCTCTAACGTAGTACTTCAAAAATTCTCACTAGCACCAGTCAAAGTAGGCTGCTGAAATTGTGCCTAATTGTGTTGCATTGTGCTGTATGTTCCGCCATGCTTGATTACTGAGCGACTGATTATTATGTTTAGGGTGATTACTGTCCTCTAGGGGACATGATGAATGCCTAACAAAATGGTGTTTCCTCTTCTTTTTCTTTGTGTACACTGTGGACATCTTATTCTAAAGCAAGCATCCGACCAATGTATTGGGCCCTACACCTACAACCACCAATTATAGGGTACACTGGCAAGCTAGTTGAGTTTCAATGGTAGGATGTAGCTGAGTATTATTTGAAGCATAACCAGATATTACAAATTGCAAGTGGTACAGATATCTCACATATGTTGATAACACACGTAACATAGGCATAACAGTTCATACATGTTCACTACTTACATTCCTCTATTGGGGCCTCAGAAACACTTGCATGAATGTAACACAAACAAGCATATGACCTCCAGTTGAACGCAGTTGTATATTTACAGAACGAGTAACCAAGGAACCACTCCTTGCACCATCCCCCACCTGGGGCTCCTCTTGACGGACACTAATCGCACACCACAAAAGATCATATGGTGGAGCTCAGGGCACCAAGCTGGGCTGCCTCACGTTTAAATCCCTCCACTGCTCCAGTCCCGCCTTCCTGACATCACTTATCAAACCACACCGTCCTACGCGCAATCTCCGTTCAGCTCACCTCAACCTGCTTGCTGCCCCCAAAACCCAAACTAACAAATTCGGTGGGCGCCGGTTTGCCCACCTAGCCCCCAAATTTTGGAATCCTCTCCCCTTGGCCATCAAATCCAGTAGCTCCCTTCTTCACTTCAGAAAATTGCTTAAAACCTTCCTTTTTCCCCCACCCAGTTAAACTCCGCCTCCTCAGATCCACACTCACCTCTGTCTTACAGCGCCAGGAAACCCATGGTGTCAGTGCGCTCTACAAATTTCATTTAACATAACATAACCAAATGACTGACACTGATCGCACTCCATAGAAGTACACCATGGTCAACCCTGGGATAAGGTTAGTGGGCCTGGAACACCAGCAGGTTAGCCTCCTCCGACCAGCCCTGAGTCCAGATCTAACCTGAAGTTAGTCACAGCTTCCTATCAGTACTCCGGACAGGTCTGAAGGAGGTCAAACTTTGTAAATGGAGACTGGAAAACTGTGTGTACTTCCAGGGAACGTTGAGACTTGATCTTTCTATTTCCCTGGCTCAAGACCAGCCATATCAACCGAGTCTCAAGCTCCTGTAGTTCTAAACCATGCTTCATTTAAACAAGATTTATTAGGAGAAGCCTATGCATGGTGAAAAATTGGAGCTATTGTGGGGAGCGTTTAAGAGGGACAATGTAGATTGGGGACTTAAAGGTTACACGGGTAGGGATTGAGATTGTGTTAACTATCCTTTTCCTGGTCAGTACTGGGGAACCCCTCAGACAGGAGAAGGGTTAAGAATTAAAACTATCATACACTCATAATGCGCATGGTTTATACGTCAAAGTTAACAAACTTTAATAAGAAAAAACAGAAAATACCAGATTTTGGGACCATAACTTGGGATTTCTGCCAAAGAATGGACGAAATTCTGCAGGGATTTTGCACCATCCTGCGTTTCGAAATACCACAGTGTATGATGTGCAGGTACTTGGGTATGACAGACTAATATGGGCAAACAAGGGGAAATGGAGAAGAGGCACCTTGCTAAATTAAGGTTTTGCCATCGATACAATAACTGTGTAGCAAATCTTCTCTGGGTGGAATGGGGCAGAACCAAAAGTACACAAGGTCAGGAAGAGGAAACAAGTTCACGTTCAGAAAACAATTGCATGGTACAAAGCCAGGTTCATGTGAGCTTCAAATCTCAGCAAAGGGCTAGAGAAACACAGTGGGGTGTGAGACTTGGGGAAAGTTATTAATTCATTGGCTCATTAGCCTGGTTTGCTTTGTACTTGTGCTCCAGCTTTCAAGGTTTGGCATGACGTTTATAGCTCGACTCTCCGAACATCCTCTGAAATTTCTCCAGCCTTTATAGGCTTTTTTTCCAGGGGTTCTCAGGTTTGCTTCTGACTTCTACATGACAGATTGAGGCTTTGAAGGACTGGGTACTGGGTAACCTTTAAATATTTCTTACTTGAACTTGTCCAACATTTTATACAGACATTCGTAGGTGGCACTCTGCCACTTTCCTTCCCGCTCAATGTTGCTGTATGATTATTGAGCATGGGTGCTTGGATGCACTGTATATGTACAAGACTTCCACAGAGCAGGACAACCACTTATCTCCAATCCCAATACCTCTCATGGTCATGGCCCTCGCCTAGTACATCAAACACGCAAAAAGTGACGTGAGGAACGCTTGCAAATAGTCTAACCACTGGCAATTGCTTGGAGTTACATTCCGACCCCTTGTCTTTTGCTCGCTATACCACCTCAGATTAGATCCGGCTATATGCAAATCAGCTTTGCTCCTGCTCCAATAGGAACATCCCCTCCCAACCTGCCAAGACAGGTCCTCTCTGAACTAGCACAGAGGCAAGCCAAGACTGGTTTCAACCTAGTTGGGCATCTTCAGTTGGGCGCAGCTTTGTTCCTGTGGCACATAGAGCAAGGGACCCAAGTCCGGGCATTCCCTTGGCTACTTAGGGTGATACCCCAAACAATGTGCCACTGGAACCAAGATCCATCTAACTGAAAAGCTGCAATTAAAGCAAAACCAGTCTTATGTTGCATGTGTTCCAGTTCAGAGAGGAAGTGGCCTGCCAGGTCAGGGTGTTCTTTCCATGTTGGAGCAGGATCAAGGCTGATTTGCATATGGGAGAGTCCAAATTGAGGGGCATGGCGTCCTGAGTAATTTCCAATGGTTAAGATTAATTTAAGCATTGCACCCATCACTTGTTTTTTATACTTCAGTGTGACGGGTATTTCCCGTCAGTCATGTCTCTGGACAATTTTTACTTCGTTTTGAATTCACATCCGCGGTCTGGGATGCAATGCGAAACCTCAGGTCAGGGACAAGTTATCTAGCACAATCTGGAACAATGTGTCCCGCCAGAAAAAAAGCAGTGCTGGGTAACAAAATGCATGTTCCAGCTAATGTAAATATATATTTTTGCTACAATATCATATATATATATATATATATATATATATATATTTTTTTTTTTAAACAGATTTTATTTGTCTTGAGCATATATAATGCATAGCTCCGGAACCCGGAGTCGTCTGCACACATCAATACATCAACAGTATAATCCTAGAAATTTCGTTCCTAAATCAACAACCCCCCCCGCCCCCTCCCCCTCCCTCCGTTCAATATTATATTTTTTAACCGACCAACTAAAAATGTGAACCATAGGATTTAAGTGGTTAAAAAATGCCACCTTTACTCATAGTCCCCCATGGAAGCACTGGGGAGTTACATTGAAGAGTAGTAGAAAGCATCCATGTGTTACATTTGACCTGGAGCCTCTATGTGACCTGGATGCTATCCTGAAGAGTCACTGAAAAGAACCCCTCACTTGAACAGCCAATGGATACCATAAAGGAAGGCTCTGCAGCCAGGCACAATACTTTACTGTGTGGGCATCTTCACCAGCATCCCTGAACTCAGAGTACTTATCAGCAAAGAAGAACGTGTGCCCGCCAGTGCTAGATTTGCAAAGTAAATGCAGGACCCTAAGTATTCCTAAAGCGACCACTACTTCTGCTCAGGGTTCCCGGATATTAAAGGCAGTCTGACTTTGATTCCACTTCATGACTCTTTCATCTACCATGATTAAATCAAAAAGAGACTAGCTCTAGTTACTTTAGGGGAGGGGGAAGACTCTGGTATGTTTTGTCACGGAGTGTGAACACCCAGCAGGTGTGTTCAAAAAGCCCTCACCCACCAACCTAGTTGGTGGCATGCTTCATCATCGGGCCCACCCAGTGGCACCTAGCGTGCCCCGGGTGTGCTTCAACGCCTGACTACAGCGGAGCTGGTATATTACTGAGTGTGCGGTGAAGATAGTTAAGGAAGTGATGTTAAAACGGCTGAACGGTGGTCCCAGTACCCGAAGGTAAAATTAGACTTTAATACCTGGGCCTCCGTCAGCGGTTAAAAATAAGGCAAGGGGATGTAAGGGGCGAGTTACGACCTCTCACATCCAATGGGTCAACATGTTTCAGCCAGTGCCTTATGACTAGACTGGCTTTCTTCAGGACCTAAAATAAGTGAGTGCAAATTACCTAGTGGGGGTGTAGGGGAGACTATGTGTCTACACGCCCTAAAGTGTATCTACGTGTGAGAGGGGGATTCCCTTCTCAAGACCACCTGTACACATAACATGAAAGGACAAAACAAAACACACAGGGAGAAGGTAGAGTCATTAGGATGTACAGTTTTACGCACATCTGATGCCGTCACTATAGCGAGTGCTGGTGGGCTATAGGCGGCTATGATGTGATGGTATTGGTGGTACCATCACAGTGGGAATCGCACTGATAACTCGAGAGTGAGGTGATTTAAGAGACGGAGAAAAACAGGGTGCATTAGTGAAATGCGGCGCAAGGAGGGATTCTTACGCAAGTTTTTGCTCAGTCTGACCTCAAGGTTGGGAGGTGGCAAAGGCTTGACCCTGGGGGGACAAACATTTACCATGCTGATTAGGGAGACCTGTTAGGAAAGAAAATAGCGCTTACCAGGAGTCGTGGTGGTGGTTTCTCATACTCACAGTACTTCTGGGTTGAGCCTGCTCTGGACCTGTAGTGCCTCCTTCGCATACCGGTGGGGAATGAGTGTTTTCCCAGGTCTTAAGTAGTCTTGTTAATTGGTCTAATTAAGTGCACCTGTGATGTGGAGGGCAATGGTGAAAAGACTCACAAGCCTGAGTCATGCTGCCTGGAGTAAGTATGGGCGCCTTAGGTGCGCGCGCGCTCTAGCGCCCTGTCGCGCTGGGAGGCATCGTTATGGGCCACTGGGGAGCCACCCAGGCGCTCGCGTCTATAGTTTAGCGCATGCGCAATAGGTCCGAGTGCATGCTCCTCCGGGGAAAGCCTGGAGGGTAGTGTGAGTTGTTCGCGCATGCGCATTGTGACCGGGCTGGTCTGCGCATGTGCGGCGTATGACGGGTGATCGCCCGCGCATGCGCGGTGTGTTGTTCATCGGGCACACTAGATTTTGTCCATTGAGTGGACCTGAGGCATGCAAATTATTGCGTTTCGTCCATTGAGTGGACGTGGGGCATATAAAAAATATTTAAACAAATGCATTGTGAATCAATGGGGGACAATCTTTGGCAATTTCAAGAAATAGACTGCTTAGAGGACGTAGTCGTTCCAGTGATACTGCGCCCAAACATATATAGTTTGATGAAGGGGGTAGGGTGATCACTGGCGGGTCAGGGAATTCCACGGGATGGCATCATTCAATCCCTGGGTGGATGTGGAAAGGCGGTAGATCCACCGTTGTTCTGCCTGCAGTAGTTTTTGGTCATTGTCCACAGCGCCTGAGGTGATCTGCTCTATCACCGTCCATGATAGGTCATTTGGTGTGTGGCCTTCGGTGATGAAATGGTTGGTCATCTTGCTTATGTTCTTTTTGCATCTAATGGTACTGCGGTGTTCGGTTATGCGGGTTTTTATTTTTCGTGTGGTCATCCCAATGTACCGGAGTCCACATCTACATGTAATTAAGTAGATGACATTGCGGGAGTTGCAGTTAGTGTGGCTACGCTGGGTCCACACCTTGTTTGGTTCCAAATCCAAGGTTTTGGTGTGAGAGGTGAGGTGGCACACGCTGCAGTCATTACACGGATAGTGCCCACTGACATTGGGGAGGCCCCATATGTTGCGGAGGGTGTTGGTGGCAGGTGGGGGTGGTGGTCTGGGACGGGTATTGACAAGGCGGTCTTTTAGATTGGAGTTTCGCTTGTATGCGAATCTTGGAAGGTCCCATTTCCTCTGTCCTGAAGTGATGATTTTCCAATGTTTTTTTATAATTTTCGACACCTCATTCGATGCTGTGTTATAGGTCGTAACGCAGGTGATGGGTGGGTTGTCTTGGATTTTGATGACAGTCTCGAGGAGGGCCTCCCGATTTTGGTTTCTTGCTCTTTTCTGTGTTTTGTTGATGATTGGTCTTGGATAGCCCCGTTGTGACAGCTTGTTGTCAATTCCATAGCCAGTTTTTTATAGTCAGAGATGTTCGTGCAGTTCCTGCGTATACGCAAGAACTGTCCATAGGGCAGGTTCTCTCTGAGGGGGCGTGGGTGGAAACTGGTAAAGTCAAGCAATGAGTTCCTTGCTGTCGGTTTATAGTACGTGGTAGTGGTCAGAGTGCCATCTTTGGCTCTGATATCCAAATCTAGAAAGGGGAGATGGCTGTTGCTGGCCGTGCTGGTGAACTTGAGGTAGGGGTCCCTGTTGTTAAGCCATGTCATGAATTTGTCCAGGTCGGAGTGGGAACCTTGCCAGACCACCAGAATATCATCTATATACCTGCGCCAACTCAGGATGTGGTTGATGTAGGGGTTGGTGTCTGTAGTTATATGGCACTCTTCAAAGTGGTGGACGTATAGTCCCGCCACGCTTGGAGCGAAGACACTGCCCATCGATGTCCCGTTGGTCTGTAAGTAGAGAGTGCCGTCGTACTCAAAGAAGTTTTCTTTGAGTGCCAAGGTTGCGCATGACAGTATAAAGGCTCTTGGCGTGTGGTATTCCCAGTTAGTAGCCATAAGGATGTCATGGAGTACTTGGAGAGTGGCATCTTGTGGGAGGCTGGTGTAGAGGCTCTCCACGTCTAGACCCACCAGCAGTTGCGTGGTAGGGTTGAATTCTTTGTTGTTGAGGACTTGTAAGAGATGCTTGGTGTCCTTGATGTATGTCGGGGTCGACTGTACCAGGGGGTTTAAGAAAAAGTCGCAGTAGCGTGACAGTGGTTCCAATAGGGAGTTGATCCCTGATACTATGGGTCTTCCAGGGGGGGGAGTGACCCCCTTGTGAACTTTAGGCACAGTATAGAAATATGGGGTTCTGGTGTTCTGTGGGCATAGGTAATCTGCTTCCTGTTTGGATATGTGCTCAGCATCCGCTGCCCTTTTGACCAGTGCGTGGATCGTGGTCCTCAGTTCATTAGTGGGGTCTTGTTCCAGTCGGCGATAGTTCCTGTTGTCGCTCAGTAATCTGCGGCACTCAGTGTCATAGTCCTGCTTGTTTTGGAGGACAATGCCTCCTCCTTTGTCCGCCGGTTTGATAACGATCAGGGGGTTGTCTTGCAACCGTTGTAGAACCCTCCTATCCTCCCAAGATAGGTTGTTAAAATGGTTGGTAGGTTTTAATCTCTCAATATCGTTGTACACGGCCTGTTCAAATGTCGTGATTTCGGGGGGAATGGCAGAGGGAGGTGGTACAAACGTGGATTTTGGTCGCAGACCAGTGATATTGGGATTGTCGTGGACTGGTTCTATTTCTGGGATTGGTTTCTCGAAAAACGACTTCAGTTTCAGTTTCCGGAAGAATTGCGCCAGTTCCACATGTAATTTGAACTTGTCGAGTCTTGTTGTCGGAACAAATGATAAGCCCTTCTCAAGTACCGTGTGGGTTTGCTCTTCTTCTTCCCCGAAGAAGAAGAGCAAACCCACAACAACCACAAGTACACTGGGGCGGAGAGGAGAACCCAGTCAGCGCGAATACACGCCAGAAGGCGAAAGAGGGCACTGCGGGAACCAGCAAACAATGATTCCTCAAGAACAACAAGACTCATTGGTTTTCAACTTGTCTAGCACACCCCTAACCCCCAAAGAACAGTCGGTACTTGAGAAGGGCTTATCATTTGTTCCGACAACAAGACTCGACAAGTTCAAATTACATGTGGAACTGGCGCAATTCTTCCGGAAACTGAAACTGAAGTCGTTTTTCGAGAAACCAATCCCAGAAATAGAACCAGTCCACGACAATCCCAATATCACTGGTCTGCGACCAAAATCCACGTTTGTACCACCTCCCTCTGCCATTCCCCCCGAAATCACGACATTTGAACAGGCCGTGTACAACGATATTGAGAGATTAAAACCTACCAACCATTTTAACAACCTATCTTGGGAGGATAGGAGGGTTCTACAACGGTTGCAAGACAACCCCCTGATCGTTATCAAACCGGCGGACAAAGGAGGAGGCATTGTCCTCCAAAACAAGCAGGACTATGACACTGAGTGCCGCAGATTACTGAGCGACAACAGGAACTATCGCCGACTGGAACAAGACCCCACTAATGAACTGAGGACCACGATCCACGCACTGGTCAAAAGGGCAGCGGATGCTGAGCACATATCCAAACAGGAAGCAGATTACCTATGCCCACAGAACACCAGAACCCCATATTTCTATACTGTGCCTAAAGTTCACAAGGGGGTCACTCCCCCTCCTGGAAGACCCATAGTATCAGGGATCAACTCCCTATTGGAACCACTGTCACGCTACTGCGACTTTTTCTTAAACCCCCTGGTACAGTCGACCCCGACATACATCAAGGACACCAAGCATCTCTTACAAGTCCTCAACAACAAAGAATTCAACCCTACCACGCAACTGCTGGTGGGTCTAGACGTGGAGAGCCTCTACACCAGCCTCCCACAAGATGCCACTCTCCAAGTACTCCATGACATCCTTATGGCTACTAACTGGGAATACCACACGCCAAGAGCCTTTATACTGTCATGCGCAACCTTGGCACTCAAAGAAAACTTCTTTGAGTACGACGGCACTCTCTACTTACAGACCAACGGGACATCGATGGGCAGTGTCTTCGCTCCAAGCGTGGCGGGACTATACGTCCACCACTTTGAAGAGTGCCATATAACTACAGACACCAACCCCTACATCAACCACATCCTGAGTTGGCGCAGGTATATAGATGATATTCTGGTGGTCTGGCAAGGTTCCCACTCCGACCTGGACAAATTCATGACATGGCTTAACAACAGGGACCCCTACCTCAAGTTCACCAGCACGGCCAGCAACAGCCATCTCCCCTTTCTAGATTTGGATATCAGAGCCAAAGATGGCACTCTGACCACTACCACGTACTATAAACCGACAGCAAGGAACTCATTGCTTGACTTTACCAGTTTCCACCCACGCCCCCTCAGAGAGAACCTGCCCTATGGACAGTTCTTGCGTATACGCAGGAACTGCACGAACATCTCTGACTATAAAAAACAGGCTATGGAATTGACCAACAAGCTGTCACAACGGGGCTATCCAAGACCAATCATCAACAAAACACAGAAAAGAGCAAGAAACCAAAATCGGGAGGCCCTCCTCGAGACTGTCATCAAAATCCAAGACAACCCACCCATCACCTGCGTTACGACCTATAACACAGCATCGAATGAGGTGTCGAAAATTATAAAAAAACATTGGAAAATCATCACTTCAGGACAGAGGAAATGGGACCTTCCAAGATTCGCATACAAGCGAAACTCCAATCTAAAAGACCGCCTTGTCAATACCCGTCCCAGACCACCACCCCCACCTGCCACCAACACCCTCCGCAACATATGGGGCCTCCCCAATGTCAGTGGGCACTATCCGTGTAATGACTGCAGCGTGTGCCACCTCACCTCTCACACCAAAACCTTGGATTTGGAACCAAACAAGGTGTGGACCCAGCGTAGCCACACTAACTGCAACTCCCGCAATGTCATCTACTTAATTACATGTAGATGTGGACTCCGGTACATTGGGATGACCACACGAAAAATAAAAACCCGCATAACCGAACACCGCAGTACCATTAGATGCAAAAAGAACATAAGCAAGATGACCAACCATTTCATCACCGAAGGCCACACACCAAATGACCTATCATGGACGGTGATAGAGCAGATCACCTCAGGCGCTGTGGACAATGACCAAAAACTACTGCAGGCAGAACAACGGTGGATCTACCGCCTTTCCACATCCACCCAGGGATTGAATGATGCCATCCCGTGGAATTCCCTGACCCGCCAGTGATCACCCTACCCCCTTCATCAAACTATATATGTTTGGGCGCAGTATCACTGGAACGACTACGTCCTCTAAGCAGTCTATTTCTTGAAATTGCCAAAGATTGTCCCCCATTGATTCACAATGCATTTGTTTAAATATTTTTTATATGCCCCACGTCCACTCAATGGACGAAACGCAATAATTTGCATGCCTCAGGTCCACTCAATGGACAAAATCTAGTGTGCCCGATGAACAACACACCGCGCATGCGCGGGCGATCACCCGTCATACGCCGCACATGCGCAGACCAGCCCGGTCACAATGCGCATGCGCGAAAAACTCACACTACCCTCCAGGCTTTCCCCGGAGGAGCATGCACTCGGACCTATTGCGCATGCGCTAAACTATAGACGCGAGCGCCTGGGTGGCTCCCCAGTGGCCCATAACGATGCCTCCCAGCGCGACAGGGCGCTAGAGCGCGCGCGCACCTAAGGCGCCCATACTTACTCCAGGCAGCATGACTCAGGCTTGTGAGTCTTTTCACCATTGCCCTCCACATCACAGGTGCACTTAATTAGACCAATTAACAAGACTACTTAAGACCTGGGAAAACACTCATTCCCCACCGGTATGCGAAGGAGGCACTACAGGTCCAGAGCAGGCTCAACCCAGAAGTACTGTGAGTATGAGAAACCACCACCACGACTCCTGGTAAGCGCTATTTTCTTTCCTAACAGGTCTCCCTAATCAGCATGGTAAATGTTTGTCCCCCCAGGGTCAAGCCTTTGCCACCTCCCAACCTTGAGGTCAGACTGAGCAAAAACTTGCGTAAGAATCCCTCCTTGCGCCGCATTTCACTAATGCACCCTGTTTTTCTCCGTCTCTTAAATCACCTCACTCTCGAGTTATCAGTGCGATTCCCACTGTGATGGTACCACCAATACCATCACATCATAGCCGCCTATAGCCCACCAGCACTCGCTATAGTGACGGCATCAGATGTGCGTAAAACTGTACATCCTAATGACTCTACCTTCTCCCTGTGTGTTTTGTTTTGTCCTTTCATGTTATGTGTACAGGTGGTCTTGAGAAGGGAATCCCCCTCTCACACGTAGATACACTTTAGGGCGTGTAGACACATAGTCTCCCCTACACCCCCACTAGGTAATTTGCACTCACTTATTTTAGGTCCTGAAGAAAGCCAGTCTAGTCATAAGGCACTGGCTGAAACATGTTGACCCATTGGATGTGAGAGGTCGTAACTCGCCCCTTACATCCCCTTGCCTTATTTTTAACCGCTGACGGAGGCCCAGGTATTAAAGTCTAATTTTACCTTCGGGTACTGGGACCACCGTTCAGCCGTTTTAACATCACTTCCTTAACTATCTTCACCGCACACTCAGTAATATACCAGCTCCGCTGTAGTCAGGCGTTGAAGCACACCCGGGGCACGCTAGGTGCCACTGGGTGGGCCCGATGATGAAGCATGCCACCAACTAGGTTGGTGGGTGAGGGCTTTTTGAACACACCTGCTGGGTGTTCACACTCCGTGACAAAACATACCAGAGTCTTCCCCCTCCCCTAAAGTAACTAGAGCTAGTCTCTTTTTGATTTAATCATATATTAACCGGGGACATGGACTAGCTTTCTGGTCCTACCTCTCTCTCTTGATTACGCAGCGCAGCATCTTTCATCTACCACCCATCACTTCTGATTTTTTGCCGCAGTGATATGCAGCAATCTTCACTGCACTGGTTCGCCGGAGGCTCCCAGTACTTGGGGTATTGCTTCTCCATCCCTCCATCCAGCCTGTCGTGGACGCTATTTCGGTCTCTGCTTAAGTTGATAAATCATAGGTTTTTCTTAGGAGCCCTCACACCAGGTGGACGAATGCCACTGTTGCCCAATACCAAGCCTGCATGGTCTTGATGCCTCCCCGGGTCTCTTTCTTAAACCACTCTACACTCCTTCCTAACTCTGCAGGGTTTCTTTGATCCCCGCTTCCTTCCGCTGTAACTGTTTTCACGTCTTTCTCTTCCTCCTCTTTAGACTTTCTCTCCCTTGCTCTGGGCCATACTTGGATGGTAAAAAATAAGTCCCTGCCCCAACAAATGAGAATTGTTGCTCATCAGTTTGTGCCTGAGCGCTGTTGATGCAGATTCTTTGTATTAAGCAGCAGGGAATCTCCCAGTTCCTCACTAATGGGACAAACACACACACTTGTTAAATGTGCCCTACAGCAAGTTTGATCTCTGACATTGTATCTCCCTGCACAAGTTTAATCCCTTCTGCTCATGTTTTACTATCTAATAACCATTCAGCAGAGGTAAAGGCATAGAAACTTCAGGTATGCAGGTTCACACAGGCTTTGTCCCTTTTCTTTCACTCTGGTTGCTAAGAGTCCATAATGCAGACCCATGAAGAAAGATCTAGCCTATCTTGTTATTAAAGTGATTTAGGTGTCGTTCTAGGTAAACATCGTTTACAACGCGGTGTTTACACCGCAGTGCCTTTACAACGATGTCATTACAACGCAAGTTGTTACTACGACTTGCGCTGGATGGCGCTGTTGGGCAAGGAATGTTGTAATTTTATATTCCAACACCTTCCCTACTGTTACGTGGACTGGTGTTGGAATATAAAATTAAAATATTCCAAAATCCGCGCCCTCCAACGCAAGTCATTGTAACGACTTGCGTTGTAATACCCGCGTTGTCAAGTACCGCGATCTTTTGTATCGCGTTTTACTGACATCCATCCATCGTTCTAGCGTGGACTGAAATGTGCCAGTCACTTCATAGTGGCCTAAAAAGGGGGTCCAACTCCGCACCAGATGTCTCGTGTGGACATCTGTGGTCACTTCGGAGCCGCAGAGCCATCTGGGCACTTCCAGCTCAGTCCTGTCCATGATGGCTAGTAACCCTTGAGACGTACCCTGGATGCATGAACTCTTAGTGGCACCTGGCGCCCCCAGTACCCTGGTGTGCTTCTCTTGGGCTGTCGGTCACTGGCAGCAATCCAAACGGATAGTGGGCGTTGCATCAGCCTCTGGTGTACTGCACTGCACTCTTCTGGGTGGATCCCGAATGAGTACATCTTACCAGCCTGATGTCCGTCTGCTGTATGCCTGTTCTTCTCTGTCCCACATGTAGAAGGGTTACACCAAGCTGTACGTTCAGATGCCATCTTAGGTTAGAGATGGCTCCTTGCCTTTAGCCTCCATGATATGCAGCTGTCGATTGCAGGCAACTATCGTCGGTCCTTTGAATGTGTCCTTTTCCATGCATGCCACGTGTAGTAGGCGTCTGTAGGAGGTCTCCAGCTCTATGCAGTGACGTAACCAGTGGCGTAGCAAGACACTTTGCCGCTCCGCAGCAAATGCATGTAAGAGCGGGTGGCGGGGAGGCCGCCGCCCCCAAAACCTGTGCTTCATGGGGCGGACCGCACCACCCGACCCCCCTTGCTACGCCACTGGACGTGACACAAAGTGATGCCCCCCCCCACTGACAAATGTGATGAGGGGCCCCTGAATCTCCCATATCTCACAGTTATTATATGGCTTTGAGCTGAATGCGGCACCCTTGAAATGTTGGGGAACTGTGAGGGGATGACTGCCCACTCCCCCTGTGCGCATGGGCTGAGGGCCTGCATTAAGCCCCTGGTTCTATGCTCGTAGCACTGCTCCATGTGCACCCGAAGATTTGCCAGCCTCTGAAGAGTACCTTGTTGCAGTGTTTGGATACTTTCATCTCACTGTATATTGTAACCCTAAGATGGCCTCCAGTATTCCTCACTCCACGTTTGCTGCTGCTCCCTGGGGCTCACACACTCCAGTGCCGGTCTTTGCACTTGACCAGCTCTGTGGAGGCACGCCTCGGCAGATCTGGCTACAACAATGCCGTGACTATCCAGATGTTCACAATAACATCCTGACCATCATTGGGGTTTCAACAGCTGTACCAGGCAGCCTCAAAAACCGACAGTGAAACAAAAGTCTTCAAACAAATCTTCACATTTTTAGGGCTGAGAAATGGGTACATGCTTTGTGCATGGATATGGCACTGGCTGGGTCTGCCAAGGTACAGAATACAGGGTCGGACTGGGCCAGAAAATAGGCCTGGGCACCAAATTTAATGTGGCCCGATAACCAATTCAGATAGCTAAACAAGCGTTTTCAATGCAATAGGTCTCGCCTTTGGGACCTTATGAGTATTTAGCTATGCAGCACATTATTGTGGGTACAGCAACATTTCCTGTTCTGCTGTGTTTGAAGCAGTGAAAGGGTGAAGTACCACAGGCTGTCACTAGGTGTCCCTTGGGACCTTTTTTGGCCACATAAGGTACTGCACCCTGCAACATGGATAGGGAAAGGATATGGCGCAGCGGTGAGAGCTGCCGACTGGAGAGCTGGGGATCTGTGTTCAGAGTCTGGTGTTGGCTCAACATTCTGTGATTATGGGCTGGTTCTTTAATTCCCCACCCACCCACCCACAAGTGCCTGGATAGCTGTGCTATATAAGGGAAAGCTACTAATTTAAAATAACTATAAGATATCAATGCAGCGATCTTGGAGGTGGGGGCGGGCAAGCAGTGTTGTGCAAGGGGCGTGGGGGGGATTAAATGAGGGCACTGCACTGCAAATCATGCATAAATTAACAAAAAGAAAAAACAATCAAAACAAGCAGTGGCCTCGGACGGGTGGTGGGGGCCTGGAGCAGTGTTGTGGGAGGGGTGAGGGGGAGGCACGGGTTGAAGAAGGGACAGCAAGCAAATGAAGCGAACCAAAGTTTCATTGCACAAGTAATCAAAAGACTTAAAGAAAAAAGCCAACCAAAAAAAGAGTGCTCACAAAGTATAAATAACCTAAAGAGTAAGAACACATGTAACATGGGAAGTCCTCAAGGGAGGATACAACATTCCAAAAGGGGGGACCACCAAGTGGATTTATCAATGAAAAGCCAGCATTTCTAAAGGACAGCAAGAGGAACCAATGAAAAAGATGGTCTTTTTTGAAGCCCATATCCTAGATACAGCATGCCTCAAAGAGATAGTGCATGTGCTGCCTAGGTGAGACCTAAAAAAATAGGCTAATATTTACAAATCAGCATCGTTTTAAATTAGTAAAAACATGCTGTATGGGTGTTTTGAATGCACATCTATACTTGCTGCAGGCAATGTTAGCAACAATATAGCAGAGAAATCAACAGTAAAATACTGGCCCATTACACCATAAAACAGCTCCACAAAGAGTCAAAAAAATAGCCCATACGCTCATCTGTCAGACGAGCCTTTCAGGCACTGTCTGATTGTCCCATAGGCCTGTCCGACCGACAGGATATATGCTGTCTGAAAGCCTGTTTACCAGAGGTCACCAGTCCATGATGTATGACTGCACTGCCATGCAGTTTCTCCACTTGCTGTAACTGCATGTGCTAGTTCTTGGTAGCCGAGGACAGCAATAATTATGAATGCCTGGCATTTGTTTGCTCAGACATCTGACTTACAGTGCCTCCGCAAATGGCCACAAGATGGCACAAGATAGAAACAAATGTCCTAAAAGTAGCTTCATTTCCGAGGTAAAAGGAGCTCTCAAACAGCAAAAATAATTTTATCTAGGGACACAAAAAGTATATCTTGGTTTCAAACTATTGATCCCTTCCATGGCTGTATGGATATCATAGGAGGCTGCTCACAGCATGAGCCTATGGAGTCAATGTGAGACTGTGTGCTCTTGGACTATAGCACAAATTTGTCAATGCCATAGGGGAAAAGGGTTCAAGACCCAGCATAAACTCCAGCACTTTAGATCCAAAATTGTGGCCCATGCAGCCTTTCGAACTCATCTTGTGTTTTTTTCGCACGCAACAACAATTAAAAGATGTTTTGTTTTGAAACGCCCTAACAAATTCAGCAATTGTGTCAATCCACACCTGGATTCACATTATTATTAATCGCTCTGTCAAAGCTCATTCTCAAACTGGCCAGAATCATAAGGACGGGACCGGGCGAAATAAATGATTGTATTTTAAATAGGCTAACTACAGCAAATCTGTTTGATTGGTGCAGCTCTGTTGTCTTCCTTGCCACAAGATATTAAATCAGTGAAATGGATCCCTGTAGATGGGGTGAGGAGTGCCTATAGGATGCAGAGGAGGCAGATCTCCCATTTCTACTATATATCTGGTCTTTTATTAACAAAACTCTAGAGACTTTAACAGTGAGCTGGCAGCTTTTATTGGGCACTAACACACTGGGGGATATTCCCAGTTTCAGAAGCATACCTCTGGCTGGTTTGGGGAAAATTTGATATTTTCCCATCTTGTTGGAACGACAACTTTCCTTGTTTGAGTGCAAGGAGATGGGAGATGATGGCACACAACTTTATCATTACATCTAGTCTCACCGCTCAAGAGGTCTTTCTGGGGCCAGGGTAGGAGTTCCTAAAATTTAAGGGCCCACAGAGGAGCCATTCAGGATTTTTTGGCTCATCAAATCAAATTTCACAGGTGTGAGATTTCAGCAAAATGTATGCGGCAACTGAGGGTGGTAGGAATTGAGACCACTGAGTTCAATGTTCTGACGATGAGCATGATTTGTATACGGCCACTGAGGGTGGCAACAATTGAGACCACTTACATACTGTTCAATACTCTTACGATGAGCGTGATTTGCATGAGGCCACTGAGGGGGGCAATGATTGAGACCACTTCCATACTGTTCAATGTTCTTACGATGAGGGTGATTTGTATATGGCCACTGAGGGTGTCAGGGATTGAGACCACTTACATACTGTTCAATGTTCTTATGATGAGGGTGATTTGTATAGGGCCACTGAGGGTGGCAATGATTGAGACCACTTACATACTGTTCAATACTCTTACAATGAGCGTGATTTGCATGCGGCCACTGAGGGTGGCAATGATTGAGACCACTTACATACTGTTCAATGTTCTTACGATGAGGGTGATTTGTATATGGCCACTGAGGGTGTCAGGGATTGAGACCACTTACATACTGTTCAATGTTCTTATGATGAGGGTGATTTGTATAGGGCCACTGAGGGTGGCAATGATTGAGACCACTTACATACTGTTCAATACTCTTACGATGAGCGTGATTTGCATGCGGCCACTGAGGGTGTCAGGGATTGAGACCACTTACATACTGTTCAATGTTCTTATGATGAGGGTGATTTGTATAGGGCCACTGAGGGTGGCAATGATTGAGACCACTTACATACTGTTCAATACTCTTACAATGAGCGTGATTTGCATGCGGCCACTGAGGGTGGCACTGATTGAGACCACTTACATACTGTTCAATACTCTTACGATGAGCGTGATTTGCATGCGGCCACTGAGGGTGTCAGGGATTGAGACCACTTACATACTGTTCAATGTTCTTATGATGAGGGTGATTTGTATAGGGCCACTGAGGGTGGCAATGATTGAGACCACTTACATACTGTTCAATACTCTTACAATGAGCGTGATTTGCATGCGGCCACTGAGGGTGGCAATGATTGAGACCACTTACATACTGTTCAATACTCTTACGATGAGCGTGATTTGCATGCGGCCACTGAGGGTGGCAATGATTGAGACCACTTACATACTGTTTAATGCTCTTACGATGAGCGTGACTTGTATGCGGCCACTGAGTGTGGCAATGATTGAGACCACTTACATACTGTTCAATGCTCTTACAATGAGGATGATTTGTATAGGGCCACTGAGGGTGTAAGGAATTGAGACCAGTTACATACTGTTCAATGCTCTTACGATGAGCATGATTTGTATATGGCCACTGAGGGTGGCAATGATTGAAACCACTTACATACTGTTCAATACTCTTACGATGAGCGTGATTTGCATGCGGCCACTGAGGGTGGCAACAATTGAGACCATTTACATACTGTTTAATGCTCTTATGATGAGCTGATTTGTATGCGGCCACTGAGGGTGGCAACAATTGAGACCATTTACATACTGTTTAATACTCTTACGATGAGCGTGATTTGCATGAGGCCACTGAGGGGGGCAATGATTGAGACCACTTCCATACTGTTCAATGTTCTTACGATGAGGGTGATTTGTATATGGCCACTGAGGGTGTCAGGGATTGAGACCACTTACATACTGTTCAATGTTCTTATGATGAGGGTGATTTGTATAGGGCCACTGAGGGTGGCAATGATTGAGACCACTTACATACTGTTCAATACTCTTACAATGAGCATGATTTGCATGCGGCCACTGAGGGTGGCAATGATTGAGACCACTTACATACTGTTCAATACTCTTACGATGAGCGTGATTTCCATGCGGCCACTGAGGGTGGCAATGATTGAGACCACTTACATACTGTTTAATGCTCTTACGATGAGCGTGACTTGTATGCGGCCACTGAGTGTGGCAATGATTGAGACCACTTACATACTGTTCAATGCTCTTACGATGAGGATGATTTGTATAGGGCCACTGAGGATGTAAGGAATTGAGACCAGTTACATACTGTTCAATGCTCTTACGATGAGCATGATTTGTATATGGCCACTGAGGGTGGCAATGATTGAAACCACTTACATACTGTTCAATACTCTTACGATGAGCGTGATTTGCATGCGGCCACTGAGGGTGGCAACAATTGAGACCATTTACATACTGTTTAATGCTCTTATGATGAGCTGATTTGTATGCGGCCACTGAGGGTGGCAACAATTGAGACCATTTACATACTGTTTAATACTCTTACGATGAGCGTGATTTGTATGCGGCCACTGAGGGGGGCAATGATTGAGACCACTTACATACTGTTCAATGCTCTTACGATGAGCGTGATTTGTATACGGCCACTGAGGGTAGCAATGATTGAGACCACTTACACACAGTTCAATGCTGTTACAATGAGTGTGATTTGCATAAGGCCACTGAGGGTGGCAGGGATTGAGACCACTTTCATGGTGTTCAATGCTCTTACGATCAGGGCCGGACTGGCTACCGGGCAGTTTGTGATACTGCTGAGCTGAGGGGTGATTTCGTTCATGGAGACCTGCGTGTGTTAAACGAAATTCGTTTTGCATTAATTATTTCGAAGTACACACAGGTCTCCATGAACGAAATCAGCCCCCACCGCAGTGAAATCAGCCCCAGCTCGGCAGCATTCCAAACTGCCCGGTAGTCAGTCGGGCCCTGCTTACGATGAGCGTAATTTGTATGCGGCCACTGAGGGTAGCAACAATTGAGACCACTTGCATACTGTTCAATGCTCTTACGATGAGTGTGATTCGTATAGGGACACTGAGGGTGTCAGGGATTGAGACCACTTGCATGGTGATCAATGTTGGTACGATGAGCGTGATTTGCATAAGGCCACTGAGGGTGGCAGGGATTGAGACCACTTTCATGGTGTTCAATGCTCTTACGATGAGCGTAATTTGTATACGGCCACTCAGGGTGTCAATAATTGAGACCACTTGCATACTGTTCAATGCTCTTACGATGAGTGTGATTCGTATAGGGCCACTGAGGGTGTCAGGGATTGAGACCACTTGCATGGTGATCAATGTTGTTACGATGAGCGTGATTTGCCGAGTGTGGGTTTACTTGGGTTGCTTAGCAAGGCCTTTCCGGCACACTGAGACGACAGTTGTTTTGTGTGGTCTGTGTGAGCATTCTCCTAAATGCAGGCCCACAAATACCAGTGCAAGAATAGTAAAAAGATGAGAGCCCAAAAATAAAGATATGAAGCTCTGTCTTCACCAGAGTCAAATGTGCAGCACAGGCCTGGACACGCTCGATGGATTAGTGACCAACGGCTGCCACATACAGTGCTATTTTAAAATAGAAGGGACTTTCACAGGTTGCAAGTTGGTCAGGATGTTGTGAAACTGCACCTGTGCAGCACAACTCCATACATCAGAGTTCATCTGAACAGCTGTATTTGTTACGTCAGACCGGGATATAGACCAGTGGCTCTTAACCTATGGTCGGCAAACCCTAAGGGGTCCACGGCTATTTAGAAAATTAAATACCATTAGCATATAACTAAGAAATATATAAAGAAGAAAAATGCATAATTTAACATTTTAAAACTGGTTGCATACGTAAAGGTATTTGAAATAAAAAAAATAAGTTGGTAAGACCTCAATGTTTGGCTTTGAACAGAGATGGTCCTGTCATCTCTGCATAAGATAACTGGGTCTGTCCCCGACTCCCCACGAAAGATGTGGGGTCAGTCAATGCTGAGGGAAGGTGCTGAAGTCTTGGATGGAGTTGGTGAGGGCATTAAGAGGGACAGACCTTCTGTTTATCCTCATCACCTTAAAGGGGCTTTCTCATCCTGCCTGGTTTGTTGTGCGCAGCTGCTGGTAATACATCTGCTGTAGCCCCATTGGGTGCTCTGATGAAGTCCGTTTCGACCTGCATCCATTGGCGAGCCACCTCAAATACATCTCTTCAGCTCTTGCCAACGTTAAAAGACAAGCAAGCATGTGCAGTCTGTGTAACTCTGTCTCCGGTGCCCAGTGTGTGATAAGTGTTACACCGGAGCCCCGATCCCAGAGTGGAAATTGCACAAAAGCATACCCGCCGATTGGAGACCCAGGAAAAATTCTGGGATTAGCCTGGGTTTGAACACCTTCACTGAGTGAAAGACATCCTGATATGGCGAACACCACCACTGAACTCTGTACAGACAGAGCCCCAGCTGCATCCCACTTCATGGAAGAAGATGGCAGACAATGCAGTCTGCTGCCAGCAAGAAGACCATGAAGACCATACAGGATCAGAGACTTTCAATTGGCTAGAATTCTCAGAAGGTTGACAAGGAGAGGTGGATGGGTGTTCTCATTGGTTGATACCAATCTCATTTCCAATTGGTGGAAGACTAACCCACTCCCCTCTGGGTAAGGGATGTGCACCAAGCTGAGCTTCCACCAGCTGGACTCCTCCATAGATCACAGCGACCGCCAACTCGCAAGCATCAGAGTGTACGGGGTCTAGTAAGCAGGATGACATAGGCAGGATAGACAAATACAAATGTCACAATCTAATAAAAAGAAGAATGTGCCAAACTGGAAGGGAAAAAAATGCCCAGGATCATTTAATTAGAACACGAGTTCAACTGTGCCAGTTAATGAAATGTCATTCAGTGCACAGACTGCTAAAGGGTACTGACACGGTTCAAGAAGGATGTATGTCGTTACAACGCATGCTTTTTCCACGCATGCCTTTACAACGCAGGTTTTACAATGCTAGTCATTACAACGACTTGCGTTGGGGGGCGCTGGATAGTGAATAGTTTAATTTACTATTCCAACTCCAGTCCCCGTGGATAGTAGGGAAGGTTTTGGATAGTAATTAAGCTATTCCCTATCCTACAGCGCCCTCCAGCGCAAATCGTTGTAACGACTTGCGTTGTAATTCCTGCGTTGTAAAGGTACTGCGTGGAAAAAGTTTTGTTGTAAAGGATGTTTACCGTTCAAGAATCTACGACCCGGACTAAAAATTAAACTCAGTTCAAAATCTGAGAATGTTTGTTTGCGGTGGAAAAAGTATGGAACAACATAAGGGCGCTTGCAGCTGACCTCATCTTTGTGTTTTTTTCTGCGCTCTTTTCAAGTCATGATGTAGTACTGTTGGGAGACCTGCAGAACTGCACAAGGCACACTGTGTACTGAAGAGGGGTTTCAAGGAAATGTTATCTCGTGGGGATGGCGTGGGGGTTGAGGTGTTGCATGACACAGAAACGCGTCAGAGTACACACAGTACATGTCTTTTATAACAGCAAATGTTCGCCACACCCGCTGTACTCATCCTAAGATTGTCAACAGAGAAGGCAAACAGATTTTGCCACAGACATAGAAAGAGGACACAGTATCATTTGTGGTTCGAAGTCTGAGTTTGATCAAACTTGTTTGCAATCATCATTGTGTTTTTTTAGTAAGAACTGCAGCGTGACAGCTCATGCTCAGAGTAATTTCACTACAAATATGTCTAATGTTATATATTATTTGTGAAGCTGGGGTTACCACTGACCCAGAGAAAAATACCAGCCTTGTGTTCACATTTTAAGACTCTACAAAGACAGAGGCACAATAGTTAAATAAAGTTTAATATAAAAAAAATCTGTATTCATTTTTGTTATGACCAGGTTTATTATTGGGATGAGAAAACTAGGAGGTCTCTAAAAGAGGTGCAGCAAACCTGTTGAAGGGGCATGGCCAACACAATTGGGGGTGTGGCCTAAATCATGAGAACTAAAAGTGTGTGCTTAAGAAATTCATGAAGTCCCATCCAACAAAGGAGAGCAAAAATGTACATGAGACATGTTTACAGCCAGGCAAGAGACACAAATTAGCATGGATAAAACAATAGTGGTGTAGCCAGTGTGTCATGGTCCATAGTACAAGGAAGGAAATGACCCCCCTGGCTGAAGTTTGAACTGTGAACTACAGTAATAATCAAGGTGCAGTGGGCTCCTCAGGCCTGTAGGCCCCAGTGCCACTGTACCTGCCCCACCAATGGAAGCTGCACTCCTGTTTTGGACAAGTGGCGATGGCGAGGCAGCCGTGCAGGAAAAGAGTGGCAAAGACTGCAGAGGTTAAATGGCTGTAGCATGGAATGAATTAATGCATGCACCTGATTTATAGAGTGCATGGCTACTCAGAGTATCCCGACACTGAGGACTATCGGGAGTCCCAAAAAGAAACAAGAAACAAGCATTGGCAAAGCGAATAGGTCTCGCCTATGCAAGAGCTATTGGCTTTACCAATGAGTTTTAGCTATGTTGTACACCAGCGTGACTGCTGTACATCATGGCTAAAAGTTAGTGACATATGGAGAGTGGTTTGGAGTCAGAGTGGAATGGCGGAGAGTTGAGTAGAGTGGCATGGAGTGTTGTGTATTAGAGTGACATAGATTGGAGTTGAGCAACGTGGCATACAGTGGAGTAGAGTGGACTCGTGTAGAGTGCAGTGGCGTAGAGTGTTTCAGAGTAAAGTGGCATAGTGTGCAGTGGCATATAATTCAGCGGTGTACAATGCAGCATTGTAGAATGCAGTGGTGCAGATTAGAGTGTTGCACAGAAGAGTGCAGTGGGTAGAGTGCAATGATGCAGAGTAGAGTAGCAGAGTGCATTAGTGCAAAGTAGAGTGGCAGTAGAGTGGTACAAATTAGAGTATAGTGCCGTAGAGTGCAGTGGCATACAGTGCAGTGGCATAAAGTGGAGTGATGCAGAGTAGAGTGGCATAAATTGCAGTAGCGTAGAGTAGGGTGGCAAAGAATGCAGTAGTGCAGAGTAGGGTGGTACAGAGTGCAGTGTTGCAGTAGAGTACAGTGTCATAGTGTGGAGTACTGCAGAGTGAAGCGATGTAGAGTGCTGTGGAAAAGAATGCAGTAGTGTAGATTAGAGTGGCGAAGAGTTCAATGGCATAGAGTGCAGTGTTGGGAAATAGTGTTGGAAAGTGCAGTGGTGTACAGTGCATTGGCATAGAGTGCAGTAGCTCAGAGTAAAGTGGCGCAAAGTAGAGTACAATGGCATAGTGGGTAACAGTGGAGTGGAGTCGCTAGGGTAGAGTGGACTGGTGAAGACTGCCCTGGCATAAAGTGTTGCAGAGTACAATGGCATAGAGTGCAGCAGCATACAATTCTGTGTCATACAATGCAGAGTCATAGAATGCAGGAGTGTAGATTAGAGTGATGCACAGTAGAGTGTAGTGGCATAGAGTGCAGTGGTGCAGAGTAGAGTGACATAGAGCGCAGT
Source organism: Lissotriton helveticus (assembly GCF_964261635.1). NCBI lineage: Eukaryota > Metazoa > Chordata > Amphibia > Caudata > Salamandridae > Lissotriton > Lissotriton helveticus. Next base: position 595,223,015 of record NC_136065.1, on the reverse strand, counting down.
GGTGGAGAACACAGTGGCGTAGAATGCAGTGGTGCAGAGTAGAGTGGCATACAGTGGCACAGAACTTAGTGGGGTAGAGTGGTGCAGAGTATAGTATAGTGGTGTAAAGCGCAGTGGCGTAGAGTAGAGTAGAGTGCTGAAGAGTGCAGTGGTGTAGAGTTCAGTAGTGGAGAGTTCAGTGTCAGAGAATGTAGTGCTGCAGAGTAGAGTGTCAAAGTCTACAGTATAGAGTGTCAGAGTACAGTGGCATAGATTGCAGTGGCATAGAGTACAGTGGTGAAAAGTAGAAAGTAGTGGCATAGAGTGCAGTGGTGTAGAGTACAGTGGTGAGAGTAGATTGTTTCAGAGTAGAGTGAAGTGAAGTAGGAGGGGTGAAAAATAGAGTGGGATGGATAGAGTGGGGGGTGCAGGGTAGAGTGCAGCGGTGTAGAGTAGAGTGGCATAGACTAATGACAAAGTGGTGTAGAGTGCAGTGGCATAAAGTGCAGGTGTGCAGAGTAGATTTGTATGGCATAGAGTGGATTGCCATATAGTGCAGGGGCGTAGAGCGGAGTGGTACAGAGCAGAGTGCATTGGCATAGAGTGTAGTGGCATAGACTACAGTGGCATAGAGTGAAGTATAGCAGAGTAGAGTAGAGCGGAGGGACGTAGAGTGGAGTTGTGCATAGTAGGGTGGAGTGGCCTACACTGGAGTGGTGCAGAGTGCAGTGCCAACGAGTGTATTGACATAGAGTAGAATGGTGCAGAGTGGTGCAGAGTAGAGAGGCATAGAGTGAAATGGTGCAGAGTGCAGTGGCATAAAGTGGAGTAGAGCAGAATGGAATAGAGTGGAGTGGCACAGAGTGCAGTGGTGTGGTGTAAAGTGGAGAAGTACAGAGTAGAGTGCAGTGGCGTGGAATGGTGCAGAGTAGCGTGGAGTGGCATAGAATGGAATATGCATGGTGTGGTAGCACACTTCCATTATAGACAACACATGTTCAATTGAATTCAATATTATATTTGCAGTTTCACTAATAAGAGTATACTGTGCACAAACGATAATGTGTGGAAATGCCATCACCTATTGTATTGATTTGTTTTGACAGTTTTAAAATATTTGTTTCCACCACACTTCAAAATTACCCAAAAATGTGCTGCATTTGGGCTTCTATAATTCTGAAATATCTGCACACTACATTTACAGACATTTCAATTTTGTTGTGTGCTGGAAAAAGATAACATACAGCCTCAGAGCCAGCATAATTGTCACATAAATCCTCTCACCTTATAGTCAGAGAAAGAAAAGTAAACCCCACGTTCCCTGGAGGAGAGAACCTAACATTTGGCATCTGTCTTTGAATGCACAGCAAATGTGACAAAATAAGAAAAATATTTAAAGGCCTGTTTACAGAAATCCAGCAGTGGTGGACGAATACAGTGAATATGGTTTGGGGAAGGGAAGGGACAAACTCGAGCTGGACACCTAACAAATAGAGCCAGCAAATAGAATGGAAGCACATATGAGTTGCAAACCACAATGGCAAACAACAGGTGGAATGCACTCCCAGGGAAGCTATCCAAATGCCCCCAAGATGATGTTCACAATCCAGACAACGGCGCGGTTTGGTAGGCTTCGATCTAAAATGCATGATCATGGCAGCCTTTTAAAGAGACTGTGAAAGAAAGAAAGAATATTTTTTTCACTGGTCTCCAAACCAAATGAATGGAAAGATGTTTGGTATTTGGTGCAAACAAATTCAAAATATGAACAACATCCAGAATCACTTTACAGTGTCACCAGAGGAAAGCTTGCACTATGCAAAGCTGTAAAAAATAAAATATGAATTCTGCTTGTCACCTAAGCTCAGAGTGGACTGGCCTTAAGGCTGTGCCTGGAGGGCAGTCTGGTCTGGCCACTGTATGGGCTGTTTTTTTGGCCATCTGGTGGGCTTACCATTGATTTCCTACATATTGAAACAAACATTGTCTGCGGCATGCTCATATCTATAGAGTCTTCCACACCTTGCTCTTCAATGTATATATGACTCCCCTACTTTATCTGGCGGAACAGCTGGGAGCCAAAATAATGGCCTATGCGGATGATACGCAGCTGCTTTTCACCTGGCCTAAGGGTATCTCTGATCCATCTACTGTACGGCTCTGCCTGTCAGCGGTCTTTCGGTGGCTTGCACAGGTCCAACTTAAGTGCAATGAGGACAAGTCTGAGGTCCTTTTCTTTGGTTCCTTCCCTGACAACTTTAAGGACCAGATATGGCCCTCGGACCTGCCCTGCCCTAACTCAGTGGGAGGTCCAGCCAAGAATTTGGGGGTCTGGTTTGGACAGGACCTTAAATTCTTGGACCACATCAAAAAACTGACTGGCATTTGCTTCCCACTCTTAAAACTTTGAGAAGATTTTTCCCTCTTCTCCCTAGAGTAGCCAAAGAGACTGTATTACGAGCCTTGATTCTGTCTCGGCTCGACTATGCAAACGCACTATTTAGTGGCTTGCCCGACTACATGGTACACCGCTTGCAGGTGATCCAAAATGCGGCGGTTCGCCTGCTATTCTCGCTACCTAGGAGATCCAGTGTGCGGAGCCATATACGAAGCCTTCACTGGCTTCCAGTGCCGCATCGAATTCTTTTTAAAGTTCTGGTTCTGGCATTTCGAGCGGTCCATCGTCTTGGACTGGTTTATCTGCAGAAACGGTTCTCATTCTACACCCCAAACCGTGCACTGCGCTCTGCCAACCAATGTCAAATGGCCCTGCCTAGATACAAATATGCCAGACTGGGAGGCCAGTCCATTGCAGTTAAAGCTGCCAGAGCCTGGAATGCACTTCCTCTGTACCTTAGAGCTTCTCCGACCATCTCTGTTTTTAAGAAGGGGTTAAAACCCCATCTGTTTAATGCCTCTCTCTAGTTGGGCCGGTTATGCTATGTTCTGACACTCTCCTTGTCTAAAACTCACCGCGCCAGGATACTCTGAAGTAACAGAGCGCGATACAAAAGATTTAATAACATAACATAACATAGCCTTGCAAAACTCTTATACAGTGTGTCTTTACAAGTGAAAAGTTGTCCATTTTGCAAATATGGACCACTTTTTTTAGCTGTCTGATCCTCCAATGGGGGCCATTTTTATTTTGTCATCTGGGCCCATTTTCTGTCCCTGACTGATCCTTCCCACACTTTAATCTTATCTTACAAGAACTAAGGACGGAGCCTTAACCTCTGAAATAATTAAGAGATATATACACAGAGGGTTAATGCTAGGCTTAGGAGCAAAAAGGGCCTAAGCAATGCTCCATTTCACCGAGCCTCCCTCTTGCGCATTATCATATATGAGAACGCCTTCAAATAGGCAAGTCCAAGATGTGCTCTATAAAAAAACACTTGTGTTTATTTTAAAAACCTATATTGTTGCTCCATGTATAATACCAGAGGCCAAATATAGGGCACATGGCCTTGCCTCTTAATTCACAAATATAATTGGCATCAAGACTGGGATAGGAATGCTTCTCCGAGCATGCTTAAAAACATTCACTTTAAATATGCGCCTCTCAATTCCTTGATATTATGTGATGCACTAAAGTCAAAGAAATGCAATTTAATAAAATATGTTGAAGACAATTTATCATATTCAAAGATAAGGTTTGTTGCTCGATTTACATTTACATTCCGTTCCTTACCACAGTAGAGACAGAGTACACATCGTCCTTGGAGGACGCGAAGCCATGCACGCAGAAGGCAAGGGGATCCCAGCAGACGCTTACCCAGCTATATAGTGACTTAAATTCGGATTTTTTCTTAACATCATGTGCAATTGCCATAAATAGCACACGTGCATCAGTGTGCTGTGTTGAAAGCAAGCCTCCATCTTATTGTTGAGTGTGCGGTGGCGGCACAAACCTTCAAGCTTACCTGGCTGCCTTTGAGCAATGGCAGTACCAGTCAATGAATAAATAAACATTAAACGTCGATAATCGATGCCCATATAAGATCTGGAGAGATTGGCATTCATGGCTCGACATCAGCTTTAAGGCTAAACTGCAAACGCATTTGTGATCTGGCAATATCAGGCAGTGAGGATGTTCAAAAGACCAATGGCGACCGGCACGGATCGGGGGTGAGGGCACGTCGGCAGGAAGGGTGGGGGGACGCAGGGGAAGGGGGTGTTAAAAAAGAAACTAACGTATATCCTCTCTGCTTCTCTCCTCCGTAGTCCCTCACTCCGCCTGGAACAGGAAGCACACCCAGGCTCCTAGTCAGCCAATCATAATGCTAAAATGTAGCATTGTGATTGGTCTGAGCGCAGTGGTTCGGCACTCAGACGCTGAGTGGGAGCCTGGGCATGTTCTCCACGCAGGCTGTAATGCAGCCTGCATGGAGAACATCTAAATGGGAAACAGCCTTTAGCACGACGCCAGAATCAAGCTGTGCCATTACCGCACCGGCAATTGAATGAATGTGCCATTAACACGCATTCGATTAGCACACAAGTACAACAACTTGCTTTAGGGGGGTGTATTGGTGCAGAGGTGTTAAGTTTAAAATCCAACACCTTCCCTACTGATGTGCAGACTGGGGTTGGATTAGTAAATTATACTAACCCAAAGTCCAGTGGCCCCCTAAGGCAAGTCATTGTAACAACTTGTGTGCAAAAGAAGCGTGTCGTTACGATGCGTTTGTACTAATGATGGTATTAAAAAGGCATGCGTTTTAAATGCATGCGTAGTTTCGACATACAAGCTATGCAAAGTATGCATGACTGTTTGGCCGGCTCAAGAAGACCAGCCAAACATTCATGCGCACTTACAGTGGGCTCACCACTCCCCTGCTCCTGTTGTAAGAGCAGCCCCGCCCGCAAAGCTGCTGGACATCAGGACAAAATAAAATGATAACACAAGTTATTATCATTTGATTTTTCCTTAACTTCCCTTATAAAAAGCTGTGAGGTGATGCTCCTCCGTCTTAGCTGAGGAGCCGCCACTGGAAAAGGCACAAAAAAGGGGGAAATGCACGGCAGCGAAAGCATTACATAAACTAGGCCAGTCCCAGCCAAGTGCCACCTGTGTCTCACCTTATTTTGATGCGGTGTGTGTCCAGGGATTGTTTCTGGTCAAATTGCAACAACACTGCATCCAGAAGCAAAGTAAGGGTCGCGGTATGAATCAGGAGTGGTCGACAATAGACGGCATCACTCAGGACAGCTGCAACAAAAGTCTCCAAAGTGACTCTAGCTACGTTGCTTGATTAGAGCAGATAAAGGAGACATGGTGGGCTGAGATGTCTTTAACAAAACATCTCTGTCCCCCATCTTCAGGTAACTTTACATGCCCTGGATAAATGATGTAAGTGTTAGTGTGACCCACGTAGCAATGCGTGAGCCATGTTTCTTTGGTCTTCCCTCCACCACGGCATGGCACAAAAGTCCAGGGAATAAAAACAGAGCTTGATAGGGGCCAGTTTTGATGCCTCATTTAAAAAACTTCCAGTGCTCAGCACCGGCAGCACCCCGGCCCACTTAAAGCCCTGAATATGGCCATTCTGTCTTTGTTCACTTTAATTATCAGTCAGGCATCATTAAGGGATCTCTAGAATGCAGCGCCAGTTTGCACTGCCTTTTAGACTGCCTGGCTTGTGCAAAAGCTAAATTTGCCCCAACCACTGATCACAAAAGTTGCATTTTAGTAGCCATTGGGTGCAAATTTTGAAGCATTAGTTTTAAATGTGCAATCTCGCATCTGGTCTGCAGGATCTGATTTCAGTGTGGAAACATTATGTTTCAAGGCATAAGCATGATCTCACAACCACATGTGGAGAAGGATGATGATGGCTGAATGGCGCGAGAGGAAATTGTGAGATTTCTCCGACACACCAGACCATACGAAAGACTGGTAGGGCTCTAGTCTGTTAGTAACATATCACATGCGCCCGACATGTGACTGACTGTGCCCCAGAACCCTCCCTCATGCCTGCCCAGTTTGAGGTATAAGCAGCCCGTTGTGTATGAAAACCCTTTTGACTGCTACTCACGGCCCATCATAGCGCTGATCCTGTGAACCAGTTCACTTATGACAATGTTTCACAGATCAGCAGGAAAACAAAATTGCGACTTAAAAAAATTCAAAGTGAATATAGAGTAATTAGGCTCAAGCCGCGGTATCCAAAACACAACTTTAGGATCGAATAGGACAGCCAGCGAAGAGCAGATGGGTGTGAGGGAGAGGCGAAGGAAGACTTGGAGGTAAGCAGTGCTTAATTTGAGCCGGTGGTTTCCGGTGCTCAGCACCGGCACATAATTGCCAACACAGGCACTTATGACAGTGTGTCACATGATGGGATGTTTGTCTTTTTTAGAGGTCAACACAACAACAGTTGTTTATTAATTCAATATACAATACAATAAAATGAGAGTTATTACATCACACCATCACGCTAGAGCGACCATTGGCCACAAATTATAACACTATCCACCAACATCCCACGTCATCAGGAACTTGCCCATACTCAGTCAGGTTGTCAATCAGAGAACCTAAGGCGAGTGAAATAGTCAGATGGTGCGGCTCACCCTCTGATGGAAAAATGTAGAGCTCTACTACACTCATTACCGAATACTGATTCTTCTGTTATCAGAGGCTAGGCTAGCTTCATAAACCAATTATTTGAAGAAGTTCCACCCAAGAGGAGCACCCGGCAACAAGTATTTCAATTCCGCATCTCTCCAGCTAAAAAAATTAAAGGCACACAGAAATCGAGTCCTCCGCTCGTCAAGGAAGAGCCCAGGTAATAAAACTAAATTCAACAACTACAAGCAAGCCCAAGCAGCTTTCAAGTTCGCAATACACATGAAAAAACAAGCCTCCTCGGGTCAATTTTGGCTGAAGCTTATTCATGAAAGCAAGAACCCCAATTCAAAGCAATTCTGGTTTCTCGTAATTAGGGGCTTACAAGGCAGAAGCGGCCATGGTAGCGCAAACATCAGCACAGACGAATGGAGTCCGTTTTTATCATCTCATTTAACCGCATGCACGCTAGCGGTTTTCCCGCTGTGCGCTGCGTTTTTTTAAAAGCCGCGTTACATGACGAGCTCAGCTCGTCATGAGCGTACGAGCGTCGTAACTCATGACGAGCTGGGCTCGTCATGAGCGCGGAAGGGGTTAAGTGATCACAACAATAAGGACGACCATTCCAAATCCCTAAGACCAGCCAACGCCGTGACATTATCTTCAGAAGTTAAGAGCTTATGCCGACCCGGCCACAGCCCCCAGCTAATAATGCTATAGAATAATTAACAAATGAGGGCTATGCAAAAAACAAAGATTTACTGTGGGAGACCACAGTGACATCAGATGAACTAAAAAACAAGATCTCACCCTCAATAAGGGAAGCCAGGGCTGAAGGAGCCCCAGGGCCAAACGGTCTTCCTTAGGCCATGTTCAAATCAGATGTTGATCTTTGGTCAGCTTACCCGAACCTCTATGTTTCTTCACAGCAGGTTGAATAACACTATTCCCGAGTCCTGGAGAGGTGCTATCATTCACCCAATTTATAAAAGCGTGAAAAGAAATGATCCTAATAATTATCGAATGATTGCACCCCTCAACGTCGAGTCCAAATATTATTCCAGCATTTTATTGGAAGAGTTGCTGGCCTGGCCCGACACAACAAAGTGCCTCCCTTTAACCAGACAGGTTTTGTGGCCAACTCCGGCACAACAACTAATTTACTCACCCTAACCGTCCTGATAGAGAAAGCGGCAGTCCAACAAACTCAACTGCATTGCTGCTTTGTTGATTTTAAAGCGGCCTTCGATCGAGTGCCCCGGGGCCTGCTGTAGTAAAAACTAGAGTCCTGGGGCATACCTCCGACCCTCTTACATGCTATAGTTCAACTCTACTCAAAAACATGGATTAGAACCAAGTTGGGTGAAGGCTCCCATGTTTCCAGGAAGATTGGAACCAAAAGCGGTGTCAAACGAGGCTGTGTGCTGGCCCCACTCCTTTTTAACTTGTTCATATCGGACTTATCCCCAATACTTGATACTGTTAACTGTCACCACCCTCAACTGGATGGAACCTGCATCAGTAACCTGCTATATGCCGATGACTTGTTGTTGCTAAGCCACACAAAAGTAGGCCTACAGAGGTTACTCATTGAACTGCTTCCCTATACTACAAGAAACTCTTTAGTGATGAATTTGTTAAAAACAAAAACTATTTCTTTTGGGAAGCAAAAGAGGCCATGTGGAGGTTGGTACTTCAGTAACGAAAAGCTTGAATCAACACCCCACTACAAATATCTGGGAGTCTTTCTTGACACCAGATGTTCATTGGTCAAGCAGAAAGTAACATTAGGGGGCCAAAGCTTTGTCACTAGAGGCCGCCGCTGCAAAACTGTCAAAACAGCTACTTGGCCCAAGCCTAACCCCTATGCTGAAAGTGATAAAGGCAAAGATAACCAATTCTCTGTCTTATGGGCACGAGATCACGAAGAGCACAACAAGCACTTTAGTAAACAAACTAATTATCAAAAATGTTAAACGTGCATTCTGCCTACCAAAATCAGCTTTGCCAGCTCAAGTTCGACTCGAAGTAGGCCTACTAGACCACCATGGCATAGAGGATGGCACGTTCATAAAGTTTTGTAACAGACTGCGCCATGCCCAGGAGGGCTCCCTGGAGGCCAAACTTTGGCAGGAAATATTGAAAAGCCACACCAGCCAGAAACATTGGCATCACCTGGATTACAGCCTACAATTACTTGGAAGCAAGGAATTCTGGGGAACAAACCCCACAGAGCCGGCGCTAACGGTAGCCATCAAGAAGAGCATCCGGCTGTGGTCTTTTCATTCAGACAGGGAAATACTGTCAAAAAGGAAACATGCTTGGGCAAGGATTTCCAATTTTAAACAAGGTGTCGAATCACCCAATTTATCAAGCACATTCGCACTTTATTGGAAACAAAAGTTTTTAGCTCTGAGGATGGGTGAATGGCCTTTTTTAAAGAACCTTCCTCAATGGTGCCATTCCGGCAATAGTACTAAATGTAGGATGTGCGGCTATCACTCCGAAACAATGGAACATATAGTTTGTGTATTCCCCGCAATGCTTACAGTAGACGGTTTTTACTTCGGGAAGAATGGATCAGGCTAGGAGTTCTATCATGCCGTCAAGCCATAATAGCTGCCTTAAATCCAAATAACACAAAGCTGAATATTGGACTCACCAAATTTGTTAATAAGGCGTCAAAACTGTTGGGAGATACCAGTGCTGCTAAATCTTCCTCATCTCAGCAGTGCGTCATTCTGTCCACAGGCTCAATAACAGAACCCTAGACTGTTAATAATTGCTGATCTGAACCTGCCTTCTTAGCTGAACATTAATTGCTTATATGGCTTTAGAGAATTTAAAGAAAAACACAGTTTTGAAGTTTTTATCTAGTTGTCTTTTTTACGAACGAATCGAATGTGTTTTAAATTGTAATGGTTTTAATTAATCAAACAATAAAATCTTATTATTTATAGCTTTTCAGGTCTGAAATAGTCTGAATTGTAACACTTGTAGTAGTGTGATGGTTAGTAGTTGTGTAGGTAATGTCATTGGCAGTGTTGGCAGGGGTAACCGGCAGGGCCGGACTGAGAACCAAAACCGGCCCTGGCAAAGTGCCCGGCCGGCCCCCTGGGGGTGCGACCGAGCTCTTTGCAGGGGCCGGTTTTCGGCCGATTTTGTTACAGGGCCGATTTTGCAGCTATGCTGCAAAAACGGACCTGTAACAAAACGGGCCCAAAACCGGCCCCCACCCTTGCAGCGCACCGGGGGATTGCCCGGTGCCCGCAATGGCCAGTCCGGGCCTGGTAACCGGTGGCCCAAGCTACAGTGGCTTCCGGACGAGTGCCTCAGCACTTATTTGTTTTTTTACAAATTAACCACTGAGTTAAGCACCCCTTGAAAATGTGTTCATACAATCCCCATATTTGCAAGTGAGTGTAGCAAGTGAGTCCGACAGTCTCTAGGAGGATTTTGGAGCAAGTTGTATACAGGTTTACAACAAAATTGTGCGTATTCCCTCAGGGGTGACTTTTCCAACTACCACTAAAAGCAGACCCCGGTCCTTGACTCCCCAGAGGTCTTCCAATGTCCCATTGCCCTGGTTGGATGGAAGCTTCTAGAATATTCTCCTGGTCCTGCGCTTTCCTTTCATGCCTGATGCTCAAACATGTATGCACAGGCGTCCCTCAATATGTCAAGAGAGTGCTCTACGTCCAGCTGCCTCTCCTCATTGGTGCTGTCGAGGGCCATTATTGATTCTGGTGAACAATGGATGAAAGCCGGAAAAAATTAGGATCACTTTTTTAGGCCAAACTTTTCGTTGGAGCCTTACATAAAACTTCCAGAGCTGTAAAAAGGACCAATGTCGAACGCTGTGAGTTTTCACTAAGTGTTTAATCCTCCTCTTTGGAAGCCAAGCACTCTAAGAGCCCATGTAACAAGTACCAGACGTGGGGTCTTAGAGCTTGGCACATGGGGGACTCCATTACAAATGTGGGAGAAGTCCCATCCGCCGGATTACAAGTACATTATATCCGGCGACACTCATAATACATTGGATAGGGTATCCGTTGCGGTTCGACAGAGTACTCCATCTGCCAAACTCTAAAAGAGACCCTTAATGTATTAATTGTATCGACATCAAAAGAATGAATGGTCCAGTTAGCTCCACTGGGATTGAAACCTATCACTTCATACACAAGTCTGCCTAGGCACATTAAGCTAACACACTCTGTCACAACTAAAGAAACAAAAGACATTCTCTTCTTGTGTTTGATTCCCAGTAGAACAGAAAATCACAGGGTTACCTTAATGAATGACTATATACAAACACTGCTTAGGATGGGGCTATTTACCCCCCATTTTATGTGCCATTTGTGTGTTAATTTGCTCCATATCTTTTTTCACGAAATAGGGCTTTTATGAGACAGCACCGTTTCAGTGTGCTTTTTTTATAATAAACTATGCACATAGCAATGTTTGCTGTTCCAAGGCTCCTGTAATTCACATTAAAATGCTTTAGGCGAGCTACATGCCAGACCGTCTTATTGGCGGATGTATGGGCCTCAACTTGATGATAGTTTGAAAAAAGAAATTGAAATGGGTGGAAAAGTGGAAAATGATTTTTGCAGACGAGAGAGGTATTTTTCGATCTGTTATTGTGCGCTCGTCAGAAGGTCCCGATGACCTCGCAACTCATCTCTAGCGCTTTGTAGTTTGGACTTTGGCATTTGATTCTTGGCCCGACCATCAGCTAGACACAGGGGAAAGGCAGAGCACAGCCCAGTCCTGCACCAGCTAAACCCACCCTTAAGTCATTGCGTGTTTCTCTGCATACGAGCTGCCATGGCTTAATTTGTGCCGGTGGTTGCAGATGGCAGGCACCCGCTGCCTTGTTTGCACCCCAGGCCCTATTTTCACCAGCGTATATTTACACTGCGCAAGACTGAAAAAAATTGAAAAAGAAAAGCAGAGATAAATATAGAAAATCAGGGACAAAAGGAGAAACCAGGGCTAAATAAAAAGGAATGTGTAAGAGGGGGATAAAACAACTGGGAGTGAAGGGTGATGGATGAAAGGGTGGCATCAAGGGAGGCAACATTGACATTCATCATTCCCAGATCAATCAGTGCCCTCGTTGGGCTCCCAATGAAAACACTGGGCCCTGCACTTTATTATTTTTCTTATTTATTTGTATGTATTCTTTACTGGAAGGATATTTAATCCTAGTATTAGTAACCATGGCACAAAGTCCGTTTCTTGCCCGTCCTGCCCTCTTTTCCCTCTACTAATGTCCTCAGCAATGAAACAATGACCCCTTTGTTAGGCAGTCTGCAGGACAACAGAAAAGCACCGGGTATTCCACCGAACTTTGATGCTTGTGGTGATTTACTGCCATTTTGTTGAGAGTGGAGTTCAATTTATGTAAGCGGTACCTTCTGCTGCCACCTGTTTTACTATGTCCAATGAGGAGTACCCTCGCGGGATTTGGAAATATTGGCTTTAAATGAGCCAGACCCACAATATGAGAGAAGAGTAATTTAAGCCTCTGGTCTGCTGAGAATTCATGTTATTTCTTTCCTCGGCTACTTGAAATGAGACACTAAAGTCAACTGGCTCAGTCTAGCCACCTGCGGCTAGAGGGGCAGCCGTGACCCTTGAACTTCCTGCTTGTCAGTAAAGTCCCTCTCATGCTCTCTGAGAGCTTTATTTTTTCAGAAATCTGGCCCTGCCACTCACACCACGTAGGCACCAACTGTTGCCCTGCACAGCTCAGCCAATCTTCACGGCCTATTGATGGAAAGACATATGGCCCAAGCACTAAAGCGAGGGGTCGCCTCAAAAGGGCCTGACAGAGACTTTGACGCTTTCTCTTGACTGAAAAAAGGCATGGCCGTGACTCATGAGATACAGTTCCCATGAGGCACAGGGTCAGACTGATTTGCATATGGCCATGTCTGAACTGGGGTGGCAGAGTGGGCTAAAGAACGGTGATGGATTTAACCCAGATCTGTTGACTGGGTGTGAGTGTTTGATTGGTTCAGACGCTCCGTCCATCACCACCCCCATTTGTACCATCATGAGATACAGAGGCAGCTCTCCTGGCCACACCGTGCGATGACCAGCCACAGTCTTGAAGGAGGAGGTTATCGTATGTGATGGCCGGTCAGTTTTGCAAATATTGAGCCATCCTGCATGGAGAAGGGGGGGCCTCTAGGAGTGGCTACGGGAACAACAAGAAGAGATGGAGAGGACCATTTGTGGTTACCAGGTTCCAGACTGTTACAGACTTTTTTATAGCATGGCACTGCCATTTGGAGGCCCTGACAGCGCAGTCAGGATTAGGGTACCTTCACCCCCGGCTCGGGTCTTCTCGTGAGTACCATGGGCAGAGGAAAGTGTGGGCTATCTCTTGAATGCCAGTTGTAGTTGAAGGAGTGTGCCATTCATTACTTTATTTTGTTGCAGATTTATATAGTGCTAACTCGACTCGAAGGTATTGGAGAACTTTTCATGAGCACCAGTTTTGTTACACAAGGACACATACATTTTTTTTCCTTTTGTTAGGAACGGGGAGATTAAGTGATTTGCCCAGAATCACAGGATGCTGAGCAGACGCCAAGGCTCGAACCTGGTTCCCCGGCTCCAAAGTCGGCAGCTCTGACCATAAGGCCACATCATGGTGTGATGATCAGGAAGAGAGGAAGAAAGGGAGGGCCAAGATGTGGTGATTTGGTGTACATCAAGAAGAGGAGGGGATGTCAGGATGACCGGGGCTAAAGATAGACGTTAAGGGTATCATTATTGAGACATCAATTATAAAGCTCATAGTTCTCCAAATATAGGGAGGTGAAGATGAAGGTAGTAAGCGCTGTACGCTTTGGGGTCGGTCCTCTCAGAGGTCAGGCCAGCTCCTCACTGCTTCTATCAAACACTTTCATGTGGTGGGCTGTGAGTCTAGCTACACCCAGGTACTTTTATTTAGGGGGGGGGGGGAAGAGAAAAAAATATAAAAAATAAGTTCAGGGGCCCAATGATTTTTTCAGATGCTGCCGCCGGCAATGCTGGGTTTGCTAAATATCAAGGCTGCATAGTCTTGATTCCATCTTAAGCCTGTTTCTTCCCTTCTCTAACTCACTGATGCAAAAAAATAAAATCATCCCTGCTTTCTCTTTGTTACTGTTTTCCCATCTTTCTCTTCCACCTTTACCCATTTCTGGCATTGTTTTTTGCTGTTGGTCAAAATCTGTTGATGGAAAATCACTCTCCCTCTACAAACATGACTGCTGGAACCCAGCACCTGCAAACACCAGTACAAATTAAGCACTGGCTATACCTGGGCTTCTGGTTCAATTGCTCAGAGCCCAACCTGACAAGAAGCTTTGTTTCATCCGGCGCTCCCAGACACCCAGACCTCCCCTGTGAAAACCTCTGTGGGTGGCACCATATAAGCTGTGCCAGGCCTCTGTTCAGCAAACATATGTCATGTAATGGAAATCTACTGCGCATGTTTCAGAAAACAAACTTAAGTTGCACCAGAATTTGTTTTTTGTTATCCGAAACTAACTAGAGTGTAAAATTAGAAAAAGTGCAGCCGAAACCCAGAGCATCTGGTATCTGCTTGCTCGCGCCGGCTGAGGAAGAGCAGGTGACAATGACACCTGCTGAAGTTTAGGGACCCCTGGAAGAAATGACCCGGTGTCGAAGTCCATTTGTTGGCCTAGTTTGCAACGTCGGATTGGTAACGCGGGCATTCGGGCAATGCCCGAGGGGCCGGTGTCCAAGTTTTTCTGAGGGCTGCTTTTTTTTAGCAGTCCGGGGGGCCATTTGGGCGCTGTCTCTATTGTTCGAATACAGCCAGCGACCCAGTGAGAGTCTCAGTGGCCTTTCTAGAGGCAGATGGGCGCTCATTACCTCCGTTTAGCAACAGGCAGAGGTGTCACTTCCTTTGTCTCGCTGGCCGGCCCATTAATGTGTGCACATACTGAGTGGGGGGCGGGGGCCTTAGTAGAAGTGGCCTAATTTGTTTATACCACTGTAAACTAACGCGGGCATTTTTTTTACCCCCCTTAAGTTTTTTTATAAGATTACACCAAGCAGTGATTTAAGGAGTGATTATGCAAATGTGGACCGATTTTTTTTATTTTTTTTGCGTGCCCGGACTGATTTTCAATCCCAATCCAACCCTGCTAGTTTGAGACATACAAAGCCTCCGCCCTCCACATCCATGTGTCTGTACACGAAGCAACACACCTTGCCGTGTGAACCAATGACACTCTCGGTGCTGTCCTCAAATGAAGACAATATGTCAATAACCAACTTCAGGTTGGAGAACTCCTTCACCATGGTGAAGAGCTCCTTGCTGCGGTTTGCGCTGGCTTCTATGCAGTCTGCTAAGGCAGTCTTCTTTGTATCTTTCGGGAGGCAGTGGTACTGGATAAGTGCTGCCATGAAGATGGTATGGTCTCCTGACTTTGCTGGTGTGCCACATGCTTTCTAGTTGCTGGCAGTTGCATTTGGTGGAATTCAGCTCTGTGGTGAACCAGCTGGCTCTTCTGGCAGGTCTTTTGGATTTGACTGGCTTGGCGGGGGCAATTGTGTCAGCACACTCTGTGATCCACTGGGAGAACATCTTTAGAGCCTGATCTGGTTGAGTGATGTGTCTGGGAGGTGGGTGTTGAGAGCATTGTTACACTGGTCTTCTGATATCTTATTCCAGTTTCTGTGCATGGAGCTGGGGGGCATGGTGCCAGTGTTGGTAGGTCCTGAAATGGTGAAGTGGATGCTGTAGTGGTCCATGTGAGGTGTGAGATGTGGTTGTACTTGACTCAGTCACTGGACGTGAAAATGGGGTCAAGCATGTGTCCTGAGATAAGAGTAGAGTCGGTGGCAAGTTGTTTGAGGTCGATGTTGCTCATGCTTTCCAGGAGGTCAGTAGTGTTTGTGTCACTGGGACATTGAGGTGGAAGTCGAGATCCCTTAGGAAGATGTTGTTCTTGAAGACGATGGTGATCCGGGCGATGAGGTCAGGGATGGTGTTGCAGAAGGTGGGGCATGGTCCTGGTGGTCTGTAGGCAAGTGTGCCTCTGGTGGTGCTTTTTCCATCTGTGTGAAGTTGGAAGTTGAGATGCTCCATAATCGGGGTCCTGTCGTCTGAGGAGATCGTGCAGCAGATGGTGTCCTTGTAGATTATGGCAATTCCACCTCCGTGTTTATTGGTTTGGTCCCGGTGTATTATCTTATACACTATGGGGTTGGCGATTTCCGGTGCAGAGGCGGGGTTCAGCCAGGTCTCTGTGATGAAGATGATGTCCGGGTGAGGGATGAGATTGTGTTCCAGATCTCCATGGTGTGTTTGTCGAGTGACTGTGTGTGCATTCAGTAGAATGTGCCGTGCTGGTCTAAGTTGGTGTGGTGGATGTAATCATGTTTGCAATGTCTCCATCGTTGTTGGTTGCTTTGGTGTTGCAGGAGAAGCAGCAGTGCTGGCAGGACAACGGACCTCTGATGGTGCGTGGAGGTGTGCGACAGCAGAAGTTGTTGTCATTGCACCCTGGATCCAGGGCTCAGAGGTCTGCGGTGCTGTAGCTGTGCGGTGTGAAAGAACCAGAGCTCCTGGCGGCTCCACAAGGCAGATTTGCAGTGCTTTATTAAATCCTTTTTGATTGATAGTACTAACATTTTTAATCGGACTACAATGAAGTAAATATCCAGAGGAAAGTAGACTATAATGCTGCAGTATTGACTTACTTTACATAGTGCTTCTTAAACCTTGATGTAACAAATATTTAATTCTGAAAATCTAGTTTATTTTTTAAAAAAGAGTATTACCAGCAGTAAGCTCACCATGCTTCCCTGTTTGGGAGCGGTAAACAATTTGCAAAAGGAAAGGGATAGAGATGGGGGCGAGCCAACAAATTAACAGGGAGAGCCAATATCGAGCCAAGCCAATGGCCTGGCTCTAAGAGCCGTGCATGAATCGAGCACTGGATATGTTTGGAATGTAAATCATACAACAAAAGTCATGTCAAAATGTGACTATCTCTCCAAAATTCAAGGAACTATATTTATTTAGTACGGAGAAGCATTTCACTTTAGGACAGCAGATTATATCACTGCACTGAGAAGGATTTATAAAGCATAAACTTGAAAACATTCTTGCTCTCGCTACAATTAATTAATTGTGGGTTTCTAACGGGCTAGAATCGACTCCCGAAGGAGTATCTCTGCGCTATAGACCGCTGGGGAACCCGTCCTGGCTTTCCCTGTGAGATGGTCCCTACTGGGTATCTCCAAAGTGAAACCAGGCATCCCCGGCGTATGTGTGGGGCCGTTGTGGAGATGAGGCAAGCTAATGCCCAGAGTTGCAGAGTGTGATCCCTTGTTAGAGTAGGCCCCGAGGCGAGAATTATCGAGTCCGCTGACCCTGGTCCAAGACCCTGCCGCGTCGGGAATTGAACCCTGGTCCCGGGCCGTCCTCTGCTCCCGGGTCTGCCGCCTCTAACCAGTGAGCCACACCACTCCACAATGGCATTAGTAAACTAAGAGGCAACTCAGTTGTCATGTATACTGTAAAATGTTCCTGGATTCTTGTAATAAATGGAGCAACATTGTAGACTATTAATTCAAACACAAAGTGGTTTTGGACAGTCACATCCTGAACTCATATCTGAAGGTGCTGGGAGAGGGTTAAAAAAGGTGCTCCAAACACGAGTCAGTGATATATTATTACCTGTGCATAAGCATGAGCTGTGAGAAAAAAATACATAGCATAATTTAACAATTCTCCATAGAGAAGGCATACAAATGTAACCAGCTCGCCCATTTACAGCAGAAAAGCCAGTGTATCTTTCTGGTCTTCGAATTACTTGTCTTACGTATTAAGTGGGCGCCAGGCCAAAGGGACATCTGACTGCCAATTACTTGTCCTAAGTTTTAAGTGGTCACCAGATCAAAATAACAGCTGATGGCAAATTACTTGTCCTTAATTTTAAGGGGGCACCAGGCCAAAATAACATCTGACAGCTGTATGCTGAAGGCAGCCTTGGAGGTTGGGACGCATCTGTTTGAAAATAATATTTTGCGTTTTTAGATGGTGCTACTTACCACACATCTGCTATTCCCCAATTTAGCTATTGCAGAATTTAAATATACGCAATTTACCAATGTTGGAAAGGATAGACTTGGTTGGCCTTGCTGGGATTCAAGGTTTTGATCCGACAGCAGCACAGGGTTTTCACAGGTCGTCAGATTAGGCTATGGGAGGCACAAGCAAACCTCACAGCCTTCTTCTGGGACATCTGGAAGAATAGAGATATTCGGATGTGCTGTAATTTTTATTATTTTTTTATTTAAAAAAGGCCACAACCACAGCCAATGTAGGCCAATAATCCTAACTTCTGCAGTAAACAATAATAATAGCAAAACACCGAAATAAAGCTATGGATAAACAATAGAATGAGATTCAGTTGATGCTGCAAATCCCCAATGAAGATTGTGGCAGAGGAGGGGCTCTGAGGTAGTAAGAGCTACTCTATGTTACCTAACACTTGTGTTGACTGAGCTCTTAAGGTGTGCCAATGGCGGCAGGGGGTGGGTATCACAAAGTATTTTTGGGGACTGGGATTTATTTTTCAAGTCTCTTCTCTCAGCTCTCGCCCATTTTCTCTCCTCCTCCCTAACAGTTTGTCCTGGCACACAATCTTCCTTCTTCCATTTTCTCCCTCCTCTAATGCCTCTTCTGTAGTCAATATATGATTTTCCCTCTCTACCACTCTCTTTACCTCATCCAATCCCGTCTTGCGCACCCGTCTTGGTTGCTCCTCTCATTGCCATGTTCCCTTTCTGTGGGACTTTGCTGTGAGTGAGGTCAGCTTCCAGTATTCTCGGTCAATCCGGGGCCTTCTCCTTCGTACTGACCATGCGCAGAGGACTTCTTGCGTCACGGTACCTCTGGCTCCGTGCCAGTCATTGTTTTGATGTCTTACACCGGATGTAGCTACTTTCTAAGAACCCCATAAACTTTGATAAAATAGCCTCGCTACGGCTGCGATTTTAACAGCGTCTGGCCTCGTTAAAACTCAGAACCAAGGAATATGGGCCACGAATGTAAACTTAAGCTGCTTGGCCAATCACGTCAGGAAACCGCGGTGTAACATCAAGGCCCCAGTGTTACGTCAACCTGGGTGTACACCAAAGTGCTGGTGAGGACTCTAGCCTCTGTGCCCCTCACCGAGGGCCCACAGAGAATTGCTAGCAGGAGCCCTGCGTCACTGTCCATCAGAATTTTATTTATTAAGGAGTTTTGTAATGCTTAAGGCTACATATCGCATTAATAGAATATATATACACACAATTGTATCTGTCAGTAGCGGCCGATGCAAATTAAAAGTTAAAGAGTGGTGTGGAGGGGAGCGCGAGGGGGAGTGCAGGGGGGGAGCACGGAGTTAATAATTCATTTTTTAAAAATGTACCTTAAGCTGCCGGCCGCCTCGGGGTACCTCTTCCTACTGGTCCCAGCGGACACTGGGACACATCAGAGACTCCCTGTGCAATCACTGCGCTGCTCTCATGCTATGGTATTTGCCTGAGTGGGCTAGCATAACGCTCCCCGGGGCCGGACTAGCTACCGGGCGTTTTTGCATGCTGCCGAGCTGGGGGCTGATGTCACTGCGGTGGGGGCTGATTTCGTTGATGGAAACCTGCGTGTGCTTCGAAATAAACAAAGTAAAATTAATTTCGTTCAACACACTCAGGTCCCCATCAACGAAATCAGCCCCCAGCTCGGCAGCATGCCAAAATGCCCGGTAGCCAGTCCGACCCTGACGCTCCCTTAGGCACAGGGAGTCTGTGCTGTTTCTCTAACCTGGCTGTGCAATACAGCCGGTTTGGAGAAACCTAACTGTGCATGTCTGTTTGGCCGGCCTAAGGCGGCCCACCAAACAGACATGTGCGGTTAAAAGTGCACATGTACACCATTCCTCCTCCCTCCCATGGCCCGCCCCCTCCCTACACACACTGGCTGGGCCAGCTGCTGTAAAATAAATCTATAATAAAATATTGTTTTATTTTTCAGCTACTGGCTCTGAGCCAGTGGGGTGACGCTCCTCCACCTTTGCAGAGGAGCGGCCGCTGATATCTGTGCCCTCTAACTAAAATCGTTGCATCACAGTGCTAGTGAGGGACTCCATAATATTTAGTCCTTCTTCCCTGTGCCGTCATGAGAATGCTTCAAACAGAGTCATATTCTAACTCTAGAAGACCAATCACCACTATGGCACTTTCAAGGGAGCAAATCTTTATAAAAAGATCTTCACCCAGAAATGTACACGGCATGGCCTCCCAGTCAGGACCGGACTGGCCGTTGCGGGCACCTGGCAATCCCCCGGTGCACCACAAGGATGGGGCCGGTTTTGGGCCCCTGGGGGGCGTTTTTGTTACAGGGCCGTTTTTGCTGCAAAATCTGCCCTGTAACAAAACCGGCCGAAAACCGGCCCTGGTAAAGAGCTTGGCGGCACCCCCACCCCCCTGGGGGGGAGGGGGGGGATGGCCGAGCACTTTGCCGGGTCAGTTTTGGTTCCCAGTCCGGCCCTGCTCCCAGTGCTGCGTTTTGAAGACACAGCTGAAGCTCCCTACAAGACACATGTTCCTTAAAACATCTTCTGTACTTTAGTGTGCTGCCGCCATCTTGCAAACAGAGGCTTCCGTATTATGGGCTGTGGCATTTTATCCACTTGCTTCTTTCTGGCTATAATAGAAATATTTTTGAGAGGAGTATTTCTCCAGTGATGCTTATTCACATCCCCATTAACAAATCTGCTATGAATGTTGCATTTTCTCTCCCTCTTAAATCAAAATCTCCATTGCGGCTAAGGCTGTGGTAATTGTTTCACAAAAAATATTTCTACTACCAAAGGCTGTATAAACCTTGAAGCAATTGTGGCACATAAGAACACTGGCTGGTTACGATACATAGGTAGAAATTATAGTGAAGTTTGTATTTGCTGAATGGAGCTAGAGACATGATCAAACATTAAGATAACATGCATGGTCAGGAATATTGGAATTATGCAGGAATGGAGGACCAAACTATGCAGCATGGTGGACTACCTTACCTCATGTCTGACCAGCATCAACCCATGCAACTCCAGCGCTGAGAACCACCAACAGCTAGAACAATACACCCCAGTGCAGTGATGCAAGAGGCACCTTGCCACAAAACACCCTGTGATGCCATGTGTAGGAATGCTGAATTCTGGTTTAGCAATACACCCAAATCAAAATAGGACACAACTAAATCTCACTTTTCAAACATGCTTGTAGATATGTTAAAAGAGACCATGCTTCTCTGTGACACTATGGAAGCACTGGACATAACCACTGTAATGCATACCACAGAAGCTAGCAAGAGTCTGGGCCATTTCAGAAGAAAACTGCAGCTATGCAGTGGTATTCTACTGATTTGCATAGCGTATTACACCAACCTTTTAATCACTTAAGGAGCTAAAGGAGTGAGGGGCAGAGGTAGAGATGGAAAAGAAGAGCCAGCAGAAAGGGTAGTAGGAAAAAGAAAGAACAAAGAAGAAGCATTGTGAATTGAGAGAAAAAATGCAAGTTTCGTATTGGATGTAGCAATAGTTCAATGTAGGAGCAGGAGACATGAATAGGGGACAAAGGGTGGAGGTGGTAGACTGCAGGGAGTGTTAGCTGAGGGGAATCATGACGTGCCAGATGCAGCGATTATTAGCTAATTAAAAGACATTATGGTAACCAGAAAGAACACCTTGGGAGGACTGAGGCCCTCCTACAACCTCCCAAAAATCCCTCAGCCAGACATACTGGGAAGCCGGTCTTTAGTGGATACACGTACTTCGGTGTCAACAGCACGTACGGGAGATGGTGATCTTGAGATCTTGGATTGGAGGGCTACTTGTTACTCTATGTGCTTGTGAGAAAGCAGAGGCATTAGGGTCTAAAAAGGAGTACACCACAGAGAACTGAAAGGTTCGGTCAAAGCATTCACTGCAGTCAATCACAGAAGGACTCAATTCCTTGAAATCTCCACTTAACAGCAGGTAAATCTTGCCTCAGCTTTAGAGTCTCTAGGCATCCAATGGTTTCAGCTCCCAATTTTACTAAATATCACACATTTTTTTGTAAGAGGTATAGAGTCTATTGTCCAAAATCTTATATGAATCAGAGAGACACGGAGCACACTATTGTGCTCATTTTATGGGTGGGCTTGACAAGATTTAGACATGGGTCAACTTTTGCATCTAAGTAAATGTTTCCCATCTAGAAACCAAAGAGGAGTGCCATGCAGTGTGCCATGGTCGAAGTGGGGGGGGAACGATTGAGGGGCACGAGTGCCCATACTTTCTTAATTTTAGAAACACAGTTCCCCCACTTTCTGTAAAAAGAGGACCGTTCCAGGAGTTTTAAATCTGCCATTTGAAATACTTCAGTTGGAGTGTAACACAGAGAGTCCAAGGGAGGGGGAGACAGCTAAGCAAGCTTTCTTGCCAGGGCGAAAGAAATGTAAATGTGCACAACTGATCAATCTGCAGATCGAAAGGGTGCTTGGAAGTCAGTTTTGGCTTTAATTGATGGAATCACTTGAAGTTTCCTGATGACACATGTTTATTCTTCTTTAGGATTATTGTACAGGAGCTACCAGCTAAACTGTGAAGAGTGTGCTTTTAAAAGACATATATATATATATATATCTTTGCACTTTGTACGGTCTGGGTATTACTAAAATCCATAATTTGTAAGCACTCTTTAGCTTAAGTCTTTATACGCATTTTGTAGCACACTATCCTATATTGTGAGAAATGCACATTTAAAATAAAGACTTACATGCTCACAGTGCTTCTGCTACAGACTAGGACCTCGTAGCACTAAACATTCCAAGTCACTATTCTCCACTGCACCAACCAGGATTCGATTCTGTGGCTCTCTGGTGCAGTACAATAACTAAAAGAGGTTTCATAATGTCTGATAGACCATGTCCCACTGACTAACCGACCCTGCATTTAATTTAATTTGGTTTAGTTCAACCCTAAAGGCTCGGCGGCCCTCCTTTTGCTGACACCCTCTATTGCCTCCCACGTGAGAATATAGGCACCGCCTTTCCACGGCCCTTCTGCTCCACAACAAAATACCACCTTGAACTTTCACACCGAGAGATACCCAACACCGCAGCAGCTGTGCTGACCCCAGCTGTCCCCGAAACCTTGTCCAAACAACTGCTAACTAACAGTAATGCCTTCTAGACACATGGCGGCCTGGGCCGGGGTCGCTGGCCGGCAGCTGCTGTCAGGAGGAATGCAACGCCACCTTCTTCCGGCTTGCGCTGCCACTCACTACAAGGCACAGGGAAACCCTTAGCCAATCAAAATGCTAGGCGGGAGATAACAGCCAATCGGAAATTTAGACAGCCTAAACTAACCGCCACTAGTTATTACTGCCCCTTTCAAGTCAACACCACAAAGAGTTTGCTGCGCATGGGGTTTTCTTAGCAGCAGCGCCGTTTTAAAGAGGTCGGCGCATTAAGAGCAGTGAATAAAGTCTCAGTACTGCTAAGAGTTATGTAAATGAATAAAGCACGTAAGCGGATATCTTTGCCAACACCCTCCCTGCCTTAATCATGGTAACATTGGAAGAAGTTCTGGGTTCTGAAGCGCGTGCCCATGAGTATAGCATGGTGGGGTGACCAGGCATCCCGGATTTGCCCGGACAGTCCCTGTTTTCCCCGGCAGATTTCAGGGAATGTGTAGCTCCTGTCCCGGTTTTTAGAGAGGGTCGACTGAAAACAGCAGGAGGTGCTTTATAGTGTTTACAAAGCAGGGAAAGTTATCAGTTGTTTCAAGAAAACAGTATAATTATCAGGCAAGCCACTGGGTTTAAAAAATTACTCTTTATGTACATTCTAACTGCCTAATCTGTAATTCTCTGCTGAGGAGCTCAGTCATTCTTGAAGTAAAATTGTAGTCCTTCTTTTATTTCATTGAAATTTTGGTCACCCTAAACTTGTGAGACATGCGGGTGGGTGTTTGGAAGAATGATAATATATTTGCTTTGAGCCGATCGATGTGGGTCGAGTTTCCAATATCCTACATGCAGAGCGCCGAGGAACAGTCACCGTGTTATGAGACGAGTGCTTAAACATGCGATGTATGAGGAAGTGTGGAAGGTGAACGCACATAGTGTGTTACACTGGCAGTTCTGATTAGCTCTTCAGGTCTCTTTATTGTGCGGTTTAATTTATTCTTCAATCTAGATATTTTTTTCACTGCGGTTTTCTCTGTGGGCTGCGGCAGGGGGTTGTCCACTCTGTGTTCTTGTGGATCCGCAGCAGGTAAAAGGTGTTAATAAAGAGTGGGGGTCAGACATCTCTATGGACAGACCGTGCTACTGTCCTCCATTACATAATTTGCCACTATGAGAAGTCAAATGAAGAGATTTGCCAAGATGGACTGCGTTATAGTCATCCTTTTTGTCGTTATAGGATGTCAGTGCTCAGAGCGTGTGACTATTCGGTACCTGCAGGGTGGTCTGTGTTCGAGTTCACAGGTGGCAGACCTCTATGGTCTTGGCAAGCTTGGCTGGTTTGTACTGAGTGGTTATTTAAGTGGGCTGGTATAGTCTGTATCGGTGCCATCCAGTTGCCAGAGAGGTACGGCAGGGTCTTTCATACATGATATGCATGACCAGGATGGATCAGGGTATGAATTGGTGTAGGAGATCATAAGGTAACATGGATTATACCAAACTGATACTGGGGGACTGTTGTAGACTACAGACACAGCTCCATCTTGTGATTAGATGTATATGGTGGGGTAGACAAAGAAATGTGGCTAAAACACTTCACCTGGACATTCAAAACAAAAAAATATGCGGCTAGGCATTCTGGATCTTATTCTAAATGTCTGTGGATATACATGTGAGTGTAAAATCTCTTCAAAGAAAATAAATTGGGATGCAATAGTAATAATTTAGTGGACACTAAAAGTAAGTACAAAGTACAGTACTGGATCGCCAGCTGCATACTTTACAAACCGTGGCACAAGAGCGAATGGTGCTACCTCACCTCACATCATACTACCAAGATACACACTCTGAGTCTTCGAGGGATCTGGCAAAAAATATCCGCAAACATAATAGTTCCATGTCGATGAACTCATAGTGGACCTTCAACTGTGAAAAGTCACCTGGATGAAGAAATCCCATCTCGACAGGGACCTCTGCCCCTCACCAGTAAAGAGGTATGCCCTGTCGGTCTGGGATAAAGTTGTATCTCATCCGGGTTTCACCTCGTTCCTGCCCCCATTTACACCCATCTCTTTTAACTCAGATTTTTCCCCAGCACTGTCACCCTCCCAGGTAAGCACCTGGAGAGAACATAAATGTCTCATGGTAGGCTCTCTCTTCAAGGCCCAGGAAATTCTTTCCTTTGAGGAGGTTAAACAGTGATTTAGGCTTCCTAAATCGGAACAGTTTGCAAATACTCAATTCTGACATTGGTACTTCCATCCTTCCTTGTGGGAGGGAGCAGCTAGATCACTTATGGCCGAAGAGCAATGGTCCAAAGTTGGACACCAAAACAAAGCTCTAGTATACACTCTTTGCTGCTTTCTCACATAATCCCCCAGTGGGGATAAGACACCAAGGCAGAAACGGGGTGGGAGAGGGGACTAGGGCATGAGATTATACAGAAGCACTGGGACAAAATATTTGTTAAAAGACGCAGCTGTGCCGCTGATGTGTGTCAGCGGGAAACCCAAAACAAAATCCAGACATATTGATATAAAACAACCGACAAACTGCACAGTCGAAACCAGCAACTTCAGCCCAAAGCTAGGGGGAGTGCGGAGCCACAGCCACATTCCTGTACCTACTGTGGCGCTGCCTCAAACACCATAGCTATTGAGAGAGGCCGCTTAAGGAGATCGGGGACCGCTTTAAAACATACATTCTGCGCGACCCAGTAGTTATCTTTTTGGCAAACCCTACCTACTGAAGCACTCCCCCAAATCGGTTTGGGGGAATCATTTAGCCATAAAACTAGTAACTGCCGTTCAGAGTATACTTAAATTGTGGGAACCACTATGACACCCACACTTCGTGACTGGATGGGCCGCCTGTGGGAAACACAGGCAATGGAATAGTTGGCGATGGCGACCCAACCGTCTATCCATGCATATGAAGTTACTTAGGTCCCATCATACACATTTTATTGTGTGACTTCTGGGAATTAACATGCCCAAAATATCTAAAGGTGTTACGTCTCATTCCAAGTGAGCCGTCTCAGCTGCTTTCCTCGAGTGCCTAGCACGCTTCAACTCTCCAGAGTCAAAGTACGTCGACCCACTACACTCCAATAGACAACTTTCAAGCACATGGTAGACGCTGGATGCGGGAGGGGGTTATCTGGAGTATTTGTTCCTTTTGTTGTTCTTTTGATACATGCCTTCTTACACACAGCTTTCCTCGCCAGCCATTGGGTTGTGGGCAATGGATTGTGTTAAGGTCAATACTTAAACCTCAACAAAAACAGTTGTACCAAAGTACAGAACTGTATGCAGGCACTTCTAGAAAGCTGGAGTATTACGGCTAAGCATAGGCAAAGTGGAAAAAAGCTTCAGTGCATAGGTATGTACTCGGTAGAACACTTGTATAGTGCTCTCTATGCATAGGCATGTCTAGTATTGGAATGCTAGTCGACTTATAAATGCTGATAACATAACATAACATAATGGACAGAAAAATGATTCTAAGAACAAGGCATTGAGCAATCAAATGAACCTTTTGGTGGGAGGGCTTATGGGTATAGTCAGGTCATTCTACAGAAAAGGACCACACATCTTACATGATAAACTACATTTTCATATCCACTCGCGAACCTGAGATCTTGTCATCGAGCCATTGCCTCTGTCAAACGCACAAACAAAGTCAGAGTGGGCGATCGGTCGTTTTCCAAATCAGCCGCGGTCCTCTGGAATGGCTTGCCACTTGACCTTAGTCTAACTTGCGACTATCTTCTGTTCAGAAAAAAACTGAAAACCATCCTGTTTCCCAGACACTGATCAACCTTGATCATTCCAGTATACTCTATTCCGTCCTAGGGCCATGATGTCCCTTGGGACAATTGATGCGCTCTACAAATACAAATACAAAATATAGTTGTGGGCAGCGGCTGAAAAAATAAGCAGACACATCAGGGCTCATGTAGGGTGAAATATTTGAGGCAGGGCATTGGAGACCATAAAGCAGTTAATGTTCGGAGAGCAGAAGGCTTTTCCCATCAATATGAGAGGTGCTAGGCTATTCACTGCTTCATCCACCAAACATCCAATGAACCATAATCCTGACCTCTACTTTATTATGCAGAGCTAAGCTCAAGGAGATAAAGGAACATCTACTATTTACAATGTGTAGAGAGGCCCTAGTGCTTCGTGCAGCATTTGTTGCAGTCCGCAAGCAGAGAAAAGGTTACTCGGTTGTGCCCATGGGTGGCAATGGTAAACCCCAAGGTGTAAAAGAAGCAGTTAGAGTAGACAACAAAGAAGAGTGATATATGCAGACTGGCAAGGCAAACTACGGACCTCATCTCAGGTGCCACATTTGTATAGATGCTAATTATATATTGTATACATCTGGTGACAGCTGCTGTATAGTTACTGTTTGATCTCAGTTTCCTTTGAAAGGTGCTTTTGAGTTCCTTGTAACTTTTGGAGACAGTTACCAAACAACTAGAGTAAGTAACTAAGTATTAGCATGTAAAGCAGAGAAGATTAGAGGTATGGGAGAAGGGGCAATTGGGCAGGACCCCCACCTGTAAAGAACCCCCCTTGGGAAAGGGATCCATCTTTATCGCAAACCTGTGTTTATTTTTACATTATGTGGATTTTTGCTCCCCCTGTCAAGACATTTCTGCTGTTTTTGTGCAATCTCTTTTTTAAACATTTACCAGTTTGGGACATTGTGTGGGTTTCAAATGGCCAAGGCAGACTGGCCATACTCGGCACTGGACGTTTCCCCAGGAGGCTGAAAAGGTGGGGGGCGGTTTTGTAGCAGTGCAGACGTTTTAAAAGCATCCCTTCAGTATTCCTTGTATATCCAACAGTTTTCAGGCAACAATAAAAGTGCCAGGATACTCCTGGTGATTAATGTACCTGCGGGAGAGAGATCAGAGTTTTGTCTAGTGGCAGTTTTGACTCATCTAAGGTAGTGCATATGGTTAATATGCCTATTGAAAGGAATATGAACCATGCAGATCACAGAATAGTATTTATTGGGTATAGCTCAGTGGGTTACTGCTTTTGTCACAAAGATCCTTTTGTTACTGTGCTAGATTACGATTGTAAAGTATGAACTGCACAGTGAGCTATGAACTGCCATCAAAGAGCTGCATGCAAACTGCCCGGTTCAGGTAAGAAAGTTATATTTTTACCCAGTCTTTCAATATCCTAATTCTGCTAAAAAGGGTTTGTTCGGCTATAAATAAACTCTTATTAGTAAAGCCATCCCTAACTACTGTGTTACGAATGGAGTCCTGAGTTTGTGCTACTCCAGACAAGCACTCTTACAAAATGCCTACCAGTATGATTGACGAGAATCCTAACCCATGTAGTCCCCTTTGTCTTACGTAACATTTTCTATACACTGATTTACACACACATAATTTGTTGGCTCTGTATGTGTGCAACATGTAAAGTGCTTTGACGCCCTCCGCTGGTACAGATGAGAGGCTATTGGAGGGTGATAGTGAGGGAATCATTGCAGAGCCCCAACCAAGACGTAACTTGATGCACTGTAAGGTCATCCTTTACTATGCTTTAAAAGCTAATACAATTTAATTCATAATGAAAAATGTGTTTCAGAATGCACCATTGTTGCAATTGTTCCCACATTTTCTTGTGGGAGGAGAATCCCCCACCCCAAAGTCCTATTGTAGTGGTCAGGCTCAGTCACTGCGCTTGCTTGCTCTACCCCTTTAACGGGCTAGTCTGACAAAATGTGGCTGGGCTGCTTTGGGTTCAGAGTCCAGCCCTGCAATTGGCACAAAATGGGTAATAGAATTCAAAATTCAAAAATGTTTCTAAAAAGAAGCCTTATAATATGTTTTGCCTAAAGGAACCAAATGAATCTTTGTAATTATGCTGATTTTATGCTTTCGTGGAAAGCAACACTGGGTGTGGGCTCCCCACAGTAAGGCCAAGCCACAAACTAACTAGAAAACTATACAAGTGCCAATACTGTTATATTTAGTAAACCTTCTCAAGTTCTTCACTATAAGAATCAAACTTAATGTGAGTGCAAGACTTGGAAATCAGTCTGAATGAATCACTTTTTATTCATATTTTTAGAGCATTTGTTGGTTAAATTTCACCAATTTTTTACAGTCAACATACAAAAGCCATTTCACAATAAAAGCAATGAAAAAACTTCCTCCTCAACTTTCACACTTCGTTGATCAACAATACACATTCCATTCTTACACTCTCACACACACCCGACAACCATAGTTTATTTACAAATCAATATACAATAATGCATCTAATTTTACCATAGACAACAATTTGTTCATTTTAGAGTATTTTGATACAATTATATGTATTTAGAAGATCTTATGGTGTAAAGAAAGCGGTCTACGCGTTTCGAACCCCTATTTAGTGTGGAGTTCTCATCAGGACCTCACAGCTTAAAACTGGAATGTGCCCTAGTTCTTAAAGTGCCCGGCGTGTAACACTGAAAAAAGAATCTAAACGGGAATTGCAGATTGTGTCTCTGTTATGTTGGAATTGTATGAAGTCTCCTCTCTCCAATGTTGACTGTAAAAGCGGCTCGCTTGTCAACCTTTACTCTTTGATGCGCTCTCCGTCACGCAGCCTGTGTTCTCACCGAGACACAATCTGAAATTCCCGATTAGATTCTTTTTTCAGTGTTACACGCCGGGCACTTTAAGAACTAGGGCACATTCCAGGTTTAAGCTGCGAGTTCCTGATGAGAACTCCACACTAAATAGGGGTTCGAAACGCGTAGACCGCTTTCTCTACACCATAAGATCTTCTAAATACATATAATTGTATCAAAATGCTCTAAAATGAACAAATTGTTGTCTATGGTAAAATTAGATGCATTATTGTATATTGATTTGTAAATAAAGTATGGTTTCGGGTGTGTGTGAGGGTGTAAGAATGGAATGTGTATTGTTGATCAACGAAGTGTGAAAGTTGAGGATGAAGTTTTTTCATTGCTTTTATTGTGAAATGGCTTTTGTATGTTGACTGTAAAAAATTGGTGAAATTTAACCAACAAATGTTCTAAAAATATGAATAAAAAGTGATTCATTCAGACTGATTTCCAAGTCTTGCACTCACATTAAGTTTGATTCTTATAGTGAAGAAATTGAGAAGGTTTACTAAATATAACAGTATTGGCACTTGTATAGTTTTCTAGTTAGATTTTATGCTTCCAGCAGATCCACACCGGGCCGAAGGCGACAGGGCAGGGTTGTCTAGAAAAATCCATGTACTATTTTGACACCGGAACTACACTTTGATCTCCACTACAGCCAAATACCAGTGAATGAAATTCATTATAACAAACCTCTCAAACTGAAGCATTCAGTGGAGTGCCTTTATTTTCTTGGGATGGAGTGGAGTTTGAGAAAGTTCTGTGAAAAAATAGGTGAGAAGGGTCTTTGAAGTGTTAACCATTAGAATTAATTTCCAATATCTTTACCATAAGTATTCAGATAATTTCAGAATCCTCAAACCCTCCAAAGATAAAACATTCCAAAAATAAACCGACCTGGTTAGAAGAGGGAGCATTTTTCCCTTCATCTAAGTAGAGTTCTATGGAGGATTCAAGGATCCAGGCCATTAGATTGGATGGCAGTAACTGAAATGTTTTGTTACAATGGCCATTATAGGGTACCAGGCAATTAGGCCAGCATCTTGATTTTGTGACTAATGTTATATAAGTGGATTTAGGAGGAATCCCCTGATGTTAGGAAGTATAGGGGTGGGGAATATAGGGGGAGAGGTGTCAGTGAGACAGATAGTGTTCTCAGTAGAAATTAAGACAAAAAAATCAAATTTCAGGTCCATGAGTCTGCAAATTTGCAAGTAGATCTAATGTTTTTTAAAAGACACACGAAAAAACATATCTTTTTTTTGCTAATCCTGAACTAAAAGTTGAAACAAAAGTTCAAATATCCATGGCAAAGACAATAAATCACATACCAAATGCAAAGCAAATACTCACACGATATTTATACCAATCAATAACTGATTACGCAACATTATTAAATAACAAAAATATTCAAGAATAGAAATGTTTCTATATCCATGGTGAAGTCATTGTTAGTGCTGAGGTGAGATGTAATTTCATCGATGTAGTTTGTGATGTATATGTCACATTAATGGTGAGGTCATGAGCACAGTTTTTAGGGTGAGCATTATGGTCTGTATGGCGGGGTGCAAATTATGGTTTGCTGAATTAACAATAAATGCTCAATTCAAAGAATCTGGTTTTATACAACTATATGTCTGTATATGCACAGACACATTTATCTCAAGAGCAGTTGGAAGTTAAAACTCATCACAATCTGGTAACCATGTGCTGCTGGGGAGGAAGATAAGATGGGGTGAGGACGGGGAGGAAGGAAAGAGGGGAGGAAGCCGCTATAGATCACAACTGCAGAGGAAACAGATGATCCGCTTGAACCAGTATCTCCTGGCTTTACTAGTTCACAAAAGAAAGGCTTGTTGGTCCAGGAGGAAGTAGACTTTGATGGGGCGATAATACCTTTTATTGGCTGATTTTTTTTATTGATATCACAAATAAGGGGAGTGCCAGACCATTAATGTACACCACCTCCTTTAGCAAGAGGACCATGGACGTCAAATAGAGGCGTCATCTGCTACCCCTGGTTTGCACCTTGGTACGGAAAAAATAAACAGGGCTAAGCGGAGACGGCTATTAGATTCCTACTATAAGAACATAAAATGTGTTAACAATTTAGAGTTTTATTACTACCACCTAATTGACATGGATACTAACATTAGTAGATGTTCATTATCAACAATCTGTGTAAGTAAGAACACCCTGGAAGTCCCCGTGAGGGACTATCTAAACGAGTTTGTCGTTAAATGGACCACTCAAATCTCAGTGCATGGGCAGGTGTATTGACATCTCAAGTGGGTGCACCCACGAATGTCATCATAGGGGCAAAATAACCAAGGAATATATCAACCCCAGACAGTCACTCAACATGAAAAGTATACACTTCTGTGGTACGACGTTATCCAACTCCTGCAACCTTTTTGGTGATGGCATTTTGGTTTGGCCAAACACTGTAATAAAGGCCTGGATAGGTTGAGGTACTTCTAGCAAATCCTACGGGGGATTCTGAGAGATCTCAGTAGAGAATGGTATGCGAGACCCGGGTGTAATGGAGGCTGCAGAATTTAAGACAACAAATATCCAGAGTCTAATCTCGTTGGAGGCAGGTGAGGAGACCTAAGGAATCCTGACTCTGTCAATGAAACAGGTATTTGGCAGAAAACACAGACTTCATATTTCCCCGTAGAAATGTGAAACGTTCTGTGGATTTTGGGGTTATTTCCTGCAGATTTTCTGTCTCTGCCTTAATTTCCCAACAGAATGAAAGGTTTGAAAACAGTGAAGAAGCAAGAAGTAATGTCTGGGAGGAAAAGGAAGGTAGAGACGTGCTAGCAGCTCTGATATGAATTTCATGTAGGAGCAGCTCAGCAGAGGGTCAGGTTGGACTGAGAAGGCTGGTCCCCAGTGCTTAATATGAGCCAGTGGTTTCCGGTGCTCGGCATCTGCACTTATTTGTCAACGCCGACATTTATGACAGTCTGCCACATGGTGGAGCTGTTTGTCTAATTTAGAGATGAGCACAACAACAATTGTTTATTAATTCAACATATATTAAAAATGACTAATACCTGCCATACTTATAGCTTTGGGGGCCAGAACTGTCATTATTGTAGGAACGTGATGGTTAGTAGCTGTTTTGTTACTCTAATTGGCATCGCTGACAGCAGCAATGGGTAGAGCAAGTGGAAGCCGCCTCCTGACTAGGGCCCTGGCACTTTAAAAAAAACAAATTAAGCACTGTAGCTCCCTACCTGTCCCAAACAGGAAAGCAACTGTTGCTCCCCTGTACTATGTCAATACACCTTCTCCCTTGCCTTACACCTGCTGACTTGGTGGAGGCGTTTTCCTAGGCATGAATTTCTCTGGGCTTCATATTTTCCACTCTTGGGTTAAAATACTCAGAAGAGGGAGTGGTACCCTAGCCTTCAATCTTCCTGTAGCCAACCTGTCCAATGACCCTCTAGTTGGTTTCCCCCGTGCATCAAGGTGCTGCAGAGGCCTGCGTTACGCCCTTGCTTCCAGATTGTATACTTCTACAAGGAACCCACTCAACCGGAGGCACCCAGTCCTTTCCTGCCTCATTGACTACATCTTGCAAGATGTTGTGTGTTTTGAGTGGCACAAAGAGATGAAAAAGTTGAGATGGGAGTGAGGTACACAGAGGGAAGACTCCCTGCCATCAGAGCACAGGGAAACAGATGAGGTGTGTGACCTGTACAGAGCCCTTCACATTTGAACATGTAAAGAATGGAGTCTGAGAAGAAATTAGGATAAGTGGGACAGAGTCCCTATATGTTTAACATTCGGAAATGCAGCATGTGCAGTATGTTGTTTAACCAGGACTATTTAGGGCAATACATTGAGAACATTAATAAAATGCTCAGTGTCGTCTCGGCAGATTTCCAAGCCTTTTCCCACTTATTTTCCGTGATTCCCATTCCCAGATATCTGAGAACATTTCTCCAAATGTTAATATATTTTTCTGAGAAGTTGGGCTGCCTTTTGCTGACGATTGAAGGCATATGGGCTGATTGGCTGCGTCCCTTGACCCGGCAAAGCAAAAAAAAAACAATAAAAAAAACTAATGAAGCAAAAGAAAAAAATACAAGTTGCTTTATTTGTCTTCAATTTTTATCTTGTGCAGACAGGCAGAAAAGAAAAGGAACAGTCAGTGTTTTTACAACAGAGGCAGTACATTAACAAACACAATCTGAATGGAGATAACAACTCAGAGGGGAAGTCAAAGATGCTAAGCACAAGAACAGGGGGTGCAGATATATGAATCACACTATTGAAAGCAAAGCGGTCTCTGTTGAAACAATACACCAAAGTTGGTGGACTCAGAGAAAGACTATGTACGAGGTGGGTATTACAGGAAGACAGCAGTGCAGCATACTGCCCAAACAATGGAAATCCAGCTGGATGTAGGCATTCCCAAGAAGGACAGAGGCAGGAGCATGGCTAGATATGTTCATATGAGCTCCAGCCGAGCTCCCACCACATCCCTCCCAGAAAGCACCAAAAAGCCTAACCAATGATCATCTTTTAGTACCCTGCATCTCAAACTTGGCAGTAAGTATGGCCCAATGTATCCCCTCCTTCTTTATCTAGATGGATAACGTTTTTAGGTTGAAGCCTACCAGCACAGCTGTCTGGTTTGCTAACAACATCTTGGGGACATTGGGAAAGCTTCCCTGGGAATGCATTCCACCCACTGATTACCATTGGCTTTGTGGTTTGTAACTTGCATTTGGATGATGCTTTCTATTTGCTGGTTCTATTTAATTTAGGCTGTCCAGCTTGAGATTGTCTTTTCCGTTGCCCAAAACCTATTTACTGTATTCTTCCGCCCAAACTAGGTTTCTGTAAACAGGCCTTTAAATCTTGTTTTTATATTGTCAAATTTGCTGTGCTTTCAAAGACAGAGGTCAAATGTCAGACATTGTCCTCCAGGGAGTTTGGTGTTTACTTTCCTTTCTCCTACTTTCAATTGAGAGGATGTATGTGACAATCTTCTGGCTGCTGGGAGTGCACTTGAGGAAGGCTGTATAATGGTATTTGTTTTCTTAGCACACACATTTTAAATGTCTGTAAATTAATCAAATAATATCTAGAATTAGAAAAGTACAAATGAAGCATATTTTGGGTAATTCTAAAGTGTGGTGGAAACATATATTTTAATACGATCAGAACAAATCAATACACTAGGTGATAACATTTCCACACATTATCATTTGTGCATTGTATACTTTTATCAGTAAAACTATATGTCGGTGGAAGTGTAATGGTCATTTCAATTGAAAATGTGGTCTCTAATGGTAGTACGCTACCACACCATGCATACTCCACTTTACCCCACTTTACTCCACTCCACTCTACTCAACTCTGCATAACTCCACACAAAATGAAGTGTGTGTCAATTTACATGGGTGAACTCTTTAAGGGTACAATTTTAATAATAACAAATACATAAATAAACCCAGTTACATGCCTGTATGCATGATTTCTTCCAGGCCACATTTTTACCTGTGTGGTGTCAACTATGATAACAGTCTGGTCCATGACAAGAAAAGCACGTAATGACTGGGCCATTACAGAAGCCTTGGTTCATAGCGCATCTCTAAAATGTATGTACCACCAAGACAACCTTGTGCATGTTTACAACATGGTGGAGAAGTTAAGAAACATGGAAAAGGATACTAAACTGCACATTTTGGGTCTGCAAACAGAAGACTTCAGACCTTTAGAGCACTTTCTCACAAACACACATACGTGACAATTTTGAGCAGACACCCAAGTAGGGTCAAAAGCCATTTGAGATCACCAAAGGGCTAAAGAAAATACAAAACATTCATAGAAGTGTAGACAGAAACAGCACACAGAAAAAGGATCCCAAAGGTGGTGTCGAAACTCAAACTTTGACCATGTATGGGTGAAGTAATTTTGA
The DNA here is from genome assembly GCF_964261635.1 of Lissotriton helveticus. Taxonomy (NCBI): domain Eukaryota; kingdom Metazoa; phylum Chordata; class Amphibia; order Caudata; family Salamandridae; genus Lissotriton; species Lissotriton helveticus. The sequence continues at coordinate 595,187,619 of NC_136065.1, read as the reverse complement.
TTTTCCCAGACCGGAGACAGAAAACACAAGAGGATTGAGATGTAGGTGGTGAGGGCTAAATAGAGATGAAAGTGTAGGTGACTCATATATAGTCTGCAGTAACCTCAATCTTCCTTTCACACAAGTGACTAAACATACACTTTTGTATGTATGTATGTAGTATTTGTTTATTGTGAGCCTAGCCAAAATGCAGTGGAGCACTATCTAGGGGTAAAGGCAGAATTCTGGTCAATAAATGAAGAGGTGGCTAGGTTATGGGGTCAGTAGTGGATTGTTACCAAAGACACTTAAAGGCATGAGCAAAGTGGGCACTTGCCCACGGCTCCCACATCACAAGGGGCCCCCTAGGAAAGTCATCTTTCTCTCTATACCACCTCTACCCTTTTCTCTTTCTGAACCTCTGCCCTTCTCCCTGCCTACCTCTGACTTTGTCTCTCTCCACCCAGCGTCATCGTAACGACTTTGGGCCCCACTCAAGACATATTTTCGCAGTTTTGTGTGACATTGTTTTGGAACGTTTAAGAATGTAACTGGTGGCCTAATGTAAAATGATGGGACACCCCTGCAGAATGTGAACAGGGGCCCCTGGGTCTCCCACATCTCAGATTCATTAGCATTGGGCAAAATGAGGCCCCTCTGAAAAGTTTGGGTGCCCCTGAATGTAACATATAATTCAGTATTGTTTGGTATCACGTTTACTAGAATTCGTAGAAAATGGCTAAGTAAATGTAAAGTTGTTTCCAACAGGGGTCTTCAAAATACATTGTGCCTTGGGCCCCCACGACTCTTAAGATGACAGTGACTTACTACATTGTGATCAAGTGCTGTCTATAAAAAGATGCATTTCTGGGGAAGATTTGAGGTGACCTCAAAAGGCTCTACCATTAGGCCGACTCATAAATGTTGGCAGTTCTGCAACCATGTTGGTTTGTTTGGTCGGTCTTTGGTTGAAATACCCACACTTTGTTGTTTTTTTCCCTCCCTAAAATTTCTTATCTGTGGGCCGCGGCCAACGAAGATGTTCCAAATGACTTCCCTGTGCAAAAGACAGGCTGCAAGAAGACTATCATAGGAGGTGGGAAAAGAGAAGTCTCTGGAGGCTGGCGTGCCATCTGTTTTATCTGTGAACTGTCTAATGAATCCAACTGTTATTCAGTTTTCATTGTGTATATGAGCTGCCCGTAGAATATAGGCGGCTGCCAGTGGAAACAGTTTTCTAGCAGCCTTCCAGGAACAACAGACCATTCTAAAATGTTATAACTGAAAGAAATGCATCATGTACACAATATCAATATTTAACAACTATTAGACAATTGGAATGTGGAGCACTCCATTGAATACAATGGAGTGTTCCATGCTTCTACGGGCCGGTAAAGGTCCGCAGAGCAATATTCCAATGTTATTTGAACAAAGGCCTCTCGGAGCCCGAGGGGATTTCAATCCCCTCGACCTCCGGGAGGCCTTTGTTTTTATTTATTAGAACATTCTGCCCTCTAGTGGCAGAATGTTCTAATAGTCTTATAGCCCTTTGTAGCTCGGCTATACCGGCTATTAAAGTCCCGCTCCCTTGTTAAAGGCCCGAGCCAAGAGTGGGCCTTTAATAGCCGGTATAGCCCGCTATGGCTAAGTGGTCTATGCAGTGCCCACCTGTCATGGCATTTCAAGACTCGGATGTGCGAGTCTCATCATTAGTCTGGCTTGAAAGTGTAGCCGCCTCAAATATTTATGGTTAGGTTAGGTTACCAATTATTATAAGATGAGTACAACTTTCCCACCACATACGATTGCATGTTTGGTGTATCATTCTTCCTCCTGTACACTGTTTGCATTGCCATAGAAAAGAGACTATTTTACATGTCAAAGGTATGCTGAACTGCCACACATTAAATTCTTAACTCCTATATGAATTGGAAAAGGAAGCAATCGGTTTTAATTTTATTTTTTCACTTCTGCATGTTTATTAAAATGTTTTATTTTCAGTACTCAAAGGGCAAGCCAGACCAATTGGCTGTGTCAATGCTTGTTTTACCTATATCACAGATCTAGTTGAAGTTCCTAGGTACAGGAAGTGGCCTAAGGGAATCTAGCTTAAAACCTTGAGCCAGCAAACAGCAAACAGCAAACAGAAAACATAGTAGCACAAAATTGTAAATTTCCCAACAGTTAGGTCTGATTATTATAACCATGCATTGTCCTGGTTGATCTGCCCTTCTTACGTGATGCTCATTGCTCTCTGGTGACTTTCAGCAGTACGCATGCGCAATGGCAGTCCCTAACCTTTCAAGATGAATTAGGGATCATGTGGCAAAAGCTATATCTTTAAGAACCTTTTCTCAGGCAATCAACGAGCGGACTAACAACTTAAAAAGAATATTCTTGCCTTTTGAGATAGGAAAGACCCTCGAACCTCCCCCGCTCACACTTATCCGAATAGACCCATCTGCATTCATTCCTTTTTTAGGTCGAGCAGACCTGCATTCAAAGCGAAGCTTTGATTGCTGTCTGCTTCTAGACCTATTGTCAGCCGTATTTGGGAATGTGGACAAGAGATGGGCACCAGCGCAGATTGCACCTCATGGGCGCGCACGGCGCCGTGCCCATCTCCTGCCTCGGAAGCTCCAACACGCATGCGCATACCCAGAGACACACACACACGAGCACCCATGCACGCACCCATACATACAAAGAACCCACCCCCGCCGTCGCATACACACACCCGCACACACACGCACACACACACACTGCATACACACACTGCATACACACACGCTCCCCCCTTACCTCACCAGAGACACACACACCAGCGCACATACACACACGCACGCATACAGAGACACCCCCGCCGTCGCACACATACACACACACACACACGCGCACACATACACACACGCGCCCCCCCTCCCTCCCTCCCGAATACAGTCCCACTTACCGCCAATCCGGTGTTCTGTAGCCTCCGCGGGGCTCTCCCTCGGGCATGGGAGCCCCGCGTCACCACTGCTACTCGGGCCAGGAACTCCGTGGGCGCTGATTCGCGCACAAGACGGAAGTCCCGCCCCCACGCTAGGTTTCGTTTTCAGGAGTGCGCGCGCACATCTTGTTTTTAAATGCGGGTTATTTTAAATTGTGTACAGTATCTGCTTTCTGCCCATTAAGTTTAATTTGATGCTGCACATCTCTTGGGTGCACCATCCTCCCGGCCCCCGTCCCCGCAGCATGCCTCACATACCTGCCCCTCATTCCCGAGCTGCTGCCGGTGCCCATCGGTTGTGCAAGGGGGACGCTGTGTAAAGGATCCCGGTGCGCCATGTGCTGAAGACAAGTCGAGACTTGCAGATCAGCTCGTGTTTCGGGCGGAGCTCCAGGGATTGTAGGCGGGATAGAGGGGTCTTCACACCTCCTCATACCCTGTTGGGCTGTGCGCGGGGCCCTGACACTGACCTCTCTCGTAGCCTCCTTGCTCCAGAACCATGGACCCCCGCCGCCGTGCCAGCCCAGTGCCGAGTAACGCCACTCTCATTGAGGGCAGAGGGTTCTGTCAGACACCCTCGCCGCACACAGGGAGACTGCAAGGACCATCCGACAGGTAAATCGATGCTTTTTTTTGTTTTTGTTGCGAAATTAAGGTGGGCATAACTTTCCCGGCAGTGGGAGGGGAGGGGTGGATCTGGTTGTAGGGCAGTCTGTCTGTGAAAAGCAGGTACATACTGTACCTCTTTAAGGAGGGAATGGTAAACTCCCAGCATATGCCTTTCTCGTTTCGCGCTGGGCGTCACACGTTGTGTTTTTTTTGTATTTGTTAAAAAAGTGAAGAGGGGCGTACGTGTTAATTAAGGTTGTTAGTGACTTTTTGTAAGCAGTGGTGGTGTTGGAATTGTTACGTACCTCAAATAAAGGAGGGACCCACCTAATCCAGCTCAATGTAAAATATTGACCAATCGAGTTGGTTCTTAGAGAATATCACTGTTCAATGTTGGGGGTTTATCATAACAACTCCATAGCTACCGAGTAGCGCAACAGCACTTTACGGGCCGTGGATTTTAAATACTTTCTTGCCAGGTTAAACAAGAAACTACAGGTCCCAGAATGAAATGAGTAGCTATTTGCTAAAAATCAACCACGTCCAGCATCTCACGTGTTACGTGGTATGTAGAGCCCTATATAACCCAGTTCGACTGGGCTGAGAAACACGGGTAAAACTGGAGAGCAAACAAAGGGGAATAATGTCCGAAGGAGTCAGGAAATGCACTGTCTGTCTGCGTGGTCTTTAAATAACGTTTGTGTGTGTAATGAAGTCCCATTGATTGTTGATTTGGGGGGGGGAGATAGGTGATTTTTTTGCCACTCTAAATCTGTCATAAAATCTGTTTGGTCCTTGACTTAGCGTGCCCTAGTCGTATAAAACAGGTATTAAACATATGAACAATTTTTATTATAGTTTTTGTCTGATGAACTGAGGCACTACAAATTGTTCTCTCCATAAAACCAGTCTGATGTCACCATCGGACCAGTGGAGGTGGTGCGTGTCATATTTTCTGCATGACAAATGACCTTGTTCACGATTTCCATTGAAATACACTGAGCTAAATTGATTTTATGAGATAATCTGGCAGTATGACATGTCTGTGGCCCATCTGGTCTTAGATGGGGCACCCTGATGAAATGTTGCTCAGAACCCTGACTTACTTTGGAGTTGCAGTGTACACAGTCTTTTTGAGAGACTCAATGCTCAATATAATGTAACGAGGACAGAAGTTGTCTTTAATTTGAGCACTGGAGCATGCAAAATATGGGACCCAAAATAACTGAAAGCAATGAGCTATTGCATATTAATTCCCCGCTCTGGCTTATTTAAATATGCTCTTCCTCTACATTGCCCTCAAAACAGCTCCCTCTGCTGCTCTTCCTCTCCAGTGCCCTCAAAACATCTCCTACTGCCGCTCTTCCTCTCCAGTGCCCTCAAAACAGTTCCTTCCCTCTGCCGCCCTTCCTCTCCAGTGCCCTCAAAACAGCTCCTACTGCTGCTCTTCGTCTCCGGTGCCCTCAAAACAGCTCCCTCTACTGCTCTTCCTCTCCAGTGCCCTCAAAACAGCTCCCTCTGCTGCTCTTCCTCTCCAGTGCCCTCAAAACAGCTCCCTCTTCACACACTCCGCACCCTCACACACTCCGCACACGCTGCAACCCTCCCACTCTCCGCACCCTCACACTCTCCGCACCCTCACACGCTCCGCACCCTCACACTCTCCGCACCCTCACACTCTCCGCACCCTCACACTCTCTGCACTCTCACGCACTCTGCACCCTCACACACAATTACACTCTACTGATTACAACATACACTCCACAGAATACCACTCAGTGCCACATAATTATATGCTACATAATTACACTGCGCACAATGCAACATACACTCCAAATACCACTCAGTGCCACATAATTACACTCTACTGAATGCAACACACACTCCACACAGTACCACTCAGTGCCACATAATTACCCGCCACATAATTACACTGCACTCAATGCAACATGCACTCCAAATACCACTCAGTGCCCCATAATTACACGCCACATAATTACACTGCACTCAATGCAACATACACTCCAAACAATACCACTCAGTTCCACATAATTATAATGCTACATATTTACACTGCGCTCAACGCAACATATACTTCAAATACCACTCAGTGCCACATAATTACATGCAACATAATTACACTGCACTCAATGCAACATACACTCCAAATACCACTCAGTGTCACATAGTTACACACCACATAATTACACTCTATCTATCGCATCATCACAGCATCACTCAGCACCACCACAGCATCACTCAGGGGCACCACAACATCACTATGCGCTACCACAGCATCACTCGTCGCAACCACATCATCACTCAGCTCCACCACAGCATCAATCTGTGCAACCATTCAACAACAACTGGTTCAAATATGTTCTCTCAATGTTTCAAGCTTTATTACAAATGTCACACAAAAAGGTTAATATTTCACTTCTGTTCTTGGATTTTTGTCACAATAAAATACACTGAACATAATCTTCACAAAAGTTATTTACAAAAGTTTAACCTATTGCCATTATAAATTACAATAACTTTTATTTAAGTATTAATTATTAAAAAAATTCAAAGCAATTGTTATTTGTAATATCAATACATCTAAGTCACGTAAATACAACACATATTGCATTATAAATGCTATAGGTGTCACATTTGTGAAAGTTAAAAGTATTGGCATTGTAAATGACAAAGCTATTAATGTAGCTATAATTTTAAAACCAACACATAAATAAAAAATGTGTCATTTACAATACCAATAGCTCATACTTTCCTAATGCGAGACCTATTGCATTGCAAATGCTTGTTTTAAAAATGCGAGCCCGATCCTCACTATTGTGATGGTCTACAAACAGCAACTGGCACGAATGTTGTAACATGCCCAACAGGGAGGCTCATAGAAAGTGCAAGGCAAGTGTAAAAGCGTCATTGTGAAGGTTTCAAAACTAACGAATGATGTGTTCTAGTGGTTTAGTTGCGGAATTATAAAAATCGAAGAGCTGGGTTCTTATCCTGGCTTTAGTGCCTGGACATAGCCAGGTGGGTACCTAAGGAAAATAATACCTCCCCTGGTGGGAAATGAAATAAACATATAGTAACAACTATGGACCTTGGGGATTAGAGCCCTGGCAGGTTCCCCAATTTCCTCACAAACTAGAGGTGATCTGAGGAGGGTGTGGCAGTTTTAATTAAAGCATGGTACGAAGTTAAAATGTCAGCAATTTGATGTTGTATCTCATTTGTGCTGATGACAACCACATACGATGTTTTAATACAGTATTTTTTCATCTCTTTACCACTAACATGCCTTATTGAGAATCTGTTGCAGATATTTGCCGTTACCTGCAAGTCATGAGTTTACATCTCCTTTCAATCTTCCAAAGTTGATGAATTGAGTATGTTATGTTATGTTATTTATTTTTATAACGCGCATTGATACTCCGGAGAGTGTCCCAGCGCGAGCCTTGAGGAGTAGGGAGAGTCCATTTAAAGAAAGAGAAATGTTTTCAGGTTTTTCTTGAAAAAAATTGAGGTCCTGAGTGCTACATAGAGCAAAAGGCAAAGAATTCCAGTACCCTTTAATTGGATAATTGTGCCATATGTTATTTGTACAGGGCTTAGAAAAGACTATAAATGTGGCAAGAAATAGTGTAAAAAACAATGCATCTCATTAATGTGTACCTTGAAATATGTGGATCCCCAGAGAACCTAGCCTTATTGTTAGAACATCTTTTTCGGGGAAACATTTAAGATAGTTTTTATCATTGCAGCTGATTTTGATGCTGAGATGTTGACGTGTGATACATCTTCAGAAAGCCATATAGCCTGGGGTTGGGGACAGATGTGCCTAGTGGTGAATCCAGTGCTTAATTTGTGCTCGTGTTAAGAATTACATACCGGTGCTGAGAGGCAAACGCTTTTTACGATATTCTACCACATGGGGGCATGGTCTGCCTATTTTTCCGCAGAGCACATCAGTGCAGTAATATAATATTCACTAAAAAATAATAGCAGCACATCCAGGCCATTGGTACCGACATTTCACATCTCTGCCAGGGGCAGTGGGTGGTGCAAGCTGGATTGTATTGTATTGCAATTGCATTAATATAGCGCTTACTACCCCTGACGAGGCATTGAAGCGCTTTTTCGGCTGTAGTTCAAAGCTATGTAGTAACATGATCCCTGGCACTTCTTTTTCATAATTAAACACTGGACATGTCAGAAGTCATTGATGAATAATAAAGAATAACAAATAATACATTTATTCAGTCCAGTTATCTGCTAATGTCACATGGTTATTAATTACTTAACCAGCTGGCTTAATGTACCCTAACTGGTTTGCTATCGACTTTCATGATAGACTACACAACTTTGTAAATGGTTCCCATAGGAGTAAACATCAGAACATAAACCTAGAAATACAGCTAGAGAACCAGCAACAGGGAGGAAGTATCAATTATATGGGCAATCATCACAGACTCAGAAGTAATTCAGACTCAGGTTGATACGGTTTCTGTCCGAACTGAGATTATGACGAGTGCATAAATACCAGCATTTCTGAAACTTGGTACTCAAACATCGGTTCCTGTTATACTCCATTGCATAGGTGAACACCCATATAACTTTAAGACTATAGTAACACATTTTAAGATTACAGTAACATATTTTTAGTCTAGAGTAACCATTTTGGTATTTAGTAACATAGTTTAAGACTATAGTAACATGGTTTCAGTCTATAGTAACATAGTCTTAGTCTATAGTAACATAGTTTTAGTCTATGGTAACATAGATTTAGTCTATGCTAACATAGTTTTAGTCTAAGGTAACATAGTTTTAGTCTATGGAACATAGTTTTAGCCTATAGTTACATAGTTGAAGACTAGCAACATAGTCTTAGTCTATAGTAACATATTTTTTATCTATGGTAACATAGATTTAGTCTATGCTAACATAGTTTTAGTCTAAGGTAACATAGTTTTAGTCTATGGAACATAGTTTTAGTCTATAGTTACATAGTTGAAGACTAGCAACATAGTTTTAGTCTATAGTAACCATTTTGGTATTTAGTAACATAGTTTAAGACTATAGTAACATGGTTTTAGTCAATAGTAACATAGTTTAGTCTATGGTAACATAGTCTTAGTCTATGATAACATAGTCTTAGTCTATGGTAACAGTTTTAGTCTATGGTAACAGTTTTAGTGTATGGTAACATATTTTTAGTTTATAGTAACATAGTTGAAGACTAGCAACATAGTTTTAGTCTGTAGTAACAAAGTTTTAGTCTATAGTAACACAGTTTGAGTTTATACTAACAGTTTTAGTCTATAGTAACATCGTTGTAGCCTATAGTAACATAATTTTAGTGTATAATATAATTTTAATTTACAGTAACAGTTTTAGTTTACCATAACTGTTTTAGTTTATAGTAACTGTTTTAGATTATAGTAATGGTTAAAGAATATAGCAGCATAATTTGAGTCTATTGCAACATAGTTTACTCTGTAGTAACATAGTTTTAGTTTATAGTAACATAGTTGAAGACTAGAAATTTAGTTTTAATCTGTGGTACCATAGTTTTAGTCTATAGTAACATAGTTTTAATTTATAATAACGGTTTCAGTCTATAGAAACATATTTGAAGAATATAGCAACATAGTTTAAAATAAGAGTGAAGTATGTAGATTGTCTGCAGAAGGCATGCAGGGAAATGAAAATCCAGATTATCAGAGGGAAGAGGGTACGTGCTGACTCCTGGTCTGCAGACAAGAGGGGCAGTGGGTAGAATTAAGACTCACGAGTGGGTGTAGTGCACGATTGAGGCTGAATCTATCACCACGGTCCTCTATGTTGGTGTCACAGAGAACAATATCACGACTTTAACAACGAGCATATTTTAATGTGAACTAAAGTTCGTCTTTGGATATCAACACTCTGTGCAAAATCGAACTTTTTGGAAAATTATAAACGTATCTAAGACCAGTTAAGGAGTGCCTTTCGAAGCATCATGCAGGCCCCCTGAGGGCTGTACATTGTTTGCTCACTTTATGTCTGTAAAGAGCGCTGTGAAGTTATCGCACGATGGCAACAGGCGCTTTACAAATACACAAATGTTTCTGTTTTTAATGGAAGCCGATTTTTCCATTGTGCTTTCTGTGTTTTCTCCTTGTCACACTCACCCCCAGCTGCTCCCCAACTCCCTCCCTCCCTACTCCCTCTGAGACCCACTCCAGCTGGCTGGCTGCCCTCCAGACTGAATTTTACACACTGCAGTGTTGGGTTTCTGGTCTTCCAGGAATCTCTCCAGATTCAGCCATGAAATCCCCCAGAAACATGATCCAGCAGCTGGGTGCGGGAGAGGTTCCTTGGCTTCGTGTATTCCCTCCTTCTCGCAGACATCTGGCTTGGATTTGCAGGGTCGGACGTGCTGAATCAGGGTTGGTTGGGCGGACGGGGCTGCGGGGGGGGGCGGGGGGGGGGGGGGGGGGGGGGACAGAGGGCCACTGGAATTATGCGGCAAAGGGATCAAATTAGAAGTCGGGGCGGACTAAATTAAGCAGCAATAAAAGGCAAATTGAGCAATATAAGAGAAACTAGGAAGTGTTGTAAATCCATCCCCGTGGGCCTATGCTTAGCTAGCATCCGCAGAAACCTCTTCGGTGCCTGCAGCTCTGGTGGTATGATCTGAAACGCATGTGCTTTCTATAATTGAGCAATTAACCTGTCGAGGAAAACAAACGGTAACTACTTCAACAACCTTTGAAGCGCTCGAAAATATCGGCGCTGTAGAAACAAGCATTGACAAAGGCATAGGTCCAGGCAATGCAAGATCCTTTGGCTTTGTCAAGTCAAGTCAAATCCACTTTAACCGATTAATTAAAATCATAAAAGGTACACATTCAAATCACACAATTCATTAAAATACATATAAAGTGTTAGAAGATATTAAAAATTACAAAAATATTAAAATCCAGAAAATACAGTTAAAAAAGGCAGGAGTTTGGCTTTGTAAATGTCAATCTCTTTTAGCCATGTTGTAGAGCAACAGGCTGCTGTTCAGCATGGCTGAAAGTCATCGTAAAATGGCTATGGCTTGGCCTGCGCTGGCCGCATCACAGCGCTTTTCTGACTACAGGAGGGAGGTGATAAGTAGCACAACACAGGGGTGGGGCAAGCGGCACTACATGGGAAAGGGTGAAGGGCGGGTGGGGAGGAGGTAAACAAGATGGCGACAGACAGAGCTGGAGCGCAGGCGATGGCATGGGAGATAAGATGGCGTAGGGGACGGGGATCAGAGGAACAGTGGTGGTGAATACGAGGGAGTTACCTGGGGGAGGGAAACTGGCAAAAAGTAGTGGTGCATTGTACATATTTCCAGTGAGCATCTGATTACTAACTACAAGGTTGTGATAGTAAAGGAGGCATGAGCAAACCGTAGGCCAGGATAACTGTGCTAATTTGATGCAAGCAGGAACTGGCTTTGTTAGAGGACAAGAGTGGCCTTGCGGATGAGAAGGCGCTAAGTTAACGGTATGACAAGGCGCTAAGTTAACGGTATGCAGGGTGTTGCAATGTGAGATATCTGGCATGGGATGTGATTATTACTTTTATGTAACGCACTTGCATAACATTAGTGAGCAGACAGACAGGGGAAAAGCCATACACGAACACAGGTGGGTGAAGGTGGTTTGATTGAACAGGGTCGAGTGGGAGTGGAGAAGAAATAAATGGGGGAAGGGGTGGGAGGGAAAAAAGCAGCTTGGATGGGGTGGATGGGAGGTAAAAGAAGCAGCATGGACAGGTATATGGTAGATGGCTTGAAAACCCAAACACTCATATTAAGTGCTTCAACACAAAAATTATCTCTAAAAATATGGGCAGTGGACACAAGTACTTAGTGCATGCTCCAGGGGAGGGCCAAACACAAGAAGAGGACGTGCCACATGTATGCTTGACAAATGGGAATGAAGGGAAAGAGCGCAACGCTGAAACAAACCAATGGTACACTAAGGGCGGGCTGTAAGCCCTGTGTGTGTAAACAAAATTTCTCGAAGAGGCAGCACATGCGATTTTCTAGCCAAGACTAAAAAATGAAATACAAAAATGATTGAATCAGATTACAGGTGTTTTTAAAACAAGTGGACCTTTAATTTCAGATCTTTTAGTATGTTATGGTTTATGCACTTGATGAATTGCTATCTATTAGCGTGATGCTGCCTAGAGTTTTCTACAAAGATTTTTTTTAAATGATCGCCTGTTTCCAAGTGCGCAAAGCTTTTCTTCAGCCCACAAAGTTACCGAATTTTGCCATTGGTTTTAATACAACCCATGCAAACCAATACACACTGCTTGCATGGTTGCAACAAAAAGTAAAACTGTAAATTGCAGGCATTTTTATTAAATTTTGCAAGCTCTATCTTTGCACGTTGGCATTACAAAAGTACATCTTCTGCATACCTTTTATTTTCTTCTTCTTTATTCAGAAGTTTTGCTTCAAAGAAGCTTCAAACTTTGCAAAGCAGGGCAGAGCTTTCCATAAACCTTCACGAGAGTTGTAGAAAAAAAACCTTCATAATTTCCCACACACCCACCTGTTTGAGGACACTTCTTGGGAGGTTATTGGGAATTAACGAGTATGCTAGATTACTTCAATTTTGTATCTAATTGCCTGAAGCAGACATATTTTGTGAACACCCACACCTAGCACAGATTACCTCAAACCTTTGCTTTTTTCTACTACTCAGCTCTTGCTTTCAGATGTCACCCTCTTCTGCATCTGGGTAACAACAGGCCGAGCAAAGCTTTGCATGTATGTCACGGCTTGGCACACTTAAATATGAGGTCTAAAGAAAAAACCTAAACATTTGGAGCCTTTATCTGGAACTAGGATTTCAGAGCAGGTCAGAGATTCTTTCTGTTGTCCAAGTGGAGTAGTTGGTGAAAGTTCGGAATCCTGAAACACCAAGTCAAGCCTTTTCTGGTGTCCACTCACCCATAAGGTAGTGCTGTGATGTCTGCATGTGCCAGAAATACCACACAGTTGTTTTGTGACTGACGTTCAGGCTCCTAGGACATTAAAACCTTTCCCAGATGGGTTGGCCTGCATCTCCAGAAATTGAAAGACGCTGCATTTGTAATTTTATTTTATACTTGGATCTGGTTGGGGGACAATGAAAAACGAGTGAGGAAACAGTGTGGTCTTTCTCTAAATTCTGATAGAGCTGGGTCACAGGTCAGGCTGTTCTAATGTAAAAATCATTAATTCCCAAGAGTTCCATCAGGCATAAGTGCCTAGAACTATTTAATTAGCATGAACTTAATTTTCACAATAACTGCACTCTGGTTGTTTTAATAGGGTTGTAATACTGAATATCAAACCCCAGAACATTGCGGTACAAGAATATCGAAGGACAAAATATCGAAAAGGTAGTGTACAATATATAGATTTACTATTCCTAACTCCACATCTATATTAATTGGAGATATATGCATGCATAGCTATATATATGTGGACCTAGGTATAAAAGAGCTACACCTTTAATAAATATATATTTTGCCATTGGTATTGTGTCACAACAATATTCTGGGGTTGATGTCCAGGGTGCACACCTTTTTAGGTCGAGTCTAGGCAGCACTTGCAAAGGTTCTTCAAAACATGTATACATTTTGTGGGCTTACAGCCCGCCCACTGACATTTTTTTGTTACTTTGATTGTCCTTTAAAAAGGCTTGCTTGTTAGTGACTAATCCTTCCTCTTTGTTCCTCCTTTTTTGTGTTGTGTTGCCTCTCATGGAGCACTGCCCAATTACTGGTATCTTTACGCTTTGGAGTTTAAGTGTTTGCTTTGAGGATCTATTTTTTCTTTGTTTCCTGCGGATGTTTGTCTGTGTCTGCACCTGTCCCGCCACACTTCGGTCCTTGCACACGGCCCACCCCCATCATGGATAAGTTGCTTAGGGCCAGATTTAGGAAGGCAATTACCGGTCGGTAACGGCCAAAATCGGCCGTTACCGACCGGTAATAGACTTTTCCTATGTAGGGGGTACGTTTACCGATTCGGTAAATAACGAATCAGTATTTACCGATTCGGTATTTACCGAATCATCATTTACCGATTCGGTATTTACCGAATCGGTAAATGAAATGTAGGAAGCACTTCAAACAGTGCTTCTGGGCTCAAAGGATTCGTTATTTACCACCAACTATTAGTTGGTGGTAAATAACGAATTGCTATGTAAATGCAAATATGTGCATTTGCACCTGTGCCATGTGACAGACAAACATGCCCTTAGGGCCTGTATGTGTGCCACATGTGCACATAAGCACTAATCAGGGGTGCAACAGGGTGTCAAAGTGACACCCTGCCACCCTTGACTTTTTCCCAATTTTACCGAATCGGTATTTACATTCGATTCGGTAATTGACATTCATTCCTATGGGCCTCCAGGCCCATAGGAATGAATGGCAAATACCGAATCGGTAATTACCGATTTGGTAAATACCGAATCTTAACGATTCAGTATTTTTTACCGAATAATTACCCACATAGCATTTACCAATTCGAAAATACTGAATCGGTAAAATTCGGTATTTTCGAATCGGTAAATTTAAATTACCTGCATCTAGCCCTTACTCCCCTAATTGGTTGTTTTATTTAGGCTCAGGAATTTGAGCACAGAAGGGGCCTGGACGTGCTACCAGGGCTGCGCACCACAGGCACTAGGGCCCTCAGGTGAGCTGCAGTATGCTAGGCTCACTTTGCGTGTGTCTCAAATGCTTATCTCTTCTGTAGGAGCAACATTTTCCATCTGTAGTTGCTTGTGACTCTCTGTGATCCCCAAATATAGTGAGGTTTGGGCTCAGCTTGTTCTTTCAATGTCCTCAATTTATTACGCCACAACATTACAAATTTTATGAAAATGTTTTTCTGCTGCAGCTGGTGAGAGTCGGGCACAAGTTTTCCTTTGTGTCAGTGACGGCAGAGGCATTTTCCTCATCAGCAAGAGCATGTAACGCTAAATAGCTGAGAGGTATATATACATATTTTAGCCTGCTCTCTAGAATTGCGGCGCACCGGGGGATTGCCCGGTGCCCGCAACGGCCAGTCCGGGCCTGGTTGAAGCTCTGTGTTGACTTGCCGATTAACAATCTGTGCATCCACTTCTTGAGATCGAACAAAAGTAGCCAATTGGAAGGGAGGATTGATTCATCGGCGTAACATATTTATGGTGGGCAGATGATAGGATTGCAGCATGTGTGGACATGACCAGACACTGGTGAAAGAGAGTAGGATCAGCATCCATAGTGTCTGTTAAAGTTTACAAGTCAATTGAGAAGTCTGTTTTTAAAGCAGAAATTCCAGGCATGGATTATTTTCATTTGACGTAAGCACCACGCAAAGAAATTATGCCTTGTGTTTATGAGCAGGTAAACATGCGTACTTTTACAGAGGTTTAGTTTTTGTGTCTGATTCACATTCTGCTTTAATACTGTCATATTTCATGTTTGCTCCTGAATCTAAAACTGCAGCATTTTATGTGAGGATTCAATAAAGTATGGTGACAATATGAAAATGTTTGCTATGTAAGTCACACAACAAACCACATAAAGTGTGATAAAACCACTTCAAAATTCAAGACTGTGTATTTCCTTAACATGTGAAGCTTTGACATTAATAAATCACATTATAGCAGTGCACCAAGAAGTACTTAATAAAAATTATGTTTTTTAAACATGAACCATTAGTGCACTAAGAGGCAAGATAATTGTGATGTAAACACTGTCCGTGACCCAAATTATTAGAGAGCAATGTTATAGTCAGTTAAATCAAGCACAATAGGTTTTGTACAGCTGGTATTCTGAACTCACATATTTGAAAATGCTTTCATATGTACTGATAAAAAAAAGAGTTTGATTAAATAAAATATTTGGCCAATATCACACAATTTAAGCATGGAAGCCGCAACTTATCCAGTTTTTCACTTTTTACAAATCAGCCAGAAAATGGGAATCTGTCTTACATTTTGCTAAAGCTTTGTTTACCGTTTTTGTGCCTCTTCTACAAATTTTTATGTAGTGTGAACTCAACCCGAAGGTATTAGAGCGCCTTATGTGAGCATTAATTATATTACGGAACACCAGGCACAAGTCAGAAGCCAAAGTTAATTTTTAAATCAGCTTTAAAAGAATATAGCTAAAATACTAAGCTGGCTCAAGCAGAATTTTTTTTTTACAGACAGAATCAGCAACCCTGCTCCACGCTTCCCAATTTACCCCACTCCAAGCTACTTGAAACCAACTTAAACATTCCATGCCACCCCAGCCTTACCCACTCCACGCTACTTCAATCCACCCCATTCTACTCTACCTCACTCCAATCTACCCCACCCCACATAACGCCCTAATGTTTAGCCATGCTGAACAGCTGCCACACTGGTGTACGACATGGCTAAAACACATTGCCAATGCCAATAGCTCTCACATAGGGGGAGACCTCTTAGCTTTGCCAATGCTTGCTACATATTCTATCAGCATTTCCTGAACTTTCTTAGGTAGGTCGTCTGTGCTGTATAAACTACTTCCGTTACTCTAATGTTAATTTTTCTGGATTGGATATTTTTGCACCAGAGTTGAAGTTCATCTCGATTAACGCGCATTATGAGATAAATATCTAAAATGGCCCTGTCGGCTACACGCGGGCCTGATTCGAAAATTGGCTTTTGATTTTGAAGAAGGAGCTGTTGCGGTTTAGTGTCTACAGTTTCAACAGTTGACCTAGGATACATGAGTTCTAAACATGGCTGCTTCTCTTGACCAAAATAGTTTGATTTTGGACATATCATGTCCATGTTCCTCACTTCTGTGAGCCAAATCATGGGTCTGGGGGCTTAGAAGTGGCTGAGTCTCATATATTAGGAGCTATATTAAAGACTGGCTGTACTGCATGTGCCATCTTTAGGAGCACTGCTTATTTGCTGCAGGACCTGCTAATGCACTACCGCTAAACAAATACAGATGCAAATGTTGACTCATAACAAGGGCGGCCACAACAACCATCTCGCGCCAAGTTTCTTGTTTTTCTTATTTTTTTCCCGCTTTCAAGCACAAATTCCCCACAATACTTATATAAAGAAAAACTCTGGGCACTCCCATGCTACAGGCGACTGGGGTGCCCTTTTAACACCATCCAAAACAATAACTCATAATTGTCCTAGGAGAATTAAAACATGCATGTATCCAAAGTATTTCAGACCCGCCCTTGTTAACCAGTAACAGACAATGTTAAACGTAATGCCAAACTGAAAGCTTAAAGTAATACACTTCAAATCACCCAACTAATGTACATATGTAAAAAAAATATTTAAAAAATATTTTGTGGAAGGCTAAACAGGAACTAGGTCAGACAACTGCATTTAAAAAAGCTCTGCCTTAGGCATAGTCTTAATGAAGGCGGAGTTCGCGGGTCAGGTATCGGACAGAGCCGAGAGGTTGTGCTAGAGTCCTTCTCCATGAAATGAGTCCAATAAAAGGGGAAAGCTCCTGGGGGGAGGGACTGGCCCTCTTCTCTGGCCCTGCTCTGGCCTTGCAAACTGGAGGCTATGCCTTCAGAAAGATGGTGGGAAAAATCTCCCATTGAAGAGCTTTGTAACATTGTGGAGTGGAGAAGTGTGGCTCAATGGTCAGAGCGGCAGACCCTGATGCAGAGGTCTAGCCCGGGACCAGGGTTCAATTCCCTGCCTCGGCGGGTCTTGGGCTAAAAAATTCCACGGACCTGATAATTCTCGCCTCGGTGCCTATTCCAATCATGGAGTCCCACTCTGCAACTCTGGGCTATAGCTTGCTTAATCTCCACAACGGCCCCCACAACGCTAAGGATGCCTGGCCTCCACCTTGGGGGTGCCCAGGAGTGGACACCTCACAGGGAAAGCCAGGATGGATTCCACAGCGGTATTTGTACAAGCGCCTTGAGACCCTTGCGGGTGAGTAGTGCGCTATACAAGTATCAATTTACATTGTTATTTACATTGTGTCCCTCCAGTCTAGTCTACAATGGGAGCATCTCTAAAGAAAACCTATACCCGGTGTTTCCATTTTAACAGTAGAAAGATGAGCTAGAGGTGGGTAGGACAACAAATTAACAGGGAGAGCCGACCCAGAGCCGAGCCAGTGGTATGGCTCGAATCTTAGAACCCGTGCACGAGTCGTGCTCCGCAAAAGTTTGTTTTGTAAATCATACAACAAACATGTAAAATATGGTAAAGTCTCTCCAAATGTCAATAACATGTAGAAGCTTTGACAATAATACGTCACACAATATGACTGCACTGAGAAGTAATTATTAACAGCGATAGTTTCTAAACATGAACAGTTAGTGAACTAAGAGGCAAGACAATTGTCATGTGAACCATGTAGTGGTTCAGAGTACTCTAGAGCAACATTATAGCCTATAAGATCACACACAGTGGGTTTTTTAACAACTGGTATTCTGGACTCGCATATTTGAAAGTGCTTTCATGCGTGATATGAAGACAAAAAATTGTTTTTGTGAAATAAAAAACGTGCCTAAGATCACACTATTCAAGAGAGGAAGCTACAATTTATCTAGGCTTTCTGGTTTCACTTTGTACAAATCAGCCAGTAAGTCGGTATATATTTGCAGGGCCACTGGAATTATGCAGAAGGAGAGGGGGATGTATGATGTTACAACGTGATCAAAATGATCGCGGTACATCACAACGCATCTTTTACAACGCAAGTCGTTACCACGACTTGCGCTGTATGGTGCTGGACTTAGGGATAATAGGATTTACTATTCCAACTCCAGCCTACGTACAGTAGGGAAGGTGTTGGAAAAGTAAATCTACTATTCCTTAGTCTGGAGCGCCCTCCAGCGCAAGTCGTGGTAATGACTTACGTTGTAAAAGATGCGTCGTAATGGCACCGTGGTGTTTTGACCGCGTTGTGAAGAATGTTTACCGGAGAGGGCCTAATTATGCAGCAGGGTTGATGAAGTTATGCGGCAAGAAAAGGCAAATTATGCAGCTTAATGCGGCACATTTTTAAATAGTTTTACTTCATTGTTGTATCCCATCTACACTTGTTAACACTGTCTGGGCAGAAGTTACACCTTATTAGTACCAGGTTAACACACAAACATAGCCATACACAAAAGTAATGTGACAAGCCAAACCTTGCAAATGGCCTTACACTGCGTGGGAGCATGTATTGCTGCGATTTTAGTAACTTTTGAACCATTTGAACCAACAACAATTCTTTTTGTTAAAATCTGTAGATTATGCAGCAAATGAGGGATTATGTGTCAAATGAGGCAGATCTATATTCATGTGGAAAATACAGCGACCGCACAATTGCATAATTTTAGTGGCCATCTCTAATTGTCTTTTATATAGCACAAATTGACCCAAAAGGTATTGGAGCACTTTACTTGAGCACCAGTTACTTGACACAAGGCCACAATTCACTATTTATAGACATGGAGAGGTTAAGCTATTTGCCCAAATTCACAGGTTTGTGAGCCGACAAAGGGACTGAAACCTTATTCCCCAGTTCCAAAGTCGGCAGCTCTGGCCATAACACCACATCCTGCATAAAGGGAGAGTGGCAGGCAGAAGCAACATGAAAGCTCTGTTCGTTATGGGCTTGTGGTTCCAACAGGATCTTGAACTGTGGCAGAGCCAGGCTTCAGGCTTGAACCTGCCTCGAGCTTTCAGTACCTCGCCCACCTCTAAGATGAGTTTTAGGAAATGGAGGTTTGGATACGTATTACACAATTTTATTCTAAACTGATGAACCATACCCATAGCCTGATTTTTAAGAATGTGTAATTTATAAGTAGTTACCCAAATAGTTCAATAAAATGGCACATCTATAAATCAAAGACGACAACTCGAAAATATAGATAAAAGGGACGAAGAGCATATTATCAAGCAGGAGCGTATTTAAAAAAATAAAAATGTTCTCACAAACTGGTACTTGCAAGCATGCAAAAAAGGAGGAAAGATCTTTTTTTATTTACTTATTCAAGTACAAACCCCTTGTCACATCTCTGCAACATTACACAACAGGTGGTCAATAAAATTGGCTGTGGACGGGCTGATTGTTCTACAAGTTATCTTAAAAACTCCCTGAAAAAGGCATTACACTGGGAACATACTAAGGAAAGACTCAGTAATGATCTAGGTTCCCTTGAAGGCGTGCTATGCATTGAGGTTGCATGCTTTGTGTGTAAACTGCGCTTGTGAAACATGTAATTAAAAAAATATATAAAAATGAATTAGTCTGCTCAAAGATTGACATAATCAGGCTGGGGGGGGCAGCTTTGCTGGAAATCCTCTCCGCGTTGTTTTACACTATACACTTTTCACAGATCACAGACAAAATTGAATTTTTAACATGTTACTGACTAAGCCCCACTTTTTCATTTTCGTTAAACAACCAGTGGATGTGGGTTCCCCAAAGACATATCTCCAAAAGCAAATTATATGAAAGAATATGGGATCTGTAGGCTGCTTGTACTCAATACATATAGGGATGGATTATGCTACAAGTTGTTGGGAATCGCCATACTTCTTGGTCCATCATTTCTCACCCACTGACTTGGTCACCTCTCTACTCCACACTGCCTACCTGCCCGTCTCCCCTCCATCCCCAACCCATGTACTCTGTGATTGCCCACTTTAAAAATAGTGTTGTAAAAAGGTTTAAGTTGGAAACCAAACTCTTGATTAATGGTAGAACAGTAGGGTTGGCCCCTTGGGGGTTCTGACCTGGTGCCGACAGTAAGGTAACTTACAAATGGCTGCCGAGCAGTTGAATGCGGCATAAATACGGATTGTTGAGCGGTTGGGATGGGGGCAGCTGTGAGCAAAAAGATGCTAACAATCCAGTGGGGGTGGAGGCAGTGGCGTAACGCAAAATGATGGGCCCCCTGCAGAATGCGACGAGGGACCCCAGCGTCTCCCAGATCGCTCAGATATTCAGCCTTACCTGTGGGCAGTCCTTGATGTAGTGCCCCTTGTTGAAGCAGAGGTGACACAAGTAGTTGGGGGGAGGCCTCTTGCTGGGTTTCCTGGCTTCTGAAGAGAGGGAGAGGTCCGAGAAATGTTCTGTCAGAGAGTTGAGTCCATCCACAATGTTGTTAAGGGAGTCATAAGGAGACACGTTCTTGTACAAGCTGTTGTTCAGTACCTGCAGGAAAGAAGAAGAGTAGGCCATCAGAACCAAGCCTAAGCAGAGAGGACAAATATCTCTGGCCCATCTCCTGAGACATATATAAACACAGGGCAGATACCAAGGAATACCTAGGCTATAAAAGTTAGAAAAATATATATAATACACAGGACTCAAGCCATACTGCGATCAATTCCAAGTATTCAAACGCTATCCACAACCATCATTGTGCCCCTACTGGCCACTAGGCCACCTCGCCCACTACAATGCTATAGTTCTCAATTGTGTTAGAAAGGTACATCAGGACTATCCTGGATCAGACCAAATATGACATACAACACTCGTCATTTACCTCCCTAACATACTACCAGCGCACAGGATAGATTGAAGAACTGTGGTGAACATTGGTAAGTGGTAAAATATGTGGCATGCTCTACGGAAAACCTGAAATCACACTTCATAACGCGCTGTAGGCTTTTCTAAGGGCTGCCAATACTTGGTGTTACCATTACCCAGTATAACAGTACGTAGGGGCCGATTATGATCGCCGTTTTCCCGCACGCGCGGTGCCTGCCGCTTCGTGCACGCAAAGGCAGGGGGGACCATAGGTACCCCCCATGTGCACCCCTCACCCCCCCTTCACCCAGGGGGCCAGCAACGGGCCCCCGAAGTGAATGTTCGTATGCTTTTCCACGGCGGAAAAGCCGCCGCGGAAAAGCATGTGATTCCCTCCATCCTAATATGGCTGGCGGTGTCTGATAGACACCGCCAGCCATGTTAGTGCTTTTCCGCCGCGGTCGGAAGGCGACCGCGGTGGAAAAGCTGCGTACGGAATTGAAGACCCACCAGCCATCCTAATTTGGCAGTGGGTCTTTGGAGGCTCCGCAGCGGTTTTCCCGCATCCTCCGGGCCGGCGGTGGCTTCCGCCGGCCCGGAGGATGCGGGAAAACCGCGACCATAATCGGCTCCTTAGTACGGAGATAAGGCATGCACACCGTGAGACCGAGAGAGGAAGCAAAATTTGCACATGCCAGACGTAAATATTGAGAAAACTGTACATGTCATAAGAGAGTAAGTCACACTATGTACACCGTGGTAAAGGAAACACAAAGATATAGACTCGCCTTTTGAAGAAAAGTATTGTGAGGCCAGGTGGAGAGAAATGTGTACATAGTGGAGGAGAGAAAGTGGCAAAATATGCATACCTCAGATGAGGAAAAATATAACAGCCCATTTACGCAAAGAGCATAGAAATCAATGTGTAAACTCTGAGTGAAAATAGGGTAGGGAACTGGGTACACTAAAGGAACAAGCAGGTGGCACAACATATAGGTCTCATATTTTGTCTTTGCATCACATTGTCAGATTTTTTTTTTCGTGATACCGTGCAGTATTGTGAAAAAGAAAATAAATGGCAACTGAAAATGCTGAACAGCAATGGCAAAAAAAGGGAGCCCCACAGCCACTTATGTGCTTGTATGCATCATGGCGCTATGGTGGCCCTAGCATATTGACAAATGCGATCATCCTTGCATAGGTGTCACCACAAACATACACCACAATGCAGGACAAAGTGGCCATTTTTTTTTTTTACTTACTGTTCCAAGGTGGCAGACACCAATGTTGGAGTGGTAAATTTAAAAGAAGGGCCTGGGTGCAATTGAGGAGCACTTTGGGAGAAATAAAACAAAAGCCGATCAGGACGAAGTGCAGTGGGAAAAAAACATGACAAGCCTAGGGTGGGAGACCGAGTGCATGGGTGTAGGGGGTATGAAGGCAGAAGCAGCACAAAGAGGAGAGCTCAAAAACATACATGCACTCCCATAGCCGTGCAGAAAGCTAAAATATTAAATAAAATCCCGCGAATGTAATCAGAGGAAGGATACAAGTCATTCAGCCAAATGGATCGTAAAGAACCCATGATCCGAGAAAACCAACCACTTATAAACAATGGGCAGACCCAAAGACCACTGTAAGTGTTGTGACTGTGCTCTAAAGGTGTTTGACAACAGACACCTAAAGCGGTCTATTGGCGAGGCCTAAAAAAGGTGGGGAAGAAGTTAGAGAAAGATCCCACGAATGGCACAGAAACAGCTTGAGCCTCTTCGAACGCCCCTCACCCCACCACTCACAACTGCTTGCTCCCCTCTGCCCTCACCATTTGGTAGAGCCTGACAGGTGTGGACCAATTAATGTGAAAAATACTAAGGGCGCAGCTGTTTCCTGTAAAGGGGGGGTTACTGTTTCGGTATTGAAAATAGCCCAGCCGCTTTCAGTTCAAAGTTAAGAGCCGACTACTACAGGCTTCGGGTGGGAAAACTGGAAAGCAAATGCTGGGCCTGGATGGGACTGCCCACCCAGGGGAAAGGGCTCAGCCATCACATTGCTGGGTCCATCAACACTGTTTTGATCGACAGCTCTGCTCTGTGATCAGAGACCCATCTTTGCAAGCATCTGTTCTTGGAAGATAGCCTTTTAGTGGGGATGATCAGACATCTGCGAGCAACTAGGGTGCCTTTGAGCTTTTCTTTTGAAGATATGCCTGCAACAAACATGCAGCTGTCCTTCACAACACCGAGCTACTATCACTATGATCAGAAAAGAGGACTACCCAGGATCACGCAACATGACAAAGAGGGGAGCCGGGATCTATGACCACCTTGGTTCCACAACGGCTAACTTGACCACTAGACCGCGTCATCTTCCAGGGTGAACAGTCAGACAGGCAAAGGAGAGTGCCGAGGCTTCTCTGCACAATATGTTACGGGGCCTAGGATATTTTAGAGAGGATGACTACTCAAACATCAAAGTGCCACCCTAAAAAATCCTCGCATTTTCATGAAAGCGGAGTTGATTCTTACAGTGTCCAAGACCCTCAGCTTTGATGAAAGTGGGAGTCAAACCAGCCGCCAGTGGCATAGGAGCATTAGTCCAAAACAGAAAGTGAGGAGCAGTTTCAAACGTTTGCTTACACCAAAAGCTCTTGATACATGTGAATCACTTTAAAGTTAGATGTTCGAAATACTCTGACGTGATCACATTAGTGGGCAGATGAGAGGAACCCTGGTAGACAGTTTAGCATGAGATGGGCCAACGAGATGAATGAACTCAAGATCTCTGCACTTTCTACAGTGAAGATTGGAATATCAGACACTAGCGACCCTCAGATATGAGCAGCCTGGAACCAGAATCCATGAGGCCTATATTAAGCAATAGGCAGACTTGTCCAAATGGTTGGTAACCATGGGAACCACCCATCAGCACTTGACTCCTATTGAAGGATACGTGGCACAACCTATAGTGGGCTCCACAGGTGGAATATCGCTTGGCACATTGCTAGATCCTCGTATAGGCAGTGCCTCGCTTCAATAGGGGCACGTAACCAAGGCCTGCCCTCTTCATCTACAACCACTCTTGGAGACTTCCAATGAGAGTGCAGCAGAGATGGGGTGAAACACATGCTAGAATTAGATCAGTGGTGTTTTCTTCCTCCATTGAGTGGTTGTTCCATTCTGCAAGTCTAGTTACACTTATGAGTCTCCAAATAGGTCATATTTACGCAGTTTGATTATTCTGTTGAAAATACCACATGCTGAATGCATGTGCATTATATATATGGCTCCCGGTTTTACGGTATTTATTTTTTGGCATTTCCGTCTGTATTTATCCATATTTTTTTTTTTTCAGCTTTATCTGTATTGATCCATATTATGGGTTTTGGGAAAAAATAAAGCTGAAACTGGTATGTTTCTACACTTATTTAACCAATAAAGGTGCAGTCATGCTTGAATGCCTGCAAGGTTTCAGTGATATGAACACCAGCAGAAGATAAATCAATGTACTTATACGAAAATATGCACATTTCAGTATCAGCATTGTGCATATCTACTGCTGTTTAAGCCGCTTTACAATTTTTTAATTGTTTTTACCTCCCTTACCTATCAATCCACACAGTTATTGGCCTTGCAGTCATAGCAAAGTGTTTTTAGAATCACTCAAAAGTTACCCAATTTCTATTTTTATCCAATAAATACAGACAAGAAAATAAATGGCTTTCTGCTTGTATTTATCTGTAAAGATCGGTAAAAACGGAAAGCCAGAGATGCGTTTAAAAAACGCCTGCTCTTTGAGACGCCTGAATGTTCTCGCACCACAGAAAGAACACACTTTTCTACCAAAATCATCATCTAATAGGTTATGTTCAGAGCCACATGAATTATGCGCCAGAGGAGCACCAAATTATGGGGCAGGGTTCACTAAGTTATGCGATAAGAAAGGGCAAATTATGTGGCACATTTTTTGATTGCATTACTTTGAAATTTTCACACGAGTAAATACTGCCTAGGCAAAAAATTCACCTCTATGGTACCCGTTTAACAACCAAATACAGAAAGAACTGAAAGATGACAAATTAACCTTTGCGAAGGGCCTTCCACTGCGCATGCACACATTTTGCAACGCTTTTAGTAACTTTTGATTTGCTTGCATTAGAAACAATTTCTTGGGATTAAAATCTGCAGACGATGTAGCAGATGATGGATTATGTGGCAAATGTGGGAGATCCATACACTTCAGCCGCATAATCACATAATTCCACTGGCCCTGGTGATAATTCAAAAGATATCTCTCAGTTCATGTTAGGTGGCATGCTTTAAATTTTTGGGAATGTACACTCATGAGCAGCACTTGTTCCAAATGTTATGTTATGTTAATCAGAACTCGCAGAGCCCTCGTTCACCAACAGGTTTTTGGGCCAAATCATAGCAGCTACATCCACGGATGATGTTTGACTCCTCCGTAGAAAGGATACCAACATTACCGGGATGTATTTTATCATCCATTAATTGTGCAGGATATTCACAGACTTGTGAGTCTGCTCAAACAGACCCTACTCCTGTCAACAGCCGGAGGTACCCTGAACAAGAGTGCCAACTCTGGAAAACCCAGTCCCCCTATCAACATACCCACCTCTTAAATTACTTTAATATTTTCACTATATTAATTCACCATTAATCCTTTCTGGATTCCGAAGTAGTGTGCTACTTGCTGAAAAAGCACTTCAACACCCCATCAACGGCAGCAAGCGGTATATAATGCAAACATTTTTCACTTTTCTATCCCTCCACTATCCTTCGCAATCCAAAAAACTGACTAACATATCCACCACTCAAATTACTTTCATATTTTCACTATACTAATTCACCACTAATCCTTTATCCAGAGTACGGAAAAGTGTTTTGACGCCTCATCAAGGATAGTAAGAGCTATATAAATGCAATTACAATACAATACAATTAATAGCTAAACCACATGGAATGAATGCTATGGGAATCAGCTGCCATTCCACTTGGGTCAAATTTCCAACTTTATAGCGTTCAGAAAGTTACTGAAAACGACTCTGTTCTAAGAATCTCCTCTGGTTGGCTGCTAGCAGTCAAAGTGCTGAGATACCCCGATCGGGGGATTCGGGCGCTATAGAAATTATAAATCAAATCAAATCAAATGAATTCAATTGCAATGATTTTCTTTTCCCTAAAAGATTATAAGATTACCACATATGCCCTTGTAGGTAGTACTATGGTGGGGATACCAGTGGCAGACGTTTACATAAGGGTACCCCAAATCTACATTAAAAGAGATGAATACTAAAAGAAGCACACACAATTTGAACTTGCCAACTTTATAATGCCCTTCTAGAAAACAGAAATTTTTGAACCTGTACAAAAAAAAACATGCAATCGGTGCTTAATTTGTGCCAGTGGTGTGTGTCCGGGGCCTGAGATGTACCTGCCAACATTAGCCTTTGGCCCTGAGCAAGAGAGGGGACACCAGGTAAGGTAATACAAAAGAGGGAAGATGAAGATAGCTAAAAAAGTGACCAAGGGAGAAAGCAGGGATGTAAAAGAATTTGCAAGAGTGAGATAAAGAGACAGGTGACAATTTTGGAGAGCATTCAGTACTTAAAACATTTCTTTTACATACTCTTAGATGCCTTTTTGAATTGGACTCAAAATACTAAAAATCTAAATGTTCAGGAAATATTCGTGTTCAGTTAGTGCAAACAAAAAGTACTGTGCCCGCTGGATGTTTTGGAACAGATTCGCAAAGGCATGTAATAGTATCTAATAAAGTATACCTGTAGCACTGCTTTCTGTACTCCTAATTACTTTTGTGAAGGAAGTGTAGGGCGGTGGAAGAAAGGCGTGAAGTTAAATGAAGACGAGGGAACCTTGGTATTTGTCAGCCCCAGTTTTTTGGCAGGACCGGTGGCAGGTTCCTAAGAAAACATTAAGCCCCAAAACTTATTTATTTGAATAGTTTCATGAAATCTGGTCATATAATTTGGAAAAATAAATAAATATCAAAATCCTGCAAAAGAACCAAACAAAACCAACATTAGAAAAACTCAGTGGGGAAAAAATGCTTTTTTGCAGGAATGATTTTTATACGGTTGGGAAATTAGACACCCCTTACTCCGATGTGGCCCGTGTGAACAGATGGAGGACTCTTGTGAAGTTCCTCTAGTTTCCTACAAAGAGCGCTCTTCACTTGTCCTCTGCACTCCTTGTGCCTACCCAGGAACCACTCTTCCATTTCCTGCTGTATCAATAAAACGCCAAAATCCAGGGGGGGGGGGAGATCTGACACCCCAGAGACTACAAAGGGGCCTGGCTAGCAACTCAGAAGAGTGAAATTCAACAGCTGCCCAGCTTCTCCCTCTTAGCACTTTCTGTTCCCCCCATAACCTCCACCTTCCCCATGAATATAGTGCAAAATATTAAGTATGTGCATTAGGTTCATGAAGTGATGAATGATAATGATGCACATTGTATTTAGAAGTAACATCCTGTGCATTGTATTTTAAGGTTGGGCCTAGGCAGCGCTCATGCGCTGTCGGCAAGCCCTGTTGTTATCTCCTCTATCGACTTTTGGCATGCCCTTGAATTGCCATTTGTTCGTTGTTGTGCAATTTAGAAATATAGGGTTTTTATTGGAGCATTTTGTCTGATTCTCCCGCCTTTGCATGCTTGGGTCACACCCAGGTGATTTCACTCATTGATCGCTTGCGTTGGCCATCCCAAAACGTCTGTGGTTCCTCCTGGTCATCCTGATCTGCCCTTTTAATTTGTAGGCTATCAACATCGTTTTAGGCTTTCAGGCTGTTTCACATTTCACGGAGCAATGCTCTGGTCGGCACCTGCAAAGTGGCAATTTCTGTCCGGTAATGTTTGGGTTATGCCAATAGATCTAACTAAACAAAATGTGAGACCTATTGCATTTCTAATGCTTGTTTTCTTTGTCTCTGGTCCCATGGATAGACAGCTCCCTCAGCTCTATTTGGTACCTCTGATACAAAAAATCAAGTTGCTGCTTTCCTTTTGTCTCTCAGGAAGATTTTATTTTTATTTTGTGATGTGATTGAAACTTGAATTTGTAATAGCGCACACAGACCACTCCTGTGGAGTCAAGGCACTCTTGCTTTCTCAAATTAGCCGTAAGCCAAACCATTCAATGATGCATGGTTGGAAGAATATGTGAAGGACAACCCAAGTGGGAAGGAAGAGCATAAAGATGTGTGTGTGGCTCCTAGGTCTGCTTTGAAAATGTGGGGGAAAAGTGTCATAAAAAGCTTCTTTTGCCACATTTCAGACAGGGGTATCTTAAGGATTTCGGGGCCCTGGGCCAAAGGTATTTTGAGGCCCCCTGTTCGGAACAGCTTTGAATTAATGATACAGTTTCAGCTCTTCTATGCCCTCTTTAGCCAGTGCACAGGCACACTGGTCCAAATTCTAAATCTGTTTGCATCTAATAGTCATGACATGTTTTTCCAATTTTATAATGCAGCAGCAGCACACTATCATTACTGCAAATGATCATAGTGACCCTCTCCTGTTTCTCATATGTAAAGACCTGTTTTGATCTAACACAAGGTTGTTTTTTTAATGGATACTGCATAGTCACATCACTCACATAAAAAATAAATTAAATGCAAACAGTATTAAAAGCAACTTGTTTAAAAACTGTTCAATGTCATCAGGGCTAGACTCTCTACAGAACAGAGCTGGCTCTATCAGGGGCCCTCTCTGAAAGGCTGGGGCCCTGAGCTAGGGCCCACTTTACCCATGCCTTAAAACGTCTGATTTCCATGCATGCTTAGGGCCTTGCTTTATGTCATACAAAGTGTCAAAAGTCTTTTCAGGCACAGCCATGTAGCAGAAAGTGTCTGCTACTACTGCTCTCAGACGATAGTGCAGACACAAGCTAAGCTTTGCCAGGCACTCTCTAACCTATTCTGTGGTCACTCAGTCTGTATTTGGTGAGCACCTGCCTTCAAAATTCATTAGTGCCTTTCGAAACCGGTGGTGGACATGGACACTCACCTTTAGGAGACCAGGACTTACTGTACTCCATCAGCAAAAGAAAAGCAGAACACTGAGGAAGACGGATGAAAAGAATGACAAAGGAAACATGCATATATGAGAAATAACCTGCAAGAGAGAGACAGCAACAGGAATATGGGTTTTGAAATGAAAGAGGCATGAGGCTGAATCAACACTAGCCACTGCTTAATTGGAGCCAGTGCTTGCTGAAACGAACTCCGACTTTCAGCCAAACACGCGTGGCATGCTGAGCCTTCTTAGATAAAACTTTTAATGGATAATAAGCAAATACAAGTCCACGTCGCTCCTGCTGCTGGATAAGGTGTCAGAGTGACCGAAGGGGTCGCATATGACACTCAGCCACTTGGCAGCTATGACCTGTACAGAAACATGAGCCTGTGGCTGCCAGCCGGTCCACTGCTATGTGTGAAGTAGCCCCTTCATACTGACTTTCCTGTTGGACTATGCACCTGCATCCTAACTGAAAAGATTGCGAGGCCGACAACAAAGTAGAGGAGGCCTGTCAGCCTGCGGCACCCTACTGCAAGGGCAGTAGTAAAGCAATGGGGAACTGTTGACAGGGAGAAGGTTTTTGGTACAGTAAATGGGTGCACTGCCTGTTCATGCGCATACAGTACAAAGTGGTACAGATTTTCAGGTGCTATTCGGCGAGTGGACAAACCTAAACCACTCATGTGAGTAAAGAACTACTACTAACAAGTAAGAGGTTTGCCGAAGCACTCTGGTAAGTAATTACGGTTGTACAATGACAATATAACAACACATTCAAGAACACCAAATTGACAGAAGTAACCAAAGTTCCACAAGATGAGTAAATCTTGGATTCTTTAATGAAGATTACAGCCAGCCGACACGTGTTTCATCGCCTTCGCGATTCCTCAGGGCTGAAATAAACAAATAAGTAGCATCTAGCATATTCTTTGAACAGTTAGATTTTTCATGCCAGACCATGCTGTCTGACCAAAGTAAATATACAGTAGATGCTGCCTCCAGCTGTGGATATACAGTGAATTGTTCAACTCATTTCACTAGTGCCACCACAACACATCCGTGTCGAATAGGGTGTCTATGATCGATATTATATATAGACGTGAGTATACGTGATAGTGATTGTGATGGGTTTATGTGAGTGGAACAGGTAACTCAATCAAAGTGCTCGGCGATCTCCCATGACACAATATTGACAAGACCCTGTAGCGCAGTGGAAGTGTCCTGACCGTGTGCGGCTCTTACATACTGCATGCCAAACTTGTGATATGGTGCAAACATGTGTCAAAGAGAAGGCATACCTAGATGGCCGTATCGACATCAGAAGGTCTGTAAAATTATAGAGAGGGAGGAAAAATCGGAAAATTCTCATCACTAACCGCACTAAAGTAACTTAGGGCAAGACGTCACCACAATGAGACTGTCTCTTAGAAAACTAATTCTGTCTGCTCACCGCTTAGCTGGTGATAATTCCGACCCAGCCGGGCCTTCCAGTATGGGCACTGAATCAAGTGCGTCCAACAGCGGCGGAAGTCTTTATGTCTGTGACACAGTAAGGGTAAATTGTGTCACTACGATCAGTATCAAAGAATATACATATGGAGAAACTAGGTGAGACTATGTCTGTGCGAAAATTATATATCAAAGGGCTAACCTGCTGGAGTCCTTTAATTAAAAAAGGAAGACATGCGATTGAATTCCCTAACTATTCTTCTTGCCGTGACACCCTTGTTGGTTTCAAATTCGGTTATTTGCAAAGATAGTCATGCATTACCAAAGGAAAGGTAACCCAATTTTACTTACAAATATTTATTTGTCAAACGAGTATAGAGTAGGCTCGGAAATCACTCGATATGTATAAACCAGAAATTCGGTCATGCCGTTATTAACATCAAATGCTGTTAAAAGAGAAAATTGCTCTCGTCAATAACTCGATATAGTCAGTTATGCATACGTGGGATTGCATATATGTAGCTATTGACTGATCTTACCGATTGTTTTTAGTAAAAACGGAAACCCAGTGCGGTTCCAATTAGTCTGTAAGTAAATGCTAAACAAAAAAAAAAGAGGGGAAAAAAGCTGGATTTAGACATTCGCTCGTATCTTGCGAAATAACAGTTATAAATTACACTCCTACGTTGGTTCCAATGTCCGTTCGGCATCTAGCTTACCCGTGTGCGGCTTCTTCTAACGTTA
Source organism: Lissotriton helveticus (assembly GCF_964261635.1). Lineage (NCBI taxonomy): Eukaryota > Metazoa > Chordata > Amphibia > Caudata > Salamandridae > Lissotriton > Lissotriton helveticus. The sequence goes on along the minus strand of NC_136065.1, from coordinate 595,156,266 downwards.
CAGGCGAGTGCACCTCTTCCGAGCCCGGTTCCGTGTTAGCACACGTGACTGAATACAGGCCTGCGTATATGCGCGTCTCAACGTGAGGCGTTCCCTTCACTTGAGCGCATTCGGAAAGTAACTGTAGCGGCCATATTGGAGAGGATAATGTATCTAGTGTCTAATCCCTCACATTGTATATAAGTAACTATGCTGATCAGATGCACATTCACAATTTGATCAGTCTAAAAAGAAGAAATATTGCTGCAAAATATGATATATATCTTGCTCCATGCAATTGTTTAGATGTCGATATGCGAACACGAAAATACCACATAATTGTTTATGGAGCTCAAATATGCTATGTATATCAATATTCATAGGGAATTCCGGTTTGTTTTATGCCCCCGGGTGCAGTGTGACATTCAATTCTATTATTGCGTGCCATAATCCAGTGTGCACCGTGATTGAGAGGCATAACCTATATGAGTGGATGACCCATTCATACTGTGACTACCTATTATAATACAACAAGTACATCGTCAAAATCAATGTTTATATAATTCCTAAGTATACTTGTCTGTATGGGAGACATAAGCCAGCATTGGGAAAGATATTGTTATTACAAAGATTTCCACATAAACAGTTCTGCAGTCTTACTGATTTTTATACATAAAATGTCACGTTCTATTGTCTATGTTTAATCACCCAAAAAGTATTGCATTTCTTGGTCGTAATTCAATCCCAACTCTACAGATTTCAAACGCATAATCCAGGTCGCTTCAATGCGTCTTAGTCTTAATTCGCGATTACCACCTCTTAGTGCCAGAGGAACAGTTTCTATACCAAAAAATTGCACATTTTTACTTGTATGGCCTTGTTGGCAGGAGGCTACATGCAAGGCCACAGGGTATTTGGGGTCACAGTTTACAATTGCTCTTATATGTTCCATCATTCTTTCTTTCAATGTTCTAATTGTGCTCCCCACATATTGTTTACCACATTCACATTCAATAATATAAATGACAAATTTGGTTGTGCAGTTGATATTATTTTTGATTTTGTGACATGTGCCATCCGGGCCCATGAAGTTTGTTGTCCCGTGTTTGGCCCATTTACACATACTACAGAACCCGCATTTGTGGAAACCTAGACCACGTTGTGTCAACCAATCAACATTCCTCATATCACGGGGAACAGTGGGACTCAACTTATTCCGTAATGTGTTTCCTCTTCTGAAGGAAATCTGTGGTCGTTCTGTGATGCAGTTGGTCAGAGCTTTCTCGGATTTTAATATATGCCAGTGTTTGGTTAAACTTTTTCGTAGATCAGAATGGAGTGAATTGAAATCCGTCACCATTCTGATATGTTCTCTATCATCAGAATGTCGTTGTTGTCTAGTGATTAGAGTGTCTGTTCTCTTCACTTTCTTGATTCTTTGCTCAGCTTTTGAAATAGGATTTTTTGCATAGCCCCTGGTTTGAAATCTTTCTTTCATGTTGGTGATACATCTCCCGAATTCACCATCCTCACTACAGTTTCTTCTTGCCCTAATAAATTCACCAAATGGTATGGCGTTAATCTGGTGTAGGGGGTGAGAGCTAGAGGCATGCAGAATTGCATTGCATGCCGTTGACTTCCTGAACAGTCTACTGTGCAAGCAATTAGATGAGATATAGAACTCAATATCTAGGAATTCTATATTCGTCTTGCTCCACTTCATTGTGAAGCTAATTTTCCACAAGTTGTCGTTTAAATATTGAAAGAAACTCTGTAGTTGCTCCTCTGAGCCTGACCAAATAAGGATGCAATCATCAATATATCGACCCCAAAATATTATGGAGTCGATATACTGGCTGCCCTTATCGCCCCAGATGAGATCTGCCTCTAGTGCACCCATGAACAGGTTTGCAAACGAGGGTGATATTTTTGAGCCCATGGCCACACCTTGTTTTTGCCGGTACCAGTGTCTTTCACACATGAAATAGTTATTTTTGAGAATTAGTTCTATCATTGTTGCTAGCATTTCAGTGTGTTTCCATAGAGTGGCAGGTCTATTGCCAAGAAATTTATTAATAGCCTTGATGCCTAAGTCTATGTCAATACTGGTATAAAGGGATACCACATCCATTGTTACTAGAAAAAAGTCTTCTTGCCATTCCATGTCTGCTAGAGTGCTAAGAATATGCTTAGAGTCCTGAATATAGGAGGGTAAATTTTTGACTATTGGGCCAAGAAAAAGGTCCGCATATTCTGCTATTCTTTCTGTGGGGCCACCTATGCCAGAGACAATTGGCCTCCCCGGTGGAAAAGGTAGGTTCTTGTGGATCTTAGGCAAGGTGTATAACCATGGGTATGTTGGTCTGAATATTTTTAAGTACAAGTATTCTTCCTCGTTCAATAACCCTGATTGTTTCCAATTTAACAAATGGGAGTTAATTTCTATTGTTAGTGGACCAATGGGGTTGTATGTGAGGCGTTCATAGCACAGTTCATCTTGTAATTGTTGACTCATTTCTAATTGATAGTCTATGCGATCCATTACCACTACATTCCCTCCCTTATCCGCCTCTCGTATAGTGATGGTATTGTCATTCATGAGTATATTGAGTGCTGCTCTTTCCCCACTGGTGAGATTATCCTTATATTTGAACATTCTGCTCTTGCGTAGACGGTTCAAGTTGTCAAGATCCTCTGATACACGTCTATAGAAGTTGTCTATAGCATTGCCTCCAGGTAGTGTGGGAATCCATTTTGATTTGGACTTGAGCCCACTGACAATACTATAATCAGATTCTATATTTAATTCTGCTAGAAGTGTATCCATGTCAAGAGGAGAATCTTCCATATCGGTCAATGATAACAGAAGGTGAGTTGCATGCACATCATTTATTGATAAGGATTCAGTGGTACTCGTAACAGGTGTATTAATAGTAATCCCTCTATCCCTTTTCTCCAAACCAAAGAAATGCTTTTTCAGTTTTAGGTTCCTCACAAATTTAAACAAATCAATTTTTAATTTACATACATCACCAATTGCATATGGGTTGAAGCTTAGACCTTTACTAAGGAGGGAAACCATGTCTGGAGTGAGATGTAGTTTGGAAAGATTAATCACCTGTACTTCTCTAGTTTCGGCACCATCTAATTCCTGTTGGCCCCTGATCTTAACTTCCTTCTGTAGTTCTCTGTGTTGTCGTCCCCTGCCCCTCCTGGTTTTGGATCTGACTGGTTTCTTGCTGTAGGGAATTTGTTGCCCTTCCTGATCCGTAAAACCTCTTGAAAAAAAGGTGGCATTCCTTGTCTATCCTGATTATCTGATTCTCCCCCTACAGTGTTAACAGAGTTGAGAGAAGTGTTGCTGGATGACAGGGAGGCAGGTTCTGAACCTTGTGTTCTCTTGCTAGCATTCTTAGAACTATTAGGGATCAGGGAATCATATTTTTTATCAAAAGTAAAGATTCGACCGTGGGTATAGTCCAACTCGTCCCTTCTTAACTGCCTGGCTTTTCTATTTTTGATATCGGATTGATGTTTTAATAGAATTTCATCCAGGATAGTGTAATTTTTTACAGTGGATTCAGGTCTGTTGAGATCCTTAATTTCTTGTTCTATAGTGGCTATCTCTGCCTGTAATTTCGTAGCCTTATGTTCCGCGCTCACAATAAGTATTTCCATTAGAGTAATAGAGTTGTTAGAGAGAGATTCTTCCCATTTGACCATGAGGTCGGCATCTAGGTCATCATAGGTGGGAAAAATTTGGCCTCTCAGACCTCTGGGGACACGTTTAAGCCTCAAATATTGTTTTAGTGTGGCCCCATCCCACCATTTGGAATTCTCTAGCTTTTTTAAGCGTTCTAGTTTCATGAATTTGTCTCGGAGGCCCTCAATGTGAGGGGGATTGGTGCTGGTGGAAGCAGATTGGGTGGACATGCCTTTTGCTAGGTTTTCAAACAACTCTTCTGCCATTTTGGTACGATCCATATTGGAAGTGTCTACTGTGTCTAGCAATGGTATACTAGAGGTTTATTAATAGGTAAAAGGATGCGTGGCGGCTACCCTAGACTGCAGATAAACTGACAGGGAGAAGGTTTTTGGTACAGTAAATGGGTGCACTGCCTGTTCATGCGCATACAGTACAAAGTGGTACAGATTTTCAGGTGCTATTCGGCGAGTGGACAAACCTAAACCACTCATGTGAGTAAAGAACTACTACTAACAAGTAAGAGGTTTGCCGAAGCACTCTGGTAAGTAATTACGGTTGTACAATGACAATATAACAACACATTCAAGAACACCAAATTGACAGAAGTAACCAAAGTTCCACAAGATGAGTAAATCTTGGATTCTTTAATGAAGATTACAGCCAGCCGACACGTGTTTCATCGCCTTCGCGATTCCTCAGGGCTGAAATAAACAAATAAGTAGCATCTAGCATATTCTTTGAACAGTTAGATTTTTCATGCCAGACCATGCTGTCTGACCAAAGTAAATATACAGTAGATGCTGCCTCCAGCTGTGGATATACAGTGAATTGTTCAACTCATTTCACTAGTGCCACCACAACACATCCGTGTCGAATAGGGTGTCTATGATCGATATTATATATAGACGTGAGTATACGTGATAGTGATTGTGATGGGTTTATGTGAGTGGAACAGGTAACTCAATCAAAGTGCTCGGCGATCTCCCATGACACAATATTGACAAGACCCTGTAGCGCAGTGGAAGTGTCCTGACCGTGTGCGGCTCTTACATACTGCATGCCAAACTTGTGATATGGTGCAAACATGTGTCAAAGAGAAGGCATACCTAGATGGCCGTATCGACATCAGAAGGTCTGTAAAATTATAGAGAGGGAGGAAAAATCGGAAAATTCTCATCACTAACCGCACTAAAGTAACTTAGGGCAAGACGTCACCACAATGAGACTGTCTCTTAGAAAACTAATTCTGTCTGCTCACCGCTTAGCTGGTGATAATTCCGACCCAGCCGGGCCTTCCAGTATGGGCACTGAATCAAGTGCGTCCAACAGCGGCGGAAGTCTTTATGTCTGTGACACAGTAAGGGTAAATTGTGTCACTACGATCAGTATCAAAGAATATACATATGGAGAAACTAGGTGAGACTATGTCTGTGCGAAAATTATATATCAAAGGGCTAACCTGCTGGAGTCCTTTAATTAAAAAAGGAAGACATGCGATTGAATTCCCTAACTATTCTTCTTGCCGTGACACCCTTGTTGGTTTCAAATTCGGTTATTTGCAAAGATAGTCATGCATTACCAAAGGAAAGGTAACCCAATTTTACTTACAAATATTTATTTGTCAAACGAGTATAGAGTAGGCTCGGAAATCACTCGATATGTATAAACCAGAAATTCGGTCATGCCGTTATTAACATCAAATGCTGTTAAAAGAGAAAATTGCTCTCGTCAATAACTCGATATAGTCAGTTATGCATACGTGGGATTGCATATATGTAGCTATTGACTGATCTTACCGATTGTTTTTAGTAAAAACGGAAACCCAGTGCGGTTCCAATTAGTCTGTAAGTAAATGCTAAACAAAAAAAAAAGAGGGGAAAAAAGCTGGATTTAGACATTCGCTCGTATCTTGCGAAATAACAGTTATAAATTACACTCCTACGTTGGTTCCAATGTCCGTTCGGCATCTAGCTTACCCGTGTGCGGCTTCTTCTAACGTTACAGGCGAGTGCACCTCTTCCGAGCCCGGTTCCGTGTTAGCACACGTGACTGAATACAGGCCTGCGTATATGCGCGTCTCAACGTGAGGCGTTCCCTTCACTTGAGCGCATTCGGAATGTAACTGTAGCGGCCATATTGGAGAGGATAATGTATCTAGTGTCTAATCCCTCACATTGTATATAAGTAACTATGCTGATCAGATGCACATTCACAATTTGATCAGTCTAAAAAGAAGAAATATTGCTGCAAAATATGATATATATCTTGCTCCATGCAATTGTTTAGATGTCGATATGCGAACACGAAAATACCACATAATTGTTTATGGAGCTCAAATATGCTATGTATATCAATATTCATAGGGAATTCCGGTTTGTTTTATGCCCCCGGGTGCAGTGTGACATTCAATTCTACTATTGCGTGCCATAATCCAGTGTGCACCGTGATTGAGAGGCATAACCTATATGAGTGGATGACCCATTCATACTGTGACTACCTATTATAATACAACAAGTACATCGTCAAAATCAATGTTTATATAATTCCTAAGTATACTTGTCTGTATGGGAGACATAAGCCAGCATTGGGAAAGATATTGTTATTACAAAGATTTCCACATAAACAGTTCTGCAGTCTTACTGATTTTTATACATAAAATGTCACGTTCTATTGTCTATGTTTAATCACCCAAAAAGTATTGCATTTCTTGGTCGTAATTCAATCCCAACTCTACAGATTTCAAACGCATAATCCAGGTCGCTTCAATGCGTCTTAGTCTTAATTCGCGATTACCACCTCTTAGTGCCAGAGGAACAGTTTCTATACCAAAAAATTGCACATTTTTACTTACTTGTATGGCCTTGTTGGCAGGAGGCTACATGCAAGGCCACAGGGTATTTGGGGTCACAGTTTACAATTGCTCTTATATGTTCCATCATTCTTTCTTTCAATGTTCTAATTGTGCTCCCCACATATTGTTTACCACATTCACATTCAATAATATAAATGACAAATTTGGTTGTGCAGTTGATATTATTTTTGATTTTGTGACATGTGCCATCCGGGCCCATGAAGTTTGTTGTCCCGTGTTTGGCCCATTTACACATACTACAGAACCCGCATTTGTGGAAACCTAGACCACGTTGTGTCAATTCACTCCATTCTGATCTACGAAAAAGTTTAACCAAACACTGGCATATATTAAAATCCGAGAAAGCTCTGACCAACTGCATCACAGAACGACCACAGATTTCCTTCAGAAGAGGAAACACATTACGGAATAAGTTGAGTCCCACTGTTCCCCGTGATATGAGGAATGTTGATTGGTTGACACAACCTGGTCTAGGTTTCCACAAATGCGGGTTCTGTAGTATGTGTAAATGGGCCAAACACGGGACAACAAACTTCATGGGCCCGGATGGCACATGTCACAAAATCAAAAATAATATCAACTGCACAACCAAATTTGTCATTTATATTATTGAATGTGAATGTGGTAAACAATATGTGGGGAGCACAATTAGAACATTGAAAGAAAGAATGATGGAACATATAAGAGCAATTGTAAACTGTGACCCCAAATACCCTGTGGCCTTGCATGTAGCCTCCTGCCAACAAGGCCATACAAGTAAAAATGTGCAATTTTTTGGTATAGAAACTGTTCCTCTGGCACTAAGAGGTGGTAATCGCGAATTAAGACTAAGACGCATTGAAGCGACCTGGATTATGCGTTTGAAATCTGTAGAGTTGGGATTGAATTACGACCAAGAAATGCAATACTTTTTGGGTGATTAAACATAGACAATAGAACGTGACATTTTATGTATAAAAATCAGTAAGACTGCAGAACTGTTTATGTGGAAATCTTTGTAATAACAATATCTTTCCCAATGCTGGCTTATGTCTCCCATACAGACAAGTATACTTAGGAATTATATAAACATTGATTTTGACGATGTACTTGTTGTATTATAATAGGTAGTCACAGTATGAATGGGTCATCCACTCATATAGGTTATGCCTCTCAATCACGGTGCACACTGGATTATGGCACGCAATAGTAGAATTGAATGTCACACTGCACCCGGGGGCATAAAACAAACCGGAATTCCCTATGAATATTGATATACATAGCATATTTGAGCTCCATAAACAATTATGTGGTATTTTCGTGTTCGCATATCGACATCTAAACAATTGCATGGAGCAAGATATATATCATATTTTGCAGCAATATTTCTTCTTTTTAGACTGATCAAATTGTGAATGTGCATCTGATCAGCATAGTTACTTATATACAATGTGAGGGATTAGACACTAGATACATTATCCTCTCCAATATGGCCGCTACAGTTACTTTCCGAATGCGCTCAAGTGAAGGGAACGCCTCACGTTGAGACGCGCATATACGCAGGCCTGTATTCAGTCACGTGTGCTAACACGAAACCGGGCTCGGAAGAGGTGCACTCGCCTGTAACGTTAGAAGAAGCCGCACACGGGTAAGCTAGATGCCGAACGGACATTGGAACCAACGTAGGAGTGTAATTTATAACTGTTATTTTGCAAGATACGAGCGAATGTCTAAATCCAGCTTTTTTCCCCTCTTTTTTTTTTTTTGTTTAGCATTTACTTACAGACTAATTGGAACCGCACTGGGTTTCCGTTTTTACTAAAAACAATTGGTAAGATCAGTCAATAGCTACATATATGCAATCCCACGTATGCATAACTGACTATATCGAGTTATTGACGAGAGCAATTTTCTCTTTTAACAGCATTTGATGTTAATAACGGCATGACCGAATTTCTGGTTTATACATATCGAGTGATTTCCGAGCCTACTCTATACTCGTTTGACAAATAAATATTTGTAAGTAAAATTGGGTTACCTTTCCTTTGGTAATGCATGACTATCTTTGCAAATAACCGAATTTGAAACCAACAAGGGTGTCACGGCAAGAAGAATAGTTAGGGAATTCAATCGCATGTCTTCCTTTTTTAATTAAAGGACTCCAGCAGGTTAGCCCTTTGATATATAATTTTCGCACAGACATAGTCTCACCTAGTTTCTCCATATGTATATTCTTTGATACTGATCGTAGTGACACAATTTACCCTTACTGTGTCACAGACATAAAGACTTCCGCCGCTGTTGGACGCACTTGATTCAGTGCCCATACTGGAAGGCCCGGCTGGGTCGGAATTATCACCAGCTAAGCGGTGAGCAGACAGAATTAGTTTTCTAAGAGACAGTCTCATTGTGGTGACGTCTTGCCCTAAGTTACTTTAGTGCGGTTAGTGATGAGAATTTTCCGATTTTTCCTCCCTCTCTATAATTTTACAGACCTTCTGATGTCGATACGGCCATCTAGGTATGCCTTCTCTTTGACACATGTTGGCACCATATCACAAGTTTGGCATGCAGTATGTAAGAGCCGCACACGGTCAGGACACTTCCACTGCGCTACAGGGTCTTGTCAATATTGTGTCATGGGAGATCGCCGAGCACTTTGATTGAGTTACCTGTTCCACTCACATAAACCCATCACAATCACTATCACGTATACTCACGTCTATATATAATATCGATCATAGACACCCTATTCGACACGGATGTGTTGTGGTGGCACTAGTGAAATGAGTTGAACAATTCACTGTATATCCACAGCTGGAGGCAGCATCTACTGTATATTTACTTTGGTCAGACAGCATGGTCTGGCATGAAAAATCTAACAGTTCAAAGAATATGCTAGATGCTACTTATTTGTTTATTTCAGCCCTGAGGAATCGCGAAGGCGATGAAACACGTGTCGGCTGGCTGTAATCTTCATTAAAGAATCCAAGATTTACTCATCTTGTGGAACTTTGGTTACTTCTGTCAATTTGGTGTTCTTGAATGTGTTGTTATATTGTCATTGTACAACCGTAATTACTTACCAGAGTGCTTCGGCAATGGGGAACTGTTATATACCCCCAAAAAACAGACTCTAACAGACGGCTAAAGACTATGGGCCTAATTATGAGTTTGGCGGTGTGGGAGTGGGCCGCCAAGCCAGCGCCCTGCTCCCACGCCCACACCGCCAAAGCCATACTAACACCGCCTGCCAGATTACAAATTTCCTTTCATCTCGCGGGCGGTGCTTTGGCACTGCACATTAAAAAGGCACTGCAATAGGAGCATCAAAGGCCGTTCCTGCACAGCATGGATGTGCAGTTCATGTTGTGCAGGAAAGGATGTGAATGCACGCGGGGGGAACAACATGCTGCAGCAGCACCACCATCATATTAGGGCCTCGTACCACTGCGACCGCTGTGGGATCCATGATCCCCGGTGTCAATGGCGGGTCTGTGGGTGACCCACCGCCGAAATCATAATACGGTAGGTAGACCGCCAGTCTGGCAGTCCAGGGACCACACGACAGGTTCAGCTGTCCGATGGACCACCAAACTTGTAAGCCCCTAAATCAGGCACACTAGAATGTTAATGTCCCTACCACACACACACCAATGAAGCCTACCAGACACCTAGAAACTAACAGGTAGACAGCACTAACATTGCCATCACTGCTTACTTAAAGCCTGGTGCCACGTCAAGCAAAGTGGCCCAATTATTCTCCATCACTAGGTGCTAGAAGACCCAACAGTCACTCCCTTCAACACAAAAAAATCATAACACTTCCATCTCATAATATATAAAGCTGTATCATATTATAATATAAATATTACATTATCACTAGAATATCTAACGCCAAAGCTATGTGTGATGTACACATGTCGAAGATGTATTATAGAAGCAAGGCTGACTTGAAACCAACAACCAACGCAGGGGAAGTGGCAGATAAGTGATGAATGGTGTAAAGTTATATCCTTCAGTTGTTGGTATGCATGGCAACCACTTCCATTTCCTTTTGTAGACCAACAGATCATTTATGTCACATGTGTGGGAAAAGTAGGCATTTGTCCAAGTACATACTCTGAAAATGGTAAAGAAGTAAAACAAGCATTTACAATGCAATAGGTCTCGCATTGACGCGAGTTTGAGCTATTGACATTGCAAATAACAATGCCTTTTTTTTAAAACATAAATAAAAGGCATTGTTATTTACAATGTCAATAGCTCAGACTTGTGTCAATGCAAGACCTATTGCATTGCAAATGCTTGTTTTCATTGGAGTCTAAATGAGCATCTTAATCTGTACCTGCACAATTATTCTGACCTAATTTCAATTACTCCTAAGAATTTCAGGCTTTTTGTTTCTTTGTCCCCTCACACTTTTACTCGTGCTGCATTTTCACACCTGACAACTGCATTTTGCTTTGTAACTAGTTCCAAGGAAGGAGTAACAGTGAGCGTGTCCGAACGGCAACATAAGAAGAGGGACAGTAACGTCAAAGAGGGAGGTTGAGACGAGGGGCGAGAACAAAGGAGAGGACCCGCTTCCCTCTGGAGGTTTGAGGTTCAGCGGAAGAGAGGACAAGGGAAGGAACACTAGAGGGTGTGCTGTGATCCAAGGGAGAGGTTTAGACCAGGAAATAGTGGATCGAGCAGATTGCAGAGAGAAACAAGTATTTCGATGGGTCGGGCCACTATACTTTCGATCCCTATATCTGTCACAGAACGGACTGGGCGCCAACGGGCAGAGCAGCACAAACACAGTTAAACAAACAAAACAATAGCCAGTAGTAGTGTTCTTGAAAAACTGGATGTTAAATCCCATACTTGCAAAGTTAAATGTGAACCTACAAGACCCAGAATGCAATACGCTGCTGCCCAAAAGAACAGGACTGGCATTAGGGGCCACCCAATGCATTTACCCACTTGGCAGCTAATATCAGTTTGTGAGGTGGGATAATGACGGTAATGTCCATCTGCATTTGATCAGTGATACAAATGTAGTAGCATGCAGGACCCTTTATAATAGCATAAAGCGTCCTCCCTTTCGGCGTGTGATGTCACAGTCTGAGCCCTCCCTACCCCCACCTTATTATGTTGTGCACGTCCAACCTCTGCTTGTCGCCAGATGCCCGAAGTGAAGATGAGGCGACACAACTGTTTGTTGACATTTTTTTAGGGAAGAACTACACAGAACTTCGCCCCAAAACCTGCTCTCGCAGTCAGACCAGCAGCAGGATGAAACAAACTATCCTAATGGGCTGAGCCCTCCCCTCCAATGTTGCGTGGGAGGGAGACACTGCTCCAGACTGTGCCACACTGACCCTTGCCCGAAAAGACGAGCTGCCCCTCCTACCATGACTGGGGGAATTTTAGGATGCTACACGCTAATGGTTCCTCTCCTCACCTGTCTGGAGCTGAGCGCAGTGATGCTGCGGATCAGGGTGCCCAGCTTGGAGGTTCCCGCCAGCTTACCGGCCCCGGCATCCTGCGCCAGCAGCCCCGGTAAAGAACTCAGAGTCTTGCCCACGATGTCGCTCATGGTCAGGCAGCAGCTGTCAGCGGAGCCGGAAGTAAACGAGCGGCATACGAGGCAGGAGCAGTCTGCTACCGGCATGCGCCATCTTTTGCCATAGCTACTTCCGGTTACAATTCATACACTAAACTTTATCAGTCAGCTTTAGATAGCAAATTAACTAAACGAACAGAGCGGGTACAGAAACGTGCTAGCAGTGACAGAAAATAAACGATAGTAACGAAACTGCAATACAATGAAAGTATGCAGTACTTTCAAACATTTACGCCTTGCTTTTTGTCAATACAAAAGAATGTTTATTTTAACATCCGCAGATGGTTCCAACATACCAACATACCAGAAGAATCCGTACTGCTCGCTCGGGGAACTCTTCAAGAAGCAGGGACAAAGCTGCGTAATTGCTCTGCAGCTAATCAAGTGCCGGTTGACGGCAGTACAGCCAATGGCAAGGTTAGGCCGCGAAACCGAAACCACGGTTGTAGCGCAGGAGATGGCGTCGCTGTGCGTGTGCACGTTGGATGTCCCCGCGCAAGCTGTGATGAGAAGACACGCTGAGCCGAAGTAGGGGATGTGTGTGTGTAAGCGCCGGGGGTTCAGTATGTATGTGTGTGTGCGTGCGTGTATGCGCGCTGCGGGGGGGGAGTTCTCTGTGTGTGTGTGTGTGTGCGTGCGTGTATGCGCGGCGGCGGGGTTCTCTATGTGTGTGTGTGCGTGCGTGTGTGTATGCGCGGCGGGGGGGTTGGGGGGGTTCTCTATGTGTGTGTGTGTGTGAGTGTATGTATGCGCGGCGGCGGGGGGGGTCTGTATGTGTGTGTGTGCGTGCGTGTGTGTCTGCTTCCAAGGAGCCATGGGAGACAGGAAGCGTGCGTTACCTGATCCGTTTACGCGCGCGTGCACATCACTTGTCTCGTGTCTCCCTTGACTCCTTGGAAGCAGAAATTATTACAATAGAGTCTCGCAACAACGATCGCTTCGCGATCGGTTCGCAGTGCGAGACCTAAAAACGATAGAAGAGGCCTGTGGCAGCCTGAATGAGCGGGGAGTAACAGGCGAGGGAGATGAACCATATTGAGAAGGTGTAAACCGGGGGAAGCCTGCAAATATCCAGGTAAACGGTCTGTGGGTACCTTGATTGGTAAGGACTCCTGTGGGGAAATATTGCAGGAGAACTTTGAAGTGTTGCAAGCTCTGGACATCAATTCCTGGGCCATGGATCATGAGCTAGTGGGAGTGAGACTGATGGACATCCAGGCAATGGGGCAGAAAACGTGAGGGAAAGGTTGTGGGATTCAGTAACAGGCTGATACCCTGGGTGGAGTAATAAGAAAGACTTGGGTTTAAAGATGTAGCAACTAAGTAGTGTGCAGTAGGGGCAGTGGGTGAGACTGCTGATGGTGCAGATGCATTTGAGAGATTTCCAAAGAATTTAGGTTTACCTAATCGGTCTTCTCATAGACTTGCATACAAGAGGGGAGCTGGCTCAAACAAGCACATGAACAGACTCTAGATCAACAGCTCTTGAAGGGCCCACAGTGGCAGTTTGATTGTCTTGTTCGGGAAAGGATGATTGAAAGCATTGCTTAATTTGTCCAGGTGGCCTCAGGTGCTGGGCACCTGCACTCACTTTCAGTATCAGGTAGTGGAATAAAGAGGCTTGATTTCGAATCAAAACTAGGCAACCTTGGTAATTGACAACCCTCTCATTCCCCAGCAGGATCCTAAGAAAATATTTATTTCCCTGCATTTTACGTAATAATAATAATAGTAAACCATAAAAATAATCAAAAACTATTAAAGCAAGTAATAATAATATTAATAATAATAATGTCAACAACAACAGCAACAAAACACTGGTTGAAGACACTAAATTCTCAGAAAGGTTAGTTCTGGTAGTAGAAGCCATCAAAGAGGGAAGTTCTATTGAACAGAGCATTGATCGGAGCTGTTCTAACTGTTGAGCAAAGCACTGTGTAAAGCTTGAAGAGAACAGATGCAAAGATGGAGCCACAATGGAGAGACATGAAGGAGATCTGGAGAACTCCATTTTGATGAGTTGCTGGTGCTCATGGTGAAAAGAGCAGTTGAGGAGTAGTCCGAGTGATGTCCATGCCGGAGAAAAGAGGTCCTGGTGGTTGTAGTATCAGAAGCTACCAACAGGCCCAGTAGCACACAGAGGCAGCGTGGAGTAGGTGTTATCGAGTGCTTCATTGACTGTGTGGATAGAGACAGTTTATGAACTACATCAGGGGCAGGCGTTCGTATGGCACTAGTGTCACTATGTGATTGCAAGTCAATTGCTACTGCATTTCATTCAGTTTCACTTGGGGAGACAATGAGAGGTACCTGAAGAGTTATACACTGTGTAGGTGTTCTTAGGGGGCAAAGAGGGTCTAATTTTATTTTAACAATAAATAATATAAACAATATAGAGGTCCTGCCTTGCCGAATGACAGAGGAATCCTTAATATGTTCATAAGAGTCATGTTTGATAGAGCCAGTGATGTTGGAGGGATCAGCTGGAGTTGTGTGGGCCTAAAGTTGGGTTGGTACCTTCAGTCCGTATTCGCTCGGAATTTTTTCTGGTTTTCCATATAGCGCTTTTATTTTGTATTTCCATATCCATGATGTTACATCATGAAAAGATGCAGATAGAATTGATGATAACCTTTTCACAAAAGCTTACGCTGTTATCTGAATAGCCTTTAGGCACTAGGGTCTTTGTGTCCAAAAAAGGGGGCAGTGTGAGGGTGGGTCAGGGTGTTTCTGATCTTTAAAGCCAACTGTTTTCTTTTGAATCATAATTCAAATTTTTTTTATATATATATTTTTATTGATTATAACACAAGAGTAGAAATGTACATATCGGGTATCATTAAGAGAAACATATTGTAGCGGTGAACGGGCAAATGAGTTAAGGAGATATACAACAATTATAGGCATCTGAGAGGCAACAATACCAGCTTAAAGCTGGGGCAAAACAATACGGTATAGATAGCCTTAAGCAAACATCATCGGAACCCGCCCACCCAGGATACAGGATATGAAGATCGGACACTCGACACCCAGATACGAGAAGAAGAAGGCTCAGGAGAATATGCCACATCTCTTGTGAAGAAGGGAAAAGGGAAAAAGAAAGGTCATAGAACAAAATAAAGGAAAAATAAAAAAATAAAAAAACCCTCAGCCCCCCACCCTGCACCCCTGCAGATGGCTACGAACTAACCCCACTAGCAGCGTGCCTGTCGCCCACTAAACTAAACCCAAGAAAGGGAAAAGATGGAGGAGGAAATGTCATACAATACAATACGGGCTCCCGGACTCCCCTCCCCCCGCCGAAAGCAGACATCCCCTACCGTTGTATCAAACAAATTAAAGCAGACTAATAAGCAACCAGATAGGGGAGTAACAGAAGGAGAAAAAAGAACTTCCCGCCCAACTCCCGGCACTACAGAGGCAGCGAATCCCTCATCGAACATAGCCATTGTACCAAACCCAGACAATAAGACTTCCACCTGGCCCCTACGCTAACGGAAACAACCCAGCAGAGCCAAAAGAAAGTCACTGTACTGCACTCAGAAAGTCAAATTCAGCCCTGGCCCTTACGATCCATCGCCCAAACCCCATCCAGTAAGACCAAAATATTAGCAAAAGAGTCAAAACGTTGTAGAAAAAGGAAACCAATACATCCTGAAAGGGTCAAAAATGTTAAGTCTCGAAGTAAACCGGATACACGAAGGTCAGTCCAATAAGTATTAATGGAAGTTTCCAGCAGCGAAGGAAGAAATGAGTCCTGCGCGGGCGATGACTCTGCCAATCTTGCTAGTTGTTCAGGGGCTCCAGTAACGTTCCGCTGTAATCGTGCATAGACAAATGGCACCAGGTCTTGATTATATTCGGGGTTCTCCTCTCGAGTTAGATCAAGCTTCGCCTGGGTCACCGTATGTTGCAGGTCTGACACAGGGCTGGAGTCCGGTCTCAAACACATAGACTCGATGCTTACAGTCAATTTGTGGAGAGCGACCTTCATTTGCAGGTGAAAGGCCCCGATGGCGGCCATTACGGTCCCCAGTGTTGGTCCACACATCATCCGATCCATCTCCGCTCGCACACCAACAGAGCAGTTGCTTGACCCCGGAGGCCAGCTTCTCCGGGGAAACAAACAGGAGCGGGATGGACGGAGGCGATGGGCGACTTGTAGGCTCGGCGCTCTTTACACCGGTGCCGTGAGCTGGGGCCCCACCCGCGGACCCCGAGGGACGCAACAGGGTCCTCGGGCCTGGCCCCCCACCCACCGCAGCAATCACGTCTCGTCGCCGTCTGTCTAGTATGCACCGGGACCAAAGACCACCACCAGGATCGAGAATAAGTTTCACTCCGATGAGACCGGACTCCGCCAGGTACCCGCGGCCGATGTTGTTCAACTGAAACCCGGCTGGGTCAGTACTCGAGGCCCCGGCTCACACACTGGAGTAGGCCCAAAAATGAAAGACGGTGTAACTTCGTCAATCAGAGCGATAAAAACTCTGGGACTGCCCCCCTGGGCTCAGCAACGATTCAGACACACGGGAGTCGGGCGGGAGATCAGGATGAATTTCAGGATAGGTCCGCCAGCGGCGGAGGTCGACGGAGCCGGGAGCTTATGCGGCCATATTGGTTGCTAGCGTAGCTCCTCCCTCCATAATTCAATTTTTAATTCTCATATGATCGATACATTTAACCAGCGTCAAGAAAACGATAGGACCATCCAGACCTCATCTGTTAAAAAAATCCCCCAAAAAATCTGATCCATGCCTCACAGAGCCCACGGCATCCCACGACTACTTTCTGTGTGTCATTATGCACAGTCGTCTTCTTCTGAAGGGATTGCTGGTGATTGGTGCTAAAACCAGAAACGCTTTTCAAGTGCGCGTGATCTTGCCTGCAAGGCACACACCATAACCGGGTGCAATTTATGCACTGGGAGAGAGTTCAAGATGTGGACTTTGTGCTATTGCAGAGTGCCAGACTGACAGCACTTCAACAGCTGTGCAAGCGACTTGGACTGTGAACCAGTTTCTATCAAACCTGCAGAAGTAGGTGACAGATACTGTGAACATCCAGTCCTTGGCCTCCTTGCTGGGGCAGGGCAGAAAGTGTGGCAGGTTTGGGTCAACTATTATGGGGCTGAAACGGGGGATTCACAGACCGTTCATTGAGTACCTCCCAAATTTACAATTACAAATGATAAAAAGTACGATTTAAGTAGGAAGTCAAGAAATGAAATGATTCAAAAATGTTATTCTAAAATTTTGTAAAGCTTTTTAATAGTATTGTTCTGAACCCTGACCTTGTACGCTCACATCACAGAGAACAGGAATCAAAGTTAAAAATTCTTTATGTCTATTTGTGTAAAGAATTAGTGTAAGGGGTAACTGGATTCACAACATGGTTGCTCAGGGACATTTTTTTTAAAACTGGTTATAAATTAATGTAAGATGGAATTCTGAAAGAGAGCTCAAGAAATAACCCTCTAGTGCAAAGTCAGCCAGAGGGCTCAAAGTGACCAGTAAATTTGCTCTACCAGAGGAAAATCCAGGGGACATCAGGGCACAGAATATGCCACGTGGTACTCCAGTGCCACTGGAAGTCCATTGGAAATGCAGCGCCCAGAAAAAAGTAGGATAGCTCCATTTATCTGAAAAAGGATTATATTAAAAAAATTCAAGTATTTAAACAATTATACTCATTTGTCAATAAATACACAGTGGCCTAACAGTTGCCACAGTAAACCAAGTTGCTTGGCCACAGGTCACCGGCCCACGGGTTGCTGGGCCACAGGACACCAGCCCACGGGTTACTAGGCCACAGGACACCTGCCCACGGGTTGCTGGGCCACAGGACACCAGCCCACGGGTTACTAGGCCACAGGACACCAGCCCACGGGTTGCTAGGCCACAGGACACCAGCCCACGGGTTGCTAGGCCACAGGACACCAGCCCACGGGTTGCTAGACCACATGACACCAGCCCATGAGTTGCTAGGCCGCAGAACACCGGCCCACGGGTTGCTGGGCCATAGGACACCGGCTCATGAGTTGCTGGGCCAAAGGACACTGGCCCATCAGTAGCTGGGCCACAGGACCCTGGCCCATTGGTTACTATGTGTGGTATGTCTGCCTATGAGTTAATGTGCCTCAGAATGCCAGAGTGTCAATTTCTCCTCACAGATTGTCTGTAATTCTATTCCATCGCCACGTAAAGGTCTGGCCATTGGTTATCACACAGAATGCCTGTTTTAAAAAAACTGGACTCCTTAAGTGTGGTTTTCCACACTAAGGGACCCTCATCACTACCTCTGGTGGGACAATACGTTTGGGAGATGCTCATTTGAAAGGCCCAAGTCATACTTACATAAGCCAACATCATCGCATACTGTGGCTGTAAACACTAAGGAAGCCTTGTAAAACGTTTGGAGTGCTACTCGCCGAAAAAGCACTTTGACTCCTCATCAGGGATAGTAAGCACTAAATAAATGCAATTACAATTACACTTTAAACACTTATGTGCACACCTAGCTTGCATCCAAATGGAACACGTGTAAATGGTGCTGAAAACAAAGGAAAGTGTCTCCATCTCCCAAGTATTTGGAGTGGCAGTTTCACAAGTTTACAAGATCTACTCATGCAGAATGCATAAACTGCCTTTTGCACCCTCACATAGGGTTTACAAAATAAGTGTAAATCTCCAATGAATTACTTGCAAAAATCCACATACATTAGGACAGTGATACTCAAAGTACGGCCTGGAGGACGCATGCGGCCATACTGCCTTAGATGCAGCCCCCTGGTCAACAGCAGCACTGGGCTGCAATTTATTCGACTCAGCACTAACATGAAAAATAAATGCTAAATAAACAGCCAAGAATGTATTTAAAGGTTAATTGAAGTTTAATAAAGGAAATAACTAGGTTTTTCTGTATGCTAAACTTTAGAAACATCTTCATTTTTAAAGGCATCTAGCAGCAAAAGTGTAGAAGCATGATAAAAGTCTTTTCAAAATCCAAAAATTGTATTTCATTAACATGCAGAACCATTTTACCTTAGTACATCAGACTATTTCAGTGTGTTAAAAAGTTTTTTTGTAAAAGGGATAATTTTAAAACATAAATTTAGTAACATTCATTCTCCCCCCCTAGCCAATAGTGAACTAAGTGGCAAATCAGTTGTAATGTAAACTGTTTGGGTGGCCAGGTTTTTTTTTTTATACCTGAACATTATAGTAAATGAAATCAAACACAGACATGTTTTGTAACACATCCTGAAGTCACATATGTGATAATGAAGAAAAAGGGGGTAAAGTGAAATAAAACAATTGCCTAGGATAGCACGATTTGGTTAAGTGGAGAAGCTGGGATTAATCCAAAGCTTTCGGTTTCACATTGTGCAATTCAGAATCTATATGTGGATGCTTTGCTTCCCCTATTCCCACCTTGCCACAAACCCTCCCACGCCCTCCACTCCCCGACCACCACCCTGCTGGCATCGATGCGGCCCTCGGTCACATCGCAGACCAAACTTTGCAGCTTTGAAAATGTTTGCGAATACCCATGCTTTAGGGCATGCAAACTACCAGAAGCGCAGCGAGAAAATGCAATCTGGCTCCCACTAGACAAAACCGCAACACACACCGAACGTCCTAAAGGAGGACACGTGACCTAATAAATGGCGTGTTTGTGGAAGGCTTGCCTCGCCACATCACCCACAACATTTCCTTTTCCTGCACAGCACAGGAAGAAGTTCCCCTGCTTGGGGTTGGCGGGTTACAAGGGTTCGTATAACAAGCCTTGCTGCCCGGCAGGAAGCACTCTTCCTCGGGAAGGAAGGTGCTTCGGTTCACACCATGAAGAAGTCGAATCATGGCTGCTCTACCTCAGGGTGAGCCAGCATTAGCTGGGAGCTGAACTAGGCACATAGCCTTTGGAAAGGACGTCAGTGAACTCTGACCCGCAGGCAAATACCCCCAGATTTGTCATGTAACCCTGGCGTACTTACTCCGGAAGTAATCAAGGTTGTTTTTTTTTGTTTTTTTTTAATGGACGTGTCACCGAGAAGTGAATGTTGATTCCTGGAACAGAATGGTTGATGTATGCTGGAAATGTCCCCAGAATGTTTTCTGTGACCCGGAAGGAATCAGTCAAGTTAACAGTCCGCCTTGATGAGGGACTCAAGGTTAAGGAATGCAAGAACAAGTGATAGACAGCTATGCAAGGGGATTTTCCCATTTGCCTTTACCCAGCATACCTGAGGCTGTTAGTTTGGTTTTCGAGGTAGGCCACAATGGGAGTCAGTGCCGGACTGAGAACCAAAACCGGCTCTGGCAAAGTGCTCGGCCACCCCCTCCTGGGGGTGGCCGAGACCCCCAACTCCCCCTCCCGGGGGGTTGGGGGTGTTTGTCATTTGAGATGTCATCAGTGATGTCATCAGTGATGTCACTGACCATGTCATGAATGATGTAATATGTGACATCATCAGCAGTGGATTGCGGGTGCGCGATATATAGTTAGTGCAACTAACTATATATGGAATTTCAATGGTTTTGTGTGAGTAAAATAAGGTTTTTTAAATGCTAATTCCTAACTATATATGGTCTATAACCTATGGTTTTTTCAGTGAATTTTCAAGGTTTTGTAAATGCTAATTCCTAACTATATATGGTCTATAACCTATGGTTTTTTTCAGTGAATTTCAATGGTTTTTTAATAGCAAATATCATAAGCTGTCGAATGTCAAGTACGTGGTAAGTGAAAACATTTTCGTGTTTATGCACACTGATCTGCTTTGAATGGTGCCCCCCCCCCCTCATTTCTATTAGGAGTACTCTCTCTTTGCACATAGTGAAGGGTAGTTAACGCAGGCCTTTGCCCCCGTTGTAATACGTCGTGCCTGCTTCTCTCTCCATTTGATTGATTGTTATCCAAGTATTTACTGTTTTAGAATTGGTTCTCTTTGGTTCATTCTCTATTTACAAACAAACACAGAGTCGCAATACTCTGTTTAGTCTTTGCAGATAACGAAAAATCGTGTAAAAAAAAAAGAAAAGGAATCGAGCAAAATCAGTAGGCCACTAATGGGATCTCTTTTTGACCTCGCTAAAATAGAAACATTAGGAACAACCCCTCATGACAAATACAAAACTAGTGAAATGAACTGAACTCCACACAATGATGGCTGCAAAACAGCTCGGCTCCGCCACCCACCCCGCCCAAAATAACAATAAAAAGCGGCTGCCATGATTGGTTGCGGAATGGCCACGACGGAGCTACGAAATGGTGCTGCTCTCATGCTAACCCCAGCTTCAGTCTGAAACATCCAGAAACACTGTAGACTACCAATTCAATCAGTTCTGGTAGCGCCCCAATGTAACCCGGTAGAGAAGAACTAGCCCTCCCCTCTTTGACTAATGGTTCTTGTTGCCTGTCCCTTCTGTTGTCATTTAACAGAACTATTTAGCCTGCTGAAAGGGGTTGTGTTCCGACCGCTGGTTGGTGGACACATTTTGACTATATTCTGGACCTGCGTTGTCGCGTAATGCGTCATATGACGCGCCGCGTTAGCGCATCCGGAAGTCATCCGGGGCGCGCAGCGCGTAACGTAAGCATAACAAGTCATGTGACTTGTTAATAAAACTTTTCATTGGTTCATTTTACTTTTCTTATTCTAATGATGAAAGGCTTGGTCATATGACCTAAAAATTACGCTTTTTATTACTTCCGAACATTATTTTTTCTTAAATATATGTTATAATGTTCCAGGCTAATGTACTTTCCCGGAAAATTTACAACTGTCCTGCAAGTAAAATAGATTCTTTTTTCGAGAAAAAGAGCGTTTCTTCGTCCCATGACGGAGCCGTTGAGCAAAAGAGGGTCGACCTGCTGTCTTAGTCACCGATACGCCTGAATATGAGATTCTTATCGATCACTTTATGTTGCAGGAATAGAAAACACAACAGCCCTTGACCATTTATCTTTACTGCGTTCCTTCGTATTATACCTTTTACCCTTCATGTAATTGGTCTGCTTTATTTCACTTGCCTTTTAATGATTCTAAAACAGTGACTATTATTAAAAACTTTACCAATGTATATACTACTACCATGTTTTCTTTTAAAAACCTTTATTGTGAAAATGTCATTATACAAATACGAGCCTATAACCACGTGGGCCTGCCACAGAGCAAACTGTAATCGTATATGATGAATAGACATTTACACTGTAGAAGAACGTAACGGGCGGGCCATTAGGTTGCAAGAACTAAGGTGTCTAACAGTTACGGAATCGGTGGACGTACATTTTATAATTAAAATACGACAGGGCCAGTTACAATAAAATTATCTAGATATACATTTGCGGGCAAGTACCATGGGTGACGTTAATTCGAACTTTCAACAGTACAGTAATCAATAACACATCAGAACTTAATATCAATAGGGATGTCGAAATATTCAATCAATTCTCGTCCCCGCCCGCCATGTGCTTCAAAACTGCATACGTATCTCGTGATTTCAAGGTTCTGCAACCAGTACACAACAAGGAGTTACGAGTCCCATTTATTCCGGCGCCATTTTGGGCGAGGACGGGCAGGTCCAGGATATAGTCAAAATGTCTCTACCAACCATCGACTATGATGACGTTCATATGCTGTATTTATTAGAGTAACACTCATCTGTCCACATGAAATTAATTTGCCACAATCTAAACATGTCATTTTAATCTTTCCAAAGTTCTTCTAAATATTTGGGACCGTTTCCCTTGCCTCTGAAGCTCTCAGTGCCACTTCTTTGATGAATGTACTAGCAGGTCAGGGGTTCTCCTCCAAATCTCTCTTTTATGCAGCACTATAATTAATTGGTGCCACCTCTCCATATGACGATGCATGGTATAGTTACCACAACTATATTTTTTTTCGGTTCCTCTGGAGAGTTCATCGTGGCAGATGAAGCGTGTAACGTACCGGGCATTTACCTTTTTTTGCATGTACAGGAAAGGAAAAATAAAATCGAGCGTCCGAGTTCTAAGGTGTCCCAGGGCCATTTTAGTGGACCAGGCCCAAATCCAAAGAACAGGCCGCCATTTTGAGAGTCCTCTTGCAGCCGCCTGTCGCTGTAGCATCAAGAGCAGCCGAAATTCAGCTGAATGGCAACTGAAACGGTAAAGGGGCGCCCCACTACATTTCAGCATTGTAGGATGACCACACCAGTACAGCAACTTGCTAGACATCACCTCGGTGCCATCCGGATCTCGGCGCCCCACTGCAGATGAAGTGCCTCTCAACTATGAAACCACCACGGTGACATCCGGATCTTGGCGCGTTGTGCTGCCTTCGGCCTATTCGCACATCGGTCCGCTACTGACGCCATCTCACAGGCTAATGGGGCGACCCACGCCGAGTTTCAGCATTGTAGGATGACCACACCAGTACAGCAACTTGCTGGACATCACCTCGGTGCCATCCGAATCTTGGCATCTCAACGCCTAGTGGTATCTTCCATACAGAAAATCTTGTTACGCTGCCTTTGGCCCCATTCGCACATCAGTCCGCAACTTAGACATCACCTCGGTGCCATCCGGATCTTGGCATCTCAGCGCCTTGTGGTGTCAGTCAGAAAATATTGTTGCGCTGCCTTTGGCCCCATTCGCACATCAGTCCGCTACTGACACCATCTCACAGGCCAACAGGGCGCCCCACGCCGACTTTTACCATTGTACGATGGCCACACCAGTGGCACAACTTGCTAGACATCACCTCGGTGCCATCCGAATCTTGGCATCTCAACGCCTAGTGGTATCTTCCATACAGAAAATATTGTTACGCTGCCTTTGGCCCCATTCGCACATCGGTCCGCAACTTAGACATCACCTCGGTGCCATCCGGATCTTGGCATCTCAGCGCCTTGTGGTGTATTTTCTTCAGAAAATATTGTTGCGCTGCCTTTGGCCCCATTCGCACATCGGTCCGCAACTTAGACATCACCTCGGTGCCATCCGGATCTTGGCATCTCAGCGCCTTGTGGTGTCTTCTACTCCGAAAATATTGTAGAAAATATTGTTGCGCTGCCTTTGGCCCCATTCGCACATCAGTCCGCTACTGACACCATCTCACAGTCCAACAGGGCGCCCCACGCCGACTTTTACCATTGTACGATGGCCACACCAGTGCCACAACTTGCTAGACACCACCTCGGTGCCATCCGGATCTTGGCATCTCAGCGCCTTGTGGTATCTTCAAATCAGAAAATATTTTTGCGCTGCCTTTGGCCCCATTCGCACATCGGTCCGCTACTGACGCCATCTCACAGGCCAACGGGGCGCCCCACGCCGACTTTCAACATTATAGGATGGCCACAGAAGTGCGACAACTTACTAGACACCACCTCGGTGCCATCCGGATCTTGGCGCGTTGTGCTGCCTTCGGCCTATTCGCACATCGGTCCGCTACTGACGCAAACTCACAGGCCAACGGGGCGCCCCACGCCGACTTTCAGCATTGTAGGATGGCCACACTAGTGCGGCAACTTGCTACACACCACCTCGGTGCCATCCGGATCTTGACATCTCAGCGCCTAGTGGTGTCTTCTATTCCGAAAATATTGTTGCGCTGCCTTCGGCCCCATTCACACATCGGTCCGCTACTGACGCCATCTCACAGGCCAACGGGGCGCCCCATGCCGACTTTCAGCATTGTAGGATGGCCACACCAGTGCCACAACTTGCTAGACACCACCTCGGTGCCATCTGGAACTTGGCATCTCAGCGCCTTGTGGTGTCTTCAATTCAGAATATATTGTTGCGCTGCCTTTGGCCCCATTCGCACATCGGTCCGCTACTGACGCCATCTCACAGGCCAACGGGGCGCCCCACGCCGACTATCAGCATTGTAGGATAGCCACACCAGTACAGCAACTTGCTAGACATCACCTCGGTGCCATCCGGATCTCGGCGCCCCACTGCAGATGAAGTGCCTCTCAACTATGGAACCACCACGGTGACATCCGGATCTTGGCGCGTTGTGCTGCCTTCGGCCTATTCGCACATCGGTCCGCTACTGACGCCATCTCACAGGCCAACGGGGCGCCCCACGCCGACTTTCAGCATTGTAGGATGGCCACACCAGTGCGGCAACTTACTAGACACCACCTCGGTGCCATCCGGATCTTGGCGCGTTGTGCTGCCTTCGGCCTATTCGCACATCGGTCCGCTACTGACGCAAACTCACAGGCCAACGGGGTGCCCCACGCCGACTTTCAGCATTGTAGGATGGCCACACCAGTGCTGCAACTTGCTGGACACCACCTCGGTGCCATCCGGATCTTGGCGCGTTGTGTTGCCTTCGGCCTATTCGCACATCGGTCCGCTACTGATGCCGCCTCACGTGCCAATGTATTTTCTCCGCATTTTATACCCTATGCCGCATAACAGGTCATGTGACTTGTTTATAAAACTTTTCATTGGTTCATTTTACTTTTGGTTTCCTAATGATGGAAGGCTTGATCATATGACCTAAAAACAACACTTTTCATTGGATGAAAACTTTTTTTTTCCCAAACGATGAAAGCCCCACCTTGTTTCTGGATGTTTCAGACTGAAGCTGGCGTCAGCATGAGAGCACCACCATCTCGTAGCTCCGTTGTGGTCATTCCGCGAGCAATCATGGCAGCCGCTCCCCACCAGAAGCCTGCAGGAGTCGGGTCCCCCAAAACTTTTGATGAATTCTCAATGCGGAGGGGACGCTTTCGAGAATGGGGTCCAAGACCTAGCAGACAAGCGTCCGATTTCCAAGGTGTCCCAGGGCCATTTCAGTGGACCAGGCCCAAAAAGGAAAGAGCCTGCCGCCATTTTGAGAGTCCTGTGACAGCCGCCTATCGCTGCACCGCAAGAGTGGGCGCAACTCAGCTGAATTGCGGCTTTTGACACAGTGGACCAAAAACGGACGGAATGGCAACTGAAAAGGTAAAGGGGCGCCCCACTACAACAGATGACACTCCACCTGGAGAGGCCCGTTCACACCGCCTCCCCCTGGGCGGCCCACGCCGTTATTCGGAGCAGCATTGTAGGATACCAAAACCAGTGCGGCAACTTACTGGACATCACCTTGGTGCCATCGTTCTGCTGCCTTGGAACTATTCGCACAACAGTTTGCTACTGATGACCCACCCCCCGCGACGCCCCACGCCGTTATTTGCTGGGTGGCAACTTACTAGACATCACTTTCGTGTCATCTAGATTTCGGCGCGTTCTGCTGCCTTGGAACTATTCGCACAACAGTTTGCTACTGATGACCCACCCCCCGCGACGCCCCACGCCGGAAATCTGGACGTTGTGCTGCGTTGGGACTATTCGCACAGCCGACCGCTACTTCGTTGTTTTTCCCTAAAAATGTTTATATGTTATTACTATTTTTGTTTTCTTGTATATATTTATAAATTATTAAAGTTTTATAATCTTACTACTTTGTCGGAGTGCTATATATTTTTAATGTGACACATAATTGTAAAAACTTTGATGTACAAAGAGTCATCCCTGGAATCTACCGCTTCACGCTCGGTCCCCTCCCCAATCACAATACAGGATGGTTTTCAGATAATAACAACGCTTCTGCTGTGACGGATCTCATCGAGTGTGGGCCTTGATCTACTATAACTCCTTTGAAGAGGGGTGATTCTTTACAGCTGTGGCCATAAACTACATCTGCAGGGCTAGCTGATAGCCTAGGACCGGCCTGGACAATCGGACACAGAGGAAAAGGAGTGTCAGAGGGTGCGGTAGTGAATAGGGCGAAAGGGAGGTGTCGGGCGGGCACAGGGTGTGATTCTCAGGGAAGAGCAGCGCAGATGGGGGGAGGTTTATTACCCATGCATAAGACAGAGAGCGGGGGTGACCACTGCCTGGGTGAGATGCTTGCGAGGGTGGGGAGCCATGCTAAGGATCGACAGCGTGCACAGAGTGGGTCTGGTCAAGGCATCTAAAATGGCTGCCGTGCACGACAAAAGTGTGGCATTTGAAAAAAGACAAGATGGCGCAGACAATGTTTTTCAACACTTCCTGATTTCCTTCGAATCGAACGTTAACAGACGTTGGGGCATATTACCAAAGTTAAGCGATATTTATCCCTAACGATGCATTGCAAAGATTTTTTTACCGTCAGAAATTATCGCACATAAACCTTGCTATTATCAAGGTTTATCGCAAATACGATAAAAAACGACCGCAATGCATTAATATCGCTGAAAACTCAGCGATATTCATGCATTACCGAGCTAATGCTCTTAGCCATGTTATCCACCTCCCATTGGATAACATGGCTAAGAACTGCTCAGGGCAGCTGTTACTTTTTGGAGATATTCGCGCTTATCTCGAATATTTCCAAAAGTTGATAATAGGAGATAGCGATGTTAGCGACTGTTTCCAGTCGCTAACATCTTGGCATGCCCACTTTGCATGTCATTAGTGATAAATATCACTCACATGCAAAGTGGGGCCCAAGATGGTCGCTATCTCCTACTAGCCGTCGCTAACTGGTGTTAGCAACAGCTAGGTAATACAGATATAATTTTATCTCCGCGGAGCGCTGTTACAGATATATATCTTGTTTTTGAACGTTAATTTCTCAAAATGCACTGAAGCACATATATTGAGACCTAGCAAAGGCACATCGGGCTACCAGTCCCTAATATTTTACCAAGTTTCGTGCAAATCCATTCAGCCGTTCGATTATTATTATTATTTATTTTTTTTGCCCCGCGGGGCCCTTTTAAAACCTCCACATCAAACCTAGGGGGTCAGCGAGGATCTACTATGCCCCCTTATGGTCATTTGCCCCTTCGCTTTGGCCTCCTCTTGTCTCTCGATCCTACCGAGAGACAAGATGGCGGCCGCTACGTACTGTTTGGAATGTTTACAGACACCGGAGAGCCAATCAGCTTCGCTTCGCAAAGCTCCGTAACGCGAAAAGTACGCGAAGCGGTGCGCTGTTACAGATATATATCTTTTTTTGAACGTTAATTTCTCAAAATCCACTGAAGCACATATATTGAGACCTAGCAAAGGCACATCGGGCTACCAGTCCCTACAATTTTGCCAAGTTTCGTGCAAATCCATTCAGCCGTTCGATTATTATTATTATTTTTTTTTTTGCCCCGCGGGGCCCTTTTAAAACCTCCACATCAAACCTAGGGGGTCAGCGAGGATCTACTATTCCCCCTTATGGTCATTTGCCCCTTCGCTTTGGCCTCCTCTTGTCTCTCGATCCTACCGAGAGACAAGATGGCGGCCGCTACGGACTGTTTGGAATGTTGACAGACGCCGGAGAACCAATCAGCTTCGCTTCACAAAGCTCCGTTGCGCGAAAAGTACGTGTCCTGGGACGCTGCCCGGTCCGCTGTTACAGATATATATCTTTTTTTAAACGTTAATTTCTCAAAATCCACTGGAGCACATATATTGAGACCTACAAAAGGCACATCGGGCTACCAGTCCCTACAATTTTGCCAAGTTTCGTGCAAATCCATTCAGCCGTTCGGGCTAAAAGTGAGGCCAACCGCCCTATGGAAAACTCAATGTTAAAAACACGTTTTGGGACCCCCCTTTTTTCTCGACCCCCCCTGGACGAAACCCCCCCCCAATTTTCAGGGGCTGCTCAGAAACAAAATGTGCCATTTTCCTGAAAATTTCAGCCAATTCCGTCCACAAACGCCAAAGTTATTAGACATAGAATTTTCAAAAAACCCATAGAGAAAAAATCCTAACTATATATACCTACTGGCGACCGCCAGTAGGTAATATATATATATATATATATATATATTACCTACTGGCGGTCGCCAGTAGGTAGTTATAGTTAGGAACTACTGTCCATAGGAAATCCGCAACATTCTATTGGGAATAACTTTGGCGCCGGTGGACGAATCTTCGCGAATTTCTCAAAGAAGATGGCCCGCTCCGCTCCTTCTCTGAAAGTTTGGGGGGATTCGTTAAGCGGGGGCCGAGATAAAAGGGAGGTCCCAAAACGTGTTTTCCCCATGTTAATTTCCATAGGGCAGTTGGACTCACTTTTAGCCCGAACGGCTGAATGGATTTCCACCAAACTTGTCAAAATTGTAGGGACTGGTAGCCCGATGTGCCTCTGCTATGTCTCAAGATATACGGTCCAGTGTATTTTGAGTAATTTAGGTTAAAAAATATATATATATCTATAAGCGCGCCACGGTACGCGCACCGGGGCACTTACCAGCGCGCTACGCGAGTTCGCGCGCGGAAAGCTGATTGGCTCTCGGGTGTCTGTAAACATTCCAAACAGTGCGGAGCGGCCGCCATCTTGTGTCTCGGTAGGATCGAGACACAAGAGGTGGCAAAAACAAAGGGGGAAATGACCATAAGGGGGCAGAGTAAACTCCCCCTGACCCCCTAGGTTTGATGTGGGGGCCATAAAAGGGCCCCGCGGGGAATTTTATTATTTATTTTTTTCGATTTTCGCGGGGGGAGCGCCCGGTACGCGCACCGGGGAGCGTACCGGGGGCGTACCATGGGGAATAAAGAATGACAGAGTTTTTTTAAAATGCAGCCTTTTTATATAAATTGGAGGTCGTTCTGAAAAGAACTGTTTTTTTTATTCTTTTTTTGTTTTAAATTTTTTTAATTGTTTTTTAGAACATTTTTTACTTTTTTTGGCTTTTCTTAACAATTTTATATTTTTTTGTAGTTTTTCTGGGTGTCAAACAAAACACAGGGAATTGCAAACAGCTCAACTGGAGCAAAAAAAAATTAAGGTAGCTTGCTGCATTGATGGTTGTCTGCAGCTCGATTGAGTAAAGTGATGCTTTGCTCACCATATGAAATTGTTTTGTTGCAATATTTGCAAACAAATTTAAAATCTCCAAACCTGGTTTGTACATTAGGGACCATCTCCCTAGCCTCTGCATCCAATAGAGTGGGTTGATTGGAGGTGCTTGAAGAAGAAGGATGGGAAGGGTTCTTGGTCAGTTCCCTGACCTCTGCTGCTGAATAATTGTTCGGGTGCTTCCTCTGCATATGTCGAATCATCGTGTGGTTCCCAAAAGAATACTTCTTCTTTGGGTTCCCTCTTGACAGTTCTTGGCCACAGATGAGGCAAGTCACCTTAGCTGCATTCACCTTTTTTGCACCCCTTGGCATCTTGTAAAAGTTCCAAATAAAATGTTCCTTGGGTCTGTATGAGGGATTGTCCTCAGGCAGAAAGTCCCTCTCCACCTCCTCCTCTTCGTCCTCCTCTTCTTGTTGACCACCAATGTGGTCTTGTGGTGGTCCTTGTGGTGGTGGTGGAGGTGGTGGTGGTGCAGATGCACCTGCAGCTGCTACTAGTGAAGCCATTTTTCACAGAATGAATGCAGGTCTTCTTCACTCAAACAACAAAGTGAAAATGAGGAAAAAAGGTGGGGTCTTTCATCATTTAGAAAACAAAACTGTTGTGAACCAATCAAAAGTGTTATTTTCAGGTCTCATGACCTGGGCCTTCTCATCATTTGGAAACCAAAAGTGTTCTGAACCAATGAAAAGTTTTATTTTCAGGTCACATGATCCGACGCGCTTACGCTACGCGCCCCGGTACGTGCCCAGGGGCGCGCCCCGGGGCGCGCCCGGCTGCGCTTGCGTTGCGCAATCGTATGCGGTCGGGTGCTTCCGGGTGCGCTTACGTAGTGCGTCATATGAGGCATCAAGCGGCTACGCGATACCTCACGATGTTTTCGTTCGCGGCAATAGCGCTAACGGGACGCTCACCGGTACGCGCCGCGGGGCGCGCTGAAGCACTGCGCTTACCGGTGAGCGCATCGGTACGCGCCCCGGGAGCGCACCGGGGCAAAAAAATAAAAAAAATTTTTTAAAACTATTACATAATTATACAATATAAAATTCGTTATAAAAAATATTACTTTTCATACCTATAGAGATTTACTATTAAAAAAACATTGAAATTCACTGAAAAACCATAGGTTTCACACCAGTTATAGTTAGGAATTAACATTTAAAAAACCTATTAAATTTACTGAAAAAAACATAGGTTTCACACCAGTTATAGTTGGCTGGAAATTTTACTCGCATAAAACCATTGAAATTCCCACGTTATAGTTAGTTGGACTCACTATAACTTGCGCGTGCAATGCGCTGCTGATGAAGTCACATATTACATCACTCATGACATGCTAATTCCTAACTATAACTGGTGTGAAACCTATGGTTTTTTCAGTGAATATATATATATATATATATATATATATATACGTATGTATGTATGTATATATATATAGATCCTAACTATAACTACCTACTGGCGACCGCCAGTAGGTAATATATATATATATATAAAAAAAATATATATATATATATATCTATATATATATATATATCTACAGTGAAGGTATGGCATGTTATAAATGATGGAGGGTAGCATTATTTCAGGATAAAATGGTAGATGTTTGGCTAAGAAGCAAAAAGGAGGTAGTATGCAGGGGGAATGCTAAGAAGGGTGAAGGAGAACTCCACAGGTGAAGGGCAAGGCATACACTTAGTAGGGAGTAATTATGCAGGCAGTTGTGAAGTTGTGGCAGAGTGGCAAGAACCAGTCTGGTGCTTATGGGTGGCACAGTGCAGATTTGGGGTGCTGTGACGTGAGAACCGTTTATGGAGGCCCATTGGCTTCTTCGGGGTACAGCTCTGCTATGGTGGCCAGATGAGACAAGCATTGGCAAAGCCAATAGGTCTCTCCCACAGGCGAGCTACTACGTTTGCCAATCAGATGGGGGGAAACAACAGGAGCCTGGGTGGGAGATGGAGAACAGATAGGTGGGTGTTAGTTAACGGGATGGTGGCCACATCAATGTGTATTTTGTTTCCTGTTGACTGTTGTGGGGGATAAGAAACATGGCAGGAGAAATATGCAGAAACACGCACCTAGGGCTGGGTGAGACAGGGAAGAAATGCGAAATAAAGAATGCTTTAACAAAAATGTTACTCTAGTCGTCATCCCGTCGGCCAAAAACAAAACATTTCACTGCAGCATTGGAACCTCAGGAGATGTCCCGTGCTGCAGCGGAGATCAGCTAATGAGATACAGAGTCCACTGAATCACATGGCGAGCAGAGGATGGACAGCAGAAGGACACTAATCAAAGTAAATTAATCTGTACTTAGTCTGTGCGCCCTTCGGAACAAAAAAAGTAGTGAGGCGTGGCAAGTGCAGACCAATGAGACGACAGCAAAGAAGTGCGAAAATGATGCCATTGAATGGTAATTAATGGGTGGGTTCTAAGCCTATTATCAGACACAAGATTCTTGCAAGCAAAAGCGAATGCACTAACACCAGCTCTATCAGGCTCTAAATGAAAGAGAAGATAATGGATAAAGTTTCCATTTGCTATCTTCTGAGGGATGGGGCTTGCGTGCACCAGTACAAAGAGAAGGCTGGGTCCAGTGCAAATCATCTGACGTTTACAGTGAAACAAAGAATTTTCTGTGAAGCAAAGACCTTTGGAATTGACGAACAGGGCAATGAAAGATGGAAAAGTGTCTGTGTGGTGGTGGTATGTAATGCAAACAAAGTGGTGGACACTGTTCCTCTACGGGTTGTGTCTAGGGAATCAAGTGGTGGTGGGGTTGAGGGGGAGGGGTGGTTTCTGAATACACTAGGAGGAAGAGGGATGTGGGAATCCCGCTTTTGCGGAACTAGGGTCCTCAAACACCCAGCAAGCTAGGTGTCATGCTTCATCATCTGGACCTGCTCCTCATTGGGCCGGCGATGCAATGCCCAACGAGCATCTGCGAAGGGGCTCTTTATCGGAAATCTTTTGTTCCTTTGCCGTATGATGAAGTGAGGGTGTGTGGCCCATGGAGGCGTAGATATGGTGGAGTGCAGTGAGTGCGTTAAAAAAGGTTGGATATTCCAAAAAAAGTTTTATTCCGGCTGGTAATCCACCTTGTTAAAAAGGTATAGAGTGGCAATGCCCCTATGGAGGGGTGGTCAGTTGACACTATGCTCTGCTCTCAAGGTCGACATATTTCTTGCCCGCTGGTTAAAAAATACTGTGGCAATTCTTCAGGACCTATAATGTGAAAACGTGGGAAAATAATATATATATATATCTACACTAAATGGTGCTGCTAATAGCTAACTACCATCCAGGAGGCACTACTTCTGTTTGCTTTTGTAGTGTCTGTATGAGGACCTCCCTATTGTCAGAGAACTGCCTCAGCTGGTATGGAAAGTTGCACAGGCGCCTCCAAAGTAGGTGCCATGTCCAAGGGGGAACCGCACTGGATCACCTACCCTCGCTGCCCGTACCAGGAACAAAGTGGTGGTATGTTAGCCATTGTGTAACTGTTATGGGGACAAAGGGAAGAGGAACAGGGGTACTAGGAAGATGAGATGGTGGAGGATTTGGAAGAATGAAAAATTAACACTGTATGTGCCGGGTCTGGTGGCTCAGTGGACTAATGCATCCACTGCAGGGGCCTGTGTTCAACCTCATGGTCACCGGTTCAAATCCTGGCAGGTCCACGCAGCCTTTCATCCATCTGAGTTCGATAAAATGAGTACCATTGAGTTGGGTAACAATAAACATCTGTTATTCAGCACCAGGACACCTACGGGTAATCGTGCGCTTTACAAATACATCTGTTATGTTATGTTGAGGGAGATAGTTAAGGACACAGCAAAGAAAGGAGGAAAAGGCAATGGCTATTGGTGGCCAGGATAAAAGCTGTAAATGTGCACAGGGGTTTGGTGTTTTTTAGGAACATGGAGCAGAAGCCGTAGGAAGAGCATGCCAGGAGACAGAATAAGAAGGGATTCAAGACAAGTGGATTAAACTACCTTCTCTGGGGAGTACAACCATTGGAGGCAGGTCTTTTTGGCAACAACAGACGAAAATATCTGATGTTTTGAAACTGTTACACAGAGAGGTTAGAGGCCACAGCGTTCGAAGAAGAATGAGCAGCAATTGGGGAGGAAATCCAAGGCGTGGGTGCATTCTTTTAATGCTAGTGTTTAGTGTGAGCGTGATCAGAAAAGGTAAATTACCTTACTTAATTCCATAGATGCTATAAGGAAGGCGCTGATGAATTTCGGGGGCATGCTACTGACGCCGTCGGACAAAGAACTCCGAGCAGGAGTTGGTGTGGATCCGGGGGTAAATTTGGGGAGCTAAATATATCTGTAGGCGATGATGCCGATGAGGCAGCCAGTGACACCGTCCAGTAGGTGTCCTTTAAATGACCCCTTAAAACCCTACTCTTGCACAATGCAAACCGACCTAGCAATGTTTCTTTACACAAGTGATAGCTGTTTAAAATAAACTTAGCTAACACGATGATGCTCACAATCTATTTCAATTACTTACACGTTCCTGTGCGCCTCATGTACTCCCAAAATAATTTTCTGGGTGTAAAAATAAAGGCCTGGTATGATTAACCCATATTGACGTGATTGGCAGAGCCCGCAGAGACAAGTCCAGACACTGCCACCCCTCGCGCTGCAGGAGGCCTGTCGTCCACAGAATGCAAACAGCTGCCTCCTCGGGAGGAGGAAGCGACCGAGCACACACGGGCACTATATTTGAGACAAGAGCGGCCATTCAGGCAGGGGCAGCAAATGATGGCTGTGCATCCGCGTGCGGAGGGGGCGGGGCGGATCCAGCCTGCGCCCGCAGTCACGTGGTGCAGACCGCTGACCTCTCTAAGATTAGGCTGGAGAGGAGAGAGCGTCCCAGGAAATGAGTGAAAGTATCAAGAAGGAAGCCTAAAATAAGAAGCAGGGAGTGAGAGAGAGACATCAAAGGGAGAAGCGGAAGAGAAGGGGGTTGTTAGAGTGAGAAAACCTGTGATTTAAAGAAGGGCAACAGGGAAGGGAAGTGGGAGAGAAAACGGAAATAGGAAGCAAAATAGTGAACAAAAAGATACCGAATGAAGCAGACATTAAAAAGATGCTGAAAAGAGTATGAGTGTGAAAAAAACAGTGCGACATAAAGGCGATAGGGGGAAATTACAATTAAAATATGGATGCAGAGAACAGATGGTTCAGTTGCGAACTTGTGTAGCTAGAAGTTAAGGTAGTTGGGAGAAGTAACTCGGCTATCTGGCCACGGACTTGTGAGTCCTAGTTTCTGCAAAATTAATGTGAAGTGCTACATGCTGTGGCTTCACATACAATGCAAGTATATTCCGAGCTGCTCAAGTGTGGATTGCACCAAACCTGTGGGAACGGTCTCATGGGATTGAGGCAATAGGTTTTTGTGTGTGAATATTTATATATATATAGCACGCCCTATAGACAGGGCCCCTGGAATTGTGCGACAGGGCCGACTAAATTGTGTGGGAAAAAAAGGCTAATTGTGCGGCACCTTTTATAGCAATATTACTTCATTTTCTCATTTTCACAACCTGGGCAAAGTTTTGACCTCAGTATCAGTTTAGCACCAATATACAGCAAGCACCAACTGAAAGGTGACCAGTTAACCTTTTCAAAAGGCTGGCCATAGCACAGAAAAATATATGCTGGCAGTTTTAGTATTTTATGATCCATTTGAGCAAATTATGCAGCAGATGATGGATTATGTGGCAAGTGTGGCAAACCAGGGAATGGGGGCCAAATTCCCTGCTGGCATTAGAGCCCAGGGGCCATTGCTACATCATTGATTTTACATGGGACACCATACACCCTGTATATAAGCATGTCTCTAAAATCCTTATTACAGATGACTTTTGACATATCTAGTCAATTAAGAAAGGAGGTAGCTGTTCAACTGGAACAACTTATTATAGCTGAGTTCTGACATCACAATGTCTGCTGCCAGCAAGATAGATCACAGAGTATAGATAAAGCTGCAGTTTAAATGACGAAAAAAAAAACCTGACCTTTCCTACTTCTGCTATGTTTTCCTAGCTAAGCAGAAAGGAGATATTTATGGAAACATGTTTATTTTCTGCATGCGCTTAGTAATTAGAGGAAATATAGAATCTCTACTTGTTTCATTATATTCTGAGCTACAGTGTTTTTGTTTTTTTATTCTGGCTTGTACTCAAACTGATTTTAAGGAATTTTTGCAACAAACATCTAACTTTTTTTGCAGTGTTTTTAGATTTGCACTAGAAAATCTAAATGTATTGTTCATAGTATAAACACACTATCTCTTTCATATTAAAGAGCAATGCACCGAGGATTTAAGCAGATTGTGGTAAGAGGGATGGCGTGACCATGTATTATAAGGAATAAAGTACCTACTGCTATATAAGTATATTGCAAGTTACCGTGGAGTTCCACAACCTCATAAAGGAACTCTGCCTTCAACCTCGTTCCTCTGTATGGTCACATAAATTCTCATTGACTTGCAATATCCTTATAATGTACAGCAGGCAAACTTTACCCCATATATAAAAACACAAACAGAGCACGCCACAGACACACACATATTACAAACACTGAGTCTGTGTGACCTTTCCTCTATATGCAGAAAAGAGAGAGAGCAGAGTGGGGGAGAAAGGAGACAATATGTAATTTTCTTGCCATTTTCTTTCTCAGGAATCCAGTTTGCTCAAGTCTTGTTTTCTTTCTGCAGGAAGCGAAGTAAGAATCTGAGCCTGGGTCTGAACACAGCTCAGATGTCTCTGCTGGTCTTGACGCTGCTCTGAAAAGCAACACCCGAAATAGAAAGTGTCTATTGATGTGTCTATTTAAACACAGACCCTCCGGCACTCTCACTTCACCCTGGAATCAAAGTATCCAAGCATGCTGGCTCGGAAGGCAGCCTGGACCTCATCTTTTCTCTAGGCCATGGGCAAGGTTAAGAGGTCAAAGTAAAATGGCAAGTCCTTTTATCTAAGGGAACTGATAGTCCCAATTTCAAGAAATATAATTAGAATTTTAAACAAGCATTTGCAATGCAATAGGTCTCGCATTTACTTGAGTTTGAGCTATTTGCATTGTAAATGGCAATGCCTTTTATTTATATTTTGGATTTTAAAATATAAATAAAGGCCATTATCATTTACAATGCTAATAGCCTAAATTCTCGCATATGCGAGACCTATTGCATTTCAAATACTTGTTTTACAGACGGGTCAGAGAATTTGCAGAACCCACCCAGTAAAGCCGTGGTGTTGTACGATTTTTGACATTCCTGCACAGCAGTCTAGAACAGCACCCACAAGGGATGATTTTGCAGTAAAGAAAGGCTAATTCTAAATGATTTCTAACAGGGGCCCAATTGTACCTGTGCCGTGAGTGCTACTGCTCTGCTGCCGACCCCACATTCATCCCCAAACCATTTCGAGCTCCTACTGTCAAGCAAGTCTTCTAGCTCATTGTCCTCTGCCCCTGTACCCGTCATCTTTGCTAGCCCTAGAAAGCCGGTGAGGCGTGGGGATGGAGCTGCTTCTACAGTGCCATGAGGAAACCAAGCTGACAGCCAATGGTACAAAATACAACCTTTTAGCCTAATACAAACAACCATTTGTAATGCTGAAAGTGTAGCGGGTGCCCGGGGGCGGACGGCAATGAGGAGCAAGCTGCAATGCTGGCAAAGAAAAAAAAGAACGGAAGGGGCATAGCTGCTAAAGTTAAAGCGTGCCATGCTTGTAAAAAATAAATACATACTGTAAAAGGAGCAGGATGCGAGGAAAATAAAGGCGTGTGATAGCAATGAGGAGCAAGCTGCAGCGCTGCGTAAAAAAAAACAGGAGGGGTGCGGCCGCTAAAGGTAAAGCGTGCCGTGCTTGTAAAAAAATAAATGAATAACACATTATAAAGTGCAAGTTGCAAGGAAAATAAAGGTGCATGACAGCAATGAGGAGCAAGCTGCCGACCTGCCTAAAAAAAAAAGCTCTCGGCATTGCTGTAAATGCGTGGTGAAAACGAGGCCTGACACACAAATAGGATTTCCGGCCGGGAGAAAGGAGAGGCGTGACACGCACGAACTGTCCGGAAGGGGCGGAGAAACAACGGAGCGGGCTGCGGAGTCTGGACACGGAGGAACAGGACGAGAGGAGTATATCAGACCCGGTGAGGGGGGGCGTCGGGGCACATTGACGGTGCCCGCCCCCCAGTGATGGAAGCCCTGCGTGTGCCCGGTGAGTGGGGTTGGGAGTGTGTGTGTGTGTGTATGTAAGCCCTGCGTGTTTGGAGGGGGGGTGTGCGCGCTTGTATGTGCCTGCGTGTGTTGTGCCTGTGTGTGTGCCTGCCTCCGTGTATGTGTGCTGTGTCTTTTAAACATGCCGTAAGTTTTCAGCAGACACGCACTCCGAAACCGAAAGCACTCAAGCTGTCTCCAGCAAGCTGCCAGCAGCCAGATACGAAAGCGCGCTCACACGGACAAATCTGAGACAGCAGAGGCGCGTGGCCGAATGCTGTCTCAGATTCCCGTGAAACTGAATACAATAGGTACCGAGCTAGACATGCATGCTACGCATGCGCAACTCTAGCTCGACCTAAAAAGGTACCACACAATAGTTTCATTTTAAGCTATATATAGCAGACTTGAACCCAGATTAAAGGTTTGATCTCGCTTGATGCTAGACTGTGTAAACAGCAGCATCAATCGACTTTCCTAAACCAAAAAAAAGTTGGTGCCAAAAGCTTACATTTACGCACTGTCAAAATCAATTTACATCATGAATTACCACCCTTCTGTTATTCGGTGCAAATGGTCATGCGGAGCGGGCCAAATATCTCCTGGATTTGAGGCAAAGTTAGATCAGCTAAAATAGCCTGCACTGCCTTTCTGTTAAAACCTATGCCAAGTTAAAGTAGGAACAAAGCAGTGGACAAGCTGTATATTGCATGATATACATATGATTAACTTGTAATTTATATTAAATTACACAATGTAGTTCTGGCCCCTTGAAATACCTCCGTAAAAAATTTTCCAGAGATTTTCATTTTCGATATGTTTTGTGTTTAGTATTATTAGAGAAGTAATTTAGCTTGGGTAAATATTGCAATCCAGGCTGAATTTTTCTGGACAACATTTTTAAAGATGGCGAATGTGTTGCAGTGTTATGTAATATTTCAGGAACCATAAAACCTATATACTTAATTTTGATGCCAAAACATAGGTTTTCAGGGTCAAGTAGTCTTATAGGGACAGAAAATAACTCCTCAGAGCAACCCTTCCGTCATTTTCAAAAATGGCGACTCCATAATGATGTGTTTTCCAGGAGTAGCTCATGTCAGGGAAAAGAGGCGGGCGGGTCAGGGGGAGTGGATGGGGGACAATGGAAAGGAAAACAATAAAATAATTTACCCGCCACCCTTCAGCATTGCACTTTTTTGCTCCTCTACACAGCAGGCAGGCACAGGCTCCCAGACTGCCATATGGCCAATCCTGAAGCTCATACATGAAAACAGCTTCAGGATTGGCCTGAGCTCCTTGAATTTGTGCTCTCAGTGAGAGCAGTAGCCTGTGCCTGCTCTCTCTAACCCGCTAACGCAGCTCTGGTTGGAGAGAGCTTCATTGCACAGGATGGTTTGGCCGGCCTGAGATGGCCAGCCACACCATCATTCGCACTGATAACTGATAAAATGGCAATGTTTTGCTATTTTTTTTGTGCTTTGTTCTTGTGTTAAGCTAGCATTCGCGGCATCATTTTATGTTCAGCCGCCATTTTCATTCATGTCGTCAACTACGTATTCTCTGACTAGAGAAGCAGGCTGTGGAAATTTAAATTTCTCCAAGGTTAGGCCTCGCTCTGCTAATGAATACACTGCTTATATTCACATAGATAGAGCCTTTCTCCCACTAGCCTAGCAATAGACACAAAAAGAACAACCTTGGTATGAAGATAATGTGTGTCCGGTCTCAGAGTCAAAACTCATCTTTCTGGGCTTCTTTGTTTTAGCTGCACCTGCTAGTAGATTTCCATTATGGGTGGGACATTCTTAGTTCAGAAACATACAAAATGTATCTCTGTTTACTGAAGTCAGTTCCTCTGCACCACTCTTAAGGGCCGGTCAGACTGGACTCCGCTCAAGTGTACCTGAAAAAAATAGACTTTTTTTTTCATCGCGGTTTACATAATTATAGAAAAAGTATCATACACCACGAAGAGCCGAAAAAAATATACTTGGTTTGTATTCTCTACAGTCTGACCGACTCCTTATTTGTATGGAAGGCTGAGAGGTGGTCGCAAGTGACCCGGGTCACTTCCTTCATAACAGTGCCCAACACTTCCCCTCCAGTACTGTCACCCCCTGGCTCTGCGCCCAAGACTCGGCCTACAGTCATGCTGCAGAAAAATAAAATGAGTTTTAAATCAATTCTTATTATTGTTGTATTACTCACATTTTTTAGCGTGCTGGCAGGTGAGCCACACTCCTCCACCACAGCGGAGGTGCCGCCACTGGTGTTTTAGCTATCATAAGCGTAATTATTTTTATATTGTTTTATGTTTCAGGTTATCCATTGATTCACATTTGTAAACATGAGTGAAGCAGGTGGTAGTTGAGGATCTTTACCCCTGACAGAGTGTTGCTTACTACAAAATCTGAGGACTCCTTTAACAAAGAAAAATGTGCCAAGTGCCAAACTAATCTGAAAGAAGAGATAAGATCAACTGCGACTGGACAGAAGAGAGTTTGAGATGCTGCAGAAATATGGCAAGACAAAGTTCACAAAAGATTGAAACTGATGGGTGAAGAGGATCAAATGTTTTATCATTGTAACAATAAGTCTTACAAGTCGTATACAATGGAAAAAAGCCTGGAAAAAAAATTGTCACAAAATAGCAGAAGCCAATGAATCACAACAATAATCTGAGTCTTCTGAGAAAGCAACAACCAAACTCAGTGCCCATTCACTCAGAATATTGATGGCTACCCACTTCCAACAACTGATCAGAAAGTCGAGGATCTTCAATGTGTTATCTGTGGTTTAGCCAGAACAAGGGCCAAAGGGATGGACGAAAGAACAAAGTAAAGTATGTGAGCCTCAAAAGGTAAACATGTTTTAATCTGCAGCTAGTTTCTTGCAAGATGAAGTTTTCAGCCGAGTAGCTGATCTAAACAGTGAGGTGATTTTATTTTCAGCGGATTTGTATGATTCCCACCAAACTGCATGCATGCGTACATTCAACGTAACCTCTAGCCTTCAGTTAAGTTTGCACTCTTTGAAAAAATAAATTACATTTTAAAGCCGCTCTTGAGTGCTGGCTGTGGGTTCACACTCAGTGAGATTAGAGAAATAATTGTCAACATTGATGAAACTGTATTGATCCATAATAATGAAATTAATATTTTTCTGGTGATAATTTGTTTTTGTCAGTCTAACAAAAAGAATGAGCCACTTATGGTGTTCTCTGCTGATTTGACTCCTGAAGTTCTTGCTACCAAAATAAGATCACAGGATGCAGTAAAATCAGTAGGTACCATTTTAAGAAACACCCTGAAAGATTTCGAATTTGGACTTAATTACACATTTTGTGATGCCTCATAGCTCAGCAAAAATGTCTGATGTTGTCTTAACAATTTTTACATCCTTGTCTAATATCAGCATAGCAGAACTGTTACAAACTAAATTTCTTGAGTTCAGAACAGAATCAGACAACATTGATGGCTTTTTATTTTTTGGAAAGTTTTATATAGCGAGAACAAGACCCATGCGGGTATCAGAGCGCTTTACACTGTGAGGAGAACAATGATCAATAAAACATTTAAAACATGGTAAAAGGTACATACGGTGAAACAGAAAAACAACTATTAATACGGAGGAGAGAGATTGAGGATCTAAACCAGGAATCTGTTCATTAATAAGAATTTGACTTTTTTCTTGAAGGAGATACTGGAGGAAGTCAGTTTTATCTCAGGGGGAAGAGCATTCCAAATTCTGGGAGCAAGGCCCGAGACAGATCTGTAGTAGGTTTTTTTCTAGTTGAAACGTGGCTTTAGCAATAGGGTGGAAGCACTTCTGATGGATCTAGTGCCTCCTGATAGCTCAAGTTTGCTGGCGAGATAGGTTGGGGTGTTGAAATGTAGAGCTTTGTGTGTCCTGCATGCAATTTTTAGTTGGATTCTTGCTTTGCAGGGGAGCCAGTTGAGGGATTGAAGGTCAGGGTAGACATGAGTGAACCGTTTTGACCCTGTGATGAGCCTTGCCGTCAAGTTGACTGAAGCCCTGAACCACATCGCTGCTTGAGTTTTCCCCCTGCTGTGCTGGACAGCAATAAAAACGGGTGTGGTCATGACGAGCTCAGCTCATCATAAGCACACGAGCACTGTGCTGCATGACGAGCTGAGCCCGTCATGAGCATGCAAGGGGTTAAGGGGGCTGTTTTGGCCATAGGTAGGCCAAAAACAGTAATGTTTTCATAATCCAATCTGGGGATTATGAGTGCTTGCACTGTCAGTTTGAAGTCTGTTTCTGGGAGGAAACGTTTTAGTTTATGTAGTATACTCAGTTGTAAGTTTACTCCTTTGGTGGTGCACTGATGTGTTCCCACATATTAAGAGTTTTGTCCAGGGTTATACCTAATGACTTGGCTGATTCAATGATTTGTGGTGTGCAATTGAAAGTTGTTAAATGCTCCATCCAATCCTTTCTTGAGTGTATCTGGTTAGGTGGGGCGATTAGGAGGAATTCCGTTTTTTGCATGTTGAGTTTGAATTGGTTACAAGCTAACCAATTTTGAGTGTTTTGTAGGATGGAATTGAGAGATCGGATGTCTTTAAAGATATAATCGAAAAAGTGAAAGACAATGCCATGAAGTGACAAGCTTATACTGTGCAAATGTACTGTATTTTCCAAATCATGTTTTATGAATTACATCACGGCAAAAAAAACAAATCCGCTACAAATGATGACACGCAATCTATGACAAGTGCAAAAGTAGAGAGCTAATCACTTCAATGAATAGGACTGGTGTATCAACAGGTTATAATTCTCATGCTGTAATATCTTATGAATTCGACAGCACACCACTTCCAAGTCACTTTACCAGGAAAGGATTTACAATTGCTGCTCTTGATAATTTTGATTTTGAAAACAGTTCTTCTTTGTCTGGAGCATCCAGCACACATGATACTGCAATGATGCTTTTTCAAGAGTGTACCAATGAAGTAGCTGCTGGAAAAAAGCTATGTCAGCTGTAGGTATATACGAACGAAGCTGCAAACGTATAACCCAACTCACTAAAAGCCATCAACACGTCCTAGTCTACCAGAAAGTTTTAAACTGGCTGAGGACATGGACGCTCTTCTTCCTGATGCTGTGGTCCGCAAAGCGATTTAACTGAATTTATCCTATTGCTTATTCGGTGCGGACTGAAGGATGAAGAAAAGCCAGTTCCTCTGTGGTCTGGAATTCATGTTCTCACACTCACATAATACCGTCCCACTGAAGAAGTTTGGGTTTTTACCA
The DNA here is from genome assembly GCF_964261635.1 of Lissotriton helveticus. NCBI lineage: Eukaryota > Metazoa > Chordata > Amphibia > Caudata > Salamandridae > Lissotriton > Lissotriton helveticus. The sequence continues at coordinate 595,112,750 of NC_136065.1, read as the reverse complement.
GCAATACCATCTCCAGTCACAAACTGCGGAACAGTATACACAGCTCTAAAAAATGTCCAAAATGAGCGTGCTCAGTTTGAAGACCAGTCTATCCTGCCAATTTTCTATGATGAGGGTGTTTTCCATATTGTAGCTGACATATTTATAAGCAATCCAGTAGAATTTAATGTTCTTCATCCATCAGACTGATTTGCATATGGCCATGTCTGAACTGGGGTGGTGGAGTGAGCTAAAGAATGATGATGGATTAAAGTCAGATCAGTTGACTGGCGGTGAGTGTTTGATTTGCTCAAGCGCTCCGTCCATTATCCCCTTTGGTATTGCTTTGTTCGCCCTAAGTTGGCAAGGTATGCCCAGACGTGGGTCCCTTGCTCACTTTGCCACTGGATTCAAGCTAGCCTGGCTGATGACGGCTGATTAGCCAGAAACCAGTCCCAGGATGCTTGTTTCCAGTCAAGGGAAGACATGGCTTGGCAGTTCGGGCTGGACTGTTCCCATGAGGCACAGGGTCAGACTGATTTGCATATGGCCATGTCTGAACTGGGGTGGTGGAGTGAGCTAAAGAATGATGATGGATTAAACTCAGATCAGTTGACTGGGGGTGAGTGTTTGATTTGCTCAAGCGCTTCGTCCATTATCCCGTTTGGTATCACTTTGTTCGCACTAAGTTGGCAGGGTAGGCCCAGACTTGGGTCCCTTGCTCACTTTGCCACTGGATTCAAGCTAGCCTGGCTGATGACTGCTGATTAGCCAGAAACCGGTCCCAGGATGCTTGTTTCCGGTCCAGGGAAGACATGGCTTGGCAGTTCGGGCTGGACTGTTCCCATGAGGCACAGGGTCAGACTGATTTGCATATGGCCATGTCTGAACTGGGGTGGTGGAGTGAGCTAAAGAATGATGATGGATTAAACCCAGATCAGTTGACTGGGGGTGAGTGTTTGATTTGCTCAAGCGCTCCGTCCATTATCCGTTTTGGTATCGCTTCTTCCAATGATGGGCACTTTCAACATGACAAAAGTTGTGGTGCGGTGTGCAGCAAGTACTCAGTGGATGGGGCATAGACGATGCACTTATTGAGGCTGAAATCTTTGAGAGCAAAACTGTTCAGTCAGTATTGAGCTGAACTCATTATGTTTGTTCGTTACAAGGTATGCTCATCATATCGGAGGCTATGGAAACCTTACATTGGAATTCTTTCTGGAACAAGAATGACAAATTAAGTTTTGCATATCTTATCTCAGAAGTGAACAAGGCACAGGGTTCACTTCATTCAAAAGACATAATGCAAAGCCAGGCCATGTTCAATACACTCAAATCAGAAAACTAAGTTCATAGAGTTGTCAAAGAATGTGAAGAAAAATAACGATATAAAGACACGTCTATTAAATGTCCTGCAACATGAATCAAAATTATACGCAGAACTGAAGCAGGAGAGATTTGTATTGAAAGAAAAAATGCTGTTTGACATAATCACTAAAGCTAAACATCCACACTTTCATTGCCATAGTAAGAGTTTAGTCCAACGAGCCATTACAAAATATATTACAAAAATCAACTTTCGAAACCACAGGAAAGATGGATTTTTGCAAAATGAAGGGGTAAAGTTATCAAGGAGGTTCTGTTGCATGATTTTCTTCAAAGAAACACATTATTTGATGGAGATGCTGCAACTAAACCAGTGAAGCACAAACTCATACGAGAGGTCGAAATAAAAACTTTCACCCGAAGAATTTTAATTTGAGTAGGTGTTGTCATTGAAAACTGCTGTTGTTGTGGACAATATATATAATAATTGAAAATAGTCAAGATTTCAACCATGCAAAACTTCTGAAAGGTTGTCAGACTGCTCTACAGATATGAAAGTAAGTGTGCATCTTGAAAGAACTGCACATTGACTTTGACAGTTATCTTGAACTATCTGTCAAAGAATGTGAGAGAATCAAACACATTTCTACAAGTGGAACAATTGACCATGACTGCATCAAACATTCAACACCTATATCTGTGCAACTTGATAAATTCTGGTCATCACCTTCGAAAAAGAAGAACATGGAGATGTTGGCTTGCCAAAACATTGCTAATGCTTCAGTGAACAATGGATTTCCAATTATCGCAAATGGAACGAATGTCAATGAGGAGTTGGTGCCTGCAGAGATATATTTAAAAGGTATCAGCCATATTGTTCAAGAACTTAACAGCAAATTTGAGGAAGCTGGCCTTCATTTTTTGCCACGTGCTGAGCAGGCTGTCTGAAATGGTCCCAATGGAGTCATTGTACTGTCAAATGAATGACACAGATGTTATTATTGTGCTACTTATATTGTTGTAATGTTTATAAGTCAAGGATTGTCAGAGTTAAGGATATGTTATGGAACAGGCGAGAAAAGACACTTCAATTCTGGACAAGAAATTTGACCCAGAGATGCCCAGTGTTTTGATCAAGGCACATAATCCTACAGGTGATGGCACTATGCATGGAACAAAGCTTGGAGCTTTAACTGCTGAACCTGAGAAGTTTCAAAAGGATTTGCTGAGACAGAAGAATGTGTCTTTTGAAGACGTATAAAAATACCATGTACGTGTGTGGAAAATGAGTTCTGACAGTCACATATTTGATCATCTTCGGTACAGTGAGTTCAAGAGAGAAGATTCGCTAAGTCACCTTCTACCGACGCCATTCTGTGCGAGGACATATTAAAAGAGCGTTCTACTTGATCAGAAGATGTGTAAATATTTTGGATCATGTATATGTAGAGAAAGATCTGTGTGAATTTGATTGATGGGGTGCTAAAAACCTACACAATTTCTAAACCCTCTACCCACAGAACCTACACGTACATGTATTTGCAAAACCTGTGCTACAAAAAAAGATGTCCCTGTTGAAATGCTCTTCTTAAATATTCAAAATTCTGCAAATGTACCACAAGTGATTGCTGAAACAAATAAATAAAGTGAACTATATATTACATCATCACTGCAACACATCTGTTGTTTTAAAAATGTAATTGAAACAAAAATTTGGCCTGGATCAGCAAAGTCTACCCAAGCTAAATTACTTCTCTAATGTTCCACAACCAGAAAATCAAAAATGAAAATCTCTGGACAACAATTTATTTTACGGGCCAGGATTAATGTATTTGTTTCTGAATTTGTACTGGAGGGTGCACCTCAAACACAAAGTCCATGCTAGACACATCGTGGCCGATTCACAGAACTAACTTAAGATAAAATCCTAAACTTACTGCTTTTGGTATTCACAGAAGTTAGGATTTTGTCTTAAGTTTGTCTTAAGACAAACTTAAGACAGACTTAAGACAGACTTAAGACAAACTTAAGACAAAATCCTAATTTACGTTTGCCTTAAGTCTATCTTAAGTCTGTCTTAAGTTTGTCTTAAGACAAACTTAAGTCAAAATCCTAACTTCTGTGAATACCAAAAGTAGTAAGTTTAGGATTTTGTCTTAAGTTAGTTCTGTGAATCGGGCCCATCTAGCTTGAATTTCCCTATAGCGCAAGGATGAATGATGCACAAAACTGACTGATCACAGCTGATGACATCATCAGCCCAAGGAATAAAGAAGCAAAGTTCTGAAATCCCCGAGTTAGACCTCCCAAACAAGTACTATATATAGAGAAATAAGTAACCCTTTGATGCACTGGAGTGGAGAAGAGTTTTAGCTTGGGTGGTATAGTGGATATTCAAGAAGGCTGGATCCAAATCAGATTTTCAGGATAACTTCAAAAGATAAGCCTATATATGAAGAATCTGAATGGAACACTTTGTATAGTTTGTGGTTATCCTCAGAAAATGGCTTCTATACAAACTTCCATGATGTATGCTAAGACACCCATATGTCGGAACGGGGCAGATAATCAAGGGTAATATCAAAGAAAATAGATACTGTGTCACTATTAACATTCAGAACTCATGACTAATGCAGTAATGACGCTGAGCATTTTTAAAAAGGCATAATATTTCTCACTGGGCTTAAAAATGAAATAAACAGTGCTGAAGAGATTGGAATTGAAGGGCTTTCTGGAAAAAAAAATATTACACATCTACTGAAAGTCTCCTTTAATGTTTCTGCTGTACATTTACAGAATTCCCTGCAGTAACTTCACGGTATCCCTCAGACCACAATTAACATCAAAACATAACTTCACAAAGCTCTCGTTGTTGCTTAGCAAAACACTCTTAAGATTACAATTGCTAACTTGGTGACTTAAGAAAGGTCACTTCCTTGCTTTGCCAAGCTTAGCTCATAATTTATTTAATATTTGATGTGTTAAGTTCACAGATTCTGTTTGGCTTGTATAGCTCAGGGGAGGCAATGATGTGGGGTGCGTTATCTGAAAACTACAATAGAAATGCAAAATGGTGTGGGAAAGTCAATCAGTAGGCAGGTGGAATATAGTGAAGATTTGTTGTTGTTGTTGTATCATACAGCCTTCCATATAAGAGGAAGAATCTCAGATGGAGAGCCAACTCATTCAGAGACTTGGAAAATTGGGAAGACCTAGTTTTGTTGTTGTTCTCTTTTTCTTACTTTATAGATTTAAGCCTTGTCATCTTCATAAATTTCCTCTTAGAGCGTCACACTATGAAATGGTAGAAGCAAATTAAAATGCAATGTGGGCAAACTTGTTTTTAGTAGAAAGGGTTTTCTGAAAGGAAACCAAATAAGATTTGTCTAAATGCCCATCTATAGCTCAACTGTTATTTTGACTATTACTTCAAAAAAGCTACTTTGACTACCATTACTACCATAACTGACTGTTATACACACCAGTAAAAGAGCCCAGATTTGCTAGGACTGGATTTATAATGGCTTTAACTGTGATGCTGCTGATGGCCAGGCCCTCAAAGATGAAGCAAGTCTTAAATAGGTAAAGGTGCAGTAAATCTGAAGTTCCCTTGGCAAAAATAGAACAATATTCCTGAAGGTAAATACCAGTTCCTGGTGCTTTTTTTCCTGGACAGGCAAATAACCGAACAGGAAGGCTGGCAGAATGCCCATCCCTTTCTCCATTTCAGAATTTTGAAGAACGAGAATGGGAATTTAAAACCCAGAATTGAGAGAATGGGAATTTAAAACCAAAATGTTGCGCTTTTTTAATGAAGAGCCAACTTTTGTCACATATATATTTCAACTAGAATATCTCTTCCATGGGGATCCATTTGTTTTAAGTCTCCCCCCACACCCCCCAGACAAACGTACTTTACCAATGTGCTTGTCAATGAATGTTTTCCCTTATTTACCTACATCAGAATTTTTCCTAAGCCTCACAGCACCTTGACTTAAAGATCCTTACCACAGGGGCAAGGAAAACAGATTTGACTCCCATGGACACGATCCAAGCAAAAACCCAGGTTCTGGTTCTGGTGAAAGGAGAACAGATTAAAGCTATTCTATAATATACCATAGGCGGATTCCAAAGAGAAGTCAGGAATACCCACTAAGAACAGCCATCTCATATTTCGCCCCAAAAGCGAGATATAACTAAAGATGTGGCCTCCGACTACATAATAGTAGAATGCCAATTGGATTGGTTCATAGCATTAAACAGGATATTGTTTAAAAATGTATGTATGCCTGGATAAAAGTTTCACCAAGAGGTGCTAACATTCTATCAAAGTATGTCTGCCTTCTTGTATACCGTGTAGGGATATTCATTCCTGAAGCGTGTTCTTAAGTCATCTACAGATGACCCCATTTAGAAGCCTCTCAGGACTTTGACTAGAGGTCAATATACTGTGCATGTACTGATCACGCATACCAAATGCATACTAATCGCCTTTACTTTAAATTTGATATGTGTGTGGAGGATATGACTGGTAAGGCCCTCTAACTCCTTCCATGTTATAATGGACACCCTTCCTGTGGCTAAGTAGTGAAATGGTTATATCATGAGCAAAGCAGGGAAGAAGTCTCAAAGGAACACTGAGGGAACAGAGAAGTGAGTGGTGTAGCAGGACTGGCTGTTTGAATTGACTTTGTCTCCAGTGCAATGGAGAAGAACAACTAACAGCCAATGGTGGTCCAAAGTAGCTTGCAAACAGTTCAGTTTACCAAACAGGACAGACCAACAAGCAACAACACAGCAAATTTAGCTACAGGCATCAATTAATATAGCGCAGAAAGAGTTAAGGTCAAAATAACAAAATAGAAATTCTGAATTAAAGTCACTGCAAATGCAGGACAAGAGCATTTGAAGAAGCTCTACGTTACCCAAGTCTCAAAAGTGATTTTCTTATGTCGGGCTGTTTGCGTGGGTGGGACAATCCAGTGCTGCAACCCACCAACAGCATTTGATTCATAGGCCCTGGCACTCGCAGTGCACTTTAATAGGAGCTGACACATAAGTCAAATTGGCCAATCATGGAAACACCAATCCAGAACACATATTATACAGGAGCGCCTGCACTTTTCCACTAGACAGCAGTGAGGAAAGTGCGCAGAATCATTACACCAGCAAAAACAGAGTCAAAAACGGGAGGTCAGAAAGCAAAAAGTCAGGGGAAACACGCCAAAAGATGCCAAGTCTAACAGTCATACAAGCCTTTTAGAGAAAGAAGTGTTAGTCCATTTCTTCATTTGCCATAAGCCCCTCTGCCACAGATGCTTCATCTTATGAATCTGACCATGAATAAGCCAACTAGAGGTTGCCCTATATGGCATACAAGAGCTAATTTTAAAAACTGTGATTGCACAAGCATGAACATGAAGTGGAAAGTTGTTCAGGCACACTCTCTAACAGCTGATTAGGCTCACATATCAACTTCAGTGGGAGAATCCATTCTGGTGGCAGATTGCACATACACAACTTAGTATCTGCCATGTTAAGTCATGGTATAGTGCTTGAAACTCCAAAGGAACACACATTTTCACTACAAGAGGTGTCACAGGTCAGCAAGGAACCCAGTGAATTCGAAAATAATAATCACACGTCGGAATTCCCAATATGAACGAGAAACTCGCCATTTTACGACAGACGTCTTTATTTTAGTGGTCTCCAAATTAAATATTACTCCATTCCAAATCTAGTTAATGATGAAATGAAATTCCCCACTATTTAATTTAAATATCCATCTCATCCTTTCCCAAATGTTGGCCTAGACGAAATGTACCGATTATAGTTGTTATGGCTTAGAAAGAAAATGAAGCATGTTTTCCGGTATATAACACGTTTCTGTATGTGGGTCTAAAGAGTTGCAGCATTTTTGGGCAATGCATGACACCCTGACCTTTTAAAATAAAAATAAAAATACCCAAAGAACATCTAAAAATGAAATTGCTGTGGATTGGCATGGTATAACTATTAATGTAATGTAATGCTAATGCACATTGGCAAAGATGCGTCTCTCCAGGCAACACCCCATCTATCATGGATAAGCGCTTGACAGCCTCTCCTACCCCCACGCCACCCCTGAATTCCATACTCCCTTGGCTCATGGAGGTCAGTTCACCAAAATGGCAGCAGTAGAGTAAGTGACATCACACACTTTTAACCCTCAATGACATCACATTGGTAACCTCTTGTCCCATACACAGCCTTTTAGAAGCCTGCTAGCTGCTGCTGAATGGTAAGTGGAAAGGGCACAGTGTGGAAACGACAGAATGTAAACTGAGCCCAAAAGCTTGGTTTATATTCCGTCCCTCTTGCTGCCTTCAACTCTAGCTACCCGTATTACATTGCACGCTGCAACAGCGATTTGGCGTTGCAGCGCGTGCAATGTAAATTTTTTTTATTTATTTATATATACAACTCCATTTGGCCACATTCCGGAGTTTACTACCCCCCACCCTGCCCCTCCCCTCCCCCACCCCACCGCCCGAATCACTCCCTCGAGGAGCTGCTACGGGTCAGGGCCATTCACAGGGATTGGCAGCTGTCACCTGTGACCTACCTTTAGGTCAAATTTGCATAGTGCCATCCAAGTCAACAGTAGTCAATCAATCAATCAATTGTTCATTTGTAGAGCGTACTACTCACCTGTGAGGGTCTCAATGTGCTGAGGTGGGGTGGGGGTGTTGCTACTGTTCGAACAACCATGTCTTGAGAAGTCTCCTGAAGGTCAGCAGGTCCTGGGTGTGCGCAGGTGGATGGGGAGGGTGTTCCATGTCTAGGGGCGAGGTGGGAGAATGATCTGCCTCCGGTAGTCGTTCGGTGAATGCGTGGAATGGTGGCGAGGTCAGCGAAGCAAAGCTGGCGGTTCGGGTGTAACAGGGGAGTCGTTTGTTGAGGTATATCGTCCGGAGTTGTGGAGTGCTTTGATAGCGTGGGTGAGGAGCTTGAAGGTGATCCTCTTGTTGATGGGGAGCCAGTGCAGGTCTCTCAGGTGGGCAGTGATGTGGCTGTGGCGGGGGATGTTGAGGATAATGTGTGCGGTGGTGTTCTGTATGCGTTGGAGTCTTCTCTGGAGTTTGGCCGTGGTTCCCGCGTAGGGGGCGTTGCCGTAGTCAAGCCTGCTGCTGACCAGGGCGTGGGTGACCATCCTTCTGGTTCTGGTGGGGATCCATCTGCAGAACTTGCGAAGCTTGCGGAGGGTGTTGAAGCAGGAGGAGGAGACGGCATTGACTTGATGGGTCATTGGTAGTGTTGATTCCAGGATGAACCCCAGGTTCCGTGTGTGGTTGGTGGGTGTCAAAGCAGCTTCCAGCGTGGCCGGCCACCAAGAGTTGTCTCAGGCGGAGGGGATGGAGCCGAGGATGAGGACCTCCATCTTGTCAGAGTTTAGTTTCAGGTGACTGTTCTTCATCCATTCTGCAACGGCCTTAATTCCTTCGTTGAGGTTGCTTTTCGCGGTGGCGGCATCCTTGGTGAGGGAAAGGATCAGGTGGGTGTCATTGGCGTATGAGATGATGTTGAGGTTGTGCGATCGGACGATGTTGGCGAGCGGTGCCATATAGATGTTAAAAAGGGCCGGGCTGAGGGATGATCCGTGGGGTACGCTGCAGGTGATCTTGGTGGCTTCCGATTGGAATGGGGCAAGGCGGACTCTCTGGGTTCTGCCGGTGAGGAAGGAGGTGGTCCAGTCCAGGGCTTTGTCACGGAGGCCTGTGCATAGGGTGAGGTGGCAGACGGTGTCGAAGGCAGCCAAAAGGTCCAGGAGGATGAGGGCCGCAGTTTCGCCGGTGTCCAGAAGGGTCCTGATGTCGTCGGTGGCGGCGATGAGGGCGGTTTCGGTGCTGTGGTTACTGCGGAATCCAGATTGGGATGCATCCAGGATGTTGTTCTCCTCAAGGAAGCGGGTCAGTTGTATGTTGACCTTCTTCTCGATGACTTTCGCCGGGAACGGGAGCAGGGAGATGGGCCGGAAGTTGTTGAGTTCCTTTGGGTCCGCCTTGGGTTTCTTGAGTAGGGCGTTGATCTTGATATGTTTCCAGCTCTCCAGGAAGGTGGCGGTCTCGTAGGAGCTGTTAATGATCTTCCGGAGTTGGGGTGCTATGATGGAGCTTGCTTTGTTGAAGATGTGGTGAGGGCAGGGGTCTGATGGTGAGCCAGAGTGAATGGTGTTCATGATTTTGATGGTGTCATCGTCGTTGGTGTGGTTCCAGGTGAGCAAGAGGCCGGTATGGTTGGGGGGTGGAGGGTTTGAAGTTTTGGCGGCTGTCTGGGGGGTCTGGGTGTTGAAGCTGTCGTGGATGTCTGCGATCTTGTGGTGGAAGAAGGTGGCTAGGGAATCGTAGAGGTCTTGCGACGGCGGAGTGTCAAAGCTGGAGCTGGGGTTGGCGAGTTCTTTCACGATGTTGAAGAGCTCTTTGCTGTTGTGCGCATTGTTGTTGATGCGTTCCTTGAAGGAGGTCCTTTTGGTGGTTCAAATGAGATGGTGGTGCTTGTGGCTGGCGTTCTTGAGGGCAACGTGGTTGTCCGGTGTCTGTTCGTGGCACCACTTCTTTTCGAGTCTTCGGCAAATCTACTTGGATGCTTGGAGGTCTGTGGTGAACCAGATGGCCCTTCTGTCGGTGTGTATGTTTGAGGGTTTCTTGATCGGGGCGAGAGTATTGGCGCAGTCATCAATCCATTGCCTGAAGTTGCAGGCGGCTGTGTCGGTGGGGTCAGTTGGTGGGGCTCGGCATGAGGGTGGTGATTAGCTGGTCTTTGGAGACCTTGTTCCTGCTGCGGTGGGGGATTTATTGCAGGTGGTCGTGCGTGGTGTGTTTCTCGAAAGAGAAGTGGACGCAGTGGTGGTCGGTCCAGTGGAGTTCGGTGGTGTGGCTGAAGGTGACGTGATTGCTGGAGGAAAAGATGGGGTCGAGGTGTGTCCGGTGGAGTGGGTGGGTGTCGTGACGAGCTGTTTGAGTCCGAGGTTAGCGAGGTTGTCGAGCAAGGTGGTGGAGTTGCTGTCGATGGCGTTCTCGATGTGGAAGTTCAGGTCTCCGAGGAGGATGTAGTCTGTGAATGCAAGGGCGTCCGTACTGACGACGTCGGTGATGGAGTTGCTGAACTGTGTTCGGGGTCATCGGGGTCTGTAGACGAGAGTTCCTCTGAGGGTGGTGTTGGGATCGATGTGGATCTGGAAGTGCAGGTGTTCGGCAGTGCTGAGAGTGTCTTCGGCGCAGGTTGAGATTCTGAGGGTATTCCTTTGGACAATGGTGATTCCTCCTCCTGTTTTGTTAGTGTGGTCCCTATGAGTGATCTTGTAGCCGTCCGTGATGGCTATGGCAATGTCGGGTGCCGAGGAGGGGTTTATCCAGGTCTCCGCCAGGAAGGCTACGTCCGGGGAGGATGTGTTGAGTAGGTATCAGAGTTCGATGGTGTGCCTGTGGATGGAGCGGGTGTTGAGTAGTATGCATCTGAAATGGTTGTGACCTGCCCAGGTGGGAGGGGCGGGCCGTGCCGGTGTTTGGTGGCTGGTAAAGCTGCAGCCACGGCAATAGAAGGGTCCGTGGGTGAGCTTCGGGGTGGCCTGGACGGCCGGTGTTGGAGGATGTTGGCGCGTTTCGGCGTTTGGTGTTGTGGCGCTCGCAGGGGCCAGGGGGTCTGGCGCTGGGCGCGGTCCAGGCACAGACGGGCGCAGACGGGCTTGTCTTAGGCACGCCTTTGGCGCGGCAGTGGCGCGGCCACCATTAAGAAGGGGAGGTGGGAGGGAGGAGCTGCTGGGAGGCTGGAGATGAATGGGCGTGCGAGGGGGCTGGGCCGGAGGGGCCACAGCGGTGGGTAGGGCAATACTGAAAAAAAGAGAGAGTTACAGAAAAAGAGGGGAGAGGCAGAAAGCCAAGTGAAAGTATGGAAACAGCTGATAAAGGCAGACAAAAAAGTAGAGAACAGCAGCCAAGCAGAAGCAGGCGATTAGAAAAGGGACAGAGCGAGTGGACATATCTAGTGGACACAGCGTGCTGACGGCTCGAACTCACGGCAGCAGCGAGGGCAGGAACACGGGCACAGACAGGTGGAGCTGTGTGGCATGGGGCGCGACCTGCCTGGAAACAGGGTCAAGGGTCCCAATACAAACCAGGAAGAGCGTGGGGTGGGCTCTGCTAGAAAGAAAATCACCCTTGATTGGGAGAGAATTGAATTAAAATAAAGACATTAATAGTGAAAATGCCCAGGAAGAGAAATAATCCTTCATGAATTTGCAACATCTTCTCTGAGCAGCAAATGTAGTGATGGAGGTGGGGGCAACAAATGTACACAATTTCAAAAAGCCTACATTTGACAAAGGGGAGCTGGAGTGGAATAACCCAGGGACCAACTATGGTCTTCAAATACATGTATGGATGCCGTTCACCCACATGATACATTTGTGACCTTTTTAAAACAGTGTTAAAGCAAACAAACAGTGGTTTGTGTTTTACAAGTGAATTATAAAATTGTAAATTGATACTTGTATAGCGCACTACTCACCCGCAAGGGTCTCAAGGCGCTTGTACGAATGCCACTGTGGAACCCACCCTGGCTTTCCCTGTCAGGTGTCCACTCCTGGGCCCCCCCAAGGTGGAGGCCAGGCATCCTTAGCGTTGTGGGGGCCGTTGTGGAGATTAAGCAAGCTATTGCCCAGAGTTGAAGAGTGGGACTCTATGATTGGAATAGGCACCAAGGCGAGAATTATCAGGTCTGTGGAATTTTGAGGCCAAGACCTGCCGAGGCGGGGAATTGAATCCTAGTCCCAGGCTAGACCTCTGCATCAGGGTCTGCCGCTCTAACCATTGTGCCACACTTCTCCACTTATATTATATTGCCATTATTTTGCTTAAAAAAATTAATCTTCAAATTATAGATTCGGACAATATTAAATCTAGACATTTTATATGAAATAGAAAAAACTTCAAAATGGGTACCGTGTATATGGCCAACAAAGACACCTTAGGCTTTTGATTGCATCTGAAAACCATTCAGCCTATTGGCTGTGTGCTTTATCATCGCGTCACCAGAATACCTCAATGTCCACAAAGATTTACGCATTACATTTAAAAAAAATAAGCCGCTATTATTTTGTGTGCTATGTTGTTCTTGAAAATGCTTTAAAGTGGAGGTAAATGTGCATAATCTGGATGTTATCAGTTCAGTTGGCAACACTTGACAACCCAAACCTTTCTTGCTCCTTTGGCGACCAGCAGATATCTCAACCTTTGCTTCCTGAAACGTACAATGGGCCTTTGGGCCACAAACAGCTGTATACCTCAAACAGCTGCTTATCTGAAAGGGCCATTGTGGAGGAAGCCGTCCGGAGGCAGCCATCTTGGTTAGCTTGGGAGGGAGCTCTGTGGTTCTCGAGGTTAGCATGCCAGTCACATCCTCGTGCTACGGACGCGCAGAATGCCAACTTTTGCTTGCAAGAACTGCTCTTCAAATCTCGACAGCACACAGTGACTTCATTCAGGAAGAGCAACGGTAACGCCGAAAGTGTACCGGAAAGACGCCTTCGAGGCAGTAACCAAACAAAAATAAAAAAAAACACCACACACACATCACATAGTCCTCAAATCTAATCTTGTTCTGGCGACGCGGCGCAGCATACCTTTCGAGTTAAAATATTTGTTAATTATTTCCAGGCTGTAGTGCCAAATCACTTTTGCCTAGGCTTTTGCAGGACACATACTAATCACTCCGTGCACATCGTTTTCGTTTCGTGTGATGTAGCACTTTAACTAGTGCACAACAAACGGATGCAACTGACTTTAGGTTTCTTACTTCCGTCTCTCAGTTTTGACCAATTTAAAAGAAAAAAAAATCACTTTGGTGGTGACTTACCCCCAGATTCATCAAAGTCCTGTTTTGCGAGTCTTTAATAGCGATTTTTAAGGAATCGCTATTAAAGACTCTCAAAACGGGATGCATGTAGAAATCGCAATATTTTTTGCGATTTCTACTGCTTCCTTATTTGCGAATCGCTAATTGCTAATCGCAAATAAGGAATGGCTGTCCCATTCATTCCTATGGGCCTTAGGCCCATAGGAATGAATGGGGAGTCATTCCTTATTTGCGATTAGCAATTAGCGAATCGCAAATAAGGAAGCGATTTCAAGGGTGCCAGGGTGTTCAAAGGACACCCTGTAGCACCGCTGAAATGGTAATGTACACTGGTGTTGCGCACATGTGTGTAACATACAACTTAGAAAAATGCACTAAAGTGCATTTTTCTAAGTTTTCGCTATTTACCACGTAGTTAGACTTCGCGGTAAATAGCGGCCCCAGATTGCGAATTCGCAATTTTAAAATGGTTCATGAATTGCATTTAAGGAATCTCAAATTGAGATTCCTTAAATGCAATAATTCGCAATTTAGCGATTTATGGAATTGCGATTTTTGCATTTGGGATGATGAATCCCAAATGCAAAAATAGCGGTCGCAAAGGGCCAGATTCTCAGAATCTGGCCCTTTGCGAGCCGATTTTGGCTTGATGAATCTGGCTGTTAATTCCTTCAAGGCAGAAGCACGATAAAGTAGTGCATGTGAGCAGCACTGGTGATAACTTGTGAAGAAAGGTGCTTTAAAAGCACCCATTTTGTGTTAAAATGGAGAAATGTTTCCATCCGAAGCATTTGCCACACTTTTCCGTCTACCTCACTTCTCTAACTAGTCATGGATTGGCAAGGCCAGTAGGTCTGGCCTGTTGGTGAAAGTGCCTCTTCATAGACTGTTGAATAAGTCTGTAGTATTGTAGATAGAAGAGTCAGTAAATGCAAGAACAAGTCAGTGGGTGGAGAAATGGATGCATGGGTGCAAGGACGAGTGACCAAGTGCGTGGTGGGAGTATCCTTCCATCCGCCCCATTGAATTATTCTTGCATCCACCCTTCCACAATACAGCACGCACTACCCAACAATGAAGAGACACTTTCAGTTTAAACCAGAGTTTTTGGCTTTGGCAATACTTGTTATGTCATCTGTGGACTATGGGAACAAATAATTTTACAGCAGTGCAGCTACACTTTATGGAAACTCCTTTCGAGCTCACTTTATGTTTAAATAAAAATACAAGGATTGACAGATTTTGTAGAAGGGCTGATTCAAGTAGCAGGAGATAGAGTAAGTCTGAAGCTACAAGAATCAGTAAATAATCCAGTGTGTTGTGCCTGCCGCATTTACATGATTCACTGGTTCGAGTTAGAACACAGACCCTGCATACAAAAGTCCTCTGCAGAGAGAAGTTTCTAGCAGCTATTTTGCTAAGTTGTGTTAAGGAGTTTGGAAAACGTTACAAACACCCAGCTGGAGTCCTAAGTGAAATAAGGGGGAGGTAACCATATTGTGGAGTGAATAGAATGTGCGAAACTACTGAAAGAGACATGTCTTGAGATTTTCCCTGAAGGTAGTAGGACAGGAAGTGGATTTCAGGGACACCGGAAGGAAGGGCCAGAGTTTGGATTCAAGACATGTGAGGAAACGACTACCAATGCATGCCTTCCTGACATGGGTCAGCAAGGGGTGGAAGGGTCCGGGAGATGCCAATGATGAGGGTTTTTTTTGTGGGTTTTTAAGTGGAATATTCTGTAATGCTCAAATAAATCCAGCATAGAAAGGGGATTGGAGTCTCTGTCTCAAGTGTCCCTTCGATTGTTATTCCCCACCATAAAAACCTCACTTACCACTAAAAAAACATAACAAGCATTAGCAAAGCCAATCGCTCTGGCTTTAATGTGAACATGCATGTAGCATTAGCGCATTAGAATAAAACACACAAAATAGCGCCACGAGGAGTGGATAGAAAGGGTTATATTTGTATAGTAGTCCCTCATGAAGTTCATAGGGAACACTTCAGTGGAAGTGGAAGGATACATCAAAGCATCCAATAGCATTACGTGAAAGATGAATACTACAATATGCTAAACCAAGACGTGTTTGACAAAGTCTTGCACCAATGACTGAAAGAGGAAGGTAAAAGAAAACCAATAATTGAAAGCGGTGGGCCCAAAGCCCACTCTATGTTTATTGTTAGCAATGTGTCTGTTTGACAGTCGTTTCTGTCAAACCCAGACCTAATGAAAATTCATGCAAAATGCAGGAGACTGATCAAACCAAGGCCTGTGCATAGGGCCATCAAACCATCTTCCTTTCATAGCATATGGATCTTGAAACAATAACTCATTAGCCCCAGGGGCTCAAGGAGCCTAGGACTCTGAACTTGCAACAGTGCCTCTAAGCACTCCAAAACTTTTATACACCACCGAAAGGCCTAGACATGTGCTGCTACTCGCCAGCTGGCACCGAGCACAAAACAAACAGTAAGCCCAGCCCAAGGAGGATGGAAAATATGTACAAACACACCATCAACAAATTAAAATACCAAAGAAAATGGTGAGTCTGGCCAACTCGCAAACGCAACCCTGGGTTCGGCATCGGAGGGGCATGTCAGCCTTGCCAAGCCCTAGAAACCCAGCCCAAATACCAATTAGGAATTGCCACAAAACACTCAAGTATGTGAAAGAGAAAACAACACAACACGACATGGTGAAGACTCAGCCGCCAAGACGGCACCAGATGAACTGAAGTTGCTCCCATAACCAATTGCACAAAACCATTGATTTGCCTCCATATAACCACAACGAATCAGCCATTGAACAACCACTACAGAGGACCATGATACACATTCCTTAGTTTCTGAGGCTCCTGGATACAAACTTGCACAAAGGAGCATGAAACATCCTAAGCGAAGTTCTACCAATGCAGACCACGACAAAACTTAGCCGCCTCTGTTTTCACCCTTGGTTGCTATTTTGGAACCCATGAGGTCACAGTTAAAATTGCTGCACAGACACATATCAGTCATAGTTCAAGTTTAGCCTACCATGTTCCATGCAGAAACACACAAATATATATATTTTTTAAAACAATTCTAATTTACGCCAGATACAAAAAAGACAATGCTTGTATCGGATAGGACAATATAAAGAAGGGTAACCCCAAAATTACTGGGACCTGGGTGTGAAACAGTATAGGAAGTAGTGGTCCCAGTACAGTTGTATTTCAAAAATAGTTTCAAAAACAATATCAAAGAAGAAATAACAAAAAGAATTACTTCGTGCTAGAGTGTTGTTTATTCACACTTAGCACCTGGCAAGTATCAGTGTAAACAAAACAATTTATATACAATATTCGAATAAAAAGCGTTGGTGTGCCCAACTGGGTGGGGTGGAGGAAAGTGACTTGAGTGAGGTAGTGAGGCAAGTGAACACACTAGCACAAAGTAATTCTTTCTGTTATTTGTTCTTTGATATTGTTTTTGAAACTATTTTTGAAATACAACTGTACTGGGACCACTACTTCCTATACTTTATCGGATAGGAGTCAATACCAGAACTGTGGAGGGAAGTTGGTAATCTGAGGCCCCCAACTTGGAACAATGGAGACTAAAAAGCGGGTGCCTTTGTACCACTACAACCGTTAAAATAACAATTCAATTTCAAGTTTGTGTTCACAGGAGGATCCATAACTCGGATAGACCTTGGATTTCTATTTGAATCTGTCTAGGGGGTACAGAGACAGGCACAGCTGCTAAGTGACCCCATGTCATGCCTCATGGCTTTAGCCCACAATGCCTTAAATGGGCCACCCTTTGTAGAGAAATAAAAAACGGTTCTCTTTGCCCAGTCCTGCATTTCTAACAAAGAGCATTCTGGAATGTTGATGGTTTGAGGATGTCAGCCGGGCTTTTGAGATCTACGGTGGCATCATCGCCGGACGGCCCCTTTAAGAAAATAGTGCATGATTGAGGAAACTTGATAGCCCATGCTTGTTTGTAAACAAACAAGGATAAGCCACAGTCTTGGAGTGGAGTGGTGTGGCTCACTGGTTAGAGGAGGCAGACCCGGAAGCAGAGAATGGCCCGGGACCAGGGTTCAATTCCTGATGCGGCAGGGTTATGGACCAGGGTCAGCGGACTCGATAATTCTCGCCTCGGTGCCTACTCTAACCAGGGATCACACTCGGCAACTCTGGGCATTAGCTTGCCTCATCTCTACAACGGCCCCCCACATTCGCCGGGGATGCCTGGTTTCACCTTGGAGATACCCAGTAGGGACCATCTCACAGGGATAGCCAGGACGGGTTCCTCAGTGGTCTACAGCGCCATGACGCCTCAGGGCAGCAGTGCGCTTTACAAGACACTTACATTCACATTTACAGTCCTCAGCATTCATAGCACTGTTGACCAAAAATAGTCCGACTAAGGTGTCTAGCTAGCTCTATATAAAACTTTTAAATAAATAAATAATGAATAAACTGGTGCCATTGGCCATGTGCAGTAGGCAGCCAATGCATGAGTATTTTTTCCCAGAGTGCAATGTGAGAGGTTTTAGCAAGTAGTGTGGCTGTGTTCAGCAAGCAGGAAGCTGGTATAAAGGCTCAGTGGCTGCAGCCGAGACCTACCTGGTCATTTCCTACTCAAAGGTTAGCATCCGGACTTTCATTCTTCTAAGGTGGATGCCAATACTTAAAGTTGGGTATGATTATTTATTAGCAAAAGGCCTAGAATGGGGGCATTCCCTACCGATGCTCGCCTGCATTCCAAACCTTCCTGAGTTGAGTTAAGTGCCAGGAAGTGGGGACAGTGTGTGCATGTGTGGGGTGTGAGATTGGAGGGTTGGAAACACACTGATTACCTACACAATGCGAAACAGTAAGAGCTATTCCACAGCAACTATATCAAGTGGTCTTAAGTCATGCTGGTGACCTTGAAAGCGGCCGTTATCAACAATTAATGCCCACAGGAGACGGCAATCTCAATTGTGTAAGTAGCTTGGGAACAAGAGAGCTAATTTAAATGCTCAAAATAAATACTATCAGACATGATCCAGGATTGATTTTACAGCATATATATCAAGTGGCCCTATATCACGGTGGTGACTTTTTCACATTCTGGATTTTCAGTCAACTGTACCAAGCATGCTCTCACTTGTAGTATTTGCATTTTAAATTACACATTGACGTGTAAAGAGATCCCATCATTCCTTGTGTGTTGGTAAAAAAACACAACAACAAAAAAACGAGGACTAACGGGCCAACAAAACTACACATGAAGCGAGACACCTTCTGTGCCACAAATTTAATGTTCTTAATAAGATACTGTTTGTATCATCGCATGATGAATTGCGGCAGCTGTTGGTCAGGGTTGTACTTCTGATTATTCTGAATGACACCAGTGTGACTAAACAAACCGAACACAATGTTATGGCGAATCCTTGGACTGGAACATTGAGACCATGATGACATGGAGTCATCGGGTCAACTTATTTTACGCTGACACGCACACACTGTTAGCAGATAAGGCCTGTTGGCTCGTTGCAGCTTACCCAGTGCCCACTGCCCTGCCAGCTGCAGCACCCGGGATCCTGCCCAGCCTCCAACTCAGTCTTTGCAGACTTCCCCTCCTTTTCCTGTCACAGACCTCTAAGTGGATGCATGACGTTACAACGCATACATTCACAACGCATACCATTACAACAAAACTTTTACAACGCAAGATCCATTACAACGCATGCTATTACAACGCATGCCATTACAACGTAAGTATGGGTAAGTATTTTTTTATTTTAATTAATGGGAATGTAATAGTAGTGTAAATGTTGGATAGTGTAGGGGTGACATTTACTATTCTAACGCCAGGGGAGTGTAATAGTAGGGTAAGGGTTGGATAGTGTAGGGGTTTAAATTACTATTCTAACTCCAGGGGGGTGTAATAGTAGGGTAAGTGTTGGATAGTGTAGGGGTTAAATGTACTATTCTAACTCCATGGGGGTGTAATAGTAGGGTAAGTGTTGGATAGTGTAGGGGTTAAAATTACTGTTCTAACTCCAGGGAGGTGTAATAGTAGGGTAAGTGTTGGATAGTGTATGGGTTTAATTAAAATAAATTAAATTAAATTAAATTAAAATCAAATTAAATTAAAATATATTAAATTCAATTACAATTAAATGTAATTACATTTATTAAAAAAGCAAGTAAATTAAATTAAAATTAAATTAGTTTTAATTAAATAAAATACTTACCCATACTTACGTTGTAATGGCATGCGTTGTAATAGCATCTGCGTTGTAATGGCATGCGCTTTAATAGCATGCGTTGTAATGGATCTTGTGTTGTAAAAGTTTCGTTGTAATGGTAGTGCGTTGTTGTGCCCGTGCTGTGATGGCTGTTTCCCCTCTAAGTTCTGATGA
This sequence comes from Lissotriton helveticus, assembly GCF_964261635.1. NCBI lineage: Eukaryota > Metazoa > Chordata > Amphibia > Caudata > Salamandridae > Lissotriton > Lissotriton helveticus. The sequence continues at coordinate 595,093,150 of NC_136065.1, read as the reverse complement.
ACATCATTGGATGCTCCTACTCCAAAGGTTGCTCCAATTTTTGCCAACCTTTCCTCCAACCCACATCTTCTCATGTTATCTGTTTACCACCACATATATCGCTACTGGCCTAGTTTCCTGGCTACATTTGTTTTTTCTTTGTCTTGAAATCATCAACACACACACACACACACACACACACACAACTAACCCAGATGCAGAAAAAAAGTAAAGAACATAAATTGATTACATAAAAAAAACGTTCAATTCTTAATGTTGGGAAAAAGTGACATAGGTTAGTTTGGGGAAAAAAGTTGCATGGATGGGGGCCTATACATGCATGTGGATGGGAGAGTGCTCTACAAAGAGAAAGGGAAGGTATTATCTAGAAGCAGGATGAGAAGGTGGTCAACAAAGCAGGGGAAGATGATCTGTACATGTTCTGCACACCGAGACCTCTCCTATGTCTAGGTAGAACATTTCTACAGGGGAGCGAGGCAGTTCCCAGACTGAAGAAACGGAAATAGAGTATTTTGGCTCCAAGTCGTGTATGCTTTTAATAGGATTGCCTGGTATGTTAAAGGTAGTGCAGATTACCCTCATCCCCCCCCCCCAAAAACCATCAAATTACCTTTCTAACCTCAATATCTCACAGCCTATGAGTGCTGTTTAATTGATCGCGAAAAACATCGAAAGAGCATAGTAAAAAAAACGAACTTGTACCTGATCACAAACAACTTGCTATGAGACCTCCAATTGGGGCTCAAATTGGGCTGCAGCACTTAAATGTTGGTGATGCTTTCATAATTCTTCATGAAGTGGAGGTGGGTTAACCAGGGCCGGCTTACCAGCATGATAGGCCCCCGGGCAAAGCAGTGCAGTGGGCACTGCCTACACAACCACTCACAGGAATACAAATGTTGAATAGATTAGCATGGGGCCCCTATGATTGTGGGGTCCCTGGTCAACTGCCCAGCATGCCCAAGTGTTAAGACGCCACTGGGACTAACTGAACAATTGCACCAATCGGTGACACCCAATGCACAGGTCTCCAAAACTCTTTTACACATCATGAAATCAGGGATTGGCTAAGATGGAACCCTTCTGCAATGGTCGGCATGATTTCTCCAGGACGGTGTGCAAATGTAAACCAAAGTTGGCCTAACGGCTAAGGCGCTCGACCTCGGACCTGGAGATCTTTACTTGGTAACGACGCCAAACATCCTGTGATTCTGGGCAAATCACTTAATCTCTCCGTGCCTAAAATGAACGCGTGTCCTCATGTAGCGTAACTGGTGCTAGTAAAGCGCTCTGATACCTGATTCAGTTCAGGTCAAGTTTGTGCTATATAAAACTCTGCAACAAAAAAAATATACTGTAACCACAATTCTCCAACATAGCCATTGATCGCCAATGTTAGCAAATAAGAGACACACACATTGACATCCTCCAATAAGCTGAGGATAAGCAGCTTTGCCTCAAGGTGACAGCTCACTCATCGCCTAGGTAACTAAAGAGCTGGCTGGACCATCACCTGCAAGAGGCTCGCATAAGACAGAATTCCTACTCTTTCCTCATCCCCATCAAACTTACCCATTTAGAAGGGGATGTCTTCCCTTAATGACCTACTACTCGTTCCAAACCTAGTCACTTTCACAAAACCGTTAGGTCTTGCACTTGGTATCAAAATCACACAAAAGGGCACACAAATCCAGCTCCATTGAGGAATATAGAATAATGAACCACAGTCTCTGACCTGCACTCGGTTGTTTAGAACCCCTAATTTGTAGGCTGAATTGGGCAAAGCCCTTATAGGCCATACAAAGACATGTTTGGCACCCCTGAGCAGCACTCCCATTTCCAAGAACCCCTCATTCTGATAACACCATTGCAGCTCTAATCTCAGTGCATTGGTTCCAGAAGAATGCAACGTTTTCTAGCTGGTCTGACTAATCACCACTGAACTCCACTTAAGCTCGCCCAATCCTTGTCTGACTGACTCACTGCTTTGTAAAGCCCAAGGACTCACTGCAGCAAAAGTAACCTGCACCAAGTGATCCCTAAACTCAAGAAGCAACAAACCTTCACCTGACCCTGTTTTGGCAGCTCCATAAACATATGGGAACTTGCTCCCCCCGCAATACACCCCTATCCTTGCCGCATTCTGTAGAGCGCTTAAGATTGGGCTCGCCAAGAAACATCTAACTCCGAAGACTTAGACGCTCATTACTGCTGAACACTGCTGTAAATTTGGTCCAGTAATTGCAAAACCACAATATGCTTTGCGGTGATGTGGTAATTAGTAGACGTACAATTACTGAACCTTTATGACTTTCGGACCTCGCAATGTGGGATAAGGCCCTAACAGTGCAAATTTTCATCCACTCCAAGGCTGAACAAAATCCAAATTTTCTCTCTTTGCTAGCTTGAGCTTAGTTAGAGTTTACATGCCGAAAATCATGTGAACAAAAATTCAAACCGCAAATATGTACACAATCTATAATTCCAAATCAAGGTTACAGGCCTACTTGAAATGAGGGCCTTAATCTTAAACCGTTTCATCCGCGATCAGGAAACCTCAAGAAAGACTATAGATTGGCCCACAATGAACCAAACTCTGCTTAGCAACCCCTGTCTCTCTGCAGCCTCTTCCGATACATCTCCACACCATCTTCTGAGAACAATTATTGGGCCTTTTTTTATAACATCAACACAATCTGCCCTCTGCCTCACTCTTTCAGCTAAGAGTATTGCTTAGCGCTTCACTAGTGACTCCATTGTGTGCTTTCGTGCACTGTGCAACTCATGGGGAACAGTGTAACTGCTGGCATCACCAACCCTTTGTTTACTTTCTTCTCACCACACTCTGCTTCAAATACTGTTTCTAAGGCTTTTGGGTTGACTGCCAGCTTTTCCCCACTTCCCTTTACCCTGGAGCTCACCACATACACCTCTTCCGCCGAAGGCCGGGGTCTGCTGCTATGCCCCTTACTTACTGCTGGCATAGCTACCTTCTAGCCCCAAACCACACGTGGCATCACTGCATGCTTTCTGTACCAGGCCTAGCCTAACCTTTTTATTCTGCGACTATCGTCTCTCACTCTTGGCTACTTCTTCCAGTGACTACCTGTTTCCACTATACTAATTCACTACTAATCCTTTATGGGTTCCAGAGTAGCGTGCTAATCTCCGAAAAAGCACTTAAAAAACCCATCAAGGGTAGCAAGCGCTATATAAATGCAACCCTTTTTCCCTCTTTTATCCTTCCACTATCCTTCTCAATCCAAATAACTGACTAACATATCCACCACTCAAATTACGTTCATATTCTCACTATACTAATTCACCACTAATCCTTTATGGGTTTTGGAGCAATGTGCTACTCGCCGAAAAAGCGCTTTGTCGCCTCGTATGGGGTAGTAAGCGCTATATAAATGCAATTACAGTACAATACCTACAGGTTTTTTCCTTTTCCTTGACCCCTTTCCTGCAAACTTGGATGTCTTCATTGCTCAGAAGTGCTCCATTTGTGGTATGGAACCCTTGACTGCTTGTATCCGCTCAGCCTAGTCCCCACTATTCACCTGTTCCTTTATTTGACGGCAGCACTGTACGACGCTGTGCTCCCATACACCACCAGAAAATAGGCACAACACCTTGGCATACAGCCTAAATGCGTCCATTGCCACAACCAAGTTAGTGCTCACCTGTGCCACCTCCCCTCGTGATGCTGCATTCTCTGCGATAGTTCAGTACCCTGGTAATCACCTAACCTTACTAGAGGTTCAAACAGTAACCTCTGTTTTGTTGCTACCATGTTCTAATAGTTTTTTGAGTGTGAATAAATATATATATGGCCAACTATTCGCATTTGCTGTTCAGCAACTCAGTGTTTATTTGGGCCTGGTTGGCGTTAGGAAAACAAAACTGCAAAAAATAACGAAATTAAAAAAAATAGGGATGGTCTGGGCAAAGTCTCTTACAAAATTGGGGGAGCAGCTGTAGGAAGGAGGAAAGTATTGAATGGACGATTCCTCTAAGGCGGGTGAGGAGGTTCTGTGTCTCAATTATACACCAAGGTGGTGGGGTTGAGGTTTCAGTATCTCAATGGTAAGAAGGCACTGCACTTGGGGGCATATTTACAAGCCCTCACTGCCACTGGAGCGTCATTTTGTGTGACATTCTGGTGGCGCAGCACCATTTTCCATATTTACAAGGTGGCGCTAAGCCACCTTGTGTGGCTGAATGCCACCTTGGTAAATAAGCCCCTTTCCGCCGCAGTCCGCTGCATCAAAGGGGTGTGCAATGGGTGTTGCTTTGGGCGTTCCACAGTAACACTCATTGCTTTTTGAAGCTGCCCTTGATTTACAAGGCTGAGATAGCGCCAAAAACGAATGCAATGGAATACCAGGCGTTAGAATGGCGATACGAAGAGAAATGTGCTGCATTGTGCAGTACACATAGAAAGTGTAAAATTGCCATTATTGAATGTTTATGTGCAGGAAGGAGTCCCTTCTTGCACATAACCAGTTGTCTCTACAACACAGGCACCCTTGCAACATGGCGGCACTGTGCCTGCGCTGACACTAGCAAGTTTTTTTTTGCGCTAGGGGAAACACAGGGGTGCACCGTATTCTTGTGAATACGGTGCATCCCTGCATTTTGAAAATGTCAGAGCGCGGTGCTGCCAAATTTGGCGCTGCAACGCATTCCGAATTTTTTTTTATTATTATTTATTTTTTTAGGTCTCGCCTGTCGATGCGCATGCGCATCGAGCTTGCGAGCCTATTGCGGCTTAAACAAGCTTTAACTAAGAAGCAAGGAATCGTGGCGATTCCTTGCAGTGCCCGTGACTTTTAAGCTCAATGCGCATGTGCATTGAGCTTAAAAGCGCGTGCACATGCCCCCAGCCGCCTGGATGTCTTTTCCCTCAGCCGCACTCCTCCCACACCCCCGCTCCGCCCCCTCCCCTGTCTGCCGTGTCGCATTTCTTCAGGGCACTTTCTCCACGGCCGCCAGGCCACATCAAAGGCTTCCCCAGCACTGCCCCACCCATCAATCACCATCCCACTGCCACCCCCCTCCCTCTCCATATGGTGCGCTCTGCCTCAGGCCTCTCTAACTCGGCCCCCTCCTCTGCCCGTCTTGTCGCATTTCTCCTCTCCCCTCCCCTTCTCTTCCTTACCTCCGTCTTGTTTATTTTAAACATTTGCACGACTTCAGTGTTTGCCTTCCTCTCGTCGCAATTTGTTTTGAACAGTAATTGCCGATGAAGTGCCTCAAATCAAGTTTGCTTTTCTCTTGTTTTTTTTTTATCACGTCTTTCCGCATCTCAGCTTGCTGCCCCCTCCCCACTCTCTCTCCCAGCACACCCCCCCTCAAGCCCCCTCCCCTGCCCGCCGTGTCGCATTTCTTTTCTCCTCTTTGCCGCTCTCCCTGCTCCGCCCCCTGTACCCGCCCCCTCCCCACTCTCTCTCCCAGCACACCTCCCCCTCCAGCCCCCTCCCCTGCCCGCCGTGTCGCATTTCTTTTCTCCTCTCCTCATGTTTACAACATGGTATGTTTCCCCTATCAGTGCTGGGGGGGCTAGGGTGGCACCCCTGTGTCCCAAGTGTTCTCTGTCGGGAGCCTGCATGTTTCTCCCCACTCGGTGGCATGCACGGACTGCACGGATGCACCCAGCTCGCCTGCCTGCAGTGTGAGTGGAGGCCATTAATAATCCCGGGGCGTGCACCCATTGCACTCAGCGATGACTTCATTCCCAGGGCCACCCGGTCGATGGCAGATGCACGCACTGCATTTCAATGCGCACCACTGGAAGGCAGCCCTCGAGCATGAGCACACCCCGACCTGACCGCATGCAGACGCCAAACCCAACTACCCCCAAAGCAGAGAATGCACTCCCAATATCCACCGGCCACTTTTCCTTCTTACGTTATTATGCATACAACGGCGCATGTTCTGAATGTAGGTTTGCAGGATTGTTTCTGAGGCATGGTTAGCAGTGCATTATTTGTTGGAAATGTTGTGGCGGTTTCTGTCTGGTAACTTTGCATCCAACAACTTACTAATGCAATAGGTCTTGCATTTGCGAGAGTTAAACCTATTGGTATTGTAATTGACAATGCCTTTTATTTACGTTTTAAAAACCAACACAAATAAAAGGCAGTGCCATTTACAATGCCAATGGCTCAAACTCTAACAACTGCGAGACCTATTGGCTATGCCAATGCTTGTTATAAGTTTTATATACATAATACAAACATTGTTATATGGGTTTTTCCGCAGCAGGTAAAGGCAGAGTTTAAAAACAGTACATTTATTAAGGGGCAACGACGTCCCTTTAGCTGGGAGAAAAATGGGTTTCAGAAGAGAAATTGTTTCAAGTGGTCCTCAGGCATGCGGTTTTTTGCAGGACCCGGGTCAAAAATGTAACTGGGGCCACGACTTGTCTAATAGAATGCCACAAGATGAAAGAGGGAATGTCAGAAACTAGGGAAAGCGGTCTTGAGGGGTCTCCCAAGTAAAATGGAGACATTCTTTTACCTATGCTGACAGTAACCTCCCCCCTCTGAGGGAGAGGCCCTGTGTGCAGTGACTTTCGCATGACACGTGATCAGGGTGAGGGTCACAGCACGCGACAGAGGGCTTCCAGTCACACTACCCCGATACCCCCAATTTCAGGACGCACATGGCGATCTCGAGAAAGTGTTTTCTTACTTGTCAGCTTCCCCTGACAAGTTTCACAGGCGGGGGATCTCCATAAAGAGCACTAAAGGCCCCTCTACTAGTTTTCACACTTTGGGGGTTTGGGGAGGGACCGCATTATACTGCGACACTGTCACTGCATACAAATTCTGCGCCCCCATCTCTCCCTCCACCCAAATTCAGCACCCAATGACATTATCCACGCGTTTGTATCGCTTTGAAATCTGAATGTTTCTCCTTTCTGTATATAAGCAGATAAGTTACCAAGTTGTAGTACAAACACAGAGTACAAACTTGAAACATTTTAGGTGGTTCATTCAAAGGGAAAATCCCGAGCTGGGGGACTGCCAATTTTAGGAGTTTCAATCAGTTTAGCTGAAATAGCTGTACTGGTGAAAGTTGACACCTGGTTGGAGAGCTCTGGAGAACCAGGGAACGTACACAATTCCACTAGAGAGCAGTTTTCATTCTTATAAAGGACTTCCAAAATGCATAACAGTTGTTATTAAAGTCTTTCTTCAGAGCTGAAGTCTGGCATGGGGCTTGGAAGTGCGGGGTCCGTGGAACACCGATGGAAGTGCCTAGAGTTCCTGGGAACAAGTTAAACCCCTCGCGGCGCCTTTTGCAGCCAAGAAAACACAAGACCTCCATCTCTGACAATACATTTTTTTTCACTCAGACTTCAGCAGCCCCTCTCAGCTGCGGCGCTGTACTTTTAAGGGAAAACGTACCAGCAGCACCACACAGCAAGCTGCTGCGCTGCCAATAAGGAGCGCTCCTGCGCCAGGCCGGGCAGCCACAGAGTGCCAGCACTTCTCAGCGGGACGTCTGCACTTTTAAAGAGGCAGTGCCAGAAACACTCAGCAGGGATGCGGTGTATTTCACAGGAAAGTACAGGCGGAGTGCAAACGCGGCTGTCACTGCAGAGGTCGCGCGATGTCTAATCTACAAAACAGGCGGAGTCCGATACAGTCACAGGGGCTGGTAAATCTCAGGCAGCGCAGCGACACCCCCGACTACCGCCTGCCCTGCACTGGGCAGCAGCAGTCTCCGGAAAGTATCACAGCAAAGCTTCGCCCCCCCCTCCACTCCGAAATGCACACCATAGACCACCAATCCCGTGTCTCAGACATCATGGCGGCGCAGCGCCCGCTGACAGCCCGAAAGTTTCCCAGGACACGCCTGCGCTACACCCACCAAAGTCAGAAAGACAAAATAACAGTTCGCTGCGACACCCAAGCACCCTGACCCTCCAGGACACACGCACACAGGACAGAGAGTATTTGTGAGTCGTGTTCCACAGCCCCTGGCAGGAGCGGTTTGCAGGCAGCGAAAAGTTTGGAAAGAATCCTAATTTCGGACACACAGATATAGGAAAGCCGGAAAAGAGGGGGGGGATAAGACGACAGGAAAAGGGGCCCAACCAAGGAAGAGATAGGCAAGAGAGACAGGAGAATCCGGAGGACACCGTTAAACAGAAGGGAAGGGCACAGAGTGCAAGGAACTGGGCAGAGCAGGGGAACATGGCACAAGCAGTAGGCACGAGAGGGCACAGAAGGGAAGGTGGGGGCAGGGGGGGAAACAAGAGATAGGAAAAGGGGCCCAAACCAAAGAAGAGATAGGCAAGAAAGACAGGAGAAACCGGAGGACACCTTTAAACAGAAAGGACGGACACAGAGCGCAAGGAACTGGGCAGAGCAGGGGAACGGGGTACACGCAGTAGGCACAAGAGGGCACAGAAGGGAAGGGGGGGCAGGGGGTGTTAGGAGACCCACCTCACTCCTCTGGAGCTGCAGGAAGCTGCTGAGGTAGCTGGAGCTGAGGGACGGGCCCAGGTCTTGGCTGCTCTTGCCGCTGCCGTAGCTGCCCAGCTCCTGGTGCTGGGGGGAGCCTGGGGAGGGCCTGAAGGCGTCGAAGGCGCTCCCCTGCTGTTGCTGCTGCTGCTGGTGCTGCTGCTGGTGGGAGTCCTGCAGGGACAGGTAGACCCAGTTCAGGAGCTGGGCCGGCTGGTAGACGGAGGCGCTGCTGTCTATGGCTGACAGCAGGCTCATCTTGACGCACAGTCAGGCCGGCCACAAGTGAACCCCCTTCCCACCCCCTGGACCCTCTGTCCGCTTCAGCTTGGCCCCCCCGCCCGTTCGACCTCTCTCTAGCCCCCAGACTCCCCTCTTTCGGTGTCTCCGGGCCTCCCCCCGCGGTGTCACGGAGCTCCGGGAGCGCACACACTGAATTGGCTCAGGACAGACATAGCTGCAAAGTTCTGCTACGAAACTCTTCTGGGGCCGCTGCCTCCCCCTGCCCCCCCCTTCTTTCGGAGCCTGCAGATCCGCTATCTGCCTTCATTCCCAAAGCCTCCCTCCCGTCCCCTGATTGGTCGCCTCATCTGCATATGCAGCAGAGGGTTGGCACCACAGAGGCCAAGAACGCCCCTCCGCCCCTTCTGCCACATTCCAGCGCAGCTGCTTGGGGAGTTTCTCAGAATGAATGCGTTTTCTGAGCCATTTCGGAAGAGGAGAAAAGTTATTGAGACCGAAAGTTGGAGGTGGGCGAGCCACTGAGAGCTCAAGCCAGCGGCTTAGATCTTGCTCAGCTCGAGGTCCTTTTAAAACAATAGAGCCCCCCCAAAAAATGAGCATTCATGTGGGGCGATGTGGCCTAGACACTACAGCTGTCTCCTATGTAACAGGGGAAGACAAGTTCAAATCTCAGCGCTGGCTTAGTGTTCTATGTATCCTGGCAAATCTCACTGTGCTGAGAAATACAAGTGGACTGTACTAGGTTTGTTATTTAAAACTGCCAAAAATAAAATGTGGTTTCTGAACGTCACACAAGCTCATTCTTAATCTCTTAGAATTAAGGAAAAAGCATTAACATTTGATGTCAGAACGAGATAACGATTTAGTGGGCTAACTCCAGTGTGAAACTAGAAAATCTGGGATCAATCCTGGTTTCCCTGCTTGGCTGAACTGTGCGATTCTAGGCAAATTCTTTATTTCCCCTGGCCACAGTGCTTTAAATGGGCCGGTACTGAGTACCAGCACTTCTTAGATTTATCACTCTGAGTACCAGCACTTCTCTACTGCTGAGGAGAGTACTGGTACTCATGAAAGGTATACAACGTTTACAACGCAACTTTTACAACGCACTACCATTACAACAAAACTTTTACAACGCAAAATCCATTACAACGCATACATTTACAACGCAGTCATTACAACGCATGACACTACAACGCACACCACTACAACGCATACCATTACAACGCAGTCATTACAACGCATACCATTACAACGCAAAACTTACCATCCAACACTTACCCTACTGTTGCACCCCCTGGAGTTAGAATAGTAATTTTAACCCCTACACTATCCAAAACTTTCCCTACTGTTGCACCCCCTGGAGTTAGAATAGTAATTTTAACCCCTACACTATCCAACACTTACCTTAAATGCAATGTAATGTAATGCGTTGTAATGGTATGCGTTGTAAATGTAGTATGCGTTGTAGTGGAATGCGTTGTAAAGGTATTTTTTAAGAATTCCTTGTAATGGTATGCGTTGTAATGGTGTGCGTTGTAATGGATGTTGCGGTGTAAAAAATGCGTTGTAAAGGTATGCGTTGTAAAAGTGTGCGTTGTAACGTCATACATCCCTCATGAAAGGGTAGGCTCATTGGCTGCAAGTGCCGGTGAGCACAAGTGGTACCGTATCTGGCAGCCAAGGCGCTGCTACCTTAGCCCTGATCTGAGCCCCAACTGGCTATTCAGTAGGGCTCATTTGAATAATGTCCAGGTGCTCACCATCACGCTGTGTTTTTATTTGTTATTTTATGCGTTTTTATATAGCGCAGACTTAACCTGAAGCTGTCAGAGCGCTTAACAATAGGAACAGTAATGATACATAAGGAGAAAATTACAAGTGAACAAATTACAAAAGCAAACGTTGTTACATGAGGCAAAAGTGACAATTGTGAGCAAATAAAATACATCAGGTAGCAAACGGTACATTACAGGAGGAAAAAGTGACATGTGTGCAAGTTACAAAGCGTACAAAGTACAAGTAGAGGTATAATACTGCAATAAATGCAGACACTCAAGCACAAACGTTACGTAGGAAATGGTGGCACTTGTGCAAGTATCTAAAGGAAACAAAATGTAAGAGGTAGCAAACAGTGTGTTACAAGAGAAAAGTGACGTGTGCATGTTACAAAAGAGTACCAAACACAGGTAGAAGGATAATACTGCAATAAATGGCAGACACTCAAACCACAAGAAAACACTGGGAAGGCACTTCCATAGTCATGGAGAATAGAATTTTCTATAATGGAAGGTCTTCCTTCAGATAATAGAGAGGGCGTGAATTACATTTGGAAGTGTCTTTGAAGGAGGAGAACTTTGAGGTCAGTTTTGAAGGCCTGGGAGGAGGAGGTGGTCCGGAACTGAGGCGGAAGTGAGCTCCAGATTCTCACTGCGTTGCCTGAAAAGGATTGGGCCATCGATCTTTCCTTCTTGAAAGTGGGAGGTTCAAGCAGTACATTTCCCCCATTACGTGATGGTCTAGATCTTCCAGAGAGTTTCAGTTTATTCGCCAGGTAGCAAGGAGAGGAGGAGTGCCAGGCTTTGTGGGTGATACAGGCAGTCTTATAGATAGATCTTGGCTCGATGGGAAGCCAGCGGAGGGTGGATAACATGGGTGTGATGTGGTCGCTTCTTTTGGCCCCATAAATGAATGGAGAACAGATTTAAAGGGGGGACAGGTGGGATTTGGGGAGGCCAGCAGGGCCGGACTGAGAACCAAAACCGGCCCTGGCAAAGTGCTCGGCCGGCCCCCTGGGGGTGCGACCGAGCTCTTTGCCGGGGCCGGTTTTCGGCCGATTTTGTTACAGGGACGATTTTGCAGCTATGCTGCAAAAACGGCCCTGTAACAAAAACGGCCCCCAGGGCCCAAAATCGGCCCCCACCCTTGCGGCGCACCGGGGGATTGCCCGGTGCCCGCAATGGCCAGTCCGGGCCTGGAGGCCAGTAAGAAGAGAATTGCAGTAGTCCTGTCTGGAGAGGACCAGTGATTGGACCAGGGTTTTAAGGTTTTGTTCTGGGAAGAAGCAACAAATTCCCAAAAGAAGGCGCAGTTGGTATCGAGCAGAGTTTGCAATGGAATTGATGTTGGAGAATAGATTGAGTTTTTTGTCGAGTATGACACCAAGGGCTTTTGCGCTGTCGACAATGATGGGTTTATTGTTAAGTAGATTCATCTGGTCCATCCATGATTGAACCGGGGGAGGAGAAAGTGAGGAGGAGAGGAGGAGGAATTCAGTTTTGGAGGGATTCAGAATCAGTTGATGAGTTGACATCCAGTTTTGAATGGAGTAGAGAATAGAGCTTAGGATGGAGAGATCGTGAGTGGAGTCAACCTTGAGGTAGATTTGAGTGTCGTCTGCATAGAGATGGTAGTGGATCCTGGATTTATTTAGGAGATTTCCCAGTGGTTCTAAATAGAGATTGAACAATGTGGGTGCAAGTATAGAGCCTTGAGGAACACCTTGACCTACCGCCAAAGGAGATGAAAGACTGTTCACTATTTTGATCATTTAGGATCTATCAGAGAGGAAGGAAGCAAACCATTTAAGCACAGTGCCCTCCATGCCTATTCTCTGTTGAAGTGTGTTGAGGAGAGTGTTGTGATTGACAGTGACAAAGGCTGCAGAAAGGTCAAGGAGAATTAGAAGACAAGACCCCCCCCCCGAGTCGAGTATCCGCAGCGAGTCATCAATCACTTGCAGCAGGGCTGTTTCAGTGCTGCAGTTTTGGATGAAGCCGGACCGAAACTTGTCAAGAAGATCATTGTCGTTGATAACGAAATGCGCACATGTTTAAGTAAGCGTATAACATTCAGTACTCTTACATTGCTCGAAATCATTCCTTTTGGTAACAAACAGTCCTCGAGGGTCCAATTTTCCCCTGAAGACGAGGACCGTTTGTTACCAAAAGGTATGATTTCGAGCAATGTAAGAGTACTGAATGTTATACGCTTACTTAAACATGTACGCATTTCGTTGTAAAATAATCGCACGTTTTAGTCACAGCGAACAAATCGCTATAAGTCTAAATACAGCATTTCGACAAATTGTACACTAGTTGCTGAACTTTAATTAACCATTGACATATACCTGCTTGTTTTCAACCTGATTTTCGTATATGTACGTTTCTTTTATCGTGATAAATTTGATTCATGTTCCATACCGCATAACGGCGAAGTATACACCAATGTGGCATTACGATTGGTCCATGTCGCCTTTAACTTTTGATGTTTGACTTATTGGACTTTTCAACTGATTAAGGTCGCTTACCAGTTTGATTTGCTCTTAAGCTTCACTTATTGCGCATACACAAAACCGAGTACATATAACTGTTCAGTTTACTTCCTCGATTGTGGTACAATACAAGACCTGACCATATTATTACTAAGTGTCACCACGTGTTCGCGAACAACTAGGAACACCTCGATTTTGATAATTTCTAATTTTCCTTCTTTAGATTCGCCACCTTTGTCTCACATAGTGCACTACAATATAATAATTGTATATCTAATTAAGTAGTTATTTACAGATTAAAAATAGCAAGAATACGCTAGAGTATACCCCCCATTTTTGAAGAATGCTTTGTACCAATATGAATAATGCTTTATACCATTTTCTACATTTTAGGTGAATTGAACCTTATGAAAACTGTGGGTAACTAATATTACCCAGTGAACACTGCACACGTTGTGTGAGTAATTTTAATTGTGTTTTTTGTCCTGTTTTGTCCTGACGAATGCTCCATAGACCCGGCTGGGCACAGAGGAGCTGAAACATGTTGACGGTAAAGCGATATGCATAGATCCAGTAACCTGCTCTTACGGCATACCCACTTTTTCTTTTAACCACATATCACATCCTGTGTTAATTAAAAAAGTCCTTAGGATGCTGATGTGTTTTTTACCTTAACCTTCATCAACGGGGGTATTTGTGCACATCTCTGGACACTACTACGCAGCACCAGAGGTTGCCTCAGGTTTGAGGCTGGCATACAGCACATTCGGACAACCCAATGATAAATGCCACAACGTCTATGTGGGGCGGAAAAACGACATAAACCGCAACGATTAACAACATAGCGTTTATGAGGGGAGTCTGAAACAAACCTTGTGTACCGTAGTTACAAGTGTCCTGTTCTTTTGATTTTAGGAGTCTTGCAGTAAGCCCCAGTGGAGATTGAAGTCACCCACGAAGGTCTGATTGTCACTTTGCGAGTATTGGTCGCTGATGAAGTCAGTAAATTCCTCCATAAACGAAGGGCGCTACAAGGCGGGCGGTAGATGGCATGGAATCTGAGGGGTGAGCAGTGGTGTAATTGAAGCTCAAGAGATAGGCATTCAAAAGTGCGGAAGGAGCTGATAGGAAAAGCCTTAAGTTGAAGAGAGTTTCTAAAGATGACTGCAACACATTCCCCCAACATTTGTCAATTCTGTCATTCCTAAATATAGAATAGCCGGTGGGTAATAGGAGATCAAACATAGAGTGAGAGGTATTGTTGAACCAGGTCTCTGTGAGGAAGAGCATGTCAATATTGTGAAGGGTGATGGTATCAGACCTTTCAAGTTTGTGTTTTATTGCACATCTGCAGTTGTGGAGCAGACCACGCAGCTCTGTCAAGACTGTTTTGGTGACAGGGGCTCTTGGACTATGAACGGCGATAGGGATATTGTACTTATACGGGGTGTTTGGGAGGGTTTAGGTGGATGCTTGCTTCTGACAGAGGAGATGGTCGGAATAGTGAAGATAGTAGGGTTACTAGGAGATGAAAGTTGAAGAAGGGTGGCGTTCAAGGGCTTGTGTGAGTTAACGATGTTTGCAGACAACAGGTTATGCTTGGCTATAATGGGGTGAGGGGGCGAGGTGCATCTCGTGGGAAGGTGAGAGTTTTCCAAAGGAGTTGAGGTGAATGGAAAAGTGGAAATCTTGGTGCTTAATAGTGAAATGGTAGCTACAAGCTGGGAGATGGAGATGATAAGAGAGCCTAGCTTATTTTCCAAAGAGAGAAGTGCAGGGCACGGAAGGTTGGGTGGCTCGATGGCAACAGGAGAGGATGACATTGGTGGTGGAAGGCAGGGAGAGGTGGGGGACAGGAGGGTATAGGGTTCATAGGTGGGGAAAGGTGGAGGTTAAGAGCGAGAGTTGGTGTATCAGAGGTGAAGGGAGAGTTGTGTTTGTTGGCGTTGCATGAAGGAAAAGAATTAAGGACATATTTAGGGGGAGATGGGTGTGGATCAAGGCGGTGGGATAGAAGGAGAGGGAAGGACTGTGTGGAGTCATAGGAATGTTGGAGGTTTGGGAGGAAAAGAGGGGAGGTGGTTGGAGAGGTCCTGTCAGCTAGTAGAGGTGGCTGTGAGGGAACGGGCATCTGGCAGAGTGAGGGGGTTTGGGAGAAGGGGAAGTTGAAGAAAGGAAATGGTTCTGTTGAGCCTGAGGGAGGGAAATGGAAAGGGTTACCAAGGGGGGAGAGGGGGTAGCATAGCATTGCTGGAGGAGAGAGATGCAATGGGTTCGTGGAGAAATTGGGATAAATAGCGAGGGGAGGAGGGGGTAGAGAAGAGGGGGGGTGAGAGGAATAAGGGGAGCGTAAGGAAAGTTAACTGGGGGAGAAGGTTGGAGGAGAGGTGGACTAAAAAGGGGGGTGGCAGGTAGGAATAGGGGGAGGAGATGAGATTGGAGTACCGGGACGGTGCAGATTGGACGAGGAACGTATTAGCTAGAGGTAAGGCTGAAGTGATGAAGGGGGGCATACTGTGAGGGGGAGGAATGGGAGAGGAGGGCACAGGGGAGGGGGAGGGAAGAGCGCCAACCTGTGCTTCTCGAGGGTGCAGCCTATTGGAGTGTAGGTGGGTCAGGGGAGGAGAAAGGGAGTAATGGGTGGAGCTAGATAGAGAGTCAGAACAGAGTCCATTCAGGTCCTGTGCCGTCAATCACATTCACACTATCGTGTGCATTTGTGCAAACATAGGAATCATGACACTCCCCTGGCAATTAAAAAAGCCATGGTAGATGAAGAGTATAAAATGGCTTTTATCATACCGGAGTCTTTTGTGTGTCTGCATATGTTTATGTGTATGTCTGTTTTTTGTAAGAAAAAAAGCAAGAGAAACAGAGAGAATCAAGACACCCTCAGGAGGTAATCTAAAGAAAATGCGTGCCATTTTATGTGTACATCTCGGCGACAAAGGTTAATAAATAAAGTAAAAGGGAGGGTTGGTGGGTGGGTGGGTGAGTGAGTAAAAGGGTGGATGGATGGGTGAGTGAAAGGGTGGATGTATAGATGGATGGATGAATGAATGGATGGATGAGTGAAAGAATGGATGGATGGGTGAAAGAGGTTGGATATTAGATAAAAGGGTGGATGATGGGTGGATAAGTTAAAGATTGGATGGATGAATGAAAGGGAGAGAGGATGGATGAAAGGGTGGATGATGGATGAGCGAAAAGAGGGATGGAATGAAGGAGTGAAAGGGTTGATGGATAGATGAGCAAAAGGATGGGTGGATGAATGAAAGGGTGAATAAAGATATGTATGAGTGGATGGATGGATAGGTTTGGAGATGGATAGATAGGTTTGGATATGGAAGGGTGGACAGGCGGAATGGTGAAATACGGAATGATGGATGAAAGACTGAATAGACAACAGAATGTGAAGGTTAAATGGTGGATATCAGCAAGTAAATGATAGGATGAAAGGATGAATGGATAGATCAATGGAAAAGACAAAAGAGATCTCCTGGGGAGAATCATGATGAGTTGCATCATTTGCTTGGTGTCATAAGAGCTTTGGTTTGAAGTGGGGGTATTTTCAGTTTCTTCCCACTCATGTGCTCAAAAATATATATAGTATTGTGCCAAACAACAGAAATTAACACTATGGCATTAAGAAGGTGCACCTACCTATTGCACAAAAAAGGAAATATTAACATATTATTGCATTTGTCTATTATTTTGTGTAATGATTTAACCTGCTTTGTTTATATAAACACATTTCTCATGTGTTTTGGTATGTGCTGCAACTATTATACATGTCGGGAAGTATCATCATGTCTTGTCCATAGCCCCGCCCACTCACTACACCTCTAGCTCATTTTAATGAGTACCTGCACTTATTTTTTCCATTTAAAGCACTGCCTGGCCTCCATTTTGTTCATTATTTCATTTGAGAGTACTTTTAAATGCTTGAATTTGAGACCCAAGCTCTAATAAAAACTCTCTTTGATTTAATAAACTACAATGTTGGTCTATGTATAATAAGCATCTAACCCATGATAGTGAGGGTACACATGACTCCTGTCTTACCTCTTAACTCATTAAGAGCACTGTGATCAGTATTTGGGTAGGAATGTTCCTCAATTCATTCTTTAAAACTCTCCCTTTTAATAAAGAGTTCACAATGTAATGATATAATCTGATGTGACAGGATGAAACACTTCAGTTTATTGAAGAAATACACTTTTTTGAATTTTGAAGATTATTTATCATATCTTGTTGCATAATTTTCTGGCTTGGTTCTCCCGGTTAATTTGTAAACAAACTGAGGGTCATAGGGCCATTATCCTCCTTCACTGCCACTCACTATTATTATCAATAGTATAAATATTTTTATAGTGCACATCCACTCTAATAAAAAAGGGATACCTGGCATGGATGAGTCATTTTGAATATTAACCCCTGCTCACTATATAAACATGCATTTACAATGCAATACATCTTGCATTACTGAAAGTTTGAGCTATTGGCGTGGCATTATTATTTGCAATGCCAATAGCTCAAACTTTCAGTAATGCAAGACTTATAGCTCTGTATTTTTATTATCTGAATTTATTATCTGTATTTTTAACCTTTTTTTTCTCACCGCTCAGAGACTGCACTTTTGAATAGAAAAAGTTTAGAAAAAGGAGATATTTGCAGCCAAAGTGGATTATTTTTTGCTTTTGGGATCCATTTCACAGGGGATCAAATAAAGGAAAGGAGGGGAAAGAGAGAGTAAGAGCCATTTGTTGAAGTAGTTGTTTTCAGAAAGTGATGAGGAGTGAGACAGAGACAGAAAGAGGAAATAAGACGAGGAGGCAGAAAGAGAAAGGGGCAGTGGCAGAGCAGAAGAAGGGAACATTGTTGTTTAAAGAAAGAAGAGGAAACAAAAGTAGAGTTTCACTGACAAATTCTGTATAGTGGCACTAATGTGTTTGGTTGTGAATAAAACCACCATTAAAAGCCTACACTGCTCCCATCAAATACCATGCTTCACCCATCATTCTCAAAAACACAAATACATTAAATTATGCCCAGACACCTAATTAAGTCAGAGGTGGGAGCACATGTACAAACTGGGTTCAATCAATCAATCAATCAATCAATCAGTCATTTGTTAAGCGCACGACATACCCATGAGGGTCTCAAGGCGCTGGGGGGAGGTGGGGGGCAACTACTGATCGAACAGCCAGGTCTTTAGTATCCTCCTCAAGGTCAGCAGGTCTTGGGTCTGTCGTAGGCTCAGTGGCAGGGTGTTCCATGTCTTGGCGGCGAGGTGGGAGAAGGATCTCCCGCCGGTGGTTGTTCTTTGGATGCGCGGGACGGTGGCAACTGAGAGGTCGGCGAAGCGTAGCTGGCGGTTGGGGGTGTAGAAGGAGAGCCGAGTGTTGAGGTAGGCTGGGCCGGTCTTCTGGAGTGCCTTGTGTGCGTGGATGAAGAGCTTGAAGGATATCCTCTTGTTGACGGGGAGCCAATGCAGATTTCTCAGGTGGGGGTGATGTGGCCGTGTCGTGGTACATCGAGGATCAGTCGTGCTGAGGCGTTTTGGATGCGTTGTAGTCGATTGATGAGCTTGGTCGGTGCTCCCGCGTAGAGGGCGTTTCCGTAGTCGAGTCTGCTGCTGACGAGGGCCTAGGTGACTGTCTTTCTGGTATCTGTCGGGATCCATCTGTAGATCTTGCGGAGCCATGCGGAGGGTGTTGAAGCAGGAGGAGGAGACGGCGTTGATTTGCTTGGTCATTGAGAGTGTTGAGTCGAGGATGATTGCCAGGTTGCGTGCGTGGTCGGTGGGGGTCGGGGCTGCCCCCAGTGCCGTTGGCCACCAGGTGTCGTCCCAAGCTGACGTGTTGGAGCTGAGGATGAGGACCTCCGTCTTGTCCGAGTTCAGCTTCAGACGGCTGATCTTCATCCAGTCGGCGACGGCCTTCATTCCTTCATGGAGGTTGGCTTTGGTGGTGATGGGGTCCTTGGTGAGGGAGAGGATCAGTTGAGTGTCGTCAGCGTAGGAGATTATGTTGAGGTCATGCTGTCGGGCGTCGTGTGCGAGCGGGGCCATGTAAATGTTGAACAGTGTCGGGCTGAGGGAGGATCCTTGAGGTACGCCGCAGATGATCTCGGAGGCTTCGGAACGGAACGGGGAGAGGCGGACGCTCTGGGTTCTGTCGGAGAGGAAGGAGGTGGTCCATTCCAGAGCCTTGTCTGGATCCCTGCGGCGTGGAGGCGTGTGCGTAGTGTGCAGTTGCAGACAGTGTCGAAGGCGGCGGAGAGGTCTAGGAGGATGAGTGCTGCAGTCTCCCCGTTGTCTAGCAGGGTCCTGATGTCGTCGGTGGTGGCGATGAGGGCAGTCTCGGTGCTGTGGTTGCTGCGGAACCCTGACTGGGAAGGGTCCAGGATTCTGTTCTCTTCGAGGTATCGGGTTAGCTGTCTGTTAACGATTTTCTCAATGACCTTGGCCGGGAAGGGGAGCAGAGAGATGGGTCGGAAGTTCTTGAGGTCTCTTGGGTCTGCCTTGGGTTTGTTGAGTAGGGCATTGATCTCGGCGTGTTTCCAGCTCTCTGGGAAGGTCGCGGTCTCAAGGGAGAGATTGATGGTGTTGCGTAGGTGGGGTGCGATGGAGCTGCTTGCTTTGTTGAAGACGTGGTGCTGGAATGGGACTGACGGAGAGCCGGAGTGGATTGTGCTCATGGTCTTGATGGTGTCATCGACGCTCACGCTGGTCCAAGTTAGCAAGGGGACGTGGTCGATGGTGTGCAGAGGGTCTGTTGCGTTGCTGTCTGGGTGTTGAAGCTGTTGTGGATGTCTGCTATCTTGCGGTGGAAGAAGGTGGCGAGGGAGTCACACAGGGCTTGCGACGGCGGGATGTCGTTGGTGTTGGAGCTGGGGTTGGAGAGTTCCTTCACGATGTTGAAGAGCTTCTTGCTGTCGTGTGCATTGTTGTCGAGGCGGTCTTTGAAGGAGGTCTTCTTGGCAGCCCTGATGAGGTGGTGGTGGTTGAGGACGGTGTCCTTGTGTGCTGCGTGGCTGTCCGGAGTTTGTTCACTGTGCCATTTCTTCTCTAGTTTCCGGCAAGCTTGCTTGGAATCTAGAAGTTCTGGGGTGAACCAGCTGGCCCTCTTGCTGGTGCCTCTGTGGGGGCGAGGGTGTTGGCACAGTCCTTGATCCAGCGTCTGAGGTTGTGGGCAGTGACGTCGGTGTTGGAGGGTTCGGTGGGTGGGCTGAGAGCTAGGTTTGCATGTAGTTGGTCTTCAGTGATTTTGCTCCAGCGGTGGCGGGGGATCTGTTGGGTGCAGTGGTGTGTGGTGAGTTTCTGGAAGGTGAAGTAGATGTAGCGGTGGTCGGTCCAGAGGAGTTCGGTGGTGTGGCTGATGGAGACGTGCGGTCTTGAGGAGAAGACGGGGTCGAGCGTGTGGCCGGCGGAGTGGGTGGGCATTGTGACGAGTTGCCTCAGTCCAAGGTTGGCGAGGTTGGCGATCAGGGTGGTGGAGCTGCTGTCGTTGTTGTTCTCAAGGTGAAAGTTCAGGTCTCCGAGAAGGATATCGTCGGTGGAGGTCAGGGCGTGCGTGCTGATGAAGTCGGCGATGGAGTCGCTGAACTGGGGGCGGGGTCCGGGGGGTCGGTAGGCGAGGGTGCCTCTGAGGGTGGAGTTGGGGTCAGTGTGGATCTGGAAATGCATGTGTTCGGCGGTGCTAAGCGCGTCGTCGGTGCTAGTCGAGACCCTGATGCTGTTCTTGTGGACGATGGCGATTCCTCCTCTGACTCCGTTGGTGCGGTCTCTGTGGGTGATCTTGTAGCCGTCTGGGATGGTTATGGCGATGTCGGGTGCTGAGTAGTTGTTCAACCAGGTCTCTGTCAGGAAGGCGACGTCCGGGGAGGTTGTGTTGAGCAGGTATCAGAGCTCGACGGCGTGTTTGCGTGCGGAGCGGGTGTTCAGTAGTATGCATCGGAGGTGGTCTTTTTTGGCGGTTGGTTCGTCGGCTCTGTGGCTGGTGTAGCTGCAGTTCCGGCAGGTGAAAGGACCGTGTATGCGTTTCGGGGCGGCCTTGAAGCAGTTGTGGGTCCGTCCGGAGTTGAGAGCGTGCAGAATGCTGGCGTCGTAGTGGTGGCGGTCGTCATGGTGGGTGCGGGGGCCAGGGGTTCTGGCGCTGGGCGCGGTCCAGGCTTGGACGGTGCAGACGGGCTTGCCACGCGACAGCGGCATGACCGTGCAGCAGCCGGCATGTATGGGGAGGTGGGAGTGAGGAGCAGCTGGGAGGCGGGAGGCGGGGGCAGCGAGTGGGCAGTCAGGGGGGCAGAGCTGCAGGGGACGCAACGGCGTGGGCGGTGAGGGGCGACGAAGGAAACAGAAGGCAAAAGGGCACAATAATGAGGGGGAACCGAGTGGCACAGAGGGCAGAAAGGTCACAAAAGGGCAAAAAGGTCACAAGAATACAGGGGGAAACGAGTGGCACAGATGACAAAAAGGTCACAAAAATGAGGAGAAACGAGTGGCACAGAAGACAGAAAGGTCCAGAGAAAGGGCAGAAAGGTCACAAAAAACAGGGGAAATGAGTGGCACAGAGGCAGAAAGGTCCCAGGAAAGGGCAGAAAGGTCACAAAAAAACGGGGGAAAGGGTGGCACAGAGGGCACAAAGGTCACAAGAAAGGGCAGAAAGGTCACAGAAATGCAGGGGCAGCTAAGCAACAGAAGCTAAAAAAAGGCAGAGAGACACCGGGGCCGTGAGGGGAGCAGAAGGAAAAACCGGGCAGAGAGACACGGAGCAGCGAGGGGAGCAGAAGGGAACCCGGGCATAGAGACATGGGGGCAGTGAGGTGAACAGAGGGAGAGAATGGGCACAGACCACGTACAGGCAGCGGGGGAGACAGACAACAGCAGTCACAGACACAACAATGAAAATGCAGTCATTACAATGGGAGCAATGAAGAAAATACAGGCAATACAATGGAGGATGAGCAAACCTACGGCCTACCACTAGCCACCAGGGATGAGGAGCAGGTAGTAGCCTGCAGGTGGAGGAGGGCCTGGAACGTCCTCAGCAGCGGCAGCTGGGTCAGGGACACAGAGGCGGTGCTGTGCGGAGGGGGGGCGACCTACCTGGAAGGGTTGGGACAACATAGTGTAAAGCACTGGAAATGGAACTAGCAAAGTATGGCTAGAGACATCACAGGGTAAGCCATTGGTGAAGAGGCTGGAACTAGGTTATGAAAAAAAGCGGCAGATCAAGCAGAGCTGTACGGCTGGTATTTTGACACGGTAGGAGGGCATAGCTAAGTGGCAAAAAGAACTCAGCTGCCCCACAAGGCAGTACACATTAGCTCCATTTAAAAACACAAGCATATACTATCAATAAATAAAATAACCTTAGCACGTATTTACTCTAAAAAAATACAATTGAATTCCCGAAAAAACCTCGTTAAAAGTGCACTCACATTGACTTAAACACTCACAGTATTCCAATTCCCCCCCAAAAAAACCTTCCTGCTACAGATGTTTCCAACTATTGCCCTATATCTCTTCTTCCCTGGACTAGTAAAATAATAGAAAGCAATATCAATAAGCAACTGATGGAATACCTTGAGTCTAACAGGATCCTAGATCCTTCCCAGTCAGGCTTTAGACCAATGCACAGCACCGAAACTGCACTCTTAGCTGTTATAGACCATATTAGATGCTGCCAAAACAAAAATGTCCCATTTATGCTTGTGCTGTCAGACTTGTCTGCAACATTCAATACAACATCCCATCAAAGACTGATACAGAGATTGGAGGAGATAGGCATCCAGGGCCAGGTGCTGCAGTGGTTTAGAAACTATCTGTCTGACCGAACTCAGGCCATTCATCTGGGACCTTTTCGGTCATGCTCCATGATAATTAATAAAGGAGTACCCCAGGGCTCTTGCCTGAGCCCCACACTGTTTAAGATGTATATGTTACTCGTCTTGCAAACATCATAAGAGCCCATGGTTTCATACGGATCACTGACACAATATCGATTACACAAATATCGAGGTAACAAAATATCGAGTTAAAGATATCGACTACAAAAATATCGACCTCCTATCTCCAAACAGGTAAGTGCAAAAACATTCAATCTAAAATATTGTTGTAAAAAATATAGATAGTAAAAATATCGAATTTTTTAAATATCTTAAAAGTAATTGAAAAATAATAAAATATTAAATATAAATGATTTAAACATACTTAAAATACTTAAATAAACTTAAAAAAATGATTAATTTAAGGTAAAAATAAATAAACATACAATTTTATTTTTAAAAACATACACATATGTAAACATAATATTAATAAAAATACATAATATTTTTACCATAGGTTAGCAAGACTGTAAAATTTACTATTACTACTTCACAGAGTGCATCAGTAGAGAAAGCATTGGATAGTGTAGGGGTAAAAATTACTATTCCCACTCCAGTAAGTGCAACAGTAGGGAAAGTGTTGGATAGCGTAGTGGTAAAGATTACTATTCCCACTCCAGAAAGTGCAACACTAGGGAAAGCGTTGGATAGCGTAGTGGTAAAAATTACTATTCCCACTCCAGAGAGTGCAACAGTAGGGAAAGCGTCGGATAGCGTAGGGGTGAAAATTACTATTCACCGTCCAGAGAGTGCAATAGTAGGGTAAGCCTTGGATAGCGTAGGGGTAAAAATTACTATTCCCACTCCAGTAAGTGCAACAGTAGGGAAAGCGTTGGATAGCGGGAAGGTAAAAATTACTATCCCCACTCCAGAGAATGCAACAGTAGGGTAAGCGTTGGATAGCGTAGGGGTAAAAATTACTATTCCCACTCCAGTAAGTGCAACAGTGGGGAAAGCGTTGGATAACGGGAAGGTAAAAATGACTATTCCCACTCCAGAGAATGCAACAGTAGGGTAAGCGTTGGATAGCGTAGGGGTAAAAATTACTATTCCCACTCCAAAGAGTGCAACAGTAGGGGAACCATTGGATAGAGGGAGGATAAAAATTACTATTCCCACTCCAGAGAGTGCAACAGTAGGGAAAGGGTTGGATAGCATAGAGGAAAAAATTACTATTCCCACTCCAGTGAATGCAACAGTAGGGAAAGCATTGGATAGCGTAGGGGTAAAAATTACTATTCCCACTCCAGAGAGTGCAACAGTAGGGAAAGCGTTGGATAGCGTAGGGATAAAAATTACGATTCCCACTCCAGTTTGTGCAACAGTAGGGAAAGCGTTGGATAGCGGGAAGGTAAAAATTACTATTCCCACTCCAGAGAGTGCTACAGTAGGGAAAGTGTTAGATAGCATAGATGTCAAAATTACTATTCCCACTACAGAGAGTGCAACAGTAGGGAAAGCGTTGGATAGCGTAAGGGTAAAAATTACTATTCCCACTCCAGAGAGTGCAACAGTACGGTAAGCGTTGGATAGCGTAGATGTAAAAATTACTATTCCCACTACAGAGAGTGCAACAGTAGGGAAAGCGTTGGATAGCATATGGGTAAAAATTACTATTCCCACTCCAGAGAGTGCTACAGTAGGGAAAGCATTGGATAGCGTAGAGGTAAAAATTACTATTCCCACTCCAGAGAGTGCAACAGTAGGGAAAGCGTTGGATAGCGTAAGGGCTCTAAAATCTAAATCTAAAACTAGTAGTCACCTTGACCCCCTCAGTAATATTACTTGGGGTGAATTCAGATGGTATAATGGGAGAAGGAAGTTACTTTATTTTTGTTGCAATGGCTGTACTGAGACTAAGTATTGCTTCAATGTGGCTTGATCAGACACCACCCACATCCCAACAATGGTTGGCTAAGATTTTATATATATATAATTTGGAGATGGCAATATATGCTAGAAAAGGAAAAAGGGGAGGAAACTGGGCTTGAAAATATGGGAACCAATATCAATTTGGAAGGAGGAAGTATAAGGAATAATTGAATGGATTTATTAGAGACATATGATGATTAGACTTTTTGGACAAGTGCTAAATATAACTATAATTGATTCTGTTCACCC